>NC_083787.1:2608317-3234389 GCF_015708825.2 Lethenteron reissneri
TTAAAATCTCTAGAAATCCATCGGTCACTCATTACATATAAAGTGCTTGCCACAAATGAACCACGATCCCTTGCTGATCTCGTCAACAAGCATAAAACCATCGCGCAAACTCCGGTCATCCTCGCAGCAGCGGCTTTTTGCTGGCCATCGAACAAAGACGGTCACTGCATCGCGCGGCGCTTTCAAATGCGCTTTCTGCGGCCGTCTGGAACGCTCTTCCTTCCGATATTAGGAAGCCACTGGAGCTATGCACTTTTAAATCTAGCTTGAAAACACATTTCTTTAGAACTGATTTTTGTGTTTAGTTTGTTGTCCTTCCCCCGCACCTCTGATAATCACGGTTTGCTATGTACGATACAAAGGGTTATAGTTAACTCTCTGATATCCATTGGACAGATTACACAAGTTGCGAATTAACCGGGCTTGTGCAAATATGAATTGAATACAGCTCTTGTTCAGGAACTGAACATTCAGCCCTCTTGCAGCACGTGGAGTGAAACGTCGGACATCGTGCCAAACAACGCACGGTACGGACCGGAAAAACACACTGGAGAACTGTACAGCACAACCGTGAAAAACCACGTCGTGTAAATAAGATACCCTTACACGAACACCTGTTACATTACTACCCGCTCCTTACTCGCCGAGGGTCGGTAACTCAGTGCCGACGACACCGCAAACACATCGGCGGGTAAATTGATTTCGTTAAGAAGCAATAAAACAAGACCACGCCTTCTACTCTTCATCCCCGGCCTACGTAGGTGAACTGTCCATAATATAGCTTTTTTTTCTTTGGGTTCGATCGTGTAAATATAAATGTGTCGCTAAACCCGGCACCACCCGACACAGCCAATTGGTAAGGCTTGTCATGTTAACAGAACGTGCCAATTCGTTACTAGTACAGCACACCGGTGTATTGGAGAACAAATCCACAACATTTACAATCTGTACAATGCTTCTTCTGACCTGCCCCCTCCTGGACATCTGTGAAAAAGAGCTTCATAGCTCATCAGACTCCTCCGGGATATATGAAGATTCTGATATTTTCATCGAGCCAGACGGGCGCCGATACACACTCGTGACCACGCAGTCGCTTGTTGTGGCGCACGCTTCACGGCGCTTCGCGACGCTTCGCGGCGTTTCTCGAGCTGCGTCCACGACTTACTGGAAGTTGACCTTGTCCACCTGAAACTTGGTTTCAAAGATCCCCGAAGTCAGAACTCGGCATCGCAGCAGGTCCTGCAAGGCAACAAGACGTAAACCACACGGAGAATCGGCTGAAGGCAAACCCAAGCCAGGCTTGCCTGTGTCCCTGTGAGCACGCGACTCAAAACAACCCCCATCTCTGCTCGCTTGCCCCAACTGCTACTCCCTGCCCCGGAGCCCCAGCAACGACCAGGCCTACTCAAACCCCTACCACCACCTCAACCCCTATCACCACCTCAACCCCTATCACCACCTCAAGCCCTATCACTACCTCAAGCCCTATTATTACCCCTTCCGCTATCACCACCTCAACCCCTATCACTACAACAACTCCTATCACTACCACAACCCCTATCACCACCTCAACCCCTATCACTACCCCAACCCCTATCATTACCCCAACCTCTATCATTATCCCTACCGCTATCACTATCCCTATCACTACCTCAACCCCTATTCACTACCTCAAACCCTACCATTACCCCTTCCACTATCACTACCCCAACCCCAATCAGTATCCTATCACCATACCAACTCGGATCACTTCCCCAACCTCTATCACTATCCTAACCCCTCCTCCTATCCTTCTTACTGCTATCCTTCCGATTCTGATCTGTCACCATAACTACACCACCACTTTTAATAACCCCACTCTTTATTTTAACCACTATCTAATGTACAATTTTGTTATTGTTGTAAAGCGCCTTGGACTAAGGCGCAACATTAATTGAACCCAAAGACAACTAATCAAGTTACAGTATACACACGTTGTGTGTTGCACATTGTCTGACATTAAAATTAATTTTAAATGACCTTTAATTAAGTTTCATGTGCTCTGCATTATTCTCTTTGTAACATATAATTTGCAATAACTGTAAATTAATATTTTTGCTGCATGTAACAATTGTGATCCACGACTCATTGCATGACATTCCAACGAGTAAATTCCATCGACTAATATCGATCGACGCACGATACGCAAGCGCCCCCGCCAGCCACTAGAGGCCGCTACATTTAACAAAATGCAAAAAAAAACTAAAACGTGCTTCCTGCCTTGAATCACGACGACAAACGGTGACAACCGATTGAATCGGGAAGAGCAAATCGTTGCGACCGTAATGTCTGCTCACAGGTGTGACCCCGCACCTCCGATTACCACGGTTGGCTACGTACGGTGCCAAGGAAGTTCGACAAAGACAAAGACACCCCGCGTAGCCTGAACAGACTGGTGGGGCAAGTGCTGTTAGCGAGTAGCTATGAAGGCCGGCACGGCACACGAGTGGGTGAGTTGCCAACATCACGCCCGGCCGCTTTTGTCTCCCCTGTGGTGACGTTTACACACCACACCAGGTACTCATTTGAGACTGAGTCGACCTAGGGGAGGCCCAGGACCGGTTCAGATAATATAATCGTCACTGGTGTTGGCCGAGAGTGGGAATGAAACTCGGGTCGCCGGGTTCAATGCGCAGCGGCGCTAACCGCGACACCACCGCTCCCCGCTACACACGGAGCTAACCTCGAATCACGGTGCCGCACACCGCGTGCGGAGATGTGGTGAAGGGGGGGGGGGGTGAACGCCTGCACGGAGTAAAGTCACGTTGGCAGGTGCAGAGCGGTGCGACGGGGGCTTACCTGGTCGGTGGGCGTGTAGTCGTTCTGCCGCACCGTGTCAATTCTGTCAAGGAAACTGTGCGGGGGGGCGGGAACACAAACACAACTCGTCAGGAGCTTTGCTATTATTAGTAATTATATATCATGTTACAGTAGAAACAAGTTTCGCTGGCTGGATTCCTGACCGACCGCGCGGCCAAGTGCGCGTGTATGCGGTGGTGACGTCGCCTGAATCCCATGGCGTTGAGCCTGGTTCACGTTGCCGATAGCACGCCTCCCCCACCGCCCCCCAAGCCTCCACCTCGTGCTATCATTGTACTATCATATTATATTACAACAAAGTTTTCCTCGCTGGCTGGCTGGAGCAAGTGAGCGAGCGACTGACAAACGGTCCCTTCCAAAGGACTTGCGGGTCGCTAGTATTTATACAAAACAAAGATCTCCAATTTCCATTTACACATTAAATCGGTGGGGAATGGCGGCGCAGCAGTTCGCGCAGTGCCCTTTGAGCCCAGGCACCTGAGTTTGATTCCCCGTACGTGGCTAGCACGAGTGGCAAGTGATACGTGGAATCAGTTTCTGGGTCCCTCCGCCTTTGAGAGCTTCACTGACCTGCGTGGTGAAGCTCAGTCAATGATCACCACCACTGACATGCCACAGAGAGTCAGTGCGGGTTGGTGAATCAGGGGCTCATAACCAGTTCGGGTTTATTTCGTTAATGATGTCAATTATGGCCAGGAAGCGAACTCGGAACACCGGTTTAAGAGTGGCGGTGCACTTATCATCGCACCTCCGCCTCGACCCCACACGCTGGACAACTTGAATCAATTTGCAATGTGACGCAAACAACCGCACGGTTTTTAAGGCTCAAAACCGATTCTCATTTGAGTTTTTTGGCCCGAATTTTGTCCGCGTACTTTCGCGTCATTCTGACATTTACGAGAATCAACGCTGGCTAAGTGTCAACCATGAATACAAATAGCATCTATACATCCACACGCGTTGTTTACAACCGGGAAATCAAGAGCTCATGTTGTTGACGTGATAGCATATGCGCACTCTGCTCCACGTCACAGCCTGGCACGGTCCAAATCCACCGGCTGGCAACGATCCACCCCATGCCATGCGTTTTCACACCCAACAACAACAACAAGCCATTCGGTGACGTCAGCGCACGGCGCTTGTGCCAGGCTAGGTGCACTTTGAAGTGTCGAAGCCCCCGTTGGCAGGGAGGTGACGGAACAGACCCCCAGGTTGGCTTGACATTGAGATTATTTAGATTATTTAGATTATTTTGCTGCTATAAATGTCCACGTGATAAGCCACTTTGCGGCCAGGTCGCTTCTGAAAAATAAATGAATACCTCACTGAAATTATTTTTATTCGTATATTTTTAAGTGATTTGTTTATCTTCTTGGTTCTTTCGGTAAAGTCACGTAGAAGGGAAGTAATAAAATAATAAAAATAAAACATAATAAAAATTGTTTACTTTTCCTACAATTTGCACTCTTATCGTGTTTTTGTATTGTTTGTTCTGACCCACCCCTACCGGTCACCTGTGCAAAAAAAGCTTTACAGCTCTTCGGATTTCCTCAGGCAAATACATTTATTAATAATACCCATTCTCTTAGGTTTTTTCGGTAAAAAAAAACCCCTAAGAGTACGAATCCTTGCAGTCACGAAAGCTTCAAATCTACAATTAATCCCCATTCTGATTGCGACCGACTGACTAAAACTGGCGCATGCGGCGACAAAAAAACACTGCCACCTGATTGGTCCAACCAAAACACACGTGACTCCTCAAACTCCACCCCCTCCCCAAGCCCCTCCCATGCAGGAGGAGAAGGAGGAGGAGCCAGAGACCCCCCGGGGCAGCGATGGAAGGGGGCGGCTGGCAGCGGAGGCGGACGGGGGGGGGCAATTGGCCAACACCCCGGTCACATGACTGCAGCCGAGGGCAGCAGCCAATCAGGACGCGGCAGCTCGCTCCGCCGCTATAAATAGCCCCGTGCCCTGACCTTCCCCCGCGTAACCACGGCAACCGGCGGTTCCCTTTCCGCTGCCACGGCAACACGGGGAGGGGAGGGGGGAGAGGGGGGGGGCCGGGGCCTGCTCCCCTCCCGGTGCTGCCGTGCGGCTAGTCGCTTCCTACGGTACAGTGGGGGGGTGGGGGGCCGCAATGCTGGCGTCCGTCCCAGCATGCTGCCCCCCACCACCACAGCCTCCACCACCACCTCCACCGTCTCCACCACCACCACCACCGTGGCCACGCTAGCGAGAGAGTCGTCCACACGTCCAGTTCTGCAGTCGTTCGCAGTGCGGATGCCGCCACCCCCCCCCCCCCCCCATCAAACGTTTCGTGATGAAAACGGTCCCATTGTGGTTTTTTATTATTATTACCCGCGCTGATGAAGGTTTTTTTTCACTGCACTGTAGTGCTCGCCTTTGAAACAACTGCCCCGTATTTTTGTTGGGTGTTGTAGTCGTCGTTGCGTCCGCGAGACCCTTTTTTTGGAGGCTGCCACGGTGTTTCTCACCTGCTTGAAAATATAACGGGGAGTTTGTAGAAAATATTTTACTAATCTATATTTTTTAGCTACCATACACCCACGACGCCTCGAACACAACAACAATAAGGCTGCCCTCCCTCCTGCTGCTGCTCCTGCCCGGTCTCTCTTAACCGATCGTTTAATCCAGGATACATTTGGGCGATGAAGATTGTATTCCTATTTCTTGAATGAGATTTCATATTTTTCTCTCTCTCTCCCATATAGTTGTATACGAACTATAGGTGTGACGATAAATCGACTATTATGATTATTAACAATCCTCAAAATAATTGCCACACTGAACCGCACGCTGTCAGAATTCACGCCTTTTAATTCGTGTAAACCTGCGACCTCCTGCGTACCAGGCGAGGGAGCTAACATCTCACCACGACGCACCGATAATCCGGTGGGCTAGCCGATGTGTGGTGATCAATCATCATCCAGAGGTGTTATCGATCCGGCCACTTTGTCAATCCACTGCTGGATGAGGGGCCTTGGCCGTTGATGTGCCGGTCGCTGCTGCCATTTGCGATACTGCAATTATCCGCACTGCCAAAAAGAATGTTAATTGATCCCGTCTGAAGGTTATACCCCATTAAAACTTTCTTTGCGTGGATAACAGAGACCCCAGAAGTAGCAGGAGATGTATCTATTGTCTGAGCCTTTGTGTTAATGAGCCACCCGGAGGTAGTCTCCCAGAAGGGATACATTATTCCTATCAAGGGGTAAATTCATCTATTAACCGCAATTATACGCAGACAAAAGTCACCGGCAGCGGTCTCTCTTCACCAAACCACACTGAGCAGCATGGTGAAGTATGTCCAAACTTTCCCCATGGCCGATATGGTGTGCGGAGGCCGTCATACATTACGACGTGGCATTGACTAAACATCCCGACGCTAACAAGTGTCTGCAAATTTACTCAACGAGGATTACACACAGTAGCAACGTCGCCCCCGACTGCAAGAACTTGGCAGGAACCCTCCTGAAAGAGTCTTGGGGACTCAGTGAAGAAGCGTTCCTGAGTAAACAATTGTGATCGTAATAATAACTAAGAAGTAAAAAATGCTTCCGAGAGGGCGTTCCAACCGAGGACATGGATCGATGAGACCAACTGGGGTGCAGGTGTTAGGTGGATTATTAACATCGTGGAAGAGGCTCGTGAAGGACGCTGCTACTGGGCAGTTGCCCTCCAGCAACAACGGAGGGCAGAGGAGTGACGCTCATAACAATGAGCGGAGCGCCGGGCGGCTAAAACACAGCAAGTTGGTAGAGTAGGGGACACAGGTGGTGCATCGGCCAGTCATCTCAGTCAGTCTGCCCATGGCATCTCGGTCTGCCCCGTGACCTGCCAGCGGGCGTTCGACACTTCACGTAGCCTTAAAGTGAACGTAGCCTGGCACAAGCACTGTGGCGACATCATTGCCACTCAGTGGCGAATGGCGGTTGTCATTACATCGCAGAACCGCGACAGATTGGGGTAAACCGGAAGTGGATTGGTCGTGGCAAACCGATGACGATGCTGAATAAGTAGCCAGGAGTACTCACTACTGGGCGCAGTCGATGAGCTGGTACTCGTTGGATCGCTCGTAACACATCCGCACGCCCTCGTCCTGCCAGAGGGCCTTCACGTGGTCGAAAAATTCCTGCGGTGAGGGGTTAGGGGTTGGGGGCAAGAAGGGGTGACAGGGGTCAGCGTTGACAACATAGGTTCTCGTGCCGACACACGCAGCGCCGTCTTTACGTGCGGATGTTGGCTACATACGGTGCGCTTATTAGGAGGCCCCCCCCCTACCCCCCCCCCACAATTTCACCACGACTCTCACTCTTGGTCCCCCTCTCTGCATCTCCTCTGTATCGCTGTGAGCGTCGAAATCCGAGGCCGGGAGTAAAACGAGCAGTCGGTGGGGGCCAGCAACGCACCCGGGCCGCACAACAACAGCCGCCATTTGACACTAAGTGGCGGTGGGCTTCACCACAGCAATTGTGCCAGGCAAGGTGCGCTTTGAAGTGTCGGAGGTTCGCTGACAGGTCATGGGACAGACCCAGGGGTTGACTCAGATGACTGGCAGATGCACCACATGTGCTCCCTACTGTGTGAACTGGCCGCACAAAGACAAAGATCCCCAGTATAGCCTTCACAGACATTTGGGACAAGTGCTGTTGGAGAGCACCGATGAAGTCTGCAACGGCACACGAGGGGGTGGGGTGGCCAAAACCATTCCCAGCTGCCTTTGTCTCTCCATGCCGATGTTTACACAAACACCGGGTACAATTATTTTTAAGACCGAGTCAAACTAGACCCAGAACCGGTTCAGATAATCGTCACCGGTGCTGGGCCATGAGGTGGGTACCGAACCCGGGTCGCAGGGTTCGTAGCGCAATGCGCTCACCATTGCACTCTTACTGCTCTCCATACTACACGCACAGACAAGAACAGACAACAACCGCCATTTGCCACTAAGTAGCGGTGACGTCACAACGACGCTTGTGCCAGGCTACGTGCACGTTGAGGCCACGTGAAGTGTCGAACGCCCGCTGGCAGGAGGTCATGGGGCAGACCCAGCAGGTGCCACGGGTCGACTGACTAAGATGACTGGCTGCTGGTGCACCACCTGTGCCCCCTACTGTGCCAACTTGCTGTGCTTTAGCCACCCGGCGCGCCGCTCGTTGTTGTGAGCGTCGCTCCTCTACCCTCCGTTGTTGTTGGAGGGCGACTGCCTCCAACTGCCAGTAGCGTCCTTTACGAGCCTCCTCCAGAGGCTGATCTTGACACCGCTGGAACCAGTCATCGGCAAGTCCACTCAGCCCCACGTCCTCCTGTACCACATCATTCCATCTCTTCTCTAGCCCGTGCCGCGCCTGTTTAGCCCCCTCTATCCGGCCGAACAAAAGCTGTTTAGGCGTGCGGTGACTGGGCATGCGGGCTACATGACCCAGCCAACGCAGCCTTGCCTGCCGGAGGAGTTCACCGATGGGACTTTGCCCAGATCTTTCAAGGATTTGTGAGCTCCTCACACAATCCAAACTGGTTAAACCCAGGATGGATCGTAGGCAGGCCAGCCTAAATGTTTCTAACCAGCGAAGATGTTGTATTAGCGGGGTCCACGTTTCGCAAGCGTAGAGAAGGGATGGAATGACCGTGGCCGAGAAGACTTGAAGCTTCGTGCGGAGCGAAAGACCAGGTAGCTTCCACACAGCGTTACGCAACCGATGAAAAGATATTGCCGCTCAACTGATTCGGAGTGACACTTCTGCTGTCAACCTGGAGCCGATCTTGAGCACACTGCTCACGTATGGAAAACTCTCCACTGTCTCCACAACTGCCCCATCACCAATTGGGAGTTGTGGGGGTGGAATGTCCGATGGTACAAAATACCCAGGCAGGTGCTTAGTTTTGGTGGAGCTGATGGTAAGGCCCCACCTCTTAGTGGCATGCTCCAGGTTCAGCAGCACCGACTCCAACTCCTCCTCTGAGTGAGCAGCAATTACCAGATCATCGGCATACATAACATGTATGAGCAATAGGGAGCCATCCCTTGACCGCACGCAGGCATCGATCAGCCTCCCATTGTATCTGTACCAGATGTAAATTCCTCCGGTACAGCCATCAAAGGCTTCACACGAACTACGTGGTCGAAATAGATGTTAAATAATGTGGAAGCCAGAGGACATCCCTGTCGCACCCCAAGGTGTACAGGGAATGGCTCCGACTCCTGGCCACGTAGTTTTACCCGGGCCCGCTCACCATCATGAAGATCCTTAATGATTGTGAGCAGCGGGTCAGGGACTCCGAAAGCACGAAGAAGAACCCAGAGCTCAGGCCTACTGATGGTATCATAGGCCTTGACCAGGTCAATAAAGCAGAGATGTAGGTCTTATTCGAATTCCCTACACCTCTGCTGTAGCAGACGGACAGAAAATACGGCATCTGTGCAGGACCACCCTTTCCTGAAACCACATTGGGGCTCCGCAAGCCTCTCCTCAGCATGCCTGGCAAGGCAATGTTGAATAATCCTTGCCAGGATCTTTCCCGGCACACTGAAGAGTAAGATGCCCCTGTAGTTGTTACAGTCTGTGTAGTCCCCCTTCTTAAAGAGGGGGACCACCAGGGCAACCTTCAAATCCTGCGGAACTCATCCAGTGGTCCAGACTGTTGTTATGATGTCATGTAGGGCAGTCTGTGCACAAATGCCATCCTCCCTCAGCATTTCGCTTGGGAGATCATCTCTGCCAGGTGCCTTTCCGGATCTCAGGCTCTGGATCACCTTCAGTACTTCCTCAACAGATGGCACCTCAGCCAGCCACTCACAGGGTTTGACTTCTTCCCATATTTGCTTGGGGCTTACAGCTTCCCACACCTCACCGCCACACTCCCACGCCCCCTCCATTCTTTTGTTCAGAAGAAGAGCCACTACCTGTTGTTTGGCAGTCTCCTTCCCCCGAGTAGAGGACTGTCCACCCCTCAGTGGCAGGAGCCAGAGCGGGTCCACCGGACCTCCTGAATACCACAGAGATCCAGGCGGTACCGGTCCAGCTCCCGACAGAGGAGTGGCAGCCTCTCCTCCGCAGTGAGCGTTCGAACATTCCACGTGGCCACATGTAGTGGTTTTTTGTTGTTTCTGGAGGAGCCCCGAGAGTAAGGATTCAGTCTCCTGGCTCCGCCAAATGGGATTTGGGCTAGGAGACATCATAGACGCCCGTCCCCTCGGGGCCTCCGGCACAAGCTTAATACGTTTTTTACATCGTAGTTTAGTGGTAGTTAATTGAAGGTGGAGGGGTTACCAGCCCCTCGCACCCGTACAGAGCCCCCATTTGGCCGCTGTCGTGGTTACTAACGCCATGAAGGGAAAGGCCAATCTAAATTGGCCCTCCCCCCACGGCACTGCCCACCACAGCAGTTGCCGTCCGGCACCACGAGGAGGTAGGGGGTTGTTTTTGCCGGACTGCAGACACACACGCACAGACACACACACAGACATGGGAGCAAATAACAAGCCATTGAGGTTCACGCATGGGTTCATATCACAAACACTGCCGACCTTGTCCTTGTGGTAGTTTTGTGCCTCTGCCACAAAGCCAGAGGTTTTACAGTTCCACGAACTGGCACATGAAGTTGTGTCAGCCGCTATTCCTCACACGTACACACATTATTTTATATATAAAACGCATACTGCGGAAATATCACACCACGCATGCGATGATTCACTGCCACCTTCGCCACAAACTCCAAAATTCGATGAATTGCCACGATTCATGGGAGCCGTGATTCAATTTATAAATTTTCTCCCGATAGTTATCTCAATCCCACCACCTCAATTCCTATCTCGTACGTCCCGTCTCGTCTGCGCCGTTGCATTGGCTCCGTTAGTCTACATGTGACATGGGTGTGTAATTCGGATGCGATTTGCGTGAATCGTGAATAACCGATTCACCCACGCGCGATGCGTGGCGTCTATCTTCGGCATCGGAATCGATTTTAATAGATTTTTATGGATTCCGATGCATCGTTACACGACTATTTTACGTACGCATTTGCACGCGCACAAAGAGAAAGCTTCTCCATTTAATCATATATAAACTGTTGGCGCAAGTGTTGTAAAAAGAAAACCTCTATCGCAGGACAAATATGTCGTTGGCAACATGAATAGTGCTGATATTTATCTTGTGTTGATACGTCAATGACTCATTTTAGGCTGAGTCAACCTCGGAGAGGACCAAGCTACAGATATATAAATAAAAACTTTCATCGGTGCTCTCCGCGGTCAAGGGTTGAACTTAGGTTACCAAGGTCGTACGGCATTGTGGGAGAACCTACATCAGCACCACCACCATCATCATCAGCTATGACGTATCCACGACTGGATGAAGGGCTCCCCAAAGTTGTTGCCATCCTTCATTGGTCTCTCAATGCAACAATCCATCTCATTCCTGTGCGTGCATCAACGATATCGCAGTTCCGTCTCTGCAGTCGCCATCCTCTCGTGCGTGTTCCCTTCTTTGGCTGCCACCACTCCGTCAATCTTGACCACTTGGGATCTTTCCTTCTTGGAGATGCGTCCTGCCCAAGCCCACTTACTTTTTTTCATGGCAATAACGCCGCGGTGGCGAGATGTTAACTACCTTGCCTGGTATACAGGAGGTCGTGGGTTCCATCCCGACCCTGACGCCTGCTGTATATTTGGAGTTTGCATGTTCGGTCTCCTTGTGGTCGTGTGGATTTTCCCCCGGGTCCACATAATCCACTTTTCTGAGCTATCATTTGTGGCCAAGTCGCTTCTGAAAAAGAGCTATGTAGCTCAGTGGGCCTTACCCTGTAAAAAAAAAAGTTTAAATGTCTCTAATTTGCATTTGTTCTGTGTTCCGCGTGTTCCTCCGTCTCTAAGTGTAATTCTCGGCATGTGCCTGCGCGCACATATTTGTGCGCTTTCTAGCTTTTGCGACGCCGATGACGAGGATGTTAGCTGCTATACGCAATGGGTTCACGTGGACCCCCCTGCAAACCACCACCGTTCACCAAATCAAAAAAGATAGAACGGATTCTTAAAATGTAATCGTGACAATTCCTCTCATCTCTCGAGGGGTGATGTGCCCACCGCTAGCGCGCTCACACACAGGCAGTGTGTGTGGCCTCAATCCAATCTGATTGGTCGGCCGGCCAAGATGAAAATAATCTGTTTTTGGTATATTACCATGCAACAACGTTGAGCAAGCAAGCCCACACAAAACCACACACACACCTACTCGGAGTTTCACTGCGTCTCTGCTCGTCTCTCGGCTACAGAGACATTTATACGCGGCCGTAAGTGACTTTGAACATGACACTTGAGGAATGCATCTTGAGACGCAGTTTGCAATTTAGACCGAACACGGCCATTGCCAGCCGTCGCATTCCCCCCGCTGCCGGGCCGCGTGGGTCCGTCTTCTCGGCCGACCGCGAAGTTGACCGGAGCCGGTGCTAGGGATCTAACGGCCCCCGCAGAGGCGCATGAAACAAAAAAAACACCCCCGGCGTACGCTCAAGGTTTTTGCTGGGAGAGGACGAGGGATGGAGGGGGGGAGCCACAGGGGATGCGATGGTCTGATGGGCGGGGAGTCGTTGGGGAGGGGTCGGGGTTTGGACGGCGGCGGGAGTGGGGGCCGGCCAGCGGGAGGAGAAGAGAATGGGGCAGGGGAAGAGTATAGTGGGACAACATCCACCGAAATTAGCTAAAAATAGCAACCTGCAAAAGCGATAGGGGGGGGGGGGTGGACGCTGCTACCCTCGCCAAAAGCCAAATCCGGTCCCATCCAGTCTCAGCTCTCCCACTCGATGGTAAAAGCCCCTTAATTACTACCAGACAGGCGGCGCTCTGTACGTGGCGGCGGCAGCAGCAGCAGCAGGCAGCGCCGCCTCTGCGGGAGCACAGGCGCGCGTATTCAGCGCCGGCTCGTTACGACGGACCGACAGACGGGAGTTTTGAAAAAAATAAAAACATGAGCTAAGCCTTTCTTCTCTGCCTCCTCCCTCCTGCCTCGTGGGTTGCCCTGTTCGGTCCGAAATGACTGTTTGCCGGGTGTCGGCAAACCCAGGTTCCGTGGCCGTAGGGCCGATGAGGCCAGAGCAGAATTCGACGGAATCACACACACGGGCGGGAGGGGAGGAATATTCTGCGATGCCAGTTTCTGTTCATGGAGCGGCCACAGTGGCGTGTGATCAATCAGAAATGTTGAAAGATAAAAATGTTGGTTGGTGGTTGACTCACCCCCATCATTCCTCCAGGGGGGTGGGTTGATAAAAGGAGTACCACTTTGTGGGGGAAGTCAACAGTGGTTGTTCTAGAGATACGTGTCCCCCATCGTAGGAAAGTGGAATGTTCACTGCTGGTTCAGGGATGTAAACACGAGTGCACATCATTGCTCATTTAAACAACAAATCACTGACGTTTCCTGTATAGGGTCAATCAACATGGTTTAAACTTATTAAACATGAATGATTCTCTTTTATTGCCGAATTAACGGTGTTGATACAACTCAAGTTGTATCATCTCAGGTGGTACCAACAAGTCAAATATTTATTCTGGGCCAATGGATTACTCAGACCGCCCCACTTAGCAACATTTTTTTCCCCCAGAGCATTTTGGGAAAGAGTTTAAAAGTTATTACCGAGTAGATTTTCTCGCTTATTCTGCATAGCGCCACGATGCCACGGTGACGAGATGCTCACTACCTCGCCTGGTATACAGGAGGACGTGGGCTCGATCCCGAACCCATGACGCCCGCTGTATATTTGGAGTTTTCGTGTCTCTCTTTCCGTGGTCGCGTGGATATTTTTCTCCACGTTTAGAAATCAACGTGCGTGTAAGAGTATTTGGCCGCTTTAAATTTCCAAGTGACGATAAGCCACTTCATTGAGCTATCGTTTGTGATAGCCACGTCGCTTCTGTAAAAGAGCTACAGAGCTAAATCGTAGTAGTCAGATGTGCGCTTTCCGGGACGTGCTTGTGTGCTCAGCACGCTAGGGGTTTCGCTCCACGTCCTGTGGAACCTCTTCAGTTGTACGTTCATTTCCTGAATATTCAGTCCCCCCCCCCCCCAACACGTGAGGGAAACGTCAAACGCGCTCGAAAGCACACGCCACACGTTCCAAAAACACGTTGGTGAGCCGAGATGAAGGTTCTTGCGTTGACAACGTTCGCCGTTTTAAATTCTCACAGAATATTGTTCCAGGTCATTTGGCACACTGGAGATAAAAAAGAGACAAATATCCCCCGTGTAGCCTTAACAGACTGTTGGGGTAAGTGCTGTTCGCGAGCACTTATGAAGGCCGGAACGGCACACGAGGGGGGTGGGTGGCCAACACCCTAGTGACGATGTTTACACACCGCAACAGGTAATCATTTGAGGCTGAATCGACCTAGGGGAGGCCCTGGACCGGTTCAGATAATCGTCACTGGTATTGGCCGTGAGCGGGAATCGAACCCGGATCGCCAGGTTTGTAGCGCAGCGCGCTAGCCGCTACACTACCGCTCCCCACATTGGAGGTAGAACACACACACACAGCTGGAAAGCAGTCACAGCCATAGCCAGTATTGTGGATGGTGTGAAGGATGCAGGAGACAAAAATTATGAATTTGGAACTGTCACAGTAAATATGCACCACAGAACTGCCTGCAAAAGTAGATATGATAAAACTACATCTGAGAGTCCTTAAAGCGAAATTTGTATCCATACACTAGGGGGCGCTAGACTTGTCCACGCGCCCTGCTACGGAGAATGATTCATCACGTGGCAAACCAACGAAATTAAATTCTCAGAATTGGAATTTGAAAATAACGTGAAAGTACAAATTTTAAGTTTGTGCAGCTATTATTGACTGCGTTGTGGTCATCTGCTGGCTCGGTTTGAGAGCAGTGTGTGAACTGTCCTGTCCCATTGGTGGACGTACCGAGATCTATCAACTCAAAACACGTCACAGACAACTCAAATGCAAGATTCTCACTCGGGAAAACTCAGTACTGCGAATTTCCCAACTGCCCGACCCACCCTTCAAGTAATTTTTTAATTTTTGCTTTTTTTAACTTTTTACAAATCATGAGAAGCGGTTGTGGCTAACTTTCTAAATCTATACCGAGACAACTCCATCAAGGGATTCTTTAAGAATATAAACCAACGCTGGTGGATGGCCCACTTGTGGTGGTGGGAGGGCAACAGCGTCTAGCCCCCGTCCCCCAACTCCAACTTATCCACCGGCTTAAATTCAAACGCAGCCACTAAACTGCCGTCCGTGAAAGCTCTCGAAGCCAGAAACAGCGAAACAAAGATCCCCCGTGCAGCCTTAACAGACTGTTGGGGCAAGTGCTGTTAGCGAGCACCTATTAAGGCCGGCACGGTACACGAGAAAGTGGGTGGCCAGCACCACGCCCGTCTGCCTTCGTCTCCCCAGTGACGATGATTACACACCACACCGGGTACTCATTTGAGGCCGAGTCAACCTAGGGGAAGAGGGCCAGAACCGGTTCAGATAATCGTCACTGGTGTTGGCCGTGAGCCGGGTCGCGGGGCTCGTAGCGCCGCGCGCTAAACCACTGCACCACCGCTCCCCACAGCGAGAGAGCACGAGGTCACCCACTCGCGGGGCCACGTGGTAGACCGATGCAATCGGTGTTTCCAGGGGCAAGCGTGAGGTCACGACCCGCGAGCCCTCGAGCGTGTCGGCGGACCATGCGCTCTGCTCGTCGCACGCTCACACGTGTGCCCACCTCTTGTCGCTATTTTGGACGTCGATTTTCGAATATGAACACGAGGGGCTGAGCCGGTTTGTCACCGCGTCAAGTCGAGCGAAATTTTTCAACGCGCGAGCCCGTCGCCGTTTGCTACGCAACGGCGCGATTAGATTTTTGCATCAGATTCCAATTACAGCAAATGGAAATGTAGCAGGTTTTTTTTGTATTTCCCAGTATCTTGGGCTTGACGTCCGGGCGTTTCCTGTAAGGGCCTGTGACGTCCCACCGCTAATGCCAGTCCCACCGCCAATGCCAGGCAAGCCGGTGGGGGCCGGGGAGTGGGGGTGGCAGGGGGGGGTGCATCAGACAAAAGATGAAGAAAACAAACACAAACCCTAGTTAGCAGGTACCCCACGCTCTGATGTTACAACTCGAATGGGGGTGTAAGAATTGGGTGTAACAATCCTCGTCTGGGGAATTAGATTCAATATTCGTTAAACACTTCAACGGAGGGGGGAGTTGGTGAGAGGTGGGGAGGGGAGGCAGGAGGGTGGATTATGTAGCCATATAAATGAGGCATCTCTAGATGCTATACAGAAACAGTTGGCATGTTTATATTGTAGATAAAAAGTCCTGAGTCTGGATTTGAACGATTGATGGCTGGGACACTGGCGTTCCACAGAGATGAGCGAACCATAACAACAACAATAACGACCATACAAACATTTGGTTTTGCGCTTAAATTTTGTTTCGGTTAAATGACAGCTCTGCAAAGAATACAAAATCAGTTTTACTGCCACGCAACCATCTCTTGGCAGACAGTATGTGAATATATACGCGCATTCCGTGGGCTGTTCTCTCGCTGACACATGGAGCAGATTGCTCTTTGAGATTTGGGAATGGAGTTTCTGTCTTAAGGCCATTATGCCCAAGCGGTCACGTCGTCACGATGTGTCACCACGATGACGTCCACTTGTTTGACTCGAGCACGCGCGTTGATCTAGAGATGTAACGATTCACTCCCCTGGCGGAATCGATGAATCGTCGCAAACTGACGGCCACCTATTCGAAAGTAGTGTCCACGCGATTCTCAGTATCGTCGCAATGGTCAAACAAACACACTCCCCCCGCCTCCACATGAATGACGCATCCGTTGACGAATCACACGCAAGATCGAATCGCGAGTTTAAGAATCGATACTAATCCATGAAGGTGAAGTCTGCTCAAACAAACCCCCATGGACTTGTGTTTGGGAGGGCCTTCATCGGCCAGTAGCGGATTTACAAAAGGCTGGAATTTCTTTATTGTTTCCCTTATAAATGTATTTTTTTTACATGCGTAGGCAACGCACCCAGGTAAAACTCGACCACTCGCTACTGACAGTGGGGTTTGCGAGAGCCACGGACCAAGAGGAGTCGGCACTCGGCCACGAGAAGTCTCGCGTGTTTTTTCTGCCCGCGCTGTTTTGGTGCGGAGTCCTACATCCTGAGCTGCACCGCAGTGGGGAACACACGGGGGACACGGGGGGTGTGGGGTGGGCGCGGGCAGGGAGGCCCCTTTCGCTGCCCATCTACTGAGGGAATCACGAGTTGAGTTTTGCTACAACGGAAGGCAGCACTGGGAGTTGCATTTTTTTTGCTGCCAGAGTTCCGTGTTGGTGGTGGTGGGGGAGGGGGTTACTTCCACTCTTGACCATGGCCATGAAGGCTGTAACAATTTGTGTCCTCCCTCCCACCGATTTCCCCACCACCACCCCCCCCTCCAATGCTGCACATTTCGGGGGTTGCAATTTGACTCAAGAATCACAGTTTTTTTTATACATTGCGGCAATTGTACCGGCTCCTCCAGTTCGTGCAGAGGTCGTGCGGTGCACGGTGCACGCACCAAAGTACAGCTCAAAATAATCATCAATGCCACCGCAGCAATCACTCGCTCCCCTCTGCTTGCCCCACACAGTCTGCAACTCCCGTCCCCCCCCAGCCGTCCGTGCTGTCGACTCCGTGCCCCCTGCTCAAGTCCAGGCTCAAGGTCATCACCTCCGACGATGACAGGGGGATTGATTTCCAGCCGGTTCTGTCGGGGTACAGTGAACCCGCAGAGTATTTCTGTACCCGGCACACCGCATCCAGTATGCCTCTCGTTATGGCCGCGAGCACCGCTTGGTCAAGTGCCTGCCGATGACCGACGATGGGCCCTATCCATCCATAAAATAAAACCGCGTCCACCGTCTCCGCGCAGCGCGCTTGACACGCAGTCGCATTTAGACGTGAACACACACATCCAATCGGTATCGTCGCGTAGAGGGACGTCCATTGGGCGGGGGTGACCCGGGACAAATTCCACCGTGTTGCTGCCCCCCCTCAACGCCTCGACGCCTTCAAACTAAAACGGAAGTCTTACATCAGACGCCGTGACGTCGAAGTCACGGGGACCCCCCAAAGCACGGGGCCCAGGGCGGTCGCCCCGGTTAGCCGTTACCCCTCGTGGAACCGGCTCCGGTCACGCACGAGCCATTGGAAGCGCGTCGTGACATCGCCGAGCGAGCGAATCGGCGTCGCTGGCGCGCCCGTCGACGTGTCACGGCCGTGCCACCCCCCCGCCCCCCCGCATCATCTCGACCCCGGCGCGTTGGCCGACGACGCCGAGTCGCGGAGTCGTCGGCCGACGCGCAAAACGTCGCGTCAGACCGGCAGGGATCACGCCCCAGCGCAGCAACAGTTGCCGAGGAACGACACCTTGTTACACCACAACACTCGCTGACGTACTGTACGCGTCCGCGGCGGTCTTCTTCGTCGTTGTTTGGTTTAATTCGATTTTTTTCTCCTGCTCTATTTTTATCCCCAAGTGTCGTCTGAGCCACATTGCGTAAAAATATAATGTACACCCCTTTGTCAACAATACACTGCTGAATAAAGGTCTCTCAAAGCCGCGCGAGTTGTAAAGGTTGTTTGATGACCGAGATCCCCCGTGTAGCCACGCAAAGACCGATGGGGCAAGTGATGTTTGCGAGCATCTATTAGGTTAGCACCCCCAGCTGCCCATGTCTCCACCCCCCCCTCACTGCCGATATTTACACAACACCCCAGGTGTTCATTTACTGCTGTGAGAAAAGCAAGGGGTTTTACAGGACAAGTGTTGGGTGAACACGGGTTAACCGTGGCCAGGATTCGAACTCGGGTGGGCCGGGTTCACACGATGGCCAAGTGAGATGACCACTGCGCCACCGCTCTCAACCACTCGGGCGAATTGGCAGCGCAGCGGCCACCACCACCACTGCGCCACCGCTCCCCGCACAGCCAACATAACAACACGCGTGGACAGCATCGCTCCACAATCGGCAGTAAAGCGGGGAGCGGCGTAGACGCTGCATTGAAGTTGGTGGTGGAATAAAAAATATATAAACGGCGAGTGAGCGAACGAGAGAGAGCGAGCAAACAAGAGGCAGCCGAGAGAGAGAATAGAAAAGCCTCCACCGAATGTCCCCCCCCTCCTCCTCCCTCTCGCTTGCTCGGCTAAAACCGGCGGAGCAGCTTCTATTAATAGCCCAGGGAGGAAGCCGCACATTCCAGCTTTGTCACCGCACGCTGTGTACACTCCTCCCAGCTGTGCGCGAGACGGGGCCTGCCGAGGGTGCACCGCGCGCATCGCCGATCGGCGAGACGCCGCAGCACCGGCGGCACCGCACCACATCACACCGCATGGCACCACATGGCATGGCACTACACGCCACCGCATGGCACCGCACCACACGGCACCGCACGGGAATGGCACCACACACCACCGCATGGCACCGCACGGCACCGCACGGCACCGCAGCACCGGCGGCACCGCATGGCACCGCACGGCAGCGCACGGCACGGCAATGCATAGCACCGCATGGCACGGCACCACACGCAGACACAACGGGGATCAACTCTGACCCCGGTGGCACGCAAGCGCGGTCCGCCGGTCGAACGATGACGACGCGCAAGGGGTAGCGGACGAATGCGCGAGCGGGCGGGCGAGCGTTCTCAAAAGTCGACCCTCCACTGAACTTGGGGGTCACCGAGATCGTAGCGCGCTTTCTACGACCTATCTTCACCACCACCACCGCCGCCGTCAGGAGCAATGATCTATCCGCCGAGAGATGAAGGCCTCCACAAATCGTCGCTGTTCGGCGCGGTGGCGTCTTGTGCTAAGATCGAGCGTATTTCATCACCGTCACGATCGGTCACGGTCTATCCACTGCTAGACGAAGGCTACCACCGCAACACGACGTCGTCTCTCCCCAGTCCTGATGGTGCGTCAACAATCCGCCTTACTGCCACCACGCCGTGGGCCCAGGTCGCCGCTCACCAATGCGGCGGTTGTCCTTACTTTGGGGGGGGTGGGGTGTGCCGTCGCCACCTTGGCTGACATTCTGCGTAACCAGTGACCAGTCCCTCTCGCCCATCGGCCACCACCACTCCCCTCGAGCCGCCGCGGTGCCGTCTCGCGCTCTCTCGCTCGCTCTCTCGTCCGAGCGCAAATCTACTCTTCTGGCCGCGCGAAATGCGACGTGGCTCTCCGATTCGCGTTTGTTCCTGGCCTCGGCGTGCGCGAAAGCATTTTATCATCGGTTCTATTTCGATAATAGAGGTTTGTTGGGTTAGATCGCGTCAATATAAATGTGCCGTTAAACCCGCCACCCTACCCGACACAGCCAATTCGTCAGGTTTGTCACGTCAACAAAACATGCCAATTCGTTACTAGTTCAGAGTAGACCCACAACATTTACTCTGCAACATACCGGGGAGTGCTGTACTAGTAAGAAGTAACGAATTGGCATGTTTTTATTATGTGACAAACCTTCCTAATTGGCTTTGTCGGGTGGTTTAACGACACATTTATATTTAAGCCATCTAACCCAAAAGCCTCTATTATGGATATTGGTGGCTAAAGCCTGCTACGTGTTAAATGCTTCTATTTCGAGCATCAAAGAGCATTTCGGAATTAAAATGACACTAATCCACAAACACTCACAACCGGTTAATCCTGTGTGCAAATGTACTTAATCAAGATTGTTTAAAGCTGAAAGAATGTTTTTCTTTGTTTCATGTACTCGGGTTTGGGTGAACCACAATGAGCAGCTATTTTATACACACACAGAGTTCTGCCACTGTACAGCAAGAGCAGGTCAGTACACACCCATCACCCTTCACGAGCTTTGCTGCTGCAAACTTCTCCAATTGTTCTGGTGAACCTTGCTCAATGCAGGGAATCTACGGGCTCAATGATCTTCCACAGCAGTGGTTCTGAACCTTTCCTGATCGCACCCTCCTCCCTTTTGGTTGTCAATCGTAAAACAAATGTCCAATCTTAATAAATACGCAGGGTTTGGTGAAACAAAAGGAGTTGTAACTCACGTGCCTCGTGATTAATTTGTGTTTCGATTATTTAACCTTCTAAACAAATATCTGTCCGTGTCTCGCACCACCAGAAAGGGCGTCTCGCACTTCCAGGGGGTGCGTGGTGCACCCCAGGTTAAGAAGAACCACTGTTCTACAGCCTAAATTAGTGCTGATTGTTGCTGGCGTGCTCGGCGTTTCAAGGGATTGTGTTCCGTATATTCGTGTCTCTATAGATATTTTTTCAGTGATTTCCAGTACTCCATGCTCGAGTGATATTGTGAACATCTTACATGAGGGCATTCTTGATTTGGGTTAACAGTCCTTCAGCGTGACGTCATCTGCTGGAGCCGACTTTCATCGTCTTGTTATCAGTGGGATGGAATAGAGTGGCGAGACCCCACGCGCTCTCATGTCAAATTAGTTCGCAGGGCCCAATTTAAGGAAGAAAGAAAAAAAACTTTAAAGAGCTTTGGCCGCGAGCCAGAAAATGTGAAATCAACTCCCGATCCATCTCGCCTTGCAAGGCCCAAAAATAGCCGCATGATTTTAACAAAATGTTTACACAAGAATTCCCTAATTATAGGGGGGGGGGGTGCGGGGGGGTGCTGGCAGCTCGGGAAAAACAGTAAAGCGGACACGTGGCGGAGGGGACACGCGGCGGAGGAGACACGCGGCGGAGGAGACACGCGGCGGAGGAGACACACGGCGGAGACGACACACGGCGGAGCGGACACACTGCATAGACGACACACGGCAGAGCGGGCCAACAGCGGAGTGGACACCGTCATTCGCAAGCTGCACCATCGTACAATCCATTTGTCGCTCGGTTACTGGAGCCGATGTATTCGCTCCACCTGTGCGCGGTGGGTTGAACAGAATCAGAATCTTTACTTAGACTGCAGGAGAAATCCGATGAGCTGTAAAGCTCTTTGTCACAGGTGTCCAGTCGGGGCCGGGCATAAAGTTTACGACAACAAACCAAAACGAAAACAAACGATCGGAAGAGTGCAAAGTATAGGACAGGTAAGCAAGTCGCTAAAAATAAAACTAAATAAAGTCTATGAGTTCAAATTGAATCCCCGGAGTGTTGCCCTCTCTCTTGGGTGCCATACCACGAACGGTCTCACTCGCAAGCCACGACGACCCCCCTTCTAGCCCCTGCCGTGTCCTGCCAAGGCCCACTTACGCTCCTCGTCAACCGTTACAATGAGACGTCTCGAACTCGCATTTGTCCCACACGATCCTTCATTCCGTTTCTCGGCGTTATTGCGGCACGTGTGCCCGATTCCACCGTGGTTCTACGGGCAAACTTGTCGTTTTTCGATCCGCCCATCCGCTAGTCGGTGACCTCTGCTCGTGATCGATACGTCCACGGGGAAGGTCACGCGCACCGATTGAAAACGTTCTCCTTCGGCACAATCGGCAAGCTAACTTTCGAACGCCGAGTTACGGGTGCAACCCTGTTAAAGCAAAACGGCTCAACTTGTAGCGAGACCCGGGTGATGACCGACGCAAACTTGACGCTCGCTTCATGACAAAAGTAGGCACTAAAGTTGGATTCAAGGGAGCGATCATGGTGCAATGGTCACAACCGCTGTGATGCCACTTGTACGATGATGATAAATGCTCTTAAAAGTTGCTCTTTCGGGATAGCTTTGGCGATGGCAATGACGGTATCACAGTTCTCCGTACAAGCAGACTTTACTGCATGTTTCACTCATAAATTAGGGACTACATTGAAATTGTCCGCGTAGTAGTAATAGTACACGCAACAAATGTTGCCGTGCGGCGCGAGTTTGGAATTGCAGAAGACACAACTGGACGCGTGTACAAGCAGCGAAGGAGCGGGTCATGTGACCCTCAGGGGTCCGAATGGGAGCGGGGGGGAGGGTTAAATCGCGTGTACCACTCAACTACCGAGCGTCGTTTTTAATGCCTCTTGCGGTTAAAACATTTCCAAACGTTTAAGGTTGAGAAACTTTCTCGAGCACGCTCCTTCCATCCGCGTAGCTCCTTCCATCCTGCCGTCTTTGCTCTTCGTTGAGAGACCACGGGGTTTTTTTGTTCCTTCATGGGACACTTCAAAGCTAGGCCACGGTTAAAATGTAAGGTCCGAGTTGAACGTAAACCCTCCCCCCCCCCATGAGTAAGCTGTAAGGAGACTGTGCAATGTATTTATGGAAAAATCACTCACGACTTCAAAGCGAGCATTGTTTGATTTTTACACCCTGAAAATACCTCGTACGGCAGTCACGTGGTGTAAAGCATGAGGGTGCATTACGCAAATACCCAAGAGCGTATATCTGGTCTACTTTAAGTCATTCGCATTCATGTTCAGGCACGTTCGAATTGAGACATATTCGTATTAAGACACATTCATGTTCAGGCACATTCGTTTTTTCTCCCCCATCAGCAAAGCTTTCAAAAATCCCATGGCAGGCAGCGCAGGAACATACCTACGAAATAAAAGTTACTCGTTTCCTTGGATAGCAAATTCCCTTAACCAGAAAAATCCTCAGCGAGTCTGTTTTTCATGGGGGGGGGGGGGGGGCGGTGGAGATGTCTGGCCACAACAGTCTGTCCGTCTCTGGTTCAGGCCAATCCGTTTCAAGGACAATGCGTGTAACATCAGAGCATGTTTGTTTGCATGTTTTGCCACAAGTACGGCGTGTGGTTAATGCAGACCTGATGCCTCGCGAAAAAGGTTTCTATTTGGCGTTTGGACATCTTAATACCTCCCATTTTATTGCCAGAAAGGGTGAAACCTAATCGGATTTTTAATCATTTTGATACTGCCAAAAAGGTCCCGTAGATATGAAATCCCATGCGTAGTGAGAGTCTGGCTTCATGTGGCGGTGGGGCAGGAGACTGGAGAGAAAATCCACCACGCATACGAGAGGGAGACACTCGGTACCTGCCAACTCCTAGCCCACAACCTCGCTGCCCCCCCACCCCCCCAGCATCTCTCCCCACCCACCCACCCACACGCCTACAACAGCTGGCAAGCCCGAACGGTCACCCATGCGAGCACTCACCACCGGGCTCGTCACTTGCTTAGCTTTCCGGGATCTGTGAGAGGCCGGGCAAATTTGGGACGATTCGAGCTCAGGACACTCCAACCAATCAACTGCAACCTGGAGAATAATGCATGGGATGTGTGGAAAAACCACTCGTGTATATTTCGATTTAAAGATTTCGTGACTGCAGGGAATTATCTTCTTGGTTCTTTCGGTAAAGTCACGTAGAAGGGAAATAATAAAATAATAAAAATAAAACATAATAAAAAAGAATTCTCACGACGTTTCGACCACACAGCAAGCAGCCGTCCTCCGACAGAGCTGTTCCTCACCTGAGGACGGCTGCTTGCGTTGTGGCCGAAACGTCGTGAGAATTGTATTTTATTATGTTTTATTTTTTATTATTTTATTATTTCCCTTCTACGTGACTTTACCGAAAGAACCAAGAACACTCGTATACATTAAACTAAAGACTTGTTTTATTTTACTATGTAAGGCCCGCTAAGCCATACGGCTCTTTTTCAGAAGCGACCTGGCGAGCAGAATTGATAGCTCAGCAAAGTGGCTTATCAGGTGAAAATTTAGAGCAGCCAATTACTTGCCTAAAACGCGTGACGGTGTTGATTCTAAATGTGGAGGGAAAAACCGGAGGACCCAGAGAAGAATCCCAGCGACCAAATATACAGCAGCAGGCGTCAGTGTCAGGATCGAACCCACGAACTCCTGCATACCAGGCGGGATAATTAACATATATATAAAGACAGAGCCACTTAAATTACACACGTAGCTGACGGCTTGTCAGAAGACCTTTTTCCGTACCGTCTCCTCCAAGGTGTGTATCATGCGCGCACAATAGGCTCCCGTGTTCGCGTGATTCACCAACCCCCATACTCCAGATTTCTCAATCGCAGGTGTGGCGCTGCAAATCAAACATGAGCTCCAATGAATCACGATTAATTGGAGCCTGAGGGGCTGTGGGATGAACAACGTTTTAACATCCTATTTCTCCTCGGTGTGACATGGGGAGTGGGCCGGTGCCCTGGTTAGTATCGTGCACGCTTGCCCCAACGGTTTACTCATCGCTATCTGGGGGATCTTTATCTACGCGCTTGTGCGTGCACAGAGTATCTGCTGCGCGCGTGAGTTTACAGGCGAATGGGCGGCGGTGCTGGCCACTCGCCCCGTCGTCGTGTGCCGTGCCGGCCGTCGTGGGTGTTAGCGAACAGCCGCTTGCCCCGTAAGACTGTGAAGGTTGTACAGGGGGGGGACTTTGTCGTCTTTTGGTGTCCACCGTGCATGGGGGGGGGGGGGGACAGCACCGCGTGCGCACGCCGCGTGTGTCCATCGTAAACCGCCTCCTTGTTTGCACCCAAGCACAGCTGTGGCTCGCCGGCGACGTGACGGTTGTCATCGAATTTTTTGACAATCGCAAACACACAAACACACAAACACACGCCCGCGCGAGTGTTAATGTATCCGCCAGTCTGGCGCGGTTTTACGAGCCGGAGCTATTCTCGTAAGGAATGTTTATATATATTTTCTGAAATATGTATATACACACGCGGCGGGCGCTGCGAGTGAAAAACTGCTCACGCCGACGCTACCTCGGCTGTCCAAGAACGCGAGAGCTGGAATTAGTTTTCAAGCCCAACCATGGTCCGATCCAGAGCGGCGTAAAACAACCGCGGCGAGATGGTCGTACACACACAGCCGCCTCGGGTCGTTAATCCACGGGGGGGGGGGCGGGAGGGGGGAAAGAGCGGCGGTGCGTGGGGAGGGGGCTGTGGCGTTATGGAAAAATTAGACGCACGAAAGATTATCCGAGACTCGATGAGCCATACATCGAGTAAAATCTAACGATGAAGAGCGAGTGGCGACGCCCCCCCCCCCCCCCCCCCCCCGTGCGTCTTTGCGTTCGGTGGAATGGAACGCGCCCGCCGATCGGTTCGACCGTTACCAAACTCGAACTGGATTCAGTTATCGATTCAATGACGTTCGGAATCGATCATCGACGAACAAACGCTGCGACCGACGCACCATCCACTCCGTGGGAATTTAACGATCCGTCTCCGTACCCCACACGCCCCCCCCTCCCCCTTCCCTGCGAGTCGATGGATTGTCGCGAAGCATCGGCAACTCACAAAGTCAGAGCGATTTACTCCGAAGATCGCGCATCTCCCGATTTAGAGGCCGAAACAAGCACCGGATATTGCACATTCCTCTCCGTACGATAGCCACTGTTGACTTCGCCACAAAACGGGTACTCGTTTTAATGACCGCGGAGGGATGATGGACCTAGTCAAACCCCCAAGAAGAATTTTCATTTACAACCTTCCGATTGCGAGCCGCTCACTCGACTACCGAGCCACACCTATCAACGGAGCCTCCTCGCCACGCCATCTCCATCTCTCACAGATAGTGCGCGACGACGATATCCGGCAAGAGCTTGCGGCGCACAAGACGATGCTCATCGCTCAGTTTGTCGAGGTGGACGTCCGGATGAGGTTGGACCGCACGAGCCAGCTAACGGCCTCGCGTGACTCAAGAGACGCTGGCACGAACCGCACCACGTTGGCGTAGCGGCGTTTCACTCAACGCGGACAGATGCAATAAAAAGTTACGTCCTGTTTACGGGAACGTCCAACGCTCGCAGGTGAGGAATTCTCATTTCCAAATTAATCACTACGCTATAATAACATCGCAAAAAAAAATCTCCAACAAACTTTGGCGAACATTTCACGAATGCCGTTGCGGCGGCTTAACTCCTGGGAGGCGTGGCGTCGCGAGGCGTGGCGTCGCGAGTCTTTGCACTTTCTTCGTGGAACAAAGACGCTGAACTTTAGCAGATCCTACACACACTCCTCCAGGCTGGTTCTAAAATGTCGCTTTTGACTTTCAGGCGGCATGTGCCGTACCGCTGCTGGATGTAAGCCTCCCTCATTCAGCGTCAATCAAGAGTAATTTTTTGACCACGCTGCACCATGCTGGTCAGTGCGTGTGAGTAGTACCTGGTGCGGTGTGTAGTAAAACATCGCCACTGGTCAGACAAAGGTGGTCAGGCGTGGTGCTGGCCACCCACCCTGTCGTGTGCCATGCCGGGCTTCATAGATGCTACTTGCCAACAGCACTTGCCCCAATCGTCTGTTCCGTATGTATGTAGGTCGAATTTCTTTTACAACATACGTAGCCAACCGTGCTTATCGGAGGAGCGGCTATAAGGGGGATCTTTGTCTTTGAAGACCGTGTTGACCACCCACCTCCTCATGTACCGTGCCGGCCTTCATAGATGCTCACTAACAGCACTTTCCCCAACAGTCCGTTAAGACTATAACAAACAATGTAAGAATTGATGCACATTTTATATTTTACAGTACCGTAGAATATAATTCCATTTTTACATTCAGTGTGTGTGTGTACACACGTGCCCTCTCAAAACTTAAACACATGTAAAGGGAGCGAGGCACGCGGATGCTAAACGCGGCACACATTTGCGTAAGTGGAATGCGGTCACGATGAATTTTTTTTTAAATTCACCCTTTAAAACAACATTCCTGCGAGATCAAGGGACGTCCCTTGCGGGTGGGGCAAGCACAGATGACCCCACGACTTCACATGTGGAAGCCCGTCTCGGTCACATCACGTCCCTCCTTTTCAAAGGAGGGGTTTTGGTGGAGGAAGTGGTTTGGGTTGGGATGGGGGTTCGCATTTTTATTTACTAATTTCGTTCACCAAGTGGGCTTTCGCGACCAATATTGTCCAAGATCGCGTAAATATAAATGTGTCGTTAGACCCGCCACCACTCGACGCAGCTAATTAGCAAGGTTTGCCACGTCAATGAAACGTGCCAATTAGTTACCACTAAACCCACAACATTTACAACTGGAGAGTAAACCCACAATTGGCGACTACTTCACCGGTATGGTGAAGTAGTAAATCAATTGGCACGTTTTGTTTACGTGACAAACCTTTAATTTGGCCGCGTAGTCGTCGTCGTCATCGTCGACAACGGCGGCTGCGCCGGGCGGCCAAGGCGGACGGACCGTCATCCCGTCTATCGCAAGACGACGGAGGAGGAGGAGGAAGAGGAGACGCCACCCGGAGGGTTCGGGAGGAGGCCCCCCCCCCCCCCCCCCCCCCCCCGCATTCTCTCGTTTTCTTGCTTTGTTATTCTCCCCCCGCGATTTTATTCCGATCCGTGCTCGCGACGCCGCGTTACGAGACGTGGGGCGCAGAGGCCACCGCTACCCCCCCCCACCCCCCTTCGTGTTGGGGTTGTGGCCCGCTGAATCAGGTGTCACAGAGCTACCCCTGAGATCACTTTCAATGACCTCTTGCTCCAACACAGTGGCGGGCAAGCACCTCTCACCCACACGAGAGGACATTTTCGTCGTATGACACTCACACCGATGCTTTAATACTCTAGCTACAATTTTGCCAAATTAAGCGCAAAAACAACAAGTTTATTGCGATGGTTTTATATTCCTTGGCGACTGACCAACTTGAGTGCCAAGACCATCAGCTCACTAGACATTGCCAACCTGGTTCAATGACAGGCGGCTGCTTGGATTCAAACCCAGCGGTCCCAGTTCAGCGCTCTATGACCTCGGAACCACCCGGCATTTCATTTCTTAAATCGTTTCTGAACCGGTGATGGGTATTTTGCAATAGCTGAATCATTTTTTGTATTTTTAAACCCAACACTGTGATCCCCGTCGATCGTTACGCCCGACAGCAATTATTGCTTCAGTTAAATAAAAATGCGCCTTACCTCACCGGGTGAGAGCCGGGGGTTATTTGAGACATGTCCCGGCATAAAATATGCATGGCTCGGGGGAGCTGCCGCTCCCACTGATCACACGCGGCGATGGCGAAGGGCCTCCCTTGCATTAAAGCCACGCGGCGCAGGCGGCGTTTAGTCATCAGTCAATAAGGCGAGAACCGGGAGCTGGAGGGCAAAAGGAACATCGCGGGACGGAGCACCGGCCAGGGAACGGCGTCGGTTCACCTCGGACAAACTTCAGAAGCAGCCGCGAAGCAGTGAATGGATTGAAATTTGCTCATAAAAAAATGGAAATGTATATTTACCTAAAAAATATAAATGTATTTTAAATTCCCCCCAATAGAGTTTCATTTACATGATTTATTGACGCAGGAAAAACACAAGCGCCGAGTTCGAAAAACTATTTTAAACGTGTTATTTTACATTTTTAAGCAGAAAAAAAAACACCCACTGTAAACGCGGTGACCGTTCGCCTCAAATAACGCAGCGGCAGCGACGGCAGAAGGGAACCGGAATATTCCCATCGCTCTCTCGCGTACGCGCGGGGTGAAAGTATCTCCACGGCATCGTCGAGAAAAAACAAGGCCGGCAAACGTGAACATTTGAACGTGTTCAACAGCAGCCAATCCACGCCGTGCCACCTGCTCCCAAGTCGGCTGGATCTCCGCACGATGTGTCGGAGATCGATGTGTCGGAGACAACCAACGGCCCCGTCCCGACACGAGGAGCCGGACCAACCGGACCATCGACATCCTCCCGATTCCGACCCACGGCACGACACCCGCGTTCAACTCTGGCAGTGGTTAATCCACTGCCGATCAGGCCGGCCGGCTGCCGAGATGGAAAGACGCTGTAACGGGTTAATCTGGATTGGAGAGAAAGTCTGACCGAGTGGATGATGGGCGAGGATGAGGTGGGCCGCTGAAATGTCAGCTCCAGTCTACCCGACTTGATTTACTAAAATATTTAGAAAGTTTCCGGCAACTTTTATGGCTTTGTCCAACGAACAAAAATCACTGCTTTTTAAATCTTTGGTGAACGTGTTCATAAGAAAATTGTAATCATGACAATGGTCAAGAATGATGATGATCCGCGTAAGCCTTGTTAAAGTTTACCTCCAAAGCCCTCTCTATGAAATGTTAGTGTAATTTATAAAATTGTCATATTTTTCCCATCATTATCAGGCGTTGGGTTTCATTGTCAGAGCTTTCCAGCCTTCACCGTTTCTTGCGATCCCCTTTCCTTGCTCCCATCTTACCACCCAGTAGTTTCAGGTCCTCCCTGACACGGCGGCGAGATGTTAACTACCTCGCCCGGTATACAAGAGTCCATGGGTTCGAACTTGACCGTGATGGCCTGTATGTGTGGAGTTTGCGTGTTCTCCCCGTGGTCAAGTGGATTTTTCCCTCCACATTTATAAATCAACACGCGTCTAGAGTATACTGGCTGCTATAAATTTCCACACGATAGGCCGTTTCGCTGAGTGATCATTTGTGGACAGGTAGCTTCTGAAAAAAGAGCTATATAGCTCAGCGCGCCTTGCCTGGTAGAATAAAAATTGTTTGGTTTAAATAGTGTAATAGTTGACGACCATCTCCCCCACTCTGGTCTCACTCCTACCCTTTTGCCCACACCATCTAGATACTGCTTCTTTTGTCTTACTCAGCAGAGTAAATTTGCTGCCTCTTCTACTGGCTTCTGACTTGTGAGATGTTACAGGAGACTGTTGTTTTATTATTACGATACCGACGTTAATTCGTTTCCTTATTTTTCAATACTCAAATATGGCAGTCGCGCCTGATGATGCTGGTTGTAATTACTGGCGAAACGTCGTACTCGAATTGTTGTGGGTTTACTCTCCAACACATCGGTGTGCTGTACGAGTAACAAATTGGCACGTTTTGTTTACATGACAAACCTTACTAATTGGCTGTGTCGGGTGGTGGCGGGTTTAACGACACATTTATATTTAACCCAAAAAAACCTCAATCATGGATAATATTGGTCACGAATGCCTATGTGTTAAACTGAGAGTTTACTGCCCCACAACTGTCAAAACCCACTACAACACTGAACTCAGGAGCATTAACACCCCGACCAGCGTGAAGTAAGGTCAAACAACCCCCACAGACCGACACGGCTCAGGAGGGCGTTTGACAAAGGGCTGTAAATAACAAGCAGTATTATTATTAATAACAACAAACTATTAATACATGGCAGGGTCGGCCCGTGGGAAGCAGAAGTGTGATCTCTCTCGCGATGCACCGTGGGCTGCCACCACAGCAGCAGCAGCAGCAGCAGCACAGCCACACAAACCAAGTTCACAACCCAAGCGGGGAGGACGGCGTGCTGCGTACGGCCACAAAGCAGAGAGAAAATACAGTGAGGACTCTGCAAGACACGAGATTAAATCGCTGCTCCGATTCAGCACGATTGGCTACGTACGGTGCGATAGAAGTTCAACGTGCGTGCACACAAAGAGGGAATAAAAATGGACGAGACGAATAAAAAGGAAGGGTCATGCGACGTCGCTATCCGAGCTCTTCGTGGCTAAGGCCGCGCGCTGGCAGATGCGCTGCACTTGCCGTGGTCCGGTACACTCGCTATTAACCCCGTTCCGTTGCGATGACGTACATACGTACATGTATACACGTCATGAGTTTTTCTTCAGATTCTGTTCCGGTTACTGAACAGCGCACGTCATTGGAACGGAATCGGAAGTTAAAGGCCAAGCGCGGGAGGGCGTGTGGCACAGTTTTTGGCACCAGCCATCACAAAGCGCGGTCGCGTCGCTACGGTTCTCTGCGGTGAGTACAACGCCTTTAAAAGCAGCGTCGCTAAAACGCCTCTCTAAATAAAATTAACGCTGAACCGCTCGCGCGTTCCGATGAACGGGACACCCAGCAACGTGCAGACGTCCCGGAACGGGAAAGCGTTAATGAGCTGAAAACTTAGTAAATAAAAAAAAACCCAATGCAGGGAGGACCCTCCTGAAACAACAGTCCTACGTCTTTCCTGGACAACCACAAAACGACTCCACACGCGGCCGTTTAAAAAAAAAATAAACCTACGGGCACAGCCTTCGTCCATTCACTCGCCCTGCTCACCGACCGACCTCAAGAAGGCCGCACGAGAAACCCAGAGAAGCAGCTCTATCCGTTCCATCCTGACCCACCAGCCCCCCCCCACACCCCGATCCTCAAGCCCCTTTGTTGGCCCTTGGCCAGGTCTCATCACTTGAACCGCCGTGGCTTCTAACACCGATCGCACCCTCACCCCCCGCGCCCGACTTCCCAAACTACAATTTCTCACATCCGCCCTCCAAGCGGCGACGCTGCGATATGATTTTTCGAGACCTCGTGCAAAACGACTGGGTGGAGGAGGGGGTGGGAGGGGGTGGGTGGGTGGGAGCACTGGAGAGAGGGCACGGAAAAAAAGGGGGTTGGGTTCGGCGGGTGGGTACGTTTGAACACGGGGCCAATGCGAGTGAGTGCACGCGCGCACGCCAGCACTTGTCCACGATGCTCCGGGGATACTTCTGCTACGACGTTCCCCCGTCTTGGGAACTCGCTCCGTCCCAAGTCTTTATCGGGAGGAATCCAGGCGCAGTCGAATCTTACAAGTCGAGTCAAATTAAAATAAAAACATCGGTTTGTGGACGAGCTTATCCTCGAGCTGGACTGATCGGCCATCAGTTTTCATCGCACACGCGGCCTGAGATGCACTGCACGAAGCGCGCTATGGAAAAGCAAAACGCACACATTTCCCTGCACCCCCTTGCAAATTACTACTCCTCACCACCGCACTCCCCCCCCCGCCCCTCCCCCCCCCCCGTCCTCTTGCGGTACCATAGGACGGCATCGCAGGTTTCCGCGGAGTAGGACACACAACCTTCCTGCGTCGCCCGCAAGCGCCGAGACAGCTGAGGCAGCAGGCGCAGCCCGGGACAAAGATCTCAGCTTTCGTCTTCGCGAAGCGTCTCTCGCACGGACGGGGACAAACGACGCGACGGAAAAATACGCGGCGGTGGCGGCGCAGGCCGAGGTTAGCACGGTGGACCGCGCGCGATATCACCGCCAACTCGGCTAACCTCAATCGTTTCACCACAGTAACGCAATATCAAATTCCTACCCGGCTATTCCTATAGGGGCGGAGTGGTGGTGCAGTGGTGTGCGATCACGCGCGTGGCACTGTAATATGACGCACGCGTCCCAACCGGGGCGTTACATCGGTGGCGAGTGATATCTGAAACTAGTCCGGGATCCCCCCCCCTCCTCGCCGACCCCATCACTAACCTGTGGTGTACACTATGGGGACCTCATTTGCCAGTAAAAATATGATAATTGGTTCTTTACCCTTCTATCTGGCAACAAAACTGACACCTTTTTGCAAGGAGTCATGGGTTGGACCAGATGACGCCAAAAGGCGCACTGCGCCTTTTGGCGTCATCTGGTCCAACCCATATGAGACTAGGCTCGAAGGAAAGCTGTCTCGGGTGTGGACCAATCAACTTCAAGGACAGTGCACATTATCAGAGTTATGTTCTCTTGTTTGTATTATGACTGCAGGTATTGCGGTCTATGCAAACATGACTCCTTGCAAAAAGGTGTCAGTTTTGTTGCCAGATAGAAGGGTAAAGAACCAATTATTATAACCTGTGGTGACCAGGGTGGTGAAATATGGTCACACAGCCTCCGCACGACCGACGCGGTCTCAACTGTCGTTATTCGTCTTTCTTGCTCAGTCGACGTGCAGTAAACCACAAAGAGCGACTCGTACACGCCACCACCATCATCACATGCGTGGCAAGTATGGCCTTGCAGTGGTTTGGCTCGTGAGGAAGAAGCTCATTAGCCAGTCACGGTACGGAGAGATCAGAGAGGCAACCCAGCGCTGGCTGGCAACGCTTTCAGGGAATGGAACGACCTGTTAATTCGGTACAGTAGCAGACACGCAAGTTACGCTGCGGATGTACGTTGAACTTCTTTTCCACCGTACGTGGTCAACCGCGCTCACCGCAGTTGCGGAACGTTGAACCTGCTCACGTGAACCTGCACGGACGCGACGTTGAACTGCTACCCGGTGATGGTTTCAAGTAAACAGGCCACGGGGTGGCAGAGGGAGTCTGCCTCAACGACGCTTGCCGAGTTACAGGGAGGTGGGGAGGGCGAGCGCCACGCGCTGCGAGCCCGCGCGAAACCAAGTTCGATTCCCGTCCGTGGCTCACATCAGTTGCGTGCGATATCTTAACCGGTCCCAGGTCGCCCCCACGCGCGCCCCCACCCACCCACAGCTTCACCAACTACGGTGAAGGTGAAGCATGGCTGAAACAAGCCACCCCCCACCCCCCCATGACCAACACCGTCACAGAAAGGGCCTTCATCCGGCAGTGGATGAGCAAGGTGTTGGAGATGAACTATGACCCCGAGCAGTCGAGCGCGGAGGGTGCGGGGTGGGTTATGGGGTGTGGAGGGTAGACGGGAGGGGAGCGAGATTTGTCGGGACAGAAGAGCTTGAGTCTTTACCTTTCCTATACTTAGCATTCCAATCCTGTTTTTTGTATTGTTCGTTGTTGTAACATTTTGACTCCGTGTCCCCCCCCCCCCCACGGGATATCTGTGACAAAGAGCTTCGTCGCTCATCGGATTTCTCCTCTATTCTCTAAATAAAGAAATTACAATTCTGAAATCCGACTCGGGCCAGAGCTCACGAATCCTTCAGCACGCACACAAGCCAGGAGATTGAAGCGAGGAATGGCATCGGACGACAGGCTGGGCGTCAACTCCGCCGTACGTTTGGAAATTGGGAAACCGTAACCTCGGCAAAGCGGTGCGTGGCGCTATTTTAACTTCGCTTGAGTAATAAAAAAAGAAAATAAGAAGAACCGCTCTGCCTATTACTCATCGCACTTCCCTTCTCGCGCGCGTCCTCGAGCCAGCCTCCACCGCCACCCTGGTCCCCAACAGTGGATCCCCCACACCCCCCCCCCATACCGGACCCCACCCCAACAAGGAGGCCCCGCTGAGGAGGAGGAGCAGCAGCCCCAGAGTCGCAGCGTCCACGGCTCCATCCCGCTTAGATCAACGATCGGATAACCGCAGCGAGCGTTCACCGCCGCCCGCGACGCTGGCGCGCGCGCGTTGAGATGCGACGACCAGACCCCGGGGGGGGGGGGTGGGGGCGACGTCACGGCCAGCGAGCGATGGGAGATGACATTGACGGGAGACGTGGAGAGTACAGGCAAAATAAATACAAACAAACGTTGCTCTCCTTTATAATTTATCCTGATTATCGTTTTAGTGGGGTATCTATAAACATGCTCACGCCACTGCTGCCGGAAGCGTCATAAATGGAGCACTGTTTACAAAACGTTTAAGGCAAAGGTGAAACCCTGCAATTGCTTGCTCACGCCACTGCTGACGGAAAGAGCCTTCATCATGAGGGTGCTCTCCGGAGCCCATCGAGAGAGAATTTATATTTTTGCTAAATAATGAACAAATAACAAACGTCTCATTTCATCTTGACTTAAAGCTTTCGTGACTGCAGGAATTCATATTCTTTCGGTAAAGTCACGTAGATCGCTTCTCTTTTGTTATTTTCTTTGAACCTATCTACGCGACTTTACCGGACGACCCAAGAATACGTTTAATTTCAATCGTCGTTTCAACGTCGTCGACGGCTGACGCAATAGAGGTCTTCGTTTACGACGACGCGGGATGAGAGGGACCTGAGGGAGATAAACGCGACGGGCGACCACACGGGGGGAGGGGGGGGGGTTGCTGGGGGTTGCGTACCTGCGTGAGCTCAAAGTCCGGCTGCGACGCGACCTTCTGGATGTAGTCGACGCGCATCTGATTCTCGGGGTTCGCGAGCGCCACGGGTGGTACCAGGGTGCTCATGGCGCTCGTGATGGCCTGCATACGCCACGCACACCACCGCCGCCACCACAGTTCGGGCACTTAGCCACACCGCCGCACCACGCACCCACGCACGGTGTACTGGTGTACCACGGGAGCTGCACGCCATGCGTTGCGTGCCACGTACACGCGCATAGTACGTCGTACTCGGCGCCATATACGTCACACGCCATGCTTCGCGTGCCGTGTACCGATCGTCGTCATACGCGGCGAATCGCACGCCACGCGCACAACAATAGCAACCGCCGTTCATCACAAAGTGGCGGTGACGTCACTGCGGCGTTTGTGCCAGGCTAGGTGCACTTTGAGGCCACGTGAAGTTGTCGAAGTCCCGCTGGCAGGAGGAGGTCACGGGACAGACCCAGGTGCCGCGGGGAGACTGAGATGACTGGCAGATGCAGTAACCGTGCTCTCGACTGTGCCAACTTCTGCGTTTTAGCCACCCGTGCACGTGCGCGTGCACGCACACACGGCGTACCATGCATCGGACACCGGGTACAGACGCCACATTCCTCTGTATTATGTACCAACCACCATGCAACACACTCACCGCGCACCATGCCATTAGACACCACGATCCACATGTGTGTGGCACGTATGGGGGCATCTATGCATCGATTAGAATCGATTGCTAAGCTCTCAATGCATGGACCGAGCCGTGCGTGTGAGAACAACATCCAATGCATGGCAAGTCATACGTCTCGATTTACGTTTCTGGTTAACGGAGCGAGCGACGCTGCACCAACAAACGTGACACAATACAAATGAAACGGTAAAAATGAGACGAGAAAGAATCCACCCTGAAATCATGTTGTTATAATTCGTCGAATCGCTGAGAAGTGAATTTCCACGTGCCAATATCACACACACACACGTGTAACGCACGCCACACACCGTGCACCACAACACAAACCACGTACAGCACAAACACCGTTCCCCGCACACACACACCACGTACCACGCCCCCACAACCCGCCCTCAATTACCGACAAACAAAACGCATCGCAAGTCCCGCCGTGCCACCCGCGCAAGACCAATCGTACACATTACATGACAAAGGAAAGAATTGGAGTACAAATAGGTGACGTTTTGGGCACCGCAGCGGCGAGATGTGATCTTCCTCGCCGGGTATACAGGGGGTCGCAAGTTCGATGCCGACCCTGAGGATGCCTGAATATTTGGAGTTTTGCGCGTATCCCTCCCCGTGGTCATGTGGATGTTTCTCTCCGGGTCCTCCGGTTTTTCCCTTCACATTTAGAATCAACGTGATGACAATGATAGCTTCAGGGTGATTGATGCAGCCGACACTCACCACAATAGCATCCCTGATGTTCCGCTTGATATCTTGAATTTTTTGTTTCTTTTCGCTGCAGAGAGAGGAAGTTGCTCTGTGTGAGTTTCGCGCCACGTGCCTCAATCGCTCGAGCGACCCTCAGCTTCGATGCAATAAGAATACAACGGCACGCCACATCCAGTATACCCCCCCCCCCCACCCCCATCGCTATGGCCGAGGCTATATTAGTGACGCGCGGGGGACAGCAAACCTGCGGCTCCGGAGCCACATGCGGCAAGAGGAGAAGAGGAAGGTTTTGAACTTGGACCGGAAGCCACTGGAGCTATGCACTTTTAAATCCAGATTGAAAACTCGTTTATTTAGAACTGCCTTTTGCGTTTAGTTTGTTGTCCTTCCCCCGCACACTCCGATCGGCACGGTTGGCTACGCACGGCACGAAAAAAGTTCAACATACATGCAGCAGCACGGATAGATTGTGGCGAAGGAGTTCTAGACTAAAGAGGCAGCAGAGGAGAAGCGGTGACGTCCCACAAGTTCCATATTTCTATGGTGGGAGGCAGCACATCCTCAAAGCAACCATAGCCAATGTCTCACTACCTCTTCGCCGGTTGGGTTGGGTACTGGCAGTTACCCCCAGAGGAATCCTCTACCCGCCCAACGTTGCTACCGTTGCAACAGCAGACGTGGGTTTCACCCTCGCCGATGTTACGATTCAAGACAGATTCATTTGACGGTGTTGGGCCACGACCGAATGTGCGTCGTCAATCCCCTTTGCCATCCCCGACACGGCCAAAACGAAGGGGGACCTGTGCGTGGCTTACAGGCCCTGAAAGCGCCACATTTTTACATCGTTTCAAGCTGAAGGGCGAAAGTCTCGCAAACCAAAATTTCAACTACGGACACATTTGAGCGGAAACGATCATAGCTGGCAAACGTTGAAATGTCCGCGCGCACACACGTGGCGATTTAATTTGTGTGGCCGCGTCGGGTTGCAGGAGGGTTCCTAACGACACAGGTTTGTTACGTTCATGACGTGGCCTAACCCAAACAGATCGTCGATGATTCCGTGTTATCCTCATATCTGCGTGGTTGTTCACACAACGCGTTTTCGCTGTAATGCGGTTCTTCTATCAGGGAACACTTTACACATGACGCGGAACGCGCACCGTTATAACGAGCACCGCTATAACGTGGCAGTACTCCCTGCGCGGCTGAGCGGTTACAGCGATACAGCAGGCAGAACGATACGGTACGTGGCGTAATCTTTGTCCCGCCATGGGATGACTGCAGGCTGATTTTATAGTGTAGCGCAAATGCGATGCAGTAAAAGTCGTTCCTTCCTTAACGCTGTTCTCGCTTAACACGGCACTGTTCCGGAATGCAGCTAGTGCGCTTGTTAAACAAGGGATGACTGTACATATATAGCGTTGCTGCATGCGTATGCTGCCAGTCATTTTTGGCAAAGCCGGGATTGTATAATCGATGTAAAAAAAAAGATCCCATTGCGATGTACCAAAGTTCCAAAGACACACGCTCGCACAAACACACACACACGGCATGCTTATTGATGGTCACAGAAATAAACTTAACCCTTTACCATTCTCTGATGATGGAAAAAAATTACTTAATCGGTATGTCTTCAAGTCGGGTGACGTACCAAGGTTCCCACAAAGCCATGCGGGAGGGAGTGTGGTACAGTTTGGCACCAGCTATCATAGAGGGCGGTCGTGTCGCTGCAGTTCTCTGCGGTGAGTACACCGTCTTTAAAAACAACGGTGCTATGCCTCTCTAAATAAATGTTACGCCAACTGCTCGCGCATTCCGAGATTCAGCGGTGAACGGGACACCCACCCTGAACTTGCAGACGTCTCGGAACGGGAATGGTTGCAGATATAAATATGCAGATCTTATCTTTACTCATTGCAAAACTGTGCTCACATCCACGCTCTGCCAGTGCTACCGCTGGCACTGCTCCACAAAGGCGTGCGACACGCACGTAGGTTCGCAAGGTCCATCGCGAATACGGCAACGCAAGAGCGACGGGCGTGTACACCAATAAAGCCAGTCCGGAGGAGAGGGCCGCTACACGCACAGAACGCCCTCCGATCCATCCCACGACGCGTACAATACCCAGCACACATCGCGCTAATAATGCACAGAAATGCGCAACGAGGCGTGCGGTGTAGCGTGTCGGTATCAACAGAATTTTACACCGCCAATTAAAAACTCAACGGTTATATTAACGCCACCCATTTCGTCAAGACTATTTTTTTCGGGACCAGCGATTAGGGCCTCCCGTTTATAAAAGCGGTAATTCATTCTGAGGTTCCGTTTTTTTTCATCCATGGGAGACCAGCGGTTTTGTTCGGGGGGCCTCACTCAATGTATTTATTATTCACTTACAACTCGGTCAAAAGTATTCGCGCGCGTCGGGGACTTATCGCGTTGCGTACGCCAAGGTACACCTGGAAATAGTTCCAAGGACGTAACTGCATCGTAGAAGATAATTATAAAAATGATGACAACACAATTGGGATTTAAAGGGCACAGCTCAAGGCATGGCACCTCCGATTAGCACGGTTGGCTACGCAACATACGTACGTACAACACAGTGGGGCATGCACATCGTGGGGGGGGGGGGGGGGTAGGTAAGGTAGGTCCACAAGTAGGCCACAGCCATAATTAAAATACATAATGGATGTGGTGTGCCGGGTGTGTGTCAATATTTGACGGGTCGCTGGTCTGGGCAGACCAGGCTGAAAGAAAGTCCTCGGCATATTCACGCAAAAAAAAAACAGAGTACATGCAAAGGAAAGAGACTGCACCAGGACCCAGGCCAAACATGTGATGCTGTTGCTGTGCTAGTGTAAAAGAAAAGAGAGTAGGCCATCGGCAGAGGCGAAGAGAAAGGTCTTTAGTCCAGACTTGGACACGGGGAGAGAGTCGGCGGTGCGGATGGGTGGCGGGGAAAGGTAAACCAAGCAAGTCATTCACTGGAAACTTCGAAGACAGAAAGAACACGACGGCCAGGGTGGCCTATTAAGCGACCCCCGTTCATTACTCGAACCCAGGTTAATAAGCGGCAGCGATTGTGTCACGTGGTGTGAGTGTGTCACGTGGTGTGAGTGTCACGTGGTGTGAGTGTGAGTGTGTCACGTGGTGGTGGTGTGAGTGTGTCACGTGGTGATGGTGTGAGTGTGTCACGTGGGTATGGTGTGAGTGTGTCACGTGGTGATGGTGTGAGTGTGTCACGTGGTGAGTGTGAGTGTGTCACGTAGTGTGAGTGTGTCACGTGGTGTGTGTCACGTGGTGTGAGTGTGTCACGTGGTGGTGGTGTGAGTGTGTCACGTGGTGATGGTGTGAGTGTGCTATGGGACGATGTTGTGAGCGTGGTAAGGGACACGCGTGTGTGAGTGTCAGACCCAACGTTCACTCACTCGGCGTTGAATCCGTTCACGTGCAAGATGCGCATCTGTTTGACGATGGTGCTTTTTCCAGATTCTCCAGCCCCTAAATGACAAGAAGTGTCCCGACACACACGCACACACAAACACGCACACAGGGACACGCACACGCCGACAAGAACACACACGTGATCACGAGGTTATTAATCACAGAATCCACACCATGGGAAATACATGGACGTGCCGACTGACGATGCACAACATCACGCCATGGCATCGCGAGACCACTGCCAGCCTCGTGTCCGTTTGCTCCAACCCTATGGGGACAGTTTTGCAACTTGTACTTGCAACGCCGGACGTGTTTCTTTACAAGTATCGAGGGCAAGAGGCACAGAGATGTCCCGTGCCGCCTGTCAGGCATCTGCTACGCAAGGCGTCGATGCATCTAAGACAAAAAAAAATAAGACACGTTTCCTCATCTTCTTGGTTCTTTCGGTAAAGTCACGTAGAATGGAAATAATAAAATAATAAAATAAAACGTAATACAATTATTCTCACGACGTTTCGGCCACAACGCAAGCAGCCGTCCTCAGGTGGAGAACAGGTCTGTCGAGAAGACAGAGTCTGATGGTAGATGTTCCAAAAAATGGGCGCACGAAGCGAAAGCACGTCACCCAACCCCCCACAATGCACCGCACAAGACAGCTGCCCGCCGAGTAGCGCACACAGTACACATGCACCCGATGCCGTATCTGTGCGTATCTCTGTATGTATCACTGTGTATCTCTGCACAGGAGGGGACTCAGCTGGTGCATCTGCCAGTCATCTCAGTCAGTCCATGGCACCTGGGTCTGTCCCGTGACCACCTCATGTCAGCGAGCCTTCGACACTTCACGTGGCCTCAAAGTGCACCTGGCGGCCTGGCACAGACGCCGTGGTGACGTCACCGCCACTGAGTGGTGAACGGCGCGGTATTGGATATCTCTAAATGTGTATCTCAATGTGAGAAAACGCCTTGCCGAGTATCAAATACAATTCCATGTTGGCCCACATCCGCCCGCAAAGCCACATTTAGAGTAGATTAAAAGCCCACAATGTAGTGAATTTTGTGTAAAAATAGGTTTGCCGCATATATGGCATGAAATCGCACAAAACAAACCTGCACAGAGCATGGGAAAGTACGTTCGCGTGATTTTTTGCATTTGCGCTCCTTTTGTTCAAGAGGACATCCTCGCAAGAATCGATCACAACGTCGCCAATCGTAGCAATCGGGACGTGCCCAAAAGTTCAGTTTTATCAAAATAAATTTAATAAACCATCTTCTTCTTTCGTACGGCTGGTGTAAATGCAGAGCAATAACTTAAATTTCACATTCAGGTGGTCAAGCCAGATAACCGCGTCAGGAGGAGCAGAGTGGTGGATCATCGCCGTGATGTCTGCTTCGTATTTGTGGATCGGGGCACTGCGTCGTCGTTGCACCTTGTACGGTCTGTTTTGGATGACCACAGTCGCACGCTGGAATTTAAATTTTTCCCATTTCCACATCAGGTATCCGCATCTGCCACGGTTTGTGCAGTGGATGCGATTCAGGGCGAACCACGAGCTTCGTGGAAGAGCAAACCCAGAGGGATCTTTTGCGTTTGGTCTTGCCCTGAGTTCCTCTCTCGCACATGGCAAGACACTTCCTCATCTTAGGGCACGAAGAGCAAACCCAGGGATAAACTGCAGGAGTTGTGCATCGCACTGCCGCAGAAGCACAGTAATTACCCCCCTTCAGAATGTCCAGGGCAATGAGCTAAGCGGAGTTCGTGCAGTCACCGCGTGCAAACATGGTACACTCCGCACAGAGCACCCACCACCGCTTTGTACAGCTCGCCACAAACGCGCGTGCACGGGCAATCGAATAAACACTCGTGCGACGTGCGCAGCGTTCACGCAAAGCACTTGCCCCAAAGTTCTGTGAAGGCTACACAGGGAACTTGGCCTTTTGAGGGGTGGGCAATGGCTTTCGCAGGCTGTGGATTATAAAGCAAGGGGTGGCAATTTCACTCAGGTGGCACGTGGCTTTAAGTTGATTCAACGCTGCTGTCGTGTGACCTTGCTTAAGGCGAGCGGGGGGGGGTCATGATGACAAGTGGGGGGAGGGGGGCACAGCAGGGTCAACATTACATACGGCAAGTCCTCACCTAGCGCGTAGGGTGCTCACGCGACAACGTGTTTTCGCTATAAACGCGGTTCATCCATGCGGGAACGCTCTTCGCACAACGCGTAACGCGCGCCGCTATAGCGCTGCGTGGCTGAGCGGTGCAGTGATACGGTAAGCGGAATGAAACGGTAACGCGGGGGGATTACCATCAAGTTATTTGTCCTGCCGCCTGACTGCGTGCGTGTAGGACATCACATCTTGCCAAACGTTTTTCGTGAGCTTCATTCATGAGGAAATGCCCTCTTGACGCGGCAGAGGAATGCATCTACCGCGTTAAACGAGGACTTCCTGGGACCTCGATTGCCAGTAACAAAAGCACAAGAATAGGTTCTACCCTTTCAGGCAATAAAACGGTTGTGTTAAGATGTTCAAACATCAAACAGAAGCCTTTTGCAGGGAATCACGTCTGCATTAACCCCACACACGGTACTCGAGGTGAAAATGCAAACAAAACGTGTTCTGGTAATATATGACGTTGTGAAACCGATTGGCCTACACCAGAGACAGCCTTCTTTAGGGCCTAGTCTCAACCAGTGTTAGACCAGGGAATGCCAAAAGGCGAACAGCCTGTTGGCGAAGGACTTCCTGGAGAGGACTTCCTGTACAGAACTTTAAAACACACGCGTCACGAGATCTGCACCGAGGCCAAGGGTTGGTGGATCGCACAAATGCTGTGAACGCCCTTCCCGTGAGCGTCGTCCAGATGCAATATTCCTGCTGCCCAGGAAAACGCGGTCCTGCAAACGCGAACTCCACCTGTTCCATCTGTACAGAATGGAGTGGTACTGCCTCGCCGCAAGTGTGGGTTTTCAACGGTGGCTCACGTTTTCCTCTCACACGTAAACACTCATTAATTGGCCGTAAAACATTTTTATATACAGAGGACCGCAAAGCTTTGGGGGGGGGGGGGGCGACGGGGGTGAATTTGGCACCAGCTCACCACCTGGCTGCTGCCTTCCCCACTCGTCTGTGTCGTTGTCTCTCTGCTGAGCGAGTGAACACCGTTGCGGCCTTACAAGTTTAAGTTACGATTATTATTAAAAGCTAAATTAGTGACGATGTGCATTTTGCTGTGGCGCCCATCGCTGAATTGTATACTTATATCCATCCATCTCGTCCAGCCTCCTTCTCTCGCTCTTGAAAACAGTTTAGTGTAGTAGTTTAGTTTTAGTTCATAAATGCCAATGTCCATGTCTGCTATCCACAAGAAGGCTTCCTGGAGAGAGTTCGTGTATTACTGCTGTTCCTCCTCCTCCGGTGAAGGAGCACAGACTACGGCGGTTTACTGCGTGGTCCTCGGCTTGAGTTGCACGATCACAATCACACTTCGGTTGCATCGAGCAGCAAGGACATGGTGAGAAACAATCGGAGTGCACAATCCTCCTTGGAACTTCAACACACGTACATATAGGGAACGCGTGTACGCAATGAGCGTAACACACAGGCAACCTTTTTGCGCACACACAAAGACGAAGATTCCTCCCTATGGACGTAAGGACTGTTGGGGAAAGTGTTGCAACAACACGCCATGAAGTGCGTGGTTTTCAACACCCGCCCGGCCGTCTTTGTCTCCCCGGTGCTGATGTTTTACATACCACACCGGTTACTCAATTAAGGCTGAGACCACTTAGAGGAGACCTCGGATCGGGTTCAGGTAATTGCCACTGACGTTAGCCTTGGTCAGGAATTGAACGCAGGTTTGCCTGGTTTGTAGAGTAGCAGCACGCTAATCACGACTTCGCCAAAGGCTCCACCCCAAAACAAACACACACACTCAGTTCTAAAATAGAACGCACAAACACAAGCAAACACACCAACTGGGGCACAAAGTTGACTTGTTTAAAATGTTACTTACCCGTCTACATACCTACCTACATACCTGCATGCCATTTAGCGTATACGTCAGTGTGCACTGGCACGTTTGAACAGCGGCCATCATCCGAAAACATATTTTAAAAAATGTATTAACAGACTGTAATAAAAAATAATCACGTACAGCCCCTTTTGTCAATCCACTGCTGGGCAAGGGCCATTTCGGTGACAGGAAGTTGGCTTGACTGACAGTCACTCCACCGTGCTGGTCAGTGCGGGATGGTCAAAGGGGAGAGGTCAAAGGGTCGGTTCAGATCTAAACCAGAGGTAGCAAACGGGTTTTGATTCCTTACCCGTACCCGACCGCACCAGGGTCGCAAACGGGTACCCGTACCCGGCCGTACCCGTACCCGGGTACGGGTAGGGTACGGGGGTACGGGTATCGGGTACCTGATTGCGACCTCTGGGATGAAGCCATGTTGCAGGCGCGGGTGGGTTGATTCTAGGAACTTGAATTGTGAGAAGAGACAAGACGTTGGGAAATGAGTGACAAACGGTTACTCACCAGTGACTCACGGCCTACCCGTACCCGGCTGCAGCAGGGTCGCAAACGGGTACCTGTACCCGTCCGGGTATCGGGTAGGGTATGGGTATCGGGTACCCGGTTGCGACCTCTGATCTAAACTCACCACTGATGTTAGCCGTGTGGCTGTGAACCCAATTGGACTTGTGGCGCAGTGGTGCAGACCGCCACTCCACTGCTCCACCAGTCCTGCATTTCTTCAATGGTGCAGCTGTAAAGTTATGTATTTCTATTTTGAGGTGCATGGTATTTTGCCACTGATGTATGGCATTTTTTGAAATGAGATGCATTCACCCAAGTTTGCTCGTGCTAACGTACGAGTTCCACCATCGTAGGCAGGGACATATTTCAGCGACATGCCTAAATATATATTTTTAAAACCTCAACACGTTCTGTCAATAACAATGTGTGGCCTTAGAAGGAAAAATATAATGGGCGATGTTTAGGGAAATGGTCCCTTCTTTATAGCGATAGCAGTCGTGCACAACTTACAACAAAAAACACGACACATTCTGTCAAAAACACTGCCAGAGCAACATAACCAAATACACTCGTTTTATACTTTCTCTTTTTTAAGGTCAGTGTTATTGACAAATGTGTTGAGTTGTTTTTGACGTTGTTTTTCATGTAAAGTTCAGTCATGATGTTCCAGGAGGGCTAGAGTGCTGAATTTCGACGGCAAGTCAAGTCAAGTCCTTATCCAGAAGAACAAGAGAAAAATCATCAAAGCAAATCTTTTCAAATGTAGGTCCACCAAAAACCATGGAGGAGGTGGCGGCTACCGGCTTTGACACAATAGCAGGGGCAGCCCAACATTCTACAAAGCTTCAACTCTCGCCCAACCAAACACCACTTCACAAAATATGCTACGGTCCCCTTCATCAGCGAACGGAGTAACTTGTTTTCCACGGAGTGTGACGCAAAAGCCAACAAAGACGTTGAACCTCACACACACAGTTGCTAGTATGAAATGGACAGATCAGGCGCAAGACATTTCGACAATGTGAAGGGTTTTAACGCACGACTACTGCATCGACGCACGTGTACACCACAGCACATTGCTGCACGGGTGTTTACAGGTGCGGTGCTGTTGTTGATTCTCTGCTGGATGAGGACCTACCCCCGACCCATGATGTTAGTGGTCTTGGGGGCTATTTTACCATTACCTCACTCTAGCGCTGATTAGTCAGGATCGGCAAGGACGGGGATCGTAGACTCAAGAGAATATGATTACAGAACAACGGACTTTGATTGCCCTCCGGTGTGCGTCAACGTTGCAACGCAGCCACCTATGACATATTTCGCATGGTGGTCATCCCAACGAGAACTTTCCAGGCTAAAACCTGCTTAGCTTCCAGGCTTCCAAGACTGCTGGCGATTTGGTTGGAGATGTACACACAGTGCATAACAACCAAACGCATGTCATTACTGCTCATACAACACTTGGTATTACGAGCACTGGCCCTCGCGGTAAGCACATTGCGGAGGTTGACGGTTCGAATCCAGAAGCAGCCCTGGTAAATACTGCGGGTTGTAATCGGCACAACACACGCCGCCTGCTTCACTCGCAGTGGACGTTAAAGATTACGTCATTCGCAAGAGTTGGCCGTCGTGTGCCGGCGTGTTAGGGTTACAAAATTTGCCCAATTAAAACATTATCTGCAACTTTCTCAATTCGGGATTATACGCGCGACAGCATTAACCGCCGCCCTGCTGGTGAATTAATGCCGCAGGTCACTCTTGAAAATGCACCTACGCTGGCCTCTTTAGACTTCTCTTAAAGCCAAGTAAACTTACAGCTGTTTACACGTCATATTATGGATACACAGGGAATGTCGATAGCGCACACACACGTGACGTCTACCAACGAAGCGATACATCGTTGAACAAAGACCATCGAGATCACCGTCGTCATTGGGCACTCCAAATACACATTGGACATCGGCAGCACCGTGTGCATTCATAGTGCTCTTCACACGAACGTGGAAGATCGTCATAATCAATATGCACTCTTCAACACATAAAACAACGATCATCATCGATAATCACAATCCTCCTCTAAATCCACATGATCATGAGATGATCGATCATCACCATCATCGCCGTGTACTGGGCAGAACAAATGATGATGATGATCCTCATGATGGCGAAGAGTTGATAATGATCGTAATCATGGCCATTATCGTGACTGTGTACTCAAGTGCATTGTATAACGTAAATACCAAATGGTTATATAATACAGTAAAGTGTCTAATAATCAACGCGTGCACTCTCGTGTCATCTACTTGGGATACACACACACACATTTCATGAACTGTAGATACACACACACACAATCCGTGCCCTGCCATCATCACGTGCACACACACACGTGTGATGCAGTCCCCATCAGCGTACGGGGGTCAGAGGTCACCTGTACACCTGGCGTTAACGCATTATCGCTTGATACAAAAACAAAACTAATTCATTGTACCTGGCTTAAGCATCCAGAGAGTTTTGAGACTTGCACGAACATAGCAGGACTAATTACTGAATTAACTTGAAAGTATATAATAAGAAGAGGAAGTTAACATTTCCTTAACGGTGGACATTATTAGAGCATTAGCATTGTTTTTTTTCTATAGTAAATGCCACAACAGCAGCCAACGCATTCTATGCAGTGTGCTCAAGTATCCTGTGTGCTCTCCTGTAGACTGAGCATAACATACAGCAACATACATGAGCACGATATACCATTCACACGTATACATGGTATAAGACAAGTACACACCATAGACCAGGCATACTAGCCACACGTACTATATTCAATGCGTACACGTAGATTCACTATGCACGTGGACTGTGCCTAAGTGCACATACAGGCGGTGGTGTGTGTATGTCCACGTGTATGTACGTACTATGTATACGTGGGTGTCCATGTGTGTGCACGTGCTCATGTACGTCTGTGTGTGTATACGGAAGTATGTTATTCTTTCGATTTAAAGCTTTCGTGACTGCAGGGATTCATCTTCTTGGTTCTTTCGGTAAAGTCACCTGTTCTTCACATGAGGACGGCTGCTTGCGTTGTGGCCGAAACGTCGTGAGAATGATTTTATTATGTTTTATTTTTATTATTTTATTATTTCCATTCTACGTGACTGTACCGAAAGAACCAAGAAGATATGTTATTCTTGTGACTACGCATATGGATACTACAGCACATGCACATTACGTGTCGCACGTGTGACACGTGTGTGTATTTACGTGCGAGTCTGTTTACCTGTATACGTGTACGTTTAGGTGTGTACCTATGTTGTGTGTGTATTGCTGTGTGTACTGTGTGTGTACTGTGTGTGTACCTATGTTGTGTGTGTACTGTGTGTCGCTGTGTGTGTACTGTGTGTCGCTGTGTGTGTACTGTGTGTGTACTGTGTTGCTGTGTGTACTGTGTGTGTACTGTGTGTCGCTGTGTGTGCTGTGTGTCGCTGTGTGTGCTGTGTCGCTGTGTGTGTACTGTATGTGTACTGTGTGTCGCTGTGTGTGCTGTGTGTCGCTGTGTGTGTACTGTGTGTGTACTGTGTGTCGTTGTGTGTCGCTGTGTGTGTACTGTTTGTACTGTGTGTGTACTGTTTGTACTGTGTGTGTGTGCTGTGTGTACTGTGTGTTTACTGTGTGTACTGTGTGTGTACTGTGTGTGTGTGTACTGTGTGTGTACTGTGTGTACTGTGTGTCGCTGTGTCACTGTGTGTACTGTGTGTGTACTGTGTGTGTACTGTGTGTGGCTGTGTGTACTGTGTGTACTGCGTGTGTACTGCGTGTGTACTGTGTGTACTGCGTGTGTACTGTGTGTGTACTGTGTGTCGCTGTGTGTACTGTGTGTGTACTGTGTGGCACTGTGTGTATCGATGTGTGTGTACTGTGTGTACTGTGTGTACTGTGTGTCGCTGTATGTACTGTGTGTCGCTGTGTGTGTAGTGTGCGTGTACTGCGTGTACTGTGTGTGTACTGTGTGTACTGTGTGTCGCTGTGTGTGTAGTGTGCGTGTACTGCGTGTACTGCGTGTGTACTGTGTGTACTGCGTGTACTGTGTGTGTACTGCGTGTACTGTGTGTGTACTGTGTGTCGCTGTGTGTACTGTGTGTGTACTGTGTGTTTACTGTGTCCTCTATGTAATGCCTTGTGAACAAATCATCCGGGATGTGTCTGGACTCGTCGCATCTCGGAAGCCAAGCAGCTCTCGTCAGCTCAGAAGGCTAAGCAGCCCTTAGCCTGGATAGTGCTTGGATGGGCAACCACCACCATCACCACCACCATCACCACCACCATCACCACCACCACCATCATCACCATCACCACCGCCATCATCACCACCATCACCACCACCATCACCACCATCATCACTACCACCATCACCATCACCACCGCCATCACTACCACCATCATCACCACCATCACCACCACCATCACCACCACCATCATCATCACCACCACCACCGCCATCACCACCATCACCATCACCACCACCATCACCATCACCACCATCACCACCATCACCACCATCACCATCATCACCATCACCACCACCATCACCACCATCACCACCACCATCATCATCACCACCACCACCGCCATCACCACCATCACCATCATCACCACCATCACCACCACCATCACCACCATCATCATCATCATCACCATCACCACCACCACCGCCACCACCATCACCACCATCATAATCACCACCACCATCACCACCGCCACCAACCACCACCACCACCACCATCACCACCACCACCATCACCACCACCATCATCACCACCACCATCACCACCACCATCACCACCATCACCACCACCATCACCACCATCACCACCACCATCATCACCATCACCATCATCACCACCACCGCCATCACCACCATCACCACCATCACCACCATCACCACCACCACCATCACCACCATCATCATCATCACCACCACCATCACCATCACCACCATCATAATCACCACCACCATCACACACCGCCACCAACCACCACCACCATCACACCACCACCATCACCACCACCATCACCACCACCATCACCACCACCATCATCATCACCACCACCCACCGCCATCACCACCATCACCATCATCACCATCACCACCCACCATCACCACCACCATCATCACCATCACCACCAATCACCACCATCACCATCATCACCATCACCACCACCATCACCACCATCACCACCACCATCATCATCACCACCACCACCGCCATCCAACACCATCACCATCATCACCACCATCACCACCACCATCACCACCATCACCACCATCATCATCATCACCACCACCATCACCATCACCACCACCACCGCCACCACCACACCCGCCACCACCATAATCACCACCACCATCACACCCGCCACCAACCACCACCACCACCAACACCATCACCACCACCACCACCATCACCACCACCACCATCACCACCACCATCAACACCCCACCACCACCATCACCACCACCCATCAACCACCACCATCATCACCATCACCCATCACCACCCATCATCACCATCACCACCACCACCACCCCATCACCACCATCACCATCACACCACCATCACCACCACCACCATCCACCACCATCATCATCATCACCACCACCATCACCATCACCACCATCATCACCACCACCATCACCACCCGCCACCAACCACCATCACCACCACCACCATCACCACCACCATCACCACCACCATCACCACACCACCATCACCACCATCACCACCACCATCATCACCACCACCATCATCACCACACCATCACCACCACCACCATCACCACCACCATCACCACCATCACACCACCATCATCACCATCACCACCATCACCACCATCACCACCATCACCATCATCACCACCATCACCACCACACCATCCACCCCACCACCATCATCATCATCACCACACCATCACCACCACCACATAATCACCACCACCATCACCACCGCCACCAACCACCATCACCACCACCACCATCACCACCACCATCACCACCACCATCACCACCATCACCACCACCATCATCACCACCACCATCATCACCACCACCATCACCACCACCACCATCACCACCACCATCACCACCACCATCACCACCATCACCACCATCACCACCATCACCACCACCATCATCACCACCGCCATCACCACCACCACCATCACCACCACCACCATCACCACCACCATCATCACCACCACCACCATCACCACCACCACCACCGCCATCATCACCACCATCACCACCACCATCACCACCATCACCACTACCACCATCACCATCACCATCGCCATCACTACCACCATCATCACCACCATCACCACCACCACCACCATCATCATCACCACCACCACCGCCATCACCACCATCACCATCACCACCACCATCACCATCACCACCATCACCACCATCACCATCATCACCATCATCACCATCACCACCACCATCACCACCACCATCATCATCACCACCACCACCGCCATCACCACCATCACCATCATCACCACCATCACCACCATCACCACCATCATCATCATCACCACCACCATCACCACCACCACCGCCACCACCATCACAATCACCACCGCCATCAACCACCACCACCACCATCACCACCACCACCATCACCACCACCATCATCACCACCACCATCACCACCACCATCACCACCACCACCATCACCACCACCATCACCACCACCATCATCACCATCACCACCATCACCACCATCATCACCATCACCACCACCATCACCACCATCACCACCACCATCATCATCACCACCACCACCGCCATCACCACCATCACCATCATCACCACCATCACCACCACCACCATCATCATCATCACCACCACCATCACCACCACCACCGCCACCACCATCACCACCATCATAATCACCACCACCATCACCACCGCCACCAACCACCACCACCATCACCACCACCACCATCACCACCACCATCACCACCACCATCACCACCATCACCACCACCATCATCACCACCATCATCACCACCACCACCATCACCACCACCATCATCACCACCGCCATCACCACCACCATCACCACCATCACCACCATCATCACCACCACCATCACCACCATCACCGCCACCACCATCATAATCACCACCACCATCACCACCGCCACCAACCACCACCACCATCATCATCACCACCACCATCACCACCACCATCACCACCACCATCATCATCACCACCACCAACCACGTATCAGAGAACAATACATCCCCCGTTGTTGTACTGTGCTTGTATCCCCCCCAACCACACGTTTCATTTCACCCCCCCCCCCCCCAGCACTGACCAGGGTGGTGAAGTATGGTCAATTAACCCAAATACACCGCGGCGTGGTGCAGAGATCCTCGTATACACAACGTGTGTGTGTGTGTGGTGGATGTGTGTATGTGGTGGATGTGTGTGTGTGGTGGATGTGTGTGTGTGGTGGATGTGTGTGTGTGTGTGGTGGATGTGTGTGTGTGTGGTGGATGTGTGTGTGTGTGGTGGATGTGTGTGTACACGTGTGTATGTGTGTGTACGTCTGTGTACACGTGTGTGTGTGTACACGTGTGTGTGTATGTGTGTACACGTGTGTGTATGTGTGTACACGTGTGTGTGTGTACACGTGTGTGTGTATGTGTGTATGTGTGTGTGTATGGTGTGTGTGTGTGTATGGTGGATGTGTGTGTGTGTATGTGTGTATGTGTATGGTGTGTGTGTGTGTATGGTGGATGTGTGTGTGTGTATGGTGGATGTGTGTGTTTGTGTGTATGGTGGATGTGTGTGTTTGTGTGTATGGTGGATGTGTGTATTTGTGTGTATGGTGGATGTGTGTGTGTGTATGGTGGATGTGTGTGTGTGTATGGTGGATGTGTGTGTGTGTATGGTGGATGTGTGTGTGTGTGTGGTGGATGTGTGTGTGTACACGTGTGTGTGTGGTGGATGTGTGTGTATGTTGGATGTGTGTGTGTGGTGGATGTGTGTGTGTGTGTGGTGGATGTGTGTGTGTGTGTGGTGGATGTGTGTGTGTGGTGGATGTGTGTGTGTGTGGTGGATGTGTGTGTGTGTGTGTGGTGGATGTGTGTGTGTGGTGGATGTGTGTGGTGGATGTGTGTGGTGGATGTGTGTGGTGGATGTGTGTGTGGTGGATGTGTGTGTATGTATGTATGTGTGGTTGATGTGTGTGTGTGTATGGTGGATGTGTGTGTATGGTGGATGTGTGTGTGTGTATGGTGGATGTGTGTGTGTGTGTATGCTGGATGTGTGTGTGTGTATGTATGGTGGATGTGTATGTGTGTGTGTGGTGGATATGTGTGTGTGTATGGTGGATGTGTGTGTGTATGGTGGATGTGTGTGTGTGTATGGTGGATGTGTATGTATGGTGGATGTGTATGTGTGTGTGTGGTGGATATGTGTGTGTGTATGGTGGATGTGTGTGTGTATGGTGGATGTGTGTGTGTGTATGGTGGATGTGTGTGTGTGTATGGTGGATGTGTGTGTGTGTGGATGTGTGTGTGTGTATGGTGGATGTGTGTGTATGGTGGATGTGTGTGTGTGTATGGTGGATGTGTGTGTATGGTGGATGTGTGTGTATGGTGGATGTGTGTGTATGGTGGATGTGTGTGTGTGTATGGTGGATGTGTGTGTATGCTGGATGTGTGTGTGTGTATGCTGGATGTGTGCGTGTATGTGTGTGGTGGATGTGTGTGGATGTGTGTGTGTGTGTATGGTGGATGTGTGTGTATGGTGGATGTGTGTGGATGTGTGTGGTGGATGTGTGTGGATGTGTGTGTGTGTATGGTGGATGTGTGTGTATGGTGGATGTGTGTGTGTGTATGCTGGATGTGTGCGTGTATGTGTGTGGTGGATGTGTGTGGATGTGTGTGTGTGTGTATGGTGGATGTGTGTGTATGGTGGATGTGTGTGGATGTGTGTGGTGGATGTGTGTGGATATGTGTGTGTGTATGGTGGATGTGTGTGTATGGTGGATGTGTGTGTATGGTGGATGTGTATGTGTATCTAGCAAACTGGTGTTAACCCGCTCTACACCCCAGCTGATATACAAAGTGTAGACTGTTGTGTATGTCAGTACAGCACACGTCTATCTGTACACGCGTGTGTCCGTCTATCTGCATGTCTGTCTGTGTGTATGTCAATGTGTGTCCGTCTATCTGTATGCCTGTCTGTGTGTATGTCTATCTATGTGTGTATGTCAATGTGCGTGTCCGTCTATCTGTATGTATGTCTGTGTTTGCTGTGTACACCTACAGCAGGCGGTGGTACATGTACAATGCCGTCTATGTATCAGTACAGCGGGTGTCTATCTGGGTATACAATCTGATACGCAGTAGCAGTCGGCGTGTATGTGTGTCTATCTGTGCGGCGTCCATCTGTATATCAGGCTGACAGTATACCCAGCAAGAGTCGGTGTGTCTGTGTATGTCTGTGTGTGTATGTCTGTGTGTACGTCTATCTGTCTATCTGTGTGTATGGCTATCTGTGTATCTCTATCTGTGTGTATGTCTATCTACGTGTGTATGTCAATGTGTGTGTACGTCTATCTGTTTGCGTGTACGTCTGTGTGTACGTCTATCTATCTGTGTGTATGTCTATCTGTGTGTGTGTCTATCTATGTGTGTAAGTCAATGTGTGTGTCTATCTATGTGTGTAAGTAAATGTGTGTGTCTATCTGTGCGTGTGGTGTATGTGCGTGTCTATCTGTGTGTGTGTCTATCTATGTGTGTAAGTCAATGTGTGTGTCTATCTGCGTGTGTAAGTCAATGTGTGTGTCTATCTATGCGTGTGTTCGCATATCGAGAGGCTGCGAGGCGAGCGAGGTGGCGGTGTGTGGCGCGGTAGAGCTGTTTATCTACGTGTATCTACATGTGTGTATCTACGTGTGTGTATCTACGTGTGTGTATCTACGTGTGAGTGTGAGTGTATGTACCCAGCAGCAGCAGGCGGTGTGTGGCACGGTACAGCTCTTTATCTACGTGTGTGTGTCTGTGTGTGTATCTACGTGTGTATCTACGTGTGTGTCTACGTGTGAGTGTATGTACCCAGCAGCAGCAGGCGGTGTGTGGCACGGTACAGCTGTTTATCTACGTGTGTGTGTCTGTGTGTGTATCTACGTGTGTGTGTATATCTACGTGTGAGTGTGTATGTACCCAGCAGCAGCAGGCGGTGTGTGGCACGGTACAGCTGTGTATCTACGTGTGTGTGTCTGTGTGTGTATCTACGTGTGTGTGTATCTACGTGTGTGTGTCTACGTGTGTGTATCTACGTGTGTGTATCTACGTGTGTGTGTCTGTGTGTGTATCTACGTGTGTGTGTTTGTGTGTGTATCTACGTGTGTATCTACGTGTGTATCTACGTGTGTGTCTACGTGTGAGTGTATGTACCCAGCAGCAGCAGGCGGTGTGTGGCACGGTACAGCTGTTTATCTACGTGTGTGTGTCTGTGTGTGTATCTACGTGTGTGTGTCTATGTGTGTATCTACGTGTGTATCTACGTGTGCGTGTGTATGTACCCAGCAGCAGCAGGCGGTGTGTGGCACGGTACAGCTCTTTATCTACGTGTGTGTCTGTGTGTGTGTCTGTGTGTGTATCTACGTGTGTATCTACGTGTGTGTGTATCTACGTGTGTGTGTATCTACGTGTGAGTGTGTGTGTATGTACCCAGCAGCAGCAGGCGGTGTGTGGCACGGTACAGCTCTTTATCTACGTGTGTGTCTGTGTGTGTGTCTGTGTGTGTATCTACGTGTGTATCTACGTGTGTGTGTATCTACGTGTGTGTGTGTGTATCTACGTGTGAGTGTGAGTGTATGTACCCAGCAGCAGCAGGCGGTGTGTGGCACGGTACAGCTCTTTATCTACGTGTGTGTCTGTGTGTGTGTCTGTGTGTGTATCTACGTGTGTGTGTATCTACGTGTGTGTGTATCTACGTGTGTGTGTGTATGTACCCAGCAGCAGCAGGCGGTGTGTGGCACGGTACAGCTGTGTGTATCTACGTGTGTGTGTCTGTGTGTGTGTCTGTGTATCTACGTGTGTGTGTATCTACGTGTGAGTGTATGTACCCAGCAGCAGCAGGCGGTGTGTGGCACGGTACAGCTGTGTGTATCTACGTGTGTGTGTCTGTGTGTGTGTCTGTGTGTGTATCTACGTGTGTGTGTATCTACGTGTGAGTGTATGTACCCAGCAGCAGCAGGCGGTGTGTGGCACGGTACAGCTGTGTGTATCTACGTGTGTGTGTCTGTGTGTGTATCTACGTGTGTGTGTATCTACGTGCGAGTGTGAGTGTATGTACCCAGCAGCAGCAGGCGGTGTGTGGCACGGTACAGCTGTGTGTATCTACGTGTGTGTCTGTGTGTGTCTGTGTGTGTATCTACGTGTGTGTGTATCTACGTGTGTGTGTGTGTATCTACGTGTGAGTGTGAGTGTATGTACCCAGCAGCAGCAGGCGGTGTGTGGCACGGTACAGCTGTGTGTATCTACGTGTGTGTGTCTGTGTGTGTCTGTGTATCTACGTGTGTGTGTATCTACGTGTGAGTGTATGTACCCAGCAGCAGCAGGCGGTGTGTGGCACGGTACAGCTGTGTGTATCTACGTGTGTGTGTCTGTGTGTGTCTGTGTGTGTATCTACGTGTGTGTGTATCTACGTGTGTGTGTGTGTGTATCTACGTGTGAGTGTGAGTGTATGTACCCAGCAGCAGCAGGCGGTGTGTGGCACGGTACAGCTGTGTGTATCTACGTGTGTGTGTCTGTGTGTGTCTGTGTATCTACGTGTGTGTGTATCTACGTGTGAGTGTATGTACCCAGCAGCAGCAGGCGGTGTGTGGCACGGTACAGCTGTGTGTATCTACGTGTGTGTGTCTGTGTGTGTGTCTGTGTGTGTCTGTGTGTGTGTATCTACGTGTGTGTGTATCTACGTGTGAGTGTATGTACCCAGCAGCAGCAGGCGGTGTGTGGCACGGTACAGCTGTTTATCCTTCTGCAGCTCGCGCTCGATCCTGCGGTTGGTCTCTCGCTGCGAGCGGCGGTCGTCTTCCTTGCTGCTGCTGCTGCTGCCCCCCTCGTCTTCGCCTTCTCCTCGTCTCCTGCCCCCGCCAAGGCAGCCCATGGCCAGTGGGGGCACGGCTGGAGGAGGAGGTGGTGGTGGTGGTGTTGGGGAGGGGTTGGTCGACGTTGGCCTTCTCTTCCTTCCCTCTGCCCGTTTCCAATGGGGGGTTAACGCGATGTCGCTCTAACGCGTACAACGCGCGTACCGTCTACGTACGTGCGTGTGTGTGTACACACATGTACGTATGTACACGTACATGTGTGTAGCCCGGTGGTGAAACGCTGCCCCCCCCCCCCGTTGTAATGCCAGCGGGACGTGATGCGTAACGCGTTTAACGCCGCTTCGAAAAGGGGATCGTATCCAGCAGCATCGAATGTGGCTGACAATGGTGTCCAAACAGCCGAGATTACAACCGCCCATAGCCCTGCCCCATCTCCCTCTCTCGCTCTACCTCTCTCACTCCTCCTCCTCCTCCCTCGGTCTCGTCCCCTCCTCCTCCTCCTCTCTCCTCCCTCTCGCGTCGCGAAACGGAAGCGCCGCTGCGTTCCAGAGCCCCACCGCGTCAGTCGGGGGGGGGGGGGCGTCAAGGGCTCGAGACCCCCCCCCCCCACACACACCCCCCCCAACCCACCGTCAAAGTCGTCACGCACGCGTCATCATCGACACGATCATTACCAATCATCAACGCCATCATCATCAACAGCATTAGCATCATTGCCGTCATCAACTTCATTAACCGTCAACATCATTGCCTGCATCATCACGCGTCATCATCGCCACGAGCATTACCAATCATCATCATCACCACCATCATCATCAACGCCATCATCAACGCCATCATCACAGCATTAACATCATTGCCGTCATCAACTTCATTAACTGTCAACATCATCACCATCAACATCATTGCCTGCATCATCACGCGTCATCATCGACACGATCATTACCAATCACCACCACCACCACCATCATCAACGCCATCACCACCACCAACATCATCAACGCAGCATCAACATAATTGCCGTCATCAACTTCATTAACCGTCAACATCGTCACCATCAACATCATTGCCCTGATTACCAACATCGTAATGGTCATCACAGCATTACCATCATCATCACCATCACAACCATAATTGCCACCATCACAACCATTGTTTCCACCACCATCAACGCCATCACACGATTACCAACATCGTCACCATCAACATCATTGCCTACATCATCACGCGTCATCGTAGCCATGATTATTCTTATCATCATCAATGCCATCACAATTACCATCACCATCATTATCACAATTCCCTCACAACCATCATTGCCACCATCAACACCATCAACACAATACCATCAGCACCATCCACATTTCCATTCGCAACATGCATTATCACCATCATTAACGTGACTTCCATTGTATCACCGACATCATTATCATTACTATGAACAGCAAGCAGCATAATCATCCATATCATCACCACATTTACCTCCATCAACATCACATGACCATCATGATCACGAGTAGAATGATCCCACACACACACATCACCGCCATCATCACCACAATGGACATCATAGTTACCATCACCATCGTTAACATTATTACCATAATCATCAACACCATCACATCAACACACATTACCTACATTATCACGCATCATCATAGTTGCCATGATTACAATTATCAACACCATCAACATCATTACCTTCATCTTGACGATTAACATCACATATCAAAATCCCTTGCCATGAATACAATCATAATCACCATCACACATTACAAACAACACATCATTTACCATGCTTAGCATTCACTCATCATCACCACCATTACCGTCATCAGCACCATCGTCAACATGATCACAGTCACGCCATCACCATCATGGTGTCCATCAACACCATCACCATCATTACCTACACCCTCTTTGCAGAGGTTCACGGTTCAAGTTACAGCGGCCGCCCTGATTAATACCACGGGTGTAATAACCGCTAATACATAACTACGCGCCGTCTGCTTTGCGATCAACCTTAAAGATCCCACTGACGTCGTTCTTGTGCCGGCCGTAAGGGTCAAAATTAGCCTGATTAGAAAATTACTCAATTGGGATTACACACAGCAATCATCGCCCTCTATTTACGAAAGCCCCCAGCAAATGAGACTAATCCTAGTCTGGTTAAACGGAATCAACTTGAACTTGCCATAATAATTGCTACCGTCAAAATAATCATTGCTATCGTCACACTGATCATCGTCATGAACAGTGAAGGTCACCAGCCTATCATCGGTAGCATCAAGAGACCACAATAATATCCATGATCATCACAAACAGCGTTCTCTTCGTCATACGCAGCAAAGATAATAGCCATGCAGGTAGTCAACGCATGTATTCATCATCATCATCACCATCATCATCTAGGTATTCTTTGGAGGTATAAATTGCACGTTCTAAATCACTAACCACTCGACTGCCATCACAGAGGACACGTCATCAGAAAAGACGAGGATTATTTGTGTAGCCGATACAGGCGAGTGGTGTTGGTGATAAGCCAATTAATCGATCAATACTCGGACCGATTCTGATATCGCTCGCTACTGATACGTTAGCTATGAATTTATTGGAATCGAACTCAAGATCCCGTGTTCCTAGCGCAGTGAGCTTAACCACTGCACCTCCGCTCCCCATACACACACATCGTCACAAAATACAAATATCACCCGTGTAGCCTTAACAAACTTTAGGAGCAAGTGCTGTTTGCGAGCACCTATGAAGGCCGGCACGACACACGAGGGGGTGGGTGGCCAGCACCACGCCCGTCCGCCTTTGTCTTCCTAGTGGCGATGTTTACACGATGTTTACACATCGCACCCGAGTCTACACATCTTCACACAGAAACCACCACCATCATCATCATCACACGTGGCTTCCGTAACTGCCGACCTGTGCTGCCTTCCGCATAGCGTGTTGGTGGAGTCATCGGCGTGCGTCTTTGTATGTCAACAAACGGCGCAGTCCATTTTTAGTGGAGGAAGGAAACGCGATCCCGTTTAATCGCGAATGTTTCGCGACTCACGCTGCTGCTATAAAGAAGCGCGCTCGGGTTGACGCGAACCCTCCCTGCTAACACTGTACCCGACAAGCTTAGGGAGTTCCAAGGCTGAGAGCACGGGATGACTTCCAACATCGTGGTTGTAGTATGGTACAGAAGAAAACTCCGTGCGTGAATTGACAAAGTTGTTGTCGATTATTTGCGATTATAATATTAATAAAACATGTCTTCGTTTTTTGTTGTTAGCTATTGTTTTTCGAACTTAGTGTCGTTTATGCAGCAGCTCGGAGGTAGATCTGTAATATCAGCTTCCGCGGGCCGTTCTCTAACGACGAACGGGTTCACTGCGAGAGAATCCAATTGTTTTGGTCTCGCTCATGACACCGACAGAACGAAGTCGGGAAAACGTTGCGGGAAAGGATATCACCAACCAAAATTAACTGTTTAATGGAATTCAAGTTGTAACTCCACTTCTGGATGAGGCTGCCCCCCCCACCCACTGCCATGTCAGGTCTTGCAAGGTGATCGCCACCTCCAAAGTTCTGTGCGAAGGATTCGAGCTCGGATGAAAGTCGGGGGGTGCGTTCCGGGGTCGTTTCCTTGCACGCCTCTAACCCAGTCAAATCCAGTCCCCCCCCCCCCCGCCGCTGCTTGCGAGCAAGCCAAACACATATACGACTCCGTGTATTGGCTAATAAATGCATTTAGTACGCGCTTAATGAGTCCTAAGCCAATACAAGGGACACGTGACCGCGATGCGTGAGTTGGATCAGCCGAGAACGTGACTCGGTCCGCCCCAATCGACGGCCGTCATCGCTACGTCACAAATTGGCTCGGCACGTGGTTACACGAATGATAATGTTGTTCCCAATTCACGTCGTGAAATCGAATCGCTGTAGTTTTCACGTTTTTATTCGACGAAAAGAAATGTGTCGGATCATCGATAGCACGGCTATAAAATGTTTCACACGCAAAAAAAAACTAATTCTACTCTGGGTTGCTCCAAAAACAAGCCTTCCCACAATACATTGTGGCAGTATTTTATAACTTTAATACTAATTCGTTTATTTAGTCATACTTTGGAGTATTGAAAAGTTTGTCTGATACTCGAGAGCTACTGTTATATTCTTATTCATATGCCTATTTAAAGAAACTGCTCATCAGAGAACATTTAGAAAATGCAAATCTTATCAGGCCCCATAGTGTAAAGTGCAGTCCACGACCCTTATCCGCCATCACTTGCTGCTGTTTCACTGAATGTTTTAAGGGGTCATATCCTGAAACGTCGCCGATTGTCTCTTTTCAAGGCAGTGTTCATGACGAGTGCGTTCGAGTTTATTTTATGGGTGCACATGGAATGCATACTTCATATTGTCTAACAAACTACACACATCTATGGTGCAATTAATTAAGTTGTAAATAAAACAAGTTAAACGTGGAAGAATCCATAAAATCACAGCACACACAACGCCCAACAGCGCTCGGATAAAACATAAACTATTTCGGTTTTTGATCAACGTTTCTATTAAGACTTTCACGGCTTTCGTCAGTGGCATACGGCTCCCCTGGGGTACGTAATCCCACATACTTCACCACCCACCACGTGGTGAAGTATGGTCAAACAACCTCTTCCCAGAAATCGACAAGGCATTGAGTGAGAGATGCCTTCATCCATCAACTGTCGATTGACAAACAGCTGTCAATCGTCAATGTGACCATTACATTACTGAACGTACGCGGATACAACTTGATTCAAATAATCAAAGTTATTATTTAAACATGCTGTCGATTTTTGGAGTTATATCCCTCTGAAGCTAGTTGAAAGGGCGATACAGTACGTTGCCTTAATATGCATGGTTATGGGAATTAAATACATTTAATTTGAGTTGTGATCAATAAATACATTTTGCGGAGGGAATACCACGTGCATCAGTACCGTACAATAATTGTACATAAAGATCACAACAAGGTGCAACATCCAACACGGTACGTATACAACACCTTGAGTAATGTGTAAATCGTGATGGTGTTCTAGGAGGGCTAGTAAAATTAAAAAAGATAACATTTGGAACAAACGCAGCCCCCGATCTGGAATAATTCGCAAAACGACACGCTGCTTTCAACGCGTCCACCACTAACCCATGGCACGAGGTTCATCGATTTCACCCGATTGGGGGGCTCAAGGGTTTCGAGAGCGTTAAAGTTTCCACGCCGCTTCAAGACTCCCACTGAACGAGTCAACAACAAAGCCGACGAATCCCCCAGTAGCAATCGGTGAACCGAGTAATTCGCCGGGCCCCCCCCATACACCCCCCCCCCTAGGTGCAGGGAGTGTGACGCTAAGGCTCAGAGAAAGCGAACGCCCGCTAGTGGAGAGCCGTGGGTGCTGCGACTGTGACAATTGGTGGTGGTGGGGCGAACTAAAAACCACACAAAACAGCTCAGGACAAAGAAAAGGTGAACATTTACGTTGTTAAATAAAGGCGTGCGTATGTTTTATATAAAATATACACACACGCCCGTATTACTACGTCATAGTTTGATGATGCGTGCGATGTTGATGGATGACGAAGATGATGATGGTGGTGGTGGTGATGTAAAGAGCACGCGGCTATTAGGAGCAATACGGCAGCGTCAGCGGGGAGGGCATCGATTCCGGATCGTATCTCGGATCGCGACACCTGGAATCGCCACGGCAATGCCTCGTTCGTTGTGCACCTAGCCTGGCACAAGCGCCGTGCGTGGTGACTTCAGTTGTTGTTGTGCATGGGAGGAGGAGCGGTGGGTGTAGTGGTTTAGAGCGCGCTGCGCTACGAACCTAACGAGCTCCGGGTTCGATTCCCGCTCGAGGCCACAAACACCAGGCGACGATTATCCTCTCCCCCTAGGTCGACTCGGCCTCAAACGAGTACCCGGTGCGGTTTAAAACGTCGCCACTGGGGAGAGACAAAGGCGGCCGGGCGAGGTTGCTAGCCACAACTCCACGGCTGGGGATGTTGTCGGCCTGAATGGGTCCTAAACTCGCCAAGTCTGCACAGGTTATAGGGGAAACTTGAGGCTATAGGGGAAATGTCCCATATTGTAGCTGCTCACCACGAGATATATAAATGCCCTGTGACGGTTCCACCTGAAGACGGAAGCTTGTGTTGCCTTCGAAACGTCGTGATTTTTATTTTATTTTTATTTTACATTTATTAATTTTAATAAAAAAATTTTACCTACGTGACTTTACCGAAAAAAATCCAAGAATATGCCCTGCCAGTGGCATTGTGTTTGTACGGTCCGCCTTTTGGCGTTCTCTGGTCTAAACTCTTTGTTGCACGAGGCTCACAAGAAAGCTTTCTCTGGTGTGGACCAATCAGTTTCAAATGCAATGCCATATGCATGACCATCAGAGCATGTTCTTTGGTTTGCACGTTCACTACAGGCACTGTGTTGCGGTTAATGCAGGCAGGATTCTTTGAAAAAAAATGATTATGTTTGGTGTTTTCACATCTGAACACAACTGTTTTGTTGTGATGTCGGGCTATCTTCGTTTTTTTAAAAAGTGGAATTTCAGGCGTGAGACCAGCAGAGGGCAGTGCCTTGTTACACGAGGGCTGTTGGAACTGATTTACACCAGAGGTCGCAAACGGGTTTTGATTCCTTACCCGTACCCGGCCGCACCAGGGTCGCAAAGGGGTACCCGTACCCGGCCGTACCCGTACCCTACCCGTGTACCCGACCGGGTACACGGGTAGGGTACGGGTATCGGGTACCTGATTGCGACCTCTGGGATGAAGCCACGTTGCAGGCGCGGGTGGGTTGATTCTAGGAACTTGAATTGTGAGAAGAGACAAGACGTTTGGAAAAGAGTGACAAATGGTTACTCACCAGTGACTCACGACCTACCCGTACCCGGCCGCACCAGGGTGGCAAACGGGTACCCGGCTACCCGTACCCGGCTGGGTACGGGTAGCCGGGTATCGGGTAGGGTACGGGTATCGGGTACCCGGTTGCGACCTCTGATGATTTACATACGTTATCGGGTAAGGGGCCGTCCATAAATGACGTCACGCGATTTTTGACGATTTTTGACCCACCCCCCTCGTCACACAGCGCCACAAAAAGTCAGACCCCCCCCCTCATATGACGTCACAAAGCTCTGCCCCCCCCAAACCATATTTCCATTTTGAAATAAAACATGCTTCAAATCGAAAATATTTCTTAAAAAGTCTATTCAATTAAGCAGAACGTGTTGTCTATATTTACTTAAAGTTGCGCATTTTGATGTGACGTCACATTTCTCACCCCCCCCCCCTCGTCACACATCGTCACAAATGTCTGACTCCCCCCCCCCCCCCGCTAGGTGCGTGAAGTCATTTATGGACGGCCCCTAACCCCATTGTAAGAAAAAAAGTTACCGGTTTTTACATATTACATGTGGTGTCATAGTTCGCACAATTAGTTGCTGTCATCCCATACGGTTTACCCTGTATTTGTGTAACAGGCAAATTGAGTTTACAGGTCCATACGACGTACAGCCGTTTCAATACGGGCGATTATCATGTTGTGTCTATTTGTTTGTGTTTCTCCCTTGTGATGGGACTTTGTAGGATGAATGTTGAGATTTATAAGAGCACGGGGTGAGCAACAATGTCTGAGTTGGTCTGTAATAAGGTAGGGCACTGATAAGGGGTTGACAGGCGTGACACTTTGACCCGCAATCCAGAGGTAGTGGTCATCATATTCCATCTCTCGGCACGGGAGCAAGTTTCTCAAAGTTTCTTCAGAATGTGGATCGCCGTGCCGTTTGTATTCGTCCGCTGGTATCGCTGCTTTCATTCCTTACATTTCCCAGCAAACGTTGATCGATTCCTGACTTTTTTTTTCTTTACCGGTAATACAAATGGTTACCCAAATTGATATCCACTTATTGTACAGTGCGTCTACGCTCGTCCATGCTGCCCGCTTTGAACCAACCCACATTGACCAGCGTGCTGTAGTACGGTCAAATAACCCTGGCCACAGCATTGGGCTGACAGTAAGGGTCTGTACATTCACACGCGGTTCAAAAGCCGCGTACGCGAATTGTGATCTATCGGCCGAGATCACAAATCAAACTGACGTGGTTTAACCAAACGCAACGGGTTTGAGGTCTCATGCTGGCATCTCTCACAAAGCCAATCAGTGCATCACCTCCTGTCTAGAGAATGGCCCGCGGAAGCAGACACTCCAGAACGACTTCTGAGGTAGCTTCAAGTGATGCCCTTTTATCAGCCACACTATGGGACTGCACTATGTCATACCGCACACACACACAAACATTCAATGATGAAATGTTATCTCCCTCGCCTGGTATGCAGGAAGTCATGGGTTCGATCCCAAACCTGACGACTGTGTATTTGGAGTTTCCATGTTCTCCCCGCGGTCGCGTGGATGTTTCTCCACGTCCCCTGGTTTTTCCCTCCACATTTAGAATCAACGTCACACATTTACAGTATTTGGCTGCTATACATTTCCACATGATAATCCACTTCGTTGAGGTATAATCTGTGGCCAGGTCACTTCGAAAAAGAGCTGTATAACACAGCGAGCTTTACCTGGAGAAATAAAAAAAATGGTTTAGTTTAGTAGTTTTTTTTGTGTGCAGCTAATGGTGACCGGGCTGAGACCATCAACTTGATAACCCAAGTTCCCTGCAACCTGGATTTAAACCCTGGGACTCTACGCTTTGTTGGCTCACTGCTCTGACCCCCCTTAACCATCCAGCTGCCTCGAGGCAATATATGTTTAAATGGACACATGATGCATGTGAAATGTTTGTCATCTGTAAGTGCCAAACCCACGACAACATCGTAGAGATCAGTAGTGGGAAATTCGTAAAATAAACATCATTGTCCAAAGTTTAGACGTTTAGTTTAAACGATGTTTACCGTCTCCACGTTCAACGATGTTTAAACGTTCAGGGTTTTTTCTTCTTCTTCAGAATCCTCTTGAAAAGAGTCCTGGTTCTCGCGTTATTTTCCTCTGCCCAGATCACCCTGAATGCACCTGATCTCACCAGATTTAAAAAGCTAAGCTGAGTTGTACCTGCTTCGTACTTGTATTGGAGACTGGATGGTATTGCCAGATGTTGGGGACCTGTACTGCAATTTTTTTGTTTTGTTTTTATTTTACCAGCTAAGGCCCACTGAGCTATGTAGCTCTTTTTCAGAAGCGACCTGGCCACAAATGATAGCTCAACCAAGTGGCTTATCACGTGGAAATTTATAGTAGCCAAATACTCTAAACTCATGTTTCTAAATGTCGAGGGGGAAAAACCGGAGGACCCAGATAAAAATCCACACGACCACGGGGAGAGAGAGAGAGAGAACTTGCAAACTCCAAATATACAGCAGGCGTCAGGGTCGCGATCGAATCAACGACCTGCTGTATACCAGGCGAGGCCACCGAAGCCAGTGGTGAGATGGGGGAGTTCTGGCTCCCCCATCTTCGCTGGCCCACACTGCCCAGCGCCGTGAAGCATGATCAAACTACCTGCGTGACTGACGCGGCAGGGGGCGGCCCTCATTCAGCAGTGGATGTGACCGAGGACTGTAAATCATTATTTTCACAAACACATTCCATACACAATGGACACGCATCATACGTACGACACGGTAAGCCCTCTCCTAATGTGTTCACACGACAACGCGTTTTCGCTGTAACACTTTTCGCACAACGCGGAACGCGCACCGTTATAACTAACCCGTTATAACACGGAAGGCACACCGTTATAACACGGCTTCTGAGCGGTCGACGACAAACTACTTTCTCAAGCTGTGCGGCTGAGCGGCGCAGTGATATGGTACATGGAATGACACATTCACGCGGCAATGTACCCTCAGGTTATCTGTCCCGCCGACTCACTGCGGTGTGCGTAGTATCTCGCCAAACTTTATCGTTACTTCATTTGCGGAGAAATTGTTTTCGCTGAACGCGTCTTTTTTGCTTGACGTGGCAGGAACGCATCTCCAGCGTTAAACGAGGACTTGCTGTATGGTAATGTTTTTTTTGTGTATCCACGTGGCAAGCTCGGAGTGTTACCCACCCTCACTGTAGCCATGGGCTCTCACCACAAAACCAAACACTCGTGAATGAAAAATTGGACAAACATCCCAATTCGACACCTTGCTGAATACGAGTCTTGAGACTCGGGCGAGTTTCTCCTGGCTAAAAGGGGGCAATCATATTATTACAAAAACAACGTTCAAACTCTAAAATGACATCTTTTTTCCGTTAGTAAAACATCTGCCAAGCTGCGTCCCATCGCAGTCTGAACGTGCAACGGCGCTACGTTGGAAACTGTCACGCCGGCCTGACTTAAAAATGATTTCTTTTCCACCCTGACGCGGGGGATTACATTACTAAAATATACTGGCCTGGGTTACATTGTTGATCCGTTTCCCAAAGCTAAATTGAGCTACGCCACATCTCTGCACGCACGCTGTCAGGAGCAGGTTTACCGGGTGGTCCAATCAAGGTGTTGGATTGCAGGCTCCCCCCTTCCAAGCTGTGGATGTACAAAAAAAATTCCATTACTCTACCGAGCGTTAGGGCAAGCGGTGCCGAGGGATGGGACGACGTGGCCAGGAAGGCGCGAGATGGACCGGCGGTGAAGGATAGCGACGGAACGGCGGCCACGAAATGGGGGGCGGACAGCGGGGGGGGGGGGGGGGGGCACCGTGCCCGTGAGGACGTCCACCGTGGAGACGGGAGCTCGGCGGATTGTTGGATAGCAGGAAAAGCGACGGATTGGAATAATAGCGAAGAGGATCTTTCAAAAGTAAAAAAAACACTTTCCGATTGGAAAAAATAAAAATTTGAAATCCCGGTGAAGACGAGTGGATGTAAACATCCGAGACTACGTGTTTTTATGTATATGTCTATATATAAATGCAATTAGAACGCAGTTAATGAGTCAAACGCCAAAGTGGTTTCCTGCTCAGTCCAGTGTGGGGTGGGGCGCATCCCCTGTTTATGGCCCCGAGTTAGTGGTGGAAATTCCGCATTGCTATGGCGGCGGCGGTAGGGGGGGGGGCTCACGGAGTCTTTCCATCGGACGATTATTGCTGACCCCCCCCACCCACACACACACATAATGTGGTAGCCCGTTTTATCTGCCCCAGGGGCACGATTTCCGACGTTTCCAGGCCGGGATTCGAACTTTGTAACCTGATCGGAGGTAGATGGTTCTTATTCGGAGCCGGATAAGCAAGTTGAGTTTATTCATTTTACCGCTAATTTGTTAAACGGGTAACAATCGCACGCAGCCCTTTCATTTTGATTGCTCAAAGGGCCCTTTCATGGGAACGGTCACAGGAATAGATTTTGAAATTATGGAGGACAAACATTGTCCTACTCTGCGCCCAATTTCGCTTGTTGGGTAACACGGCCGCCGACACCATTGATATCCGAAATAGTGATGGTCCTACCATTCACCAATGCACACTGTCCAGCATGGTGAAGTATGGTGAAATAAACCCTATGACCCAACAGGGCATGGGGAGGCCTTCATGCAGCATTGGATTGACACGAGGCTGCAAGTGAATTGTTGTGTTTATCAGAAAGACATTGATGCTCTGTAGGATTTCAGGGTCATCCTGCACGGTTCGCTCCAGGTGTTGGGATTGTCTTTGGGAACCGAAGCAACCCGGCGGGTGCCGTGGAAGGTCGGTCTTCCGTGCGGAACAAGACGCGGTAACGACATGAAAATGCATCGGCGAGCTGTACCCACCTGCACCGTTCCCAGAAAATAAAATCCTGTCGCTGTCAAGCGCGGGATGAGTGACTGCTCACAAATCGACGACTTTTCCACGGCCCGACTGTGGCCGAGTGCCCAGATGAGGCACGGGATCCGCAGGGAACCCTTAGTGGCTCCAACGCGAGTTTGACGTGCGCGCGTGTGAGTAAGTGCGCGCGCGTGTGCATGTGCGTGCGTGCGTGTGTCCGTGTGTGCGTCTGCATGTGTGCGTGTGTGCATGTGTGCGTCGCGGTAGTGTGGCGGTTAACGCTCTGCACTATGACCCCAGTGACCTGAGTTCGATTACCGCTCACAGCCAACACCACAATGACGATTATATGAACAGGTCACGGGCCTCCCCCTAGTGAAGACTCGGCCTCAAATGAGTACCTGGTGCAATTTTTAAGCTTCACCACTGGGAAGACAAAAGCGTTTGGGCGTGGTGCTGGCCACCCAGCCCCTCGTGTGCCGTGCCAGCCTTCATAGGTGCTCGCTAACAGCAGTTGCCCCAAAAGTCTGTTCAGGCTATACGGGGAATCTTTGTCTTTGCCGCGCGTGTGTGGTGGTTTTAAAGAGGAGGGGGGGTGGGGGTGAGGAAAGAGAGAAGGGAAGCAAAGGGAAATAATTTAACAAACTGAAATCGGAATCGTTATTTATCCTGGAGAAATCCGATGAGCGATGAAGCTCTTTTTCACAGACGCCGAGTAAGGGCGTGGGTCAGAAAGTTACTACGCTGCCACTCACCACAAACAAATTGCAGGCTCTCTCACACACACACAAGTTAAACAAAGCCAATGATTTGCCCAGGAAAGTCTTAGCCAGTCTCAAGACTATTTCAGGAGGGTCCTGCCACACTGGAATGTTTGGTCAATGCCACGAGTGTTTGACACGTTGGAGCAAACTGGATTACGTCCGTACGGAACAGTACAGCCCTAACCCGAAGCGCTCTTAGCCTCCGCCTCCCCCACGCACGAGTGCAGGTCGTGGGGGTTGCTGACCATCCTTCACCACGCCGGAGAGAAAACCCCACCTGAATCAGAATCAAAATATTTATTTATAACTGGAGGAATCCGATGAGCTATAAAAGCTCCGTTTCACAGAAGTCCAGGAGGGGCACGGGGTCAGAACGTTACAACGACACAATAGAAAAACACGATAGGAGTACAAAGTATAGGAAAGGCAAAACAAAAATCACTTTAAAAAGTATACAATTACTACCAGCTATAGCCCACAGAGGTATTTAGCTTAATTTCCAGAAGCGACCTGGCCACAAATGATAGCTCAACCAAGTGGCTTATCGTGGGTTAATTTATCGCAGCCAAATACTGTAGAAGCGTGATGCCGATTTTAAATGTGGAGGGGAAACCCGGAGGACCCGCAGAAAAATCCATGTGACCACGGGGGGAGAAGACACCGCAAACTCCAAATATACAGCAGCAGGCGTCAGGGTCGGGATCGATACCCACGACCTCCTGTATACGAGGCGAGGTAGTTAACATCTCGCCACCGCGGTGGACCGGTTCACAAGGGGATAGCATTAAAATAATGCCACCTGCTGGCCACACCTTGCAGTCTCAAGTACTCACCACGGCTCAGCAAATCAGACGTGTGCCAAGATCGGTCGCATTTATAGGTCAAATTTAGGTCACTATGCAAATTCGGAATGCAAACATGTAGGAAAATGCCCCATTATGCATTTGCTTATGACCACTGTAGCTGATTTACATAATAGAAACTTCCTGAACATCGTGTTCAATTCTGGCACCCAAAAAACACCAAAGACAAAGGTCCCCCGTATAGCCATCACATACTTTTGGGGGCAAGTGCTGTTAGCGAGCGCCTATGACGGCCTTCAGGGTACACGAGGGGGGTAGGTGGCCAGCACCATGCAGGGCTGCCTTTGTCTCCCCAGCGGTGATGTTTACACACCGCACCAGGTACTCATTTGAGGCTGAGTCGACCTAGGGGAGGCCCAGGAACGGTTCAGATATTCCTCACCGATGCTGCTGGCCTTGAGTGGGAATCGCGCCGCGTGCTAACCGCTGCACTACCGCACAAACCGCACACACACAAGCAACAGCTGCCTCCCCGGTCCAACAGCTGCGTCACATGGTTGGCATGGACCCTGGTTAGGGTTGCCACCCTGTCCTGGTTGTCCCAGGACATCCATCCCCTTTCTGCGAGGTAGCTGCTGTTCTGGGCAAAGAAATATGCAAGCATTCCCCGGTACACAAAAAAAGTCCCCGTCTTTTGTCAGTTGCGTAATAATGACAAGCTGCTCAAGACAATGCACTAACACATTTATACGCCGCCTTCCTCCGCTCCTGCGAGATGCTCCCCTTCCCATTATTCACGACCCATGAGGTGGCCAACCCCAGCCCCTCAAACGCCACCGCCCCCCACATCCCCACTCCCCGTCCAATCCTCCCCTCGGCGTCCGGGCCACCTCTGTCCCGTGGTCCCCGCTGGAATTGCACCGCCATCATCGGAGATCATCGCTGCTGCTGCTGCCCCAGACAATTGTAAGAAAAATAACAAAGATCCCCCGTGTCGCCTTAACATGACGGAAGACTAAAAATAGGTTTTTACCCTTTCTGGCAATAAAACAGGTGATGTTCAAACACCAAATATAAATCTTTTACAAGGAATTAAGTCTCCATTAACCACACGTACTTGGGGTGGACAAACACAGATGCCTCTGAAAATACACGGCGTGGTCTTTGAAACTGATTGACCGACACCAGAGACAGCAGCCTTCTTCAGGGCCCAGTGTCACCACCAGTGTCACCACCAGTGTCAGAGCAGAGAACGCCAATAGGCGAACAGCACAAGGACAATGCACTATCAGTGGCATTTATAGCTCGGGGTGAGCAGCTATATCATACTTTGATACTGGCAAAAAAATGCGCCTGACCTTAACAATACTGTTGGGGCAAGTGTTGATAACAACAAACACCTTCTGAAAGATCCGAACGCAGAAAATCCCTTCCACGAAGCTCACGGCCCACCATAAATCGCATCCACTGCACAAACCAGGGCAGATGTGGGAACCTGATGCACAAATGGAAAATTTAAAACTCCTCCAGTGTGCGACTGTGGTCATCTAGAACAGAGGCCGTACACAGTGCCCCGATCCACAAATACGAAGGAGACATCGCAGCGATACCACTCCGTCTGGCTTGAGCACCTGAATGTGACATTGCAGTCGTTGCTCCACATCTACGTCAGCCGTACGAAAGAATAAATGCTGTTATAGCAAGCAGCTATGAAGGCCAGCACGGCGCACGATGGGGTGGGTGGTCAACACCACGCCCGGCCGCCTTTGTCTCCCCAGTGGCGATGTTTACCACACCCTACACGAGTCGACCGCGGGTATCACAAGGACCGCTTCAGATAATCGTCACCGGCGATGGTGGTCATGAACGGGAATCGAACCCCGGGTGGCCGGGTTCGCGGCGCAGCGCGCTAACCACTACGCTACCGCTCCCCAATTCTACAGCGCGCACACACGCACGCACACAAGTACACGCGCACGTACAAACACGCACACACATGCGCACACACAAACACGCTCACACGGACACGCACACCAACAGCGTGCACGTTGCCATGGCAGGACGCGCTGTAAACCGAGCTCTGCCATGTCGACAGCAACTCCCCCCCTAAGGGTGCAGGCAGGGTGCCCTGCACCCAGTCCACTTCCCTCTGAACGTCTCACGGGTGTGCAGAGTTATGTCATCGACGTAAAAAGAGACAAAGGTCCCCCGTATAGCCTGTCACAGGCTGTTGGGGCAAGTGCTGTTAGCGAGCACCTATGAAGGCCGGAAACGGCACATGAGGGGGTGGGTAGCCAGCACCACGCCCAACCGCCTTTGTCTTCCCAGTTGCGAATTTACACATCGCACCAAGTACTCATTTGAGGCCGAGTCTACTTAGGGGAGGCCCATGAGCGGTTCAGATCATCGTCACTGGTGTTGGTCGCGAGCGGGAATCGAACCTCGGGTCGCCGGGGTTCGTAGCACTGCGCCACCACTCCACTGCTGGATGAGGACTGTGGGTGTTGTCTGGCCATACTTCACCACTCTGGTCAGTGCGGGTTGGTGAAGGAAGGCAGCATAATTGTGAGAGCACGGTACAGTAGACCAACCCGGTGACCCGAGTTCCATCGCTAGCCCCGGCTAACAACAGTGCCGAGTGACTGCCACGGCGCCGAGATGTTAACTACCTCGCCTGGTATACAGGAGGTCGTGGGTTCGATCCCGACCCCGACTCGTGTATGTTTGGAGTTTGGGTGTTCTTCCCGTTGTCGTGTGGATTCTTTTGTCCGGTTCCTCCGGTTTTTCCCTCTGCATTTAGCATCACGCGTTTATAACATTTGGCTGCTGCTATTAATTGCCACTTGATAAGCCACTTGCTTGAGCTATCATTTGTGGACAGGTCGCTTCAGAAAAAGAGCTGGGGCTTATCTGGTAAAAAAAACAAAATTGTTTTGTTTAGTTTTTAGTTTTGAGTGATATCCAAACGAGTTCTGGGCACCCACCCCTCACCGACCCGCACTGGTGAAGTACGGTCAAACAACCCCCATGGCCAACGATGACGTAGGAGGCCTTCATCTCGCAGTGAAATGACAAAGGTGCGTAATACACTATTTTTTTTTTGCTAATAAACATTGCCGGAGAGTAATGTTTTGTTCTTGAAGCCCACCTCTCTGTGACGACGGTACTAGATGCCCATCTTCAGACAAAAACAGAACCTAGCGCATAACAGCGGCAGCATTAACACAAAGTCCAAACTTCACGTGATACGCGGTGACTCAAAACGCTTGTCAATGAAACAAAATCAAACTCACGGCCCGACGGGGGCGAAGTTTTATCCGTTGACATTGTAAGTTTCGCAAGAGATCTCATCGACAGCGTGCCCTCTACATGTTGAACTTCCTGTCGAACTTCTTTCGCACCGTGCGTAGCCGACCGCGCTGAGCGGAGGCGCCGCTCTGATGAAGGGCCATCGCACAGGAACGTCGCCCGTTACGTTTTCCTCTCTCTCTCTTTGAAGACCACGTGGTTTTTGTTGCCACAGTGTTGTTCCAGGTGGAATTGCCCTAGGGGAGGAGGCTCAGGACAGGATTTGGATAAAACCGCGTCCCCGCAGTGCTGACCGTGCCCAGGAATCAAACTCGGTTCAGCCGCGTGCACACAACACCGCGCCACCGCTGCTATAATACACAAGAGACAAAGATTGCCCACACGGACATTAGATCATTCCCACCCACCGCACCCCCCACAGTGTTTGACAAGCTGTGAGCGAGCACATATTAAGGGTGGCCACAGCACGTGACGGGGCGCGCTGTGGCTGGAATCGCGCCTGACCGCCTTCTCTTCGTCCGCACTTCTGTATGTCCACACGCTGCGCCGGGTACTCACTTCAGGCGGAAATAGACTTCGAGGAGGGCGGTGGGGCCCAGGGCAGGTTGAGAGACGCCACACGCCGCTGACGTTCGCCGTGGCTAGGAACCAAATTCCGGTCACCGGGTTCACAAATGCAGGGCACTGTTATGCAAACAAAGACAAAGATACCCCCCACCCTGTATAGCCGTAACAGACTGTCGGGGCAAGTGCTGTTAGCGAGTACCTATGAAGGCCGGAACGGCACACGAGGGGGTGGGTGGCCAGCACCATGCCCGGCCGCCTTTGTCTCCCCAGTGGCGATGTTTAAACACTGCACTGGGTACTCATTTGAGGCTGAGTCGACCTCGCAGAAGCCCTGGACCGGTTATGATAATCGGCACTGGTGTTGGCCGTGAGCGGGAATCGAACTCAGGTGGCCGTGTTCGCAGCGCAGCGTAGCGCTAACCGCTCCACTACCGCTCCCCCCATACTCTTGTGCACACACACACACAGAACACATACAGCACAAACACACACATCCCTCCGTGGCCTTACAGACTGCTGGGGCAAGTGCTGTGAGCGAGCACCCTGTACAAACACACTAGAGAGCGCGCAAAGCAGAACGTACAACTTTTTGCCATGGATAAGGTGAATGCATAACTGTGCGTGACTTTGTAATAAAGCTAGCACATTCGGCTAACCTGTTAAATAATCCTAACTGGCGGTGGAGTGGTGACATCACAATACCTTTATTAGGGGCGTAACGACGCATCGATTCTACCAATTAATATCGATCCTTAAAACCCCATTTTTAAATCCTTTATATTAAGTTCGCATGCTTGCTTGCTTGCGTGCTTGCTTGCTTGCTTAGGACCGTGCAAATCTTTCGGTCGTTTTTTAACCCACTTCCCGTGATCCAATCGAGCTAACATTTTCCACACAGACTCGTTGTGCCAGACAATTATTGTTCGTGAAAAAAAAGTTCCCAAAATGTTACAATTTTTAGGCAAAAAAAATTTATTTTACATATATTAAAATATAACTCATTCATGGCTTTGGCTGAACGTCACAGTATAAGAGCCCAGAGCGTAACCCCTCCACAGGCCGTGGCAGAGTAGCGCAGTTGGTAGCGCCCTCGCTTCCCATGCCAAAGGTCGCGGGATCGATCCCTGCGTCCTCCACAGGCGAATATATTTTTTAATCCTTTATATTAAGTTCGCTTGCTTAGGACCGTGCAAATCTTTCGCTCGTTTTTTAACCCACTTCCCGTGATCCAATCGAGCTGACATTTTCCACAGACTCGTTGTGTGTGACAATTAATTTTCGTGAAAAAATCCAAAATTTTACACTGTTTAGGGAAAACAAATTAAATATTTAATTACCAATTGCTTAATACTGGCAGACAATCATCTGACCCATAGATTGCAGCCATCTCAAGCCAGAGGACGAGAGGACTCGAGCCGCCACGCATATAAAGGATTTAGAGTGAAAAACTTTGTTTTTACGGGTTTACTTGTCTATGCATCAAATCGCACCTCACGTTTTTCTATCCGTACCCGAGGCATGTGCACGGAACGGGACCTCCAGAATTAGAATCAGAATATTTGTTTACACTGGAGGAGGCATCCGATGAGCTATCAAGCTCTCTTTTCCACACGTGTCCAGTAGGGGGGGGGTCAAACCGTGACAACAACAAACGCTACAAAAACACGACAGGCTTGCGATGTACAGGAAAGGTAAACAAATAACATTTTTTTAAAATACACATATAAAACTCAACTGTGTTTTATCTTAACAGGTAAGGCCCCAACTGGACCACTATATTGATCACAGTATAAAACACATATATAATAAATTATTGAATTATATTTAAAAGCCTCCCCCCCCCCACATCTCTTGCCTTGTCGCCCATTCTCTTCCTCTTCCCTCGCCCCTCAGCTCCTTCCCATCCCTTCTCTATGCCCCCCCCCCCCCATTTTGTGATCCCCTAAGGCGCCCCCCTCTATCGCCGCCGTCACTCGTAGGGCCCCCTTCGACGACACCGTTCCACCGCGTCGTCGCGTGAGCTACGTCGAAGCGCCTGCAGCGAAGGCGCTGTGTGGGACGTACGTTGAGATTATGATAGTGGTGGCCTCGTTAACACGTTGCAGGAAACTCGATGTTTTTTTCTTTGGTGCAATGCCTGTTTGGGAAGACATTCATCCAGCAGTGGATTGACCAAGCACTGCACACGTGTGTTTGTTTGCATGTTCATCACCAGCACTGTGCGTGGTTAATGCAGCCCTCGATTCCTTGCAAAAGGTTTCTATTTGGAGTTTTTTACATCTTAACGCCTTACTCATTGGTTCTTTCGGTAAAGTCACGTAGGTAGAAAAATTAAACAAAATAAAAACAATCATTTGTATTTCGTTTTATTTTTCTACCTACCAAAAGAACCAAAGAGTGTGGATTTCTGCAGTCACGAAAGCTTCAAATCAAGATCTTAATGCCTCTTTTATTGCCAGAAAGAGTACAACCTATATTCTTGTTTTTTTTTTCACACTGCGACATTTTAACTTAATTACCATTTATTATTACATTGCTGGTAAGTGGATGAAATATTCACCCTATCTACTTTATACAACTTTTACCTGGGGCACATGAAATGCAAATTACCACTGTAATCCATTACGATTGCTTAAATTATTATAAACACACTTTGCTGTTGCCGCCTGTAATATAATGCCATTACAAATGGCAAGCAGTAATACATATTTCTAGATTTGAAGCTTTCGTGACTGCAAGGATTCATACTCTTAGGTTTTTTCAGTAAAGTCACATAGGTAAAAATAAATAATAAAAATTATAGAAATAATAATGATGACGGAGACTTGTGTTGCCTCCAAAACGTCGTGATTTATAATTTTTTAATTTCTATTATTATTTCTATTTTATTTATTTATTTTACCTACGTGACATTACCGAAAAAACCTAAGAGTATGAATAAATATGCATGTTCATCTTCGTCTTCGTCCTCTTTGTCGTCTTCTTCTACTCCTGTCCCTAAACCCACGCGGTCTTTTCCCAATATTCTGCGCAGGCCACTGCCTCTGCTGTTGCCATTGCCACACCTGGAGCAGTACGCCAAGGTGTGGTGGCAATGATGTCACGAGAGAATTGCACCAGCAGAGAATCCACACTCTTCAGTCCCTTTAGGCTCCGGCAAAGTGAGCCATTTGGAATTGGGAGCCGGAAGACAGCTCCTCGCTGGTTCCCATTCGGCAGCTTTTGTCGCTTGATTTTTTTCCCCATTTCTTTTTTTTGCTTGCCAGAGTGGTGATGTTCCGGAAGATTCCGGTGATGCGGTTACAGCCGACCACAATAATCTGTTAACTCGATGAGAGATGACGATGTGCCGCCTGATATATTAGAGGAGTATCTCTAAGCAATCCGCACTCATGTATACAGGGTGCCTAAAATGTTTCAACACTTATATAAGACTGTGGTTTTTAATGGCAAAAGAACCGATAAGACACCGTAGCATGATAACAAATGTATATTGATAGCCTCAAAAAGTCAAAGAGTCTGCACTTGTTCGCCATCATTGTCAACACGTGCATGGAATCTTCTTCAGGTGGTCTCCAGAGCCTGGAGGCACATTTCTTGCAGTATTGTTGCAAATTCTCAGAAGTGTTAACATTTTTGAAGCGCCCTGTATATGTACCGCGTATATAATTATGCCATTTATTTTCATCCAGGAAAACCGCACTGAGCCTTGAGACTTTCTTTCCAGGAGCGTCGTGCACTGGGATGTTTGGCCAATTCCGTGAGTGTTGTGATTATTACGTGTGTTTAGTTTAATGTAATTTCCACGCCTCCCACCCGCACCTACAATTATCAGGTTGGCTACGTACATACGGTGCAAAAAAAGTTCAACATGCATACGTACGTACTGACTTAGCTTAATGTGGAAGAGTTTTTAAATAAAGTTTTTTTTTCAGTTTAATGTGGGAGAGAGCCAAACAGCGTGGGGAAAACCCACCGCGTTAAGGGCGACAATGCTCAAAGCTCCGCACAGCTAGATTAAATTCGCAGATAAAGCGTATACTGTACAGTAAATTCAATAGGGTTGTACAGCATGTGTGGACTGCGCCTATTGCTGTGTTGCAATCTCCTGGCCACCATCCAGCCCTTTCATCCCACGCCTATAACACCTGGTGTGCACTCGTTGTCACTCATCCAAGCACTCAGCAAAAGCTCAAAAGGCTCCTTGATCTTCCGAGATCTGCGGCGATTGGGCACAGAGTCGTTTGGCCAAGCAGAATATTGACCAAATGAAATCTAAGCGGACGGGGGCCATGATATACGTCTCCGTCCGTCGCTTCTTGAAGGGACTGGAATGGACGATGGCCAGTGGCCAAGACTGATGTCAGAGTGGCAGCCAAAGGAGAGAACACACGCCGGCAGGTACGTCCACTGCAGAGACGGAGCATTGAAATTGGCTCATGTGCGGGGGGCTGGAAGGACGGTTGCACCGTGTGATCGAGAGGGATTGCAATCGGTTGGAGAGGCTCCCATCCGGCTGTGGATAGACCATAGATGACGATGACGAATGTGATTTCATCGAACAGCAACAAGGCTTTCTGTCTATGTTTCAGCCTGTCTATGCGTTATCAAAGTGCCCCCCCCCATCCCCACCCCTTCAGCTGCGTCCAGTTTGGAAGGACGAAATTAAACATCCGTAACTCGGTCTGCACGCCCGGTGTTATTTTTTCCAACACACGGAGCCAGCGCAACTTAACATGCTGCAAATGCTTTCCCTGCGCCGTCCGTATATTTAGCCGGAGCACTCACACCTGCAGGCAGTAAAACAATGAAACCAGGGCCGACAAAGACTCGGCAGACACAGCCGTGCAAACGTTGTCACCCCACGTATTTGAACAGCGAAAGAGAACACCACTTCCGAAAGGCCACTGAAATTGCAACTCGATAAACATCCATTATCATTGCATTTTTTTTTCTCATCTAAAGAATGAACGGCTACATTTAGAAGATTTAAAAGAAAAAGACAAACCGCATGCGCTACGTGTAACCAGCGACGCACAGTATTCACTCTGGCTCGGAGTCGCGTGGAGGAACCCACGGACAAGCTGGAAGGCAGCAGCAGCAACGTGACGAAAATAAAGTTTTGCTGGCTGGCTGCACGGAGGGAGGCCTTCATCTAGGATTGAATGGACCATGGCTGACGATGATGATGATATTGTAAGTTGTCATGATGCGAGCCGGTAAACCTATTGAAATAAAAATAGGGAGGGTCACGTTGAAAGGAAGCACAAGCTGCTAGTTTGACTTGAAAATAGTTATATGATGTCATCACAGGGTGATGCACTGCTTTCTGTGCAAATGTATTCACCTTGCGATAACGACAATCGCACAAACAGAATAGAATTGTGGCACAATTATTATTTTACTCCCCATAGCCTACAAATAGCTGTCGTGCTGATGCTAGTCACTGTGCTCATGTCGGAAAATTCGAGCAACCTCATCTAAAAACATGAAGCTTAATCTATGTGTGTTCTCGCGTGTGTGTGTGGGGAGCGCGAGTGCAGTGGTTAGCGTGCTACGCTATGAACCCCATGACCCAGGTTCAATTTTCGCTCACGGCCAACACCGGTGACGATTATCTAAGCCGGTCCTGGGCCTCCCCGAGGTAGACTCAGCCTCAGAATCAAAGTTTTTGGGTTAGATCGCGTACGTATAAATGTGTCGTACCCCTCCACCACCCGACACAGCCAGTAAGGCTTGTCACGTAAACAGCGCGCCAATCAGTTACTACTTCAGCCACAACATTTACAATTTGAGTAGTACGACGTTTCGCTGGTAATTACATCCAGCATCATCGGGCGATTTGCCCGAAGAGTGAAGCCATCCACCTGCTTCCAGTCTTAAACAGAGCAATAGGATGACGTCATCACTGTGAACCCATCTGGTGCAGAAATCCGAGGCGGGGGAAGGGGATTTCTCCACAAATCTGGCTCTCGCCTGATGAAGCTCGTTGTAATTACTGGCGAAACGTCGTACTCAAATTGTGAATGTTGTGGCTTGGCTCTCCAACACACTGGTGTGCTGTACTAGTGACGAATTGGCGTGTTCTGTTTACGTGACAAACCTTACTAATTGGCTGTGTCGGGTGGTGGCGGGTTTAACGACACATTTATATATTTACGCGATCTAACCCAAACAAAAAACCCTGTAATATGGATGATATTGGTCGTGAAAGCCCGACTGCGTGTTCGACTGAGATTTACACCGAACCGCTCGACGATCTGCGGGCAAATTATCCAGGTTGCCGATTAGCGGTGAGTGTGAAAAACACAAACACAATTATTTTTGCAAGTGCTGGTACAAATGATTAACTTGCTCCTCACTCAGTGGGGGTCAGTGACCTCGGTAACCACGCACCGGCAAGCAAAGGGACTTGCCTTGAGAAGCGACACAAAACAGATTGAATATGTTCGCCGTCACCGTTATTTACCCTGCGTAGTATCGATAGTTCAATTACAATGTGCCATTTTATTGAGGGACTGCGTGTTGTTGTCTTGCTGTGGTCTGGGACTGTTGCTGCTGTTGTTTTTCCGCTTTGCCCAAGCTTGCATTTCGTGTTGACAAATGGGCAGGAATTGACGTACTCATATACTTGATGTGTTTTTATTTATTTTCAGTGACTTGCTTATCTTTTCTCTACGCTGCACTCCCATCGTCTATGTACTGTTTGTTGTTGTAACTTGCTGACCCGCCCTTGCAGGACATCAGTGATGAAGAGCTTCACAGCTCACCTGATTCCTCCAGGATAAATAAAGATTCTGACTCATAGGCAAATAGTAAACAGTTTTGTTCGCCTAATTTACGCACGATGTGCTTCAACCTTGCTTTTCTTAATCTGGACAACCCCGACATCGTATTGCCCCAGACAGTACAGAGTGGTTTCCTATAGTTCACAACCATTCAGAATTATCATACATGAGAGTGTGCGTGTGTTCAACAACAATTAGCGGGCGTGGTGCTGGCCACCCCACCCGCTCGTGTACCGTACAAGGCCTTCGTATGTGCTCACGAAGAAAAACTGCCCTCACAATCTGTTAAAAGGCTATTTTGGGGACTTTGTATGTTCAGCGTTAGGACTGCCCCAACTCCGAAATCCTCCAGTTGCTGCCTATCTCTGTCACGTTTCTCGCTTGCTTCATCAATTTTTCCACTCCAATAGTGGCCCAGGACATCCACGACTGTGCATCATGGGCAGCATGATTGGGAGGAAGAGGGAGGCTTGACGACCACGATTGTTGTTTTTTTGTAAACAACGTAAGGAGAGATATGCGTAGGGTGGCCCGTATCTCAACATGCCTTTGCACCCGCACACATCCGCAACACAACTGTACGCACGCCGATCCCGAATACCCGCCAAGCCAAGGGAGTCGGAGGAGATTCGACGTCGGCGGTGTCAACGGATTGTCGACACTTTTCTTTCGTTGAAAGAAGCGGTTTCCTCGATCGCGCATCGATTACATCCATCCCACAGATCCGCAGCTCACGAAATCGATAACGGGATCCAGTTGGAGTAGGTTCGGTAACGAACCGATCGTCGATTTGGCACGCGGGCAACGGCCAAAAACGCCCAAGCGTCATCATGTGCCAACGCCATGTGTTCACGGTCCCGCGTACACGGCAGCAACCCCGTCGTGGTTGTCACCACCCGCTGCTGGATGTAGCCCCCCCCCCCCCCCACCGTGCCGTCACCGTACTCCACCACCGCTGGTCATCGGTGAAGGTTGGCCGGTGATTGCGTGCGTGCTCTTCAATTTTTTCGGTAAAGTCACGTAGGTGGAAAAAAAAATTGATCACGACGTTTCGATCGCAACACAAGCAATCGTCATCAGGTGGGACAACCACAGCAAGAAAAAAACTGCTGAAGTAGACATTTTTTTTCTTGTTGTGGTCGTCCCACCTGATGACGGTTGCTTGTGTTGCGATCGAGACGTCGTGATCAATTTTCTTTTCTACCCACGTGACTTTATCGAAAGAACCAAAGAGTATGGATTCCTGCAGCGACGAAAGCTTCAAATCAAGACTGTGCGTGCGTAGTTTTTTTTGTGTTCGCGTGCAATAATTATCGACACCACTGAGATGCGGGGAATTAACAACCGTCACGAAGCACGAGTCCCGAATCTCACACGCTTTGGATGTAATGCAGTGCTTTTTTTTCAACGGTTATGCCCAAGTTACAATAAAATTAGTCGATTTTGAACGCGCACTAGGGCGGTGTCTGAATGCAGTGTTGGCATTCAAAAAGCTCATCTTCAAACGTAAAAACTAAATACATTTCTATTCTATGGTTCTTTCCGTAAAGTCACGTTTATGAACAGCTTGCCCTCAGAGGCTAACCTCCCTGTTCCTGATGATGACCGCTTGTGTTGCGATCGAAAAGCCGTGATATTTTTTATTCACTAGATTTTCATTATTTTAGCGTTATTTTTTTTTCTATCCACGTGACTTTACCCAAAAGAACCATAGAGTATGAATTCCTGCAGTCACGAAAGTTTTAAGTCAAAATTCCATATCAATTTCCTCTTTCGGTTCCAAAACGTGACTTGGGTAGCCACGACCGTCGGGAAGGTTTTGAGGAGAGAGCCGATAGGAGACGTATCGCTCGACCCGGGAAACCGCACCAACCTGACTCTCCATCCCGCAAACACAGCATACATTCTCACAAAACACTACAACACTCCCAAAACCAATCAGAGTGAAACTTACACCACAGCACACTCAAAAAACAATGCCCACATCTGCATAGCATTTGGGGATGTAACTGGCTGCAAAAATTGTTTTTTTACTTTGTTCCGTTTCAAGACACATTTTCACGTGGCAACGCGATTTGGAGGCAAGCGTGTGGATGTGCAACACAATGCACCGTTGCACTGTACTGCTATGCGCCCTGCCTTCACCAACTGGCATTCACCAGTGTGGCAAAGTATGGACATAAAGACCCCTGACCCGCCTGGTGTTGGGATGGCCGCCCTATCCTGTAGTGAAATGACAAACGAGCTGTGCATGTATGTGTATGACTTCCTCTAAACGTAAAATAAACATGCCCAATGTTTCTGTCCTGCCATTTGAACGTGATTGCACTCAGAGACACCCACCGCTCGACAAGTACAAATTTGACGTAATGTAAACTAAGCTATAAACTTTTTTATTTTACCAGGTAAGGCCCACTGAGCTATAAAAACTCTTTTTCAAAAGCGATCTGGTCACAAATTATAGCCGAGCGAAGTGGCTTATCACGTGGACATTTATAGCAGCCAAATACCCTAAACGCGTGCCGATGCTAAATGTGGAGGAAAAAAAGGGAGGACCGGCGAAAAGTCCACGCACCATGGGGAGAACGTGCAAACTCGAACTAGACAGACGTCTGAGTTGGGATCGAACCCACGACCTTCTGCAAACCAGGCCAGGGGAGTTTATATCTCGTCACCGCAGCACCCCAAGTCACCCACTATTCCATGGAGTTTGAGAACGATTGCCAAATGCCACCTTCACGTCGTATCGCATCTCACCACCATAAACAAACATCAACCCACTCATCACGAGAACACGTTCAGGGCTTTCTGTTGATGGCTGCGGTGGGGTAAGGTGGGACAGATGCGTTTTGACTTTCCTGAACTATGTGTCTGCTGGCATGTCACGGAGATTCATCACTTTATTGGTGTGAGCCTTGCATGTGTGTGTGCATGTGTGTGTGTATGTACACGTGTGTGTGCATGTGTGTACGTGTGCATGTGTGTGTGTGTGTTTTGGGGAGCGATAGTCTAGTGGTTAGCACACTGCGCTATAAACCCGGCGACCCGGGTTCGATTCCCGCTCACGGCCAACACCGCCAGTGACGATTATCTGGACCGGTCCTGGGCCTACCCTAGGTCAACTCAGCCTCAAATGAGTACCTAGTGCGGTGTGTAAACATCGCCACTGGGGAGACAAAGGTGGTGCTGGCCACCAACCTCCTCGTGTACCGTTCTGGCGTTCATAGGTGCTCGCTAACAGCACTTGTCCCTACAGTCTGTTAAGGCTATATGGGGGATCTTTGTCTTTGTTTTGTATCGTAGTGGTATAGGGAGCGGCGGTGTAATGGTTAGCGCGCTGCACTACGAACCCGGCGACCCAAGTTCGATTCCCATTCAAGACCAACATCAGTGATGATTATCTGAACCGGTCCTGGGCCTCTTCTAGGTCAACTCAGCCCAAATGAGTACCTAATGTGATGCGTGAATTTTGCCACAAGGGAGATAAAGGCAGCTGGGCGTGGTGCTGGCCACCCACCCCCTCATGTGCAGTGCTGGCCTTCATACATGCTCGCTAGAAGCACTTGCCACAACAGTCAGTTAAGGTTATATGGGAGATCTTTGGCTTTGTTTTATATAGTGCCTTGTGATCTCTGGGTGAAAGGCACTTTAGGATGTGTACATTATTATTTGAAATCAATCGTCTTACTCACGATGCACTCATCAAATCATGTGGGCATTGGGGCTTGAGGGTTTATGAAACTACTGTACCGGATGTCGGCTAACAAATTAAATAAGCAACGTACGATCAAGACAACACGACAAACTAAACATTCTAAGCTCTATACATATAGTCGAACACGTAATAATAATGGGAGTTTTTTTTTGTTACCACACTTCACTATGCGGGATAGTGCAGGACCGTGAAATGGAGGCTCAGATCTCACCACTGATGGCTTACCGTGTTTGGAAATCAAACTCAGGCCGACAGATTCAAAGAGCAGTGCGCTACTCCCTTCACCACCACTCCCACACCCACGTAGCCCCCCATCCTATATTGACCCCAAGGAATTACATTGACTGGAAATGTATTTAATGTTTACTAAATGCAGGGTTTAACAACAAAAAACCCTGTGAAAATCTTTACATAGAACGGACAAAAAAAATCCCCAGATCATAAACAAATTCGACAAATCGCATAATATTCAAAGCAGCATATAAGATAGTTTCCAGGTAAAACAGCCTGACGCTTGAACAAAAAAAACGACACGGAGAACTTGCGCTGGCAAGTCGCTTGATGCCAAGCACCGTTGCATCATACGTGGTGACCTCTGAACTCGTTTATCAGTCTCTACTTGTACAGTCCACACTAAAGGTTCCCCCCCTGATGCCTGAACAGCCTTTTTGGGACAAGTTGCCGTGAGCAAGCAGCAACTATGAAGGCCGGCACTGTAGCACACGAGAGGGGGTGGCCAGCGCCACTCCCGGCCGCCTTTGTCTCCCTTGTGCCGATGATTAAACACCGCATCGGGTACTTATTCGAGGCCTAGTCGACCTAGGGGAGGCCCACGACCGATTAAAATAATCGTCACTGGTCTTGGCCGTGAGCCGGAATCGAACTCGGGTGGCCGGGTTCGTAGCGCCATGCGCAAGTTGCTACACTACCGGTACACACACCGCTACCACACGAGTCCAATTGTCAAATCAACGTGAGGATGACTCAAAACAACAAAAACTTACACCAAAAAGTTTATTTCGTTATAACCAACAAAATTATTCGGTGTATCTACTCATCATCAGCATGTCTTGAGACAATGTCGCTTCATGTGCGGCTAAACGGCACCGTGGGTGGAGTGGTGGCGCGGTGGTTAGCGCACTGCCCTATGAACCCAACTACCTGAGTTTTATACCCAAGCCTTGCCTACCATCAGTGTCGAGTGATATCTTAACCATGCCTGTGTACCCACCACCACCCCCTCCCCCAACCCCACACTGACCAGTGTGGTGAAGTATGGTCGAACAATCTCCACGACCAACACAGCGTAGGGAGGCCTTGATCTAGCAGCATGCTGTATGAACAAAGGGCTATAAATTGTTAGATAAATGCTAATTAGTTATTGCCGATAATTTACTCACAATAGCCTTAACCCAGTCTCAAGAATGTGTTTCAAGAGGTCCTGATACATTAAGATGCCTGGCCAGTTCCATGAATGTAAAAGTACCTGTGATGTATCATTCTTTCAACTTCAGATCTTCATATCCATCTCCAGTTTGCAAAAAGATTTGACCACTGCTAGCGTCCCAGTAAACATGTTCAACATTGGGCCAACGTCGGAACATGGTTGGAACCATTGGACTAAGGTTAGCCCAGCGTTCGATTCCCGCTAACGGCCACCAACACCAGTGACCAGTCTTGGGCCTCCCCTAGGTCGACTGATCCTCAAATGAGTACCTGGTGCAGTGTGTAAACATTGTGGTGTTGGCCAACCACCCCCTCGTGTGCCATGCCGGCCTTCATAGCTGCTCGCTAACAGCACTTGCCCCAACAGTATGTTAAGGATAATGTTAAGGCTATACGGGGGATCTTTGCCCCTTTTATATTTTGATGACCTTTGACCTTTGATGACCTTTCTCTGACCTTTCTCTGAAAGGTCATCAAAGTCTCACCGAGTCTCATGACTCCTCAAGTTTCAGGAGACTCCTGCTTTTGTGAAGTTTGGACAAATTCTCTGAAAGGTCATCATCATCATCAGCACGAGCCGTGGGCAGACAGCCCCATAGGGTGTCCACTGCACATGTCGTCATATTGTTTCCACTTCCACCCTCCGTCTTGTCGTGCCAATACGCTCCAGTGGTGGCCCCACATCTTTCTGCCACCAAATCTCGTATGATGTCGTCACCAAGACATTCTCTGTTCGAGTCTTCTTCCTCTCTGAAAGGTGTCTATCAGTATTTCGGGACACTTATTGTATTTATTTATATCCACTCGCAGTTGAACAAAAAGCGAGTTTCTGTATTTACCACTGCAATGGATATACATAGCCGCACTGACGCACACACATCTGGGCCATCATAGTTGGTCTGAAAAGGTGTAATTGGTCAGGACAGATACAACACATCCCGTGCCAAACTCACAATACTATGGTGCTTCAAACGCAAAACAATGGCTTCTGCAGCATCATCATCACCATCACCGCATGGAAGCAGCAGCAGCAACAGAAGTGGCAGTAGCAGCAGGAAGATGACAATCACAAAGGTAGTGCAGGCGTCACGGCAAAAGCCAAATAGGTGTCTGGCAAATCACGCTCAGGACGATTGTGTGCAACCCCGGGACACAGAATACAATAATACATAAATATAAATACCGGATGTCTAAAAGAAGAAAAGGCCGAAAATGATAACCAGCAAAAGCATTCAGGCCAACACAACCTCGGTAGGTCGACATTTTCCGTTGGAAACGGTCTTAATTGTTTTGCTCAACACAGAACTGGCCCGTTGTTATTGTTATCGTGTTAGTACCAATCGATAGGTCATGCGATCCCACAATTTACAATTTTCAGTGTGTGTGTGTACGGTTGGTTGACCTATAACACGCGCGCCTGTCTCCATGACCTCCTGCCAGAGAGCCTTTGACACTCCACGTGACCCAATATGCACCCAGCCCGATATGTATTCATATTCCTCGCCGTTCTCAATGCACTGCCGCCTTTGTCTCCCCCCCCCCCCCCCCCCCAATATTACACGAGTATTACAGCGGTGCAATTCTAAGCCACTGCCATGAATACAGTAGCCAGTGTAATGGCTGAGTCGACCTAGGCGTGGGCCAAGGCAAGTAACACTCTCCAGTCGAGAGCTATTGATTTTATTTAATCAATAGCCAGCAAGCTATCACGCTCTCCGCAGTACTGTATACACGATATTTACTGTGCAATGTATACGGCACAAAGTAGGACACACGCAGAGCACACGCAGTGCTCACAATTGTGGCATGGTACATAACACACACACATTTCAGTACACACCACATTATCACATACAACACACATTGGACACAATGTTCATTTAATTAAGTGTGTATGCATGTGCATTTTCTTTCGCGCCGTACGTATCCAATCGTGCTAACGTATTATATCTAGCACTGTGTATTGTGTGTGTGGGGCACATAATAGTACTGATGTATCTTCTTGTATGTATACAATATACTGTACTGAAACACACACACAGGGCCACCGCATGACATGTGCAAGTTGATATTATATGGAAACAAAAATGCTAAAAGGCGGGGTTTCCTTTTTTTCCTCTATCATAAACATTCCTTATTGTGAGTGTTCATGTGGCAGGGGTGAGCGCACGTCAGAGCAAGAACCATCCTGGACAACGGGCTGGTCCAGATGTCTTGTGACCCCCCCCCCCCCCAAAAAAAAAAAAACCCATGTTTTTACCGTGAACATGTTATTTCTCCTTTGCCATATTCATTCCTGTTTTAAATAAACCTTACTTTTAAAAAATAAAATTGACAATTGAATGGGTTGATCTCACTCAAGTCATCCGGGGCGACCCTGGACCGTAACGTTGCATGGCAAATACAAAGGTCACCAACATCGCCCGTATAGCCTTCACACTGCTGGCGGGCAAAGTGTTGTTAGCGAGCACCTATTAAGGGCGGCCAGGTAACGGTGCGCACGACGAAGGGGCCCCGTGGATAGAACCACGCCCGACCGCCTTTGTCTCCCCAGTGGCGACGTTTACCACACAGCAGGTATTCGTTTGAGGCTGAGTCGACCTAGGGGAGGCCCAGGACCCGGTTCAGATAATCGTCACTGCAGGTTGTGGCCGTGAGCGGGAATCGAACTCGGGTTCGCTGGTTTCGGAGAGCCCGGGGGGGTTAGCGCTAACCACTGCGCCACCGCTCCCCACTGATAGCACACACACAGCACGCACACAGCACGCACATACAGCACAACACACACAGCACACACAGACAGCACACGCACAGAGCCGAACGTCTGGCACATCACGATTCGTATAAATAGCGCAGCAGCAAGAGCAAAACATTCAATGACGGAACGGAAAAAAACAAAACCCGGACGTTTTTAATCCACAAACCCCACACCCCACCCACCAATTCGCATCTGCCGTGCTGCAACCTACGTAGTGTAGTAACAGTAGGGGGCAACAGCAAACATCATCATCAGCAGCAGCAGCGTTGTTGCAGCAACATTGGTTGAGTTCAACTATCCAAGAAGCAGTGTCTGCTCGACTTGGCCACACGTGGCCCTCTGCTGCAGCAGCTGCAGCAGCTGGCACCTCGAGACGCACTTGGGAGCAAGCGGCGGTGATTGTGCCACATCAGGAGCCGAGGAACCCATCGGTCTGGCCAGACCACCATCAGTGTGGCCTCCAAACCATCGGGGTGGCCAGAATACCATTAGTGTGGCCAAAAAACCATCGGGTGGCCAGCAGCCCATCGGTGGGGCCAGAACAACGATCGATGGGGCCTGAAAACAACCATCAGTGTGGCCTCCAAATCATCGGTGTGACCAGACCACCGTCGATGGGGCCTCCAAACCATCGGTGTGACCAGACCACCATCGGTGTGGCCAGAACAACCATCGATGGGGCCTGATAACCCATCGGTCTGGCCAGAAACCCATCGGAGTGGCCACCAACCCATCGGTGTGGCCAGAACAACCATCGATGGGGCCTGAAACCCATCGATGGGGCCTGAAACCCATCGGAGTGGCCACCAACCCATCGGTGTGGCCAGAACAACCATCGATGGGGCCTGAAACCCATCGGAGTGGCCACCAACCCATCGGTGTGGCCAGAACCATCGATGGGGCCTGAAACCCATCGGGGTGGCCAGAAACCCATCGGAGTGGCCACCAACCCATCGGTGTGGCCAGAACCATCGATGGGGCCTGAAACCCATCGGAGTGGCCACCAACCCATCGGTGTTGCCAGAACAACCATCGATGGGGCCTGAAACCCATGGGTGTGGGTTGAGCAAGCGTGGTGTGTTTGTCGGTCTCTATCGCTGACGCCCAGCGCCAACGCAAACCTCCCATCGCGCCGTGATCCGTCAACCCCACCGCCCCGCACGCATCCCGTGGCTTACCGAGCAGGAGCAGGCGGTGCCTCTGCTTGTACTCCCTCTTCTCCGCCTTGAGCTTCTTGTCGATGATGTTGCTTCGCTTCTTGTTCGTCTTGCGCCGCGCCTTCTCGTCCTCACGCTTCCACTGCATCCTCACCTCCCTCTCGCGGTCCGCCTCTCGCTGCTGCTGCTGCTGGTCTCGTTCTACGTCTCCCCGTTGGTTCTGTTGCTGTTGTTGTTGCTGTTGTTGTTGCTGCTGTTGTTGTTGTTGCTGTTGTTGTTGCTGTTGTTGTTGCTGCTGCGTTGTCTCGTAGGCGAGTGGAACATCTGGGCCGAGGAGCCGAGCGCGTAGGCTGTAGCAAGCCCCCATTGTGGCTGCCGGCCACTAACAACAATCGGCTCGCCTGAATTGCGCTCCCTTTCGTTCTACTGCGGACGATGTTATTGCTGCTGCTGCTGATGATGGTAGTGATGGTGATGGTAGTGATGGTGATGGTAGTGATGGTGATGATGGTAGTGATGGTGATGATCGTCTTGCTGCTGATGATGACGAGGAGTGTCGCCGATAACAGCCCTAAATCATCCAATTAGGAGGCCGCTTGGTTTGTCACAATCGCGAAAATACGGAAAATGACTTCCACCCAAGACGACTCCTGGCTGTCTGCAGCATCCAATCTCAACTCCCCCCCCCCCGACCCTGCCCCAACAACAAAAATTATCGTCACCCAAATGTCAAAAAATAAACCCCCCCGTTCACCCGTCCTTCCCCAACCCACACCCCTCCCTATAACTGAACGAAAAATATCGAATGAAACCGCCCACTCGTGTGTTATAAGCCCCGTTCACGATATTCTTCATCGGCTCGCCAAAATCCCACCGAGAGAGAGAGAGAACGAGGAGAGAGAGAGAGAGAGTACAATCCTCCGTTTACGTACACGGACCACGTTTGACGGCTAAACTTTGAGCGGCCATGAAGGTGCTTGAGAGATGGGTGGCTGGTTGTGTGTGTAGCGGCGTATGGGGCTGCTGCTGCTACTGACGTGATTCTGTGGCTCATGTGATCTCCGCTCCTGCCTCCTCCTCCTCGAGACTGGCCCCTTGTACCGTATCACTGCGAGTAGCTGCACACAATGCACACTCGTACATCCGCTTGCCAGCTCATGCAGATGTATTTTTTTTGTTTCGTTGTTGTGTTCGTCTGTCAATCTCATATGGGTTGGTATCTATTTATCCATCCCTCCGTTATTCGTTTATCTGTTGATTTATTTATTCATTGATTCAGCCTTCTATCCAATCATACATTCAACCGTCTATCCACCCACCGATATAACCAAACATAAACCCATTCACCTACCCATGAATTGGTCAACCGAACCATCCACCCGCCGATCCACTCACCCATCCATTCACCTATCCATCCACCCATATATACATCCACCCGTTCATCCCAAATCCACCCACTTACTTATCAATCCATACGTCCACCCATCAATTCACCTACTCACCCATCCATCCACCAATGTATGTATCCACCCATGTGTCCATCCATCCATGGATCCACTGACTGAACCACCCATCCATCTACCCATCCATTTGTCTAACAAGACAATCCCTCGGCCACAATTTGTATATCTGCCTTTACGAATGTGTTTGTGCATTTGGAGATCTATTTGTCTGTGTTTGTCTAAGTGTCTACAGGGCCCTGTCTCTCTGTATGGTGTACACATATCAGTACTCTCAGAACTTATTTGGCTCTTCATTTCTCTGTCTCTCTATGCATCTGTGTATGTCCCTCCATGTCTGTCTGTCTCCATGTCTCAGCGTCTGCCTCAGCCGTGTCCCTATCCCTATCTCTCAGTGTCTCCGTCTTCATGACTCAACAACCCTCTCTCACCACTTTCACGTTGTCCCTCTTATCTCAAAATTCAGACATGGCACACGCGGCATGACACGCCGGAATGCACAAGTGGAATTATTTGACAACGAAAGTCACAGGGTCCAACGAGGAACGCATCTGTGTGACGGGTCAGCCATCGACCCTGCCAAATGACAAAAATACACACACTGTACCGTAATAATAACATAACGTAGACTGGGTATCCACTGTCCAGTAGATGGGGGTCTTGTAGCAATAGCAAAACGTCGGTTATCTTTACCATCGTGATGCTCCGATATTTAGCCGTCTTGACTAATGTACATCTCTTCCGATTAGAAAAATCATAATATTTATGTATACTGGAGGAATTCGATGAGCTATTAAGATATTTTTTTAACATAATGCCATCATTGCAGGGTTAGAAACATCATCAGCAGGCAGTGATCTCATCCCCAATCCGTAGTCAGAGTACCTGTAGTTACTTATGAATAATTATTCATGGTCAATTTATGTTGTCATGGTCTGTTGTTGTTGTTGTGAATTTCTGGAAATAGGTTACAAAACGTGTACACCGTTTAGGATGTAACTTTTTTTAATATCAACAATTCCGAATGACGTGAGAATCTCTCCAAGGGTCAATAATCGTTACGCAAAATTAGTCTCAGAAACACTAAATAGTCGTATGTACATTATTGTTTGTCAATAATCTGCTGGATGAATGCCTCCCCAGGCCGTGTATGTGATGGGGATTGTTTGACCATACTTCACCGCACTGATCGAGGAGGTGTAGGGAGACTCGAGGGGGTCGGAGTGGTGTCGGGGGGCAATCGCCACTTAAGTTAGCCACGGCCTGATGTCCAACCGAGGCACGGACAACGCCTCATCCCTTCCATTCGTATGGGGTTTAGCGTTGCCCCCTCGCTCGCGTGGGTTTCCTACCACATATATGAACACTCAGTGATCGGCTTAAATCATGAGATGCCGTTTTGCGTGAAGGGCGACGCTCATCGAAACCAAACATTATATTTTTACCTTTTGTATGCCGCTTTGCGCCGTGGTATTTTCAAATGCGGAGCCGCAATTGGTTAAATGCCAACCTAAATTCGCTCATGACCAAATTATTTTTACTTTCTTTTGTTGGGCTATTCTCAGTCAACAAATGATTGAGAATGGCTCAACGTGGGGTGAACACCCGGGACCAGTCCTTCTCGTATCACTCGCCCCACTGATGTTCACCGTGGCCAGGAATCGAACTCAGGTGGACCGAGTTAAACGTTTGCTAGTGTAGAAAACACGTAGACTCTCGCAACCAATTTTATCCATAATACAGGTTTTTTTTGGGTTAGATCGCGTAAATATAAATGTGTCATTGAGCCCGCCACCACCCGACACAGCTAATTGTTAAGGCTTGTCACGTTAACAGAACATATTAATATGTTACTAGTACATCACACCGGTGTGTTGGAGAGCAAAGCCACAACATTTACAATCTGAGTTCGACGTTTCGCCAGTAATTACAACTAGCTTCATCAAACGACAGCTAGATTTGTGGAGAAATACTCTATTTAAGGAACGAAACAGGAGGATTTATCCAAAAATCTGTTGCCTGATGACGCTAGTTGTAATTACTGGCGAAACATCGTACTCAGATAGTAAATGTTGATGCTTTGTTCACCAACACACCGGTGTGATGTACTAGTGACGAATTAATATGTTCTGTTTACGTGACAACCCTAGCTAATTGGCTGTGTTGGGTGGTGGCGGGTTTAGCGACACATTTAAGTTTAGGCGATCTAGCCCAAAAAAAAACCCTGTAACATGGTCGATTGAAGGTCGTTTGCTAATCGGTGTCTGCAATGTTACTACTTTATTCGCCGCTATAACTTTCTCCAACTTTCGCCAATGTCTATAAGCGTGTCGGTGTTGTAAAACGTCTGACGCCTCAATCAAATAAAATCAAATAAAATCAAACCTCCATCCCACGGACGTCGTCGCTGATTCTTCAGCGCGCCCTCTGCTGTGAAGTCGACGAATCACTCTAAAAAAGGGCCCCATTATAATAAGATTCACATGGTTTTTGGGGTTGGGGGGGGGGGTAGGTGGGGGGCGCCGATGGCGGGCTATGTACACACGTACAAAAAAAACCCAACAAGGAAAAGTTTTAGTGTATGATGAAAATAAGAACAGGCTTCACCTATTCAAGAATACAGGAGGTGTTACATTGTTCAAGTACCAAATGGACACCCATCACGAGGCATCAAATCTACATTGGTTCAGCTGCCGCAACTCCAGTGTGTTGCTAAAACTATGAATTTTTTGTTACCTTACCAGGTAAGGCCCACTGAGCTATGTGGCTCTTTTTCAGAAGTTACCTGGCCACAATTGACAGCTCAACACAGTGGCTCATCACGTGGACATTGGTAGCAGCCAAGTACTCTAAATGCGCGTTGATTCTAAACGTGTTAGGTGTGTAGGTGTGTACGCGGCCAGTGTTTGTCCAACTTTATTGACACCGCGAACAGGATGATAGGTTTGGGGGCCCCAGTGCCTCTCTTACTTTGTAGGTGCGTCTCGCAATCGGGAGGACACCGAGCAAGGCACAATCCCAACTACGATCCGGCTCTGCTGCGGGCATCGCCATCTCCTCATCCTCAACCTCATCATCCTTCTCCTCCTCCCCACCCACCCACCCACGATGCACACGGCAGGATTTCCCGTGCGTTGGGCTATCTGACAGCAACAGCCATCACGGGGAGAAGGCGGCGCGGCGGGGAGTAGACGCGGCCAGAGACGTCGTATTTATAGATCGGCGCGCTTCCGCCATCTGCCTCTGTAGCGGCCCCTTTCAGTTGAATATTTATATATCATTACTTTACTTTGGGGGAGGGAGGTTATGAGTGACTCAGAATTGTGCGCAGTTGCGTATACAGTCCACACGACTTCCCCGAAGGCACATTCACCTTCAGCGAGCGCGATGCCGATCACACGACGCGTTTCGAATTCGACCCTCGATCGACGGCTGCGTCATCGCCGCACACGCGTCGAATAAAAAGCAAGTCCTTACTCACTAACAACTCCTCTATCATTTTTCTTCTTGGTTCTTTCGGTAAAGTCACGTAGAAGGGAAATAATAAAATAATAAAAATACGACGTAATAAAATAATTCTCACGACGTTTCGGCCACAACGCAAGCAGCCGTCCTCATGTGAAGACCAGGTCTGTCGGGGAGACAGCGTCTGAATGAAACACCACCACGCTTGGAGTGTATATTTAAGCTTGGTTGGAAGGGGAAGAAGATGAATCCCTGCAGTCACCAAAGCTTTAAATCTAAATTCCTCTATCATTGTTCATTGCTGGAGGGGTTGCCACCCCTACCTGAAAATCCTGGCTCCGCCAGTGACTGTGGTCATCCAGAACCCACCGTACAACAACGCAACGCCCGATCCACAAATACGAAGGAGACACCGCAGCTACCGACGCAGCTTGACCACCTGAATGTGACATTGTACGTTGCTGCTCTCCATCCTCACGAGCCATGCCAGAGAAGAAGGCAGGGCCATGGGCTGCATTGTCCTCGTGGGTTTACCGGAATGCTCCGTGGAGGACGATGTCACGGAACGATACTCGCGAGATGCATTTGATGTCGAGTCAAGGTGGTGTCTCACCCACAGTGTCAACGCACTCTTTTCCTGCCGTGGATGGAGATGTTTATCATTGGAGAGTGAATCTCTCTGACGTCGAGATGTTAACTACCTCTCCAGGTATACAGGCGTTCGTGGGTTCCATCCCGACCCTGACAGCTGCTGTATATTTGAAGTTTGCGTGTCTCTCTCCCCGTGGTCGCGTGGTTTTTCCTCCGGGTCCTCCGGGTTTTCCCTCCACGTTTAGAATCAGCGTCACGCGTGGAGAGTATTTGGCTGCTATACATTTCCACACGATAAGCCACTTCGTTGAGAAGGTATTTGTGGCCAGGTCGCTTCTGAAAAAGAGTACTGTATGATGGTATAGAATCTGATTTCATTGCTTAACTTCTCATAGCTGGAGTTTTGCCGAATTAATGGAACAAAAAAACACATTCAACGTGACGGGGATAAAACCTTTATCTTCGCTATTCAGAAGTGGAGAGCCCACTTTGACCACGAGTCGCCCAAAATCCCAGTTTGAACCCAGGGTACAAGGTTAAGGGTTGTAATTAGTATTTCGCTACCAACATTCAATCGATTCTTTACGTGAGGTTTAAACATATATTTTCATCAGTAATTGATGTTTTTTTTATCATATTAGTGAGCTAAAGTTACAACTTAGCATCGATGTAAATATTACTCTTGAATTCGAATCTGGTGACATCCCTACGATGTTATTAAACATTAGCCATTACCATCACCAGTTATTGAATGTGCATCATCTTCATTAACACGGCAGCAATATTGAATATTATCATCAGAATCAGCAGCAGCAGCGGCGGCATCGCTGGTATCACCACGGTCACCATCTGCAATGCCCGCTGGTTATTAAATGTTACTACTGTACACATCATCATCATCATCAATCGGCAACATCAAGAGACAGACAAGTTTTCCCGGCACCATCGGTCACCTATACAATGAGGGCCACGTGGGAGCCGAGTCAGTGCTAAATTTAAAGCCCGTAGCCATCCCTCGGGAAAAAAAACATTCCCAGTGTCCCGAGGCGCGTGGGCTGTTGGCTCACGCAATATGTTCGGGCCTTTTTGTTGTGAGTTTCCAATGGTGTAAATGCTTACCCCGAGCTCTCATACTCTGATAGTGCAATGCCCTTGAATTGTGCGTCTTTTGGCGTCATCTGGTCCAACACCATGTGAGACTAGGCTCTAAAGAGAGCTGTCTCGGGTGTGGACCAATCAACTTCAAGGACAGTGTATACATTATCAGAGTTATGTTTTTTGTTTGCATTCCGACTGCAGGTATTGTGGTTAATGCAAACATGACTCCTTGCAAAAAAGGTGTCAGTTTTGTTGCCAGAAAAAAGGGTAAAAAAATCAATTATCATACTTTGCTACTGGCAAATGAGTTTCCAATGGCATTTTTGTTGTTGTTGTTGTCAACCCATTGTTGGATGGGCACTTCCCCACGTCGAGTCGGCCATGGGTGTTGTCTGGCAGGCCGGTGTTGGGGGGGGGGCCCACAGGACACGCTCAGATAAATTCGCCGCTCGTGTTAAACGTGACCGGGGATCGAACTCATAGCGCAGCGCGCCAACCACTGTGCCACCGCTCCAAACCACATTCGCAATAATCCAGCACCAATTATAATATGACGTCACAACCACCTGGCCCTGTGTTTCATTTACGAAAAGGCAAAGATCCCCCGTATAGCCTCATCAGACTCTTGGGGCAAAGTGCTGTTCGCGAACACCTATGAAGGCCGGTACGGCACACGAGGGGGTGGGTGGCTAACACCACGCCCGGCCGCCTTTGTCTCCCCGGGGGCGCCAGGTACTTATTTGAGGCTGAGTCGTAGCGCTGACTACTCCACTACCGCTCCCCACAAGTCAATAACAACAATAACAATAGTAGCCAAAACAATGACAACAGCTGCCATTCGTTGCTGCGTTTTGGCAAGCTCCTGATCCGACGGCGTCTGTGCCAGGCTAGGTGCAGGGGAAGCTCGAGTATTTACTTGTGTTGAACTTCTTTCGCACCGTACGTAGCCAACCCTGCTAATCGGAGTTTCGCCACCGCACGTGAAGGGCCATTAGCCGAAACGTCTTTTTTAATGACGGATGCGTCGATTTGTGTTGTTAACGTTGTTCTTGTGCACAATCGCTAACGCGGTCGCAGCAGCAGCACCATCGCCAGGTCATGATATATACGGCAGCGCCCTCTAGTGGAGCAAGTGACAACTTCAGTGGGCGCCGAGTGCCCTGAATGGGGGGTGGGGATTAATACATAATAATTTGATCCATTCAAATCACGAATATATCGTGAGCCTTAGGATCTATACAAATCGATCAATCGATGCATACGTTCGCGCACCCCCTCCTGCTAGTACTGGGGGCGCCACGTTGGCGAGATGTTAACTCCCTCGCCCGGTATGCAGGAGGTCGTGGGTTAGATCCCGACGCCCGCTTGTGTGTAGTTTGCGGTGTCTCTCTCCCTGTGGTCGCGTAGATTTTTCTCCGATTGTTCCTTCCGCATTCAAAATCAACATCACGCGTTTAGAGTAAATTGCTGCGAAAAATGTCCACGTGATAAGCCACTTCGTTGAGCCATCATTTGTGGCCAGGTAGCTTCTGAGAAAAAGAGTTATGTAGCTTAGTGGATGCCCTACCTGGTAAAGAAAAAATTAACCCGTAAAAATAAAGTTTTTCACTATAAATCCTTTATATGCGTGGCATCGGCTTTATTTTATTATTCATTTCTGTTTTTCTTGAGTAAGAGTTTCATTTTATCACATTGGTATTTTAAATTAAATATGAAAAAAATTTTCCCTAAAAAGTGGAAAATTTAGGAAATTTTTTTTTCACGAAAATTATTTGTCACGCACAACGAGTCTGTGTGCAAAATGTCAGCTCGATTGGATCACGGGAAGTGGGTTAAAAAACGACCGAAAGATTTGCACGGTCGTAAGCGCGTAAGCAAGTGAACTTAATATAAAGGATTTAAAAATAATGAAGAGTTTAGTTTATAGTTTAGCGTCTCTTTACAGCCCTCGAGTCACGAGTCATTCGACTGTTGGGTGAAGACCTCCATCCCCAAAGCGTGTCGGTCGTGGAGATTGTTTGACCAAACTTCACCGGCGCGAGTTGGTGAAGTGGGGAGCGGGACCCAGCATCGGTTCAGATCAGTGGCCGCTCGGTGCAGGTGGCATCGTGCAGTGCGCCAACTCCTGTGCCACCGCTCCAACACCCCCCCCCCCCGCCCACTATTTTGTTCAGTACTGCATTTAAAGTAGCACATTCGTCAACAACAACAATGTGGCCTTAGAAGTACACATATTTAATGGGTGAAGTCTCGAGAAACGGCCCTTTTTATTGAACGTGCTCTGAAGAAGTCTCATTGGCCGAAACGTCGCCTATTATTACATGCTCTGAATGCCACAGTGTGTTGGTGTTGTTTATGCTCCTCCACCACTGCCAACGCAGGCAGCGGTTTCACCAAATAGCGCAGCGATGGTGGAGGAGATGTTGACTCCCTTGCCTGGTACGCAGGAGGTCGTGGATTCGATCCCGGACCTATGTTGACGGGAATCCGCGTGTTCTCTCTCCACGTGGTGGTCCTGCGCGTTTGCCCCCCCCCCATCCCTCCTACATTTACTAAGAAACATGCGTTTGGCTTTATTTGGCTGCTACTATAAATTGCTACGCAAGATGGATGATAAGCCACTACGACGAGCTGTCATGTCTGGCCAGGCTGCCTCTGATACAAAAGAAGCCGATAACTCAATGGGCTTTATCCGCTAAATAAAACAGTCGTTCCATCAGTTGTTATTAAATATTTACGAGAGCACAAATTGCTGCTGCCATTAGACCCAACTGACCCGGTAGATGGCAGCAAACATCCACCGTGAATACCTCCAAGATCACTTCCGTGTCAAAGACAAAGATTCCCCCTTATACGTTTCAATAAACTGTTGGGACAAGTGCTGTTAGCGAGCACTTATGAAGTCCGGCACGGCACGCGAGGGAGTGGGTGGCCAGCACCACGCCCGGCTGCCTTTGTCTCCCGAGTGGCGATATTTACACACCGCACCAGGTACTCATTTGAGGCTGAGTTGACCTACAGTACCACAACCACCACAACCACGGACAGACTCCTCGATCCTTGGAGCACTGGAATGCTGTTCCGCGAATTGTACTGCGACATTTCAGCTCCACGTGCTGGGACCTTCATGAATAAGCACGTGGAGCGAAAAGTCGGACATCGTGCCGACAAAAAAACACGCGCTCACAACCCCACAACACACGCAGCAGCACGACCGCCAAAAACCACCGCGGTGACAAGAATATCCCTCGGCAGTTCACAAGTCACTGGGGCGCTGTGACCTTGAGGATGTTGCTTTTGATTGGCCGCTGGTGGGAAAGTACAGGACAATGTCCGCATATTCGAACACCGCATATCCGTCCCAACGTGCACGGAGCGCGTGGGTCATCCCGTTGTTCCCTCCGCATTTCAAATCAACGTCAGCGCGTTGAGAGTTTTTGGCTGCTTCCAATTTCTACGCGACGAGAAGCCACTTCCGTGATCTTTCGTCAATGGCCAGGCACGCGTCTAAAGAAGAGCTGTATAGGCTCAGTGGGCCTTGCCTGGTAAAATAAAAACAGTTCATAGTTCAGATTTTAGTAATTTTCTATGGATGTTCACAAATCTGACACTTTCACGTATCCGGCCTACACTTAGTTCCACAGTGAGTCAGATATGCGACCACGTTCTGTATTTGCTGCTGGGAAATATATGCAGAGGGCCAGCCATGATCTAGCCACTGCTGGATGAAGGCCTCCCCATGCCCGTGTCGTCATTTTTTTACAGCCTCGCGACGCAAACAATCCATTCCACGTGCCCCCCCCCCCCGATCTGATTTAATGACTGCGTTTTCACCGTAGACTTACTCCCTCCTTTGCTCGTCATTCCGTCACAAGCCTCTCGACCACCGGCGATCATCCCTTCCAGCAAAGGGTGTTGTGGAATCAAAAGCGTGCAAAGCGACGAATAAAATGGAACCAAAGCTGAAAAGTGCGTAAAGAAGAACGAATTGCAATGAGAGACACGCGGCGGAACAAATACACGGAACAGAGAGCAAACGCAAGGCAGAGACATTAAATTGAGCAAGGGAAACCAGGGGGCGTTGTGCAGGACACATTGCGAGAAGTGATGATGGCCGATGGACGAGACTGGCGACGGAATGGCAGCCCAAAAATGGAACGTGCTCCAGAGGACGACAACCGCGGAGATGGATGCGACGGGATGAGTCCATGTATCGGCACCACAGGGGATGGTGGCCGGCAGCTTGGGAAGGCCTTCATCCAGCGGTGGATGAAAGCAGCAAGTGCTGCGCGAGCACCGGTCTAACAACGGGTGCAGTCTTTAGTACGCGAATTCGCGATGAGTTTGTCCAAATTTTGACTACACCACGCGTCGTTAATACACACCGCCAGTATTAACTAGGGTGGCCGCTGCTGGGTTAGAACCGCGACACACAAACACCGAGCGGCGAATGCGCCAACCGCTGAGTCAGTTGACTGCCCGTCGCTTCCGAGCCAGGCAACAGAATCCTCGACCGACAGCGCCGCAGAGACCTGGCATTCATGATGCAATCACCCGCAATGCCAAGCGACGGTTACATAACTCACCCAGTACCTGGATTCGTTCATTTTTTGTTTTCCCAACAACGAGCCAAGACAGCGATACGAAAGGAATAAGTTTATGTGTTCAGCGTCAATCCACTGCCAGGTAAATATCGCCTTGTCAGCAAGCCTTGTGTGGGGCTGTTTGTCTATAACTTCACCACGCTGGTCAGAACTGGCCTGTGGACATTGAGGTGTTGCCCTAGACTGGTGAAGAAATCCTCACGGGAGCATGTACCACGGAGAATGGAATAATTCGTTCAAATGGTTGTACGAGCACCGAATGTCTCGCAGGGTCGCTGAATGAAAAAAGAAAGTCAGCCATCTCAATAATGAATCGTTAAAGAAACGGCAGACATCTTGCAAAACATTGCGGCTATTTAAAATAATAAATTTAAGTGGCTGAGGTTTCATTCTGCATAGAGGCGCCATCGTGAACATCGCTTGCACGTTTCAGCTTGTATCACGATTTAAACGATTCCTATGAAATAACAAAGCAAAAAAGTGCAATTATCCGCTCCACCGTCACTCTCCACTGATTCTCAAGCCTTGGCCGGGAAATCGAACTCAGCTCTCCGAGCTTGTAGGGCAGCGCGCTAACCACAACGCCCACCGCTCCTCCCAAAACCTACAACAATGTTCTAAATTTAACTTTTTGGTTAAAGGAGTGTAACCGTCGTCCGTTTGAGTTCTTGAAATGTCAACAAAGGAGTTATGTGTGTGTGTTGATTTTTGGTGTGAATGTGTCCATTTGGACAATATTTGTTCTTTGCTAAAAGAAAATACTTGGCCGCTCCCTCCTGCCATAGCATGAGCAGCAAACACAGCCTCCAGTGTCTGAACGCGTACACACTCAGGTGGTCATTCACGCTCAAGTGAGCTAATTATCGCAATTAACATATTTAATTGCAGTAAGCTCTTTGAGTGCTGTGAGAGAGAAAATTAATTAAATCAAGCTCCTTCAATTTCATCCGTCGGATTCATGACGGATATTCATTATTCATATTTCCCCCCCTCTGCGTTATTCGATCATAATGTAGGTAGAACGTTATGAGTACTTTTTTTAGCCAAATCCCGATGATGCTGGACGCGATCTCCGACGAAGCGTCAAAACTTGGTTATACTACTGTCAAAAGTCACGCTCGCTTTTCAACATTGTGGATTGCTGAGAGAAAAAAACACAACAACAACAACCCCCCCGAAATCAATCGGCACATTTGCCCTCGAAAAACTGCCTCTTTCATTTGCCCATTGCCATGTAAAATAGATTTAAGTTACCTACTACGCAAGCTATTCGGTTATTACATGGAGTATACCTTCATCAATCCACCGCCCTTCGCACACCGTGGCGAGGGGGGTGGGATATATTCCATGAGAAAATAAACGAAGCCATGACGACAATCCATTCGTTGCGCAGCGGGTGAGCGCTCACTCTCAGCCTTTTGCCAATCCGCTGCTGGGTGTGGGCCGTCTCCACGCTGTTGTGGGTCGTGGCGATTTTTGTTCAGCCATACTTCACCACGCTGGCCGATGCGAGGGCGATGATTGAGGGTGGGCAGCCGTGAGACTTAGGTGCAAACAAGCGCGGTTCCAGCTATGGATTTTGGTGGGCTTCCCTCTGCTGCCCACCACGTTAGCCCCCCCCACACAGCCTATAACACCTGTTGTTGTGTGCATTGCTGGCCACCCATGCAAGGACAAGGCACGGCTCAGCCTGGCTCAGCTTCCGAGAGCAGACGAGATCGGACTCTGTGGCACGAGTGAGCGAGTCCATTAATTGTAGCTGGTCATTTTGTATCGGCGTCATCATAGAATCAATAACAGTTTTTAAATAATTTAGGGGCAAAAACAAAAAAAACACAGGAGACGTTATTTTATAGTATCTTATCACGCCGGTCGAGCAAATACAGGGCGATCCTTTTACAGATACCCTACTGGTTTCTGTTGACCCCGCCGGTTTTTGATCTCAAACAGCTGAGCAGTGAATGTTGTGAAAGCGACGGGCTCCCTATCTTACAGACGGTGGCGGTGGGGGGTTACAAGATTGAATCAGTGCATTGGGAGTGGCGCGGGACGTCTGTATGGGCAGTGAAATTCAAAAAAACAGTTTTATCTTCAGGGTGGTAGAGATGTCTTGTGACCCCCCCCCCCCCCCCCAATTAATTGGCCCCGAACAGTTTTCTTGCTTTGCATATTTATTTATATTTTAAACAAACCTTACTTTTAAAAAGGCATATTTTTAGATAATTAATTCAATGGGGAATATATCATTGGATCACCCCGTGGATCCTCATTCGATATTCACCGCTCATACCAATAGACGTGCCATGATGCCGAAGCATTAAACTAAATATAAATTGTGGATGATATTGGTCGCGAAAGCCTAAACTACTACTGCTGCCCCTTCTATTCCACGCAGGTACCACGTGTGTGTGTGTGCGTGGAACGATGGGCGACTGACACACATATTTCAACGCTGTGCAACCCAGGCAAGCCTCACTGGGTTTTCCAAGACTCGTAACTCAGGAGAAGAGTGCCGCTGATACATTTTAGTTGTACAGGTGCATTTAAAAAAACTATATAATGAGAATTTGGACCATGATGTTATCATAATTAAATATATTGTATTATAATAATCATGACGCTGTCACACAAAGACAAATAATCCCTTGGTGAAGCCTTGACAGACTGTTGGGGCAAGTGCTGTTAACGAGCAGCACCTATGAAGGCCGTACACGGCACACGAGGGGGTGGGTGGCCAGCACCACGCCCGGCCGCCTTTGTCTCCCCAGTGGCGATGTTTTTTTACGCAACACACCAGGTACTCATTTGAAGTTGAGTCCACCTAGGGTAGGCCCAGGACCGGTTCCGATGTTGGCCGTGAGCGGGAATCGAACTCGTGTCGCGGGATTCGTAGCGTGGCGTGCTAACAGCTACACCACGCACTCCCCACACACACCCACACGTACCCCCCCACACACACACACACAATGTCCTACTCTGTTTTGAGTAACGTCACGGGACATTTGGCGACCACCGTGAAGCCGAACGGGCGCCGCATACAGCGCGGCGCTTGTGAACACTCGACAACGAGGCTTGCCGCAGTATTTGCCAGGGCGGGCCGTGTGCGTTTCGAGAACCTCGATCCTGCGGACCTCTCTCGGCTACATTCTCCATCGCCCCGTGAATGTAGAACTCTGTAGTTGTGTTTGTGCGAAAATTGCTCTCTCTCTCTCTCTCTTCCACACACTCTCTCTTGACATCGCCAAACCTAACACTGGCGTCACTCACCCGGCGACAGTTTGTGCCACAAGGAGGCTGTGTTCGAGTTGGGAGGGGCAAGGGACGTTAATCTTGGCGGGCCCCAATGCCCAGTCGTTGCCAGCAAGTTGTTAAAACATCACATGCACGTTCGAGCTCTCTCGCACGCGTGCATACACGTGCACAGGGTTCCCTTCCCTCTATGCGGTTCAGTTTGTGCGATTTCGCGCTGTTATTGCGGCTAACCTATTTCTACCCAGAATTCGCGACACTACGCGGTTGGAATTCACTCTACACGCTGCTATGCGGTCGGGCTTGGGATAACGTCGTGTGTGTTGCTGTTAGAGGATATAGGGGGGTCTTGGTGTACTGTGGGGAGCGGTGGTGCAGCGGTTAGCACGCTGCGCTACGAACCTAGCGACCCGAGTTCGATTCCCGCTCAAGGCCAACATCAGTGACGATTATCTGGGCCTCGCCTAGGTCGACTCAGCCTCGAATGAGTAGCTGGTGCGGTGTGTGTAGTAAACATCGCCACTGGGGAGACAAAGGCAGCCGGGCTTGGTGCTGGCCACCCTCCCCTTCGTTCTGACCTTCATAGGTGCTCGCTAACAGCACTTGCTCCAACAGCCTATATTGGGGATCTTTGGCTTTGTGTACTGCGTGTACTCAGCAAGCAGCTATCTCACACACAGAGATACACATCATAGATAGAGCGTTGTGTGTGTACTGCGTATGTGTGTACTGCGTGTGTACTGTGTGGGGCTACTGGGCAGGCAGCTGTCTCGTGCGATGGCACTGTGGGGCTGGGTGACTGCGTGCTCCGTACTACGCGATTTCGCTTTGTCCACTAATCTGTATATACAGTATAGATGTGTGTGCTGTATATACACAGTACACACGTTATAGATGAAGTGCTCTTGCCAGTAACATTGGACACAGCATGGAAGTCTGTTGTTTACACACTTTTGTGTAGAACTTCTTTTGCACCGTACGTAGCCAACCCTGCTAATCGGAGGTGTTCCGCTACAATGCGCAGAGCGCAAACAGCATTACCACCCTCAAACGTACATAAATACACGACGCTCATGGTGAAAATAATGATTCACAGCTCCTGGTCAATCCACTGCTGGATGAAAACCTCCACATCACGGCGGTCATGAGGGCTGTCCGACTATACTTCACCTCGTTGGTCAGTGCGGGTTGGTGATTGCGTCTGGCTTGGAGGTACCCTTGCCACTGACGTTCGTCGCTGCAGAGATTCGAACTTGAAGTTTACCGGGTTCATGGCGCAGTGCGTCAACCACTGCGCCACCGTTCCCTTCCCCATCCCCCTACTTTCAAAAACTGACATCATCACTCAGCAACAATGGCGTTTTTTTAACAGGATAACTTTAGTCATAAATCTAATATTAGCTCTGACTATACAGTCAAGCCCCATACATTAACTTTAATTATCATCTTTTGCATAACCATAAACGCTATGGGTTTTTTTAAAGCTTAGGCATAATCCCAGCTGTTGCCATACCCCCCTAACATAATCCCTCACCATTGCCCTCACTAGCCTCACCGAAATCACACGCTGTGCAATGGTCATGAAAAAAAAAACGATTGTTAATCAATACAAACGTCCAGGAATGTAGCCTAAAAATCACGCGTCAATGGTATAGCGTTGTTGACTCTTTCCAGCTACGACTGAAAGCGTTGATTAATGCATTGGCTCTGTCGATTCGTCTGCGCTGTGGGCGTGTGGGGGGGGGGGGGTCATGATGGCTCTCCTGAAGATGAGATCCAATGTGAATTAAACTTTAGTCCAGTATTGAGAATGCGTTGCTATTAGGAGCTTAGCCTCCGGAGAAAACCCGGATAAATTGATCCCAACCAGTTGCCTCAATGTCTAAGAGAGAAACAAATAAAAACCAGCGCTAAAAGGATTTCACCTTGGGCATCTGGAACTGTCCCCCTTTTCCTCCCAATAATATTTGTGGTAACACATTCGTCAATGAGACGCCGCGTCCGTGAAAAATAAAACAATCCAAGGCGACGTTTCGGGCAACGGACCTTCTTCATAGCTCACGGATGAAGTGACGTCCCTTTGCGTGCGATGCCTGGCCACGTGCTCCCCCCCCCCCGGTGATGCCGATCTCGCCGTTGCGTCTCGAAACGCCACGTGGCGACCGATCGCTACAAGTCGCATGTCGCCAAAGAGATAAGAGTCCACGCATAGGCGTACGGGTTTTGTTGTTGTTGTTTTTGTGCTCAGTGAATGACATTGATGGGCATAGCGTTTGTAGTCTGTAGCAGCGTAGGACTTAAATAAAGACAGGAGCTTCCTAATGTCACGTCCACGTTGCTTTGCCGGGACTCACTTTATCTTTAGAGGTTACATATCTACGGTTGTAAGGTCTTGCAAAATGCGACTTTTCTTGTCTCCATATATATAAAAGGCGACGTTGTGATTATGTGTGTCTGTTCCAGACTGTACACCATGCACAAAGTATAAAAATACACTTTTGGGGGGGGGGGGAGCTCAATAATGCATATTTTTTTGCATGGCAAGTGAGTTGTAACGTAAAATCTGTCACGTGACCCGCGCACGTGGAAACGTAACGCATTGTAGTGTCGTACTTAGCGCTACGCTGCGCTATGAACCCGGCCACCCGAGTTTGATTCCCGCTCACGGCCACCACCGGTGACGATGATTTTAACCGGTCGTGGGCCTCCCCTAGGTCGACTCAGCCTCAAACGAGTAACTGGTGTGGTATGTGAACATCGCCACTGGGGGGACAAAGGCGGCCGGGCGTGGTGAATTCAAGTCCCGGGTTAGTAAAGCTCGTGTCGGGGTTATGTTTATGCTGCGTGTATTAAGAGAAGGCAGCTGGAAGCGAGACAATGCGAATTCTCACGACAAGAGCTGAAGGTTTCGCACGTGAAACAGAATGAGCTTCGGTGCAGTGGCTGATGAACCCAGCCACCTGAGTTGGATTCCCGTCGACGGATATCATCCGTGGCGAGCGAACTCTAAGCCGGTGCTTGTCCACCAACGCGCACTGGGGTCATTGTGGTGAAGTTTGGACAAATATCACCCCCCCTCCTCCTCCTCCGCCACAACTGACAGCCTAAGGAAGTCTTCATCCAGCAGTATATTGACTCGGCGGGGGGCGGGGGGGGATGTACATTGATTTTATTCACAGTCGAGTTTGCTTCATTTTAGCCAAACCTCAGCGGCTTGCGTTTGTAGAGTCACCGTGTTTCTGTCAACTCTTCTGTCAAAGCAAAGGGGCTCGCTGATATAGCAGCAAGCCCCGTGTGTACGTGTTGCTGAAACCGTTTCTGATGCACTGCTCACGGCCAACACCGGTGGCGATTACCTGAAGCGGTCTGGGCCTCCCCTAGATCGACTCAGCCTCGAATGAGTACCTGGTGCGGTGTGTAAGCATCTTCACGAGAGAGGGAAACAAAGGCGGTCGGGCGTAGTTCTGGCCATCCACCCCCGCGCATGCCTTCATAGCACTTGCCCCAAAAGTACGTGAAGGCTATACGGGGGATCTTTGTCTTGTCTATGTGCGTGCGACTACTCGACGATAATCCACGCGCGTGTCGGTCTGGGGAGGGGAGGGGAGAGGTGGTTGTTTCACCATACTTCACCACGTTGGTCAGTGCGGGTTGGTGAATGATTGGGGGGGTGGGGGGGTGTTGGGTGGCGGGGGGTAGACCCAGGACTGGTACAGATAGCACTTGCCGCTGATGTTATCCGTCGCCGGCAAACGAACGAAGTTCACAGAGTTCAGTTCACTAACCGCTGAACAACAAACAAATACGACATTTTATTCTATTTGATCCGATGAGGCCCACTGAGCTATGCAGCTCTTTTTTTCAGCAACGACCTGGCCACAAATGATAGCTCAAAGAAGTGGCTGATCATCGTGTGGAAATGAATCGCAGCAGCCAAATACTAGAAACGCGTGATGTTGATTCTAAATGTGGAGGGGGGAAAAAAAACGGAAGCCCCGGAGAAAAATCCACGCGACCACCGGGACAGAGACACGCAAACTCAAACTACACAGCAGCAGGCGTCAGGGTCGCGATCGAACCCACGACCTCCTGTATACCAGGCGAGGTAGTTAACATCTCCTAGCCACCGTGGTGCCCCTTACTGACATACAATCCGCTCCACGCCCTGTTATAATAAACACCAAGTAACTCGCTTGCAAACTCGCCTGGTGCCTGGCTACACAAGACTTTCTCGTGGAACAGATAAAAAAAAAGCATTAGTGGATATTTACCCAGGAACCCTACGACACGCGAGGGGATATCACTCAGAGCTCTGCACGGACGGATTGAAGAGTCTATTGTTGTTGTTGTTTGTCGTCTGCTGGCCACGCTGACCTCGTCTTTGTGTTGCCTAGGTTGAGGATGCGACTGGACATCAGTGAGAAAGAGCTCCGTAGCTCATCGGATTCCTCCAGTCCAAATAGAGATTCTCACAACCTCTGACTCGCACGGTTGGCTACGTACGAAGTCCAACATACCCCTTGCGTACATTCTGATTGCGAATAAGATCATTGTCAATTTCATGTAGCACTTCTGTTTACTGAAGGTAAAAGCCATTGCACTGCCGAGCCACCTCGCAGCACGAGGCAGCCTTGACATTTATTTTACCTGCGCCGTTGTTTAAAGACTTATTTTACACAGCATCAACAACAACAACAGTGGTCATTCGCCACGAAGCGGCGGTCACGTCACCACTGCTCTTGTGCCAGGCTAGGTGCATTTTGAGGCCACGTGATGTGTTGGCGGCACGTCGGAATGAGTGTATGTTGAACTTCTTTCGCACCGTACGTTGCCAACCGTGCTAATCGGAGGCGCGGGACAAGGACAGCAGGCTAAACACAAAAATCTGTTTGAAATAAATTAATTTGCAATCTAGATTATTTAAAAGTGCACAGCTCCAGTGACTTCCTAATATCGACAGGAAGAGTGTTCCAGACGGCCGCAGAAGCGCATCTGAAAGTGCGCGATGCAATGAGCGTCTTTCTTCGATAGTTATCCAAAAGCCGCTGCGAGGATGACCGCAGTTTGCGTGATGGTTTATGCTGCTTGGCATCTAGGTTTGCAACAGGACAACCCAGGTGCCATGGGTTGACTGACTGAGATGACTGGCAGATGCACCAGCTGTGCCCCCAACTGTGCCAACTTGCTGCATTTTAGCTGCCCGGCACTCCGGGTGTCAAAATCTACAACTCAACAGAACTAGGTTACTCTACCCACAGACCCTGCAGCCCTCAGATATCAACACACGTTCCTCATCATAGTCCATGAGCCCAGACCAACAAACAAGGACCCAACGCAGAAGATCCCTTCTGGGTTTGATCTTCCACGAAGCTCATTATCCACCCTAAATCGCATCCACCGCACAAACCCGTGGCAAATGCAGATAACCGATGCACAAATTGTAGATTTGTAAACTCTCCAGTATTCTTGGTTATTTCAGTGAAGTCACGTAGAAGGGAAATAATAGAATAATAGAAATAAAACATAATAAAATAAAAGTAAAATAAAAATAAAGTAAATAAAATAAAATGTATTATTATTTTATTATTTCCCTTATACGTGACCGAAAGAACCAATAATATGAATCCCTGCAGTCACGAAAGCTTTAAATCGAAACTCTCCAGTAGTGTGCGACTGTGTGTCATCCAGAACAGACCGTGCAACGTGTGACGACGCGACGCCCGATCCACAAATACGAATGAGACATCGCAGCGATACCAGCTCCGCTGATCCTGACGCGGTTGTCCGGCTTGCCCGACTGAATGTGAAAATAAACCTGTTGCTCTGGATCTACATCAGCCATACGAAATAAAAAGACGAATACGTGGTTCCAAAATCTCGTTGTGTGGCCAATAACGACGCATTTACGTGATGACCATTTGACAACTAGCCCGGTTGTCAAATAATTATCTCGTAATGAGCAGCTTGAACACATTCGCAACCTTCGGTGGTGACCAATTTGTGCACCGGTCCCTGTGGAATCTCTTGGGTGCCCTCGCTGCCCGAGATCTCTCAACGATGGCAACAACGGTGATTGTGAGGCGTGATTGAGGCGTGCGTGTGTGAGAGAGAGAGATAGATGGCGACACGCGTGGCGTGCTCGCTCACAGCAGCAGCAGCTGCTGCTGGCTACTGCTGGTCACTGCTGCTACGTCGCAGCGCATGGGGCCAAATCACGCGGACCAACGCCCCGCTGCTCGTCGGGTCTCAGAATGTAACGCAAAAAGGGCGCTGAGGCTGGGCAATGCTGAATGCGCATTTGATGTGTCGGCAAGCGCTGTGAATTACCATGCACGGCGCGTGAATCCGACCACTGGTTAAAAAAGAATGCGTTATGGAGCCCAAGGGTATTTACAGGACTTACGCGTCGATTGAAGGGTCAATTCTGTAATGTTTGTTACATCACCGAATCGTGATATGTTTGCGACGGTTTAGGAAGGCCTTCATCCAGCAGTGGATTAAGCATTGCTGCTGCTGATGATGATGATGATGCTGTTGGGATTCTGATGTACCCAGCCCTCATCCAGCAGTGGACTGAGAAAGGGGCTCTACAAATGCATGTATTGTTGGGAGCGGTAGTGTAGCGGTTAGCGCATTGAGTCACGAACCCGGCGAGCCGAGTTCGACTCACGACCAACACCAGCGGCGGCCCCGTGTGGTGCTGGCCACTCACCCCCGCAGTGTCCCCTGCCGGCCTTCACGGCTGCTAATCTTCTAAGAGCACTTGCTCCAAAAGTATGTTAAGGCTATACGGGTGATCTTTGTCTTTGTGACAGTCCTGGGCCTCCCATAGGCCTCAAATGAGAACCTGGTGTGATATGATAATTGCTTTTTTACCCTTTTATGTGGCAACAAAACTGACACCTTTTTTTTACGAGGAGTCATGTTTGCATAGACCACAATACCTGCAGTCATAATGCAAACAAAAAACATAACTCTGATAATCTATGCACTGTCCTTGAAGTTGATTGGTCCACACCCGGTGTGATATGTAAACATCGCCACCACTAGGGAGACAAAGGCGGCCGGGGGTGGTACTGACACCCCCCCTTCTCCCTCCTTGTGTGCCGTGCCGGCCTTCATGGGTGCTTATCTCTAAGAGCACTTGCTCCAAAAGTATATTTGGAATATAGGGGTGAACTTTGTCGTGTGTATGGCACGGGCTGTATCCATGAGCAGACATCGTCTATCTGCCGTTTGGATCGGGCGTCATTGAGCAAGCGTTCTCGTATTTCTCAGAAATGACACACACACACAAGCACACGCTGGCGATACGCGCTGCGTGTGCGCGTGTGCGTGTGTGATCACGACTACAAGAGACTCTTATCTTAGTCGGGATGCCTATCTGCATTAATTTAGGAGCCTATCTCCAACTCATTTCTTTACCCTGCGCCTGTGCGATTTGAATAAAAAAAGAGAAATTAATTTCACGCGTACGAATGACTGATTCCAGAGCGTCCGTATAGAGTGAAACAAAAAATCAACGTTATACACGTGTGTGTGTGTGTTATACATGCACGTTTCGTAGCTGTTTATTGTGCGTGTGTGTGGGCAACGGTAGCGCGGTGGTGAGCGGCAACCTGAGTCCGCCCGCGTGACAGCTGACGACGCTGCTGTTGGTGGGTGGACGGAGCAGCCACCCTGCAACCAACCATTGCATCACGCCCCACGCTGTCAACCTACACAATTAGTGATGTCATAATGTTACTTCTGGCATTAATCCACGGGGCCCCCAATTGACTGCTCTTGATCCCCTAAGCTGCAAATAAGGGTTCGTCACGCGGCTGACAGTCGAGCACTGGCTTGCCCGACATTCGGTTGTTCCCACGGTTTGCTGGTTGTGTTGCGTGACGGTTCCCGGGCCTCCCCTAGGGCGACTCGGCCTTAAACGAGTACCTAGATCTGGTATGTAAAAGATCTGCCACTGGGGAGACAAAGGCGAGTCGGGCGTGGTGCTGGCCACTCACCACTCTCCCCCCCTCCCCTCGTGTGCCGTGCTGGCCGCCATAGGCGCGAACTCGCTAACAGCATTTTCCCCAAAAGTCTGTAAAGGCTATACTGGTGATATTTCATTCGATTAGAAGGGTTGGCTAGTGCGGTGCTAAAGAAGTTCAAAATGCATTTGTCTTCAGACGGAGTCGATGGCTTTTGTGACATTTTGCTCTGCGCTTCTGTGCGCCCACGTCTATGATGGCCACCTCTTCTCCGCGTTCACAATCACTGGAACAAGACCACGTGCCAGAAATGAATGAAGACCACGTGCCAGAAATATTTGCCTGCAGTATTGGCACCTGAGTGAGTGTCTGCGTTGACCTCTGAGGACGCAGAAGGGTGTGTGGTTCGATTCCCGGGTTTTTGTTGGGCCGGGAAATTGTCTCGCCCCGGGCAGAATGCTGTGCACGATGAGCTCAAATAGTGCCTGGATACATCTTCTTGGTTCTTTCGGTAAAGTCACGTAGAAGAGAAATAAAAAAATAAAAAAAATAAAACATCATCATTTATTTTATTATTTCCCTTCTACGTGACTTTACCGAAAGAACCAAGAAGATGAATCTCTGCAGTCACGAAAGCTTTAAATCGAAATTTAGTGCCTGGATATTTGACCAAGGTACATAAGGGGTGTTATAGGCTGCCGTGGGTCTACGCTGTGGGTAGCAGAAGAGTGGCAGTGCAGCAAACATCCATTGTTGTACCGTACTCCTATGCGTCATCATCTATGCTCCCCCAACTTCACCAAGCCGCTCGGAATATCGTGAAGCATGGTTAATTAACCCCCTTCACCCCTGACCCCCACGGTGTGGAGGGAAGCGCTCATCCAGCAGTGAAGTGCTGCGCGTATTGAACCGATGTTGCTCAGAAGATGAACTCCCAGAAGGTCATGGGGCCGATGGGTTGTATTAAACAGACTTTTCTTTGTACGTGGAGAAAAAAATGCATGGAAATATGGGGTCGTGTATTTAGATTGATTTCATAAACGCCCAAGGTGCAGCATCACTGATCGGTCCCAAAGAGTCAGTAACAACATCTTGTTTTCCTAAATCTGTCTCTGCGTGTGACTTCTGGCAGGAGGGAGCCACCCTTGTTCTCCTGGCTGCTGCTGCTGCTGGGTTCTGGTGGTACCGCGCGTTGCTCTGCACGAGGTCCGCCGTTCGCGGCCACGAAGAGGTGGACACGAATATTGCGACCAAAGTGTTGGTGGTGGTGGGTGCAGGGGGGCAGTGGGTGGAGCGGTGATGCAACGGTTCGCGCTACGCTGCGACACGAACCCCCGGCGACCCCAGTTCGATTCCTGCTCACGGCCAACACCAGTGACGAATAGAGCATCTGAAACGGTCCTGGGCCTCCCCTAGGTCAACTCAGCCTCAACGAGGACATGGTACGGTGTGTAAACAACACCGGTAGGGAGACAAAGACGGTCGGGCGTGGTGTTGGCCACCCACCCCTCCGTATGACGTGGCGGCTTTCATAGCGTGCTCGCCAACACCGCGTGTCTTTCGAGTCTGGAGGCAGGGGTGACAGGGGGTGAGTGCAGAGAGGCAGCGGAGGGAGGCAAATGATACAGGAGAGGGTGTCAAGGAGGCTGGCGTGTGTGCAGGGTCCCGTTGGAGAGGGGGGTGCAGACGCGAGGGGTGAGGATCTTGGAGTGACGCCCGTATTCCATGCGTGTGCGGTTTCTGGGAAACGTTGGTGGCTCTGCGTGTGCAGCCAGCAGATTGTGAGCGATGATTGGTCTGGAGACCCCCCCCCCCGCAGTGAGGGAGCTGATCTTCAACGATGCCGCCGATAAGGGGGACTCGTGTCCACGCGCGATACGACGGCGATTGTGTCAAAGGCGACCCGCGTGGTGGCATCCAAAGGAAGGCTTCCCACCACGACAAGAGGTGGCTGCTACGAATCAGCGATTTTCCCTCCTCCCTCCAACCACCACCACCACCAACAACAACCACCACCACCCCCCTCAAGCCTCCAACTCACCCCTCCACCAACCAAGCCGCATCCATCCCAAGCCCCACATTTGTTTTCTCGGCGCCAGCAGAAAAATACATATCTGAACATGACAACAACAATGAAAATATCAGCAACGTTTCGTTGAGTTGTTATTTTATTTCGATACCGTTGTTTGGCGACTACATTTAAATGCGTCAACGCGTGTCTTTTTTAAAGGAGTCTACAGGCTACACATGACTAAAGAAGATAATGATAATGCAAATAATAAAATGTCAATGACCTAAAGGATCATTGCTTTTGTAACAACAGTCATATATTCTAGATTTGAAGCTTTCGTGACTGCAAGGATTCATATTCTTAGGTTTTTTCGGTAAAGTCACGTAGGTAAAACATCAAAATTAATAAAAATAAAATAAAATAAAGATCACGACGTTTCGGAGGCAACACAAGTCTCCGTCCCACCTGATGACGGAGACTTGTGTTGCCTCCGAAACGTCGTGATCTTTATTTTATTTTATTTTTATTAATTTTGATGTTTTACCTACGTGACTTTACTGGAAAAAACCTAAGAATAACAGTCATATGCTCGTAGTTACACGTGCATTCACGAATGTGTTGTACAGCCCTTTGTCAATCCACTGCTGGATGGAGTCTTCTCCACGCTGCGTCAGTTATGGGGGTTGATTTGACCATACTTCACCACACAGAGCAGCGCGGATTGGTGAAGGAGTAGGAACAGGACGGTTTCAGTTACCACTCGCCACTGATGTTAGCCGTGCGAGGTTGCCGGGTTCATACCGCGGGTGTCCAACCACTGCGCCACGACTCCACGTCCAAATAAAAATAATAACAAGAAGAGTAAAAGTCTCTCCTTTTATCTCTCCACTACATCCGAGTACATTTGTCGTGGGTACTTTTGGCCGCGACAGACATTTAAAAAACTAGTCCATTGTTTATTTAAAAGTCTAAATGTGAATGTCATGGTGCGTGCGTGAGACCGCGAGCGAGCGAGCTGGGGGCGAAGGTAAAGGCGCAGCCCTGCAATTGCTTGCTCACCCCACAGCTGGTGGAAGGGCCTCGACTCAAGCGATTTCGAGAAAGCCCCTTTCAGACGATGATCATGGCCTACTCTTCCACGCTGGCCAGACGTCTTGGATTACGTGGGAGTGCCCACACTTTGTTCCATCACACGGGACCTGCCTACCGATCGACTGCGTGGAGCTTTACTTTGTTGACAAAACAAAAAAAAACCAATCGAGGCTCACTTAAACGGCTGGCTTGGCAGCTTTGTCACAAATTCCCTGCCACGCCGAGCGCAGCGCAAGAGTCTACGCGCCGTGTTTTTGGAGCGTGCGCGCACGCGTGAGAGTATTTCACAGCAAGCATGGAAGCAACTACGTGCCATAATTGAACGGCTATAGCCAGGCTTATACCTATTGCTGCAGAGGTGGCGTTTAGGAACGTGTTCATGTCAGCCCGATGGAATGTCGAGCTTCATGTGCTTCTTGTTACATTCTGCAGAGCGGTAGTTTGTTCATTTTGCCTTTGGTACACCCAGAACGAGTCCCGATCTCACCTCGCCACGTCTCGTCACATCATCTTGGAAGCTAAGGAAGGTTGCGTTTTGGGTAGTGCTTGGATGGGTGACCGACATGCAGGTGTTATAGGCTGCTGCTGCTGCTACTGCGGGTTTACTTTGTCATCATCAAAGGGAGTGCGGCCAAATCAATTGTTGTACTGTACTACGATGCAAATTCGATGCTCCCTCTCTTCACGAACGCCAACCGGGCAGCTTGGGGAAGTATGGTCCATCCATAAGAGTTTTTTTTTTAGTTAAATTGCGCGAATATAAATGTGTCATTAAACTCGCCACCACCAGACACAGCCAACTCGTTGTTACGTAAACAGAACATGGCAATTCGTTACTAGTACAGCACTAGTGTATACTGTAGTAGTGTATAGTGTAGTATATAGCGTAGTGTATACTGTAGTAATGTATAGTGTAGTGTATAGTGTACTAGTACAGCACACCGGCGTGTGGGAGAGCAAATCCACAACATTTACATTCTGAGTACGACGTTTCGCCAGTAATTACGACTAGCATCATCAGGCGTACAGCCAGATCTAACTCCAATAACACCTCTACGAACTGCATGACATAGAGACGCCCTAATCCAGCAGTGGAATGACAAAGGGGCTGCCATCTCGCATCTCAGTGGGTTTGGTTGTGTCAACCCCGCCTTTATTATTATTATCCTCAGCATCATCATCATCATTAGGGTGTCAGTGTGGTTATCATGATGCTGAGTCACAGGGCTATGCATAGCAGCCCATGCGCAGAAGTGTTATGAGAACCGCATCCACCGTTGCTGTTGCTGTAACAACAACCACAAATAAATGGCTACAACTACATTTAGTTAATGGTAGTAGTACTATTACTCTTATTGTTTTATTTTTATTAATTTAAATTTTTACCTACGTGACTTTACCGAAAAAACTAAGAGTATGAATCATTGCAGTCACGAAAGCTTCAAATCTAGAAGTAGTAGTACTAATACTATTATTTGTTCGCCATGTGTTAATCCACTGCTGGATGAAGGCCTTTCCACACCGTGTCTGGGGTGTGTGTGCGGGCACGTTAGACCCACATCGGGTTGTTCAACGTGGAAGTGAACGCCCCGGGTCAACAGAGTTACGACTCGCCAGACTGACGTTATCCGTGGCCGGGCACCGCATCTGACGGCGGCGGAAACCCGTGGCGCCAGTGCCCCAACCGCAGCGCCACCGCTCCTGCTCCTCCTCCTGCACCACCACCGCCGCCACCACTCGTGTTGCATCACGACGCACCCGATTCGTACCGCGTCGCACAGACGGCACGCGCCAAACGCAGCGTGTTCGCACACCGACGCGGGCAACCGCGTCGAGCGAGCAATGCACACGCCACGTGCAATCGGCTGTCGATTTCAAGCCAGCGGTGGCCGAGCGGAGCCCTCCGGGCCGCGTGCGGCTCTTTAATCCACCCGCATGGCGCGGCTCTACCGAGCTTGGGACGCACCGTCGCATGAGTAGCGCAGAACGACGAACGCCCCGCGTGCTCCAGGCGGAGTTTCACTTCTCTGTTTGGTGGGGGAAGGGGCGGGCAGGTGTTCGCTTTGTCCATCACATTAGGAATCGCGGATGCATAAATCTATTTGTTTCTTTATTGTAAAATACTGGAAATGAATTGATTAAGGTGTCCCGTTTGGGCGTGGAGTTGCCCCCCCCCACCCCGTGTCCCCCCATCCCGCAAACTCCGTCCATGCTGAAAACTGTCACGATATATAAACACTTTATATATATACACACTTGCTTCTTCGCTCACGGCAACCTTTTGGCTCTTGGTCTGTTACAGGTCGGCCACCCCTGACATTGTTAAACTCTTAATTCACACACGAGTCGCTCTTGCCACAGAGGCAGCCGCCACCTGCAATTACAAACTGCGGCGACGCTTTGGCGCACGACGCTTCACGTCCGTGGCCATTGATGTGGGATCCTTGCCGTGACCGTGACACTGAAGATAGTGGTGGCTATGAGATGGTAACTACCTTGCCGTACCCTGACGCCTGCTGCGGTATATTTGGAGTTTGCGGTGTCTCTCTCTCTCTGTGGTCGCGTGGATTTAGCTGCGGGTCCTCCAAGGTGTTTCCCTCCACATTTAGAATCAACGTCACGCGTTTAGAGTATTTGGCTGCTACCAATATCGTTGAGCTATCATTTGCGGCCAGGTCACTTCTAAAAAAGAGCTACGTAGCTCAGTGGGCCTTACCTGGTCAAAATAAACAAAACAAAAAATTCCATACGCGTACACTTAACGGCCTTGAACTCGTAATGTACATGTACAGTAATATCCCGGGTTCACGCCGGAGGAGCTTTTCTGAAAGGCGAGACGACGTATATTGAAACGACGTCAATCGAAGCGATGTACAGGGTAGGTGGTGGTGGTGGCGGTGGAGGCAAAGGCCTAAGAGGCGACGGAATAACGAGAGAGGAACGGACGATGCTGCCAGCGACGTAAGTGTGGGTCGACGTCGTGGCAATAATAATTAATGACTTTATTATAATAAATTGACGACGTGCTTGCGAAACGACGTTAAGGGGAGGAGACGAACATCTAGGTCGATCCGCTGCTGGATGAGGGCCTCCGAACGGCGAGGCGGTGGCGTCGGTGGCGAGGTTCCACGCCGGTGAGCCGGCGCTTTGGAAGCAAGGGTTGATGGATCACTGGCGGATTTCTGAAGCTACTTAACCGACTGAGATGCGAGGTGGCAACCCTTTTGTCGATCCACTGCTGGATTAGGGCCCCCCTTTCCCATGCAGATCGTGGGGGTCATTTGACCATACTTCACCACGATTCCCGGTGTGGGTTGGTGAAGGCAGGGAGGATAGACGTTGGAACGTAGTACTGTACAACAATTGGTTGACCAAACTCGCAGCAGCAGCCTATAACACCTGCATGTTTGTCACCCATCCAAGCACTACCCAAACTCAACCTTCCTTAGCTTCCGAGATGGTGTGACGAGACGTGACGAGGTGAGATCAGGACTCGTTCTGGATTGACCGAAGGTCAGTGAACAAAATATTGTCCTGCGAGAGTTTAAGACGCAAACAACAACCCTCAACATTCCTTCGGGTTGACCTGAACATGTTCCTAAACGCCACCTCTGCAGCAATAGGTATAAGCCTGGCTATAGCCGTTCAATTATGGCACGTTGCTGCTTTCATGCTTGCTGTGAAATACACTCACGCACGCTCCAAAAACACAGCGCGTAGATTCTTGCCCTGGACTCGGCGTGGCAGGGAATTGGTGACAAAGCTGCCAAGCCAGCCGTTTAAGTGAGCCTCGATTGTTTTTTGTTGTTTTGTTATCAAAGTAAAACTACAAGCAGTCGATGGGCAGGCCGGTGGGATATAGCGTGGGCACTTCCACGTCTTCCAAGACGTCTGGCCAGCGTGGAAGGGTAGGCCAAAATCACCGTCTTAAAGGGGCTTTCTCGAACTCGCTTGAGTCAGTTCAGTTAATTTTCATTCATTTATTTATTAGGCATTGCCCTGTGAGCCATTCGGCTCTTGAATCGGTTGCAGCCGCAACAAACAAAAACGTGAACAAGAAAAATCTTAAAGTGACTACGCGGAACAGAACAATCCAGGAAAAATCATCAAAGTCTTCCAGAATAAAGCACCCTATATCAACGCTGTGTACAAAAACAATAACAACCAAAAGATAATTTAGATTAAAGTTATCAGTCTAACGCTGTACTACAACAAGCAAATATGGTTAAACCAAAACGTTTTGGAAATCACCAAAATAAAGCTATAAAAACACCAGCTGTGGGGTGAGCAAGCAGTTGCAGGGCTGCGCCTTTGCCTTCACCCCCAGCTCGCTCGCTCGCGGTCTCACGCACGCACGCGCGCCAGGCGTGCTGGTACGCACCATGACATTCACATTTGGACTTCAAAAAATATTAGTATTTAAAAGTCTGTCGCGGGCAAAAGTACCCAAAACAAATCGTAATCGATATCGGCAGTGGTGTCGGTGAGCGGTGCGGTGAGTTTCGTCTCGGTCGGGGCAGGGCTCTTACAGACGGGGGGGGGGGGGGGTAGCGACACAACGCAGCCCATTAGCTCCATTAGCTCACGCACAGACACACAGACACACAGACACACAGACACACAGACGCACAGACACACAGACACACAGACGCACAGACGCACAGACACAGCAGCGACACTCGTCAATGCGACTGGCAAAAAACAACAATCGTGAAAAACGCGTCTTGAGACTCAGCAACGCTCTCGTGGATGGATAAAGGAGAGACTTGTACTCTTCTTTTTGTTGTTATTATTTTCATTATTTGGATGTGGAGCAGTGGCGCAGTGGTTAGCCTCCCCGTGGTATAAACCTGGAAACAGTGCACGGCTAACATCAGTGGCGAGTGATATCTTAACCGGTGCTGTTCCCACTCCTTCACCAATCCGCGCTGCTCTGTGTGGTGAAGTATGGTCAAAATCAACCCCCATAAGTGACGCAACGCGGGGGAGACTCCATCCAGCAGTGGATTGGCAAAGAGCTGTACAACGCATTCGTAATTAAATACAAGTGTAGGTATGAGTATATCACTGTTGTTACAACACCAATGATCGTTCATGTCATCATTTTTATTTATTTACATTATCATTATCTTCGTTAATCACGTGCAGCCTATCGACTCCTTTAAAAAAAGACACGCGGTGAGGAATTTAAATGTAGTCGCCAAACAACGGTATCGAAATAAAATAACAACTCAACGAAACGTTGCTGCTATTTTCATTCTTGTTGTCATGTTCAGATATTTATTCTTCTGCTGGCGCCGAGAAAACAAATGTTGGGCTTGGGATGGATGGGGTTTGGTTGGTGGAGGGGTGAGTTGGAGGCTTGAGGGGGGTGGTGGTGGTGGTGGTTGGAGGGAGGAGGGAAAATCGCTGATTCGTCGCAGCCACCTCTTGTCGTGGTGGGGAGCCTTCCTCTGGATGCCACCACGCTGGTCGCCTTTGACACAATCGTCGTCGTATCGCGCGTGGACACGAGTCCCCCTTATCGGCGGCATCGTTGAAGATCAGCTCCCTCACTGCGGGGGGGGGGGGGGGTCTCCAGACCAATCATCGCTCACAATCTGCTGGCTGCACACCCAGAGCCACCAACGTTTCCCAGAAACCGCACACGCATGGAATACGGGCGTCACTCCAAGATGCTCACCCCTCGTGTCTGCACCCCCCTCTCCAACGGGACCCTGCACACACCCCAGCCTCCTTGCCACCCTCTCCTGTATCATTTGCACTCACCCCCGTACAGCCTTAACATATTATTGGGGCAAGTGCTGTTAGCGAGCAGAACCTTTGGAGGGAGGCCCGCACGGCACACGAAGGGGTGGGTGGACAGCATCCACCTTTGTCTCCCCAGTGGCGATGTTTACACACCGCACCAGACACTCATTTTGAGGCTGAGTCGACCTAGGGCGAAGCCCAGGAACGGTTCAGGTTTTCGTCACTGGTGTTTGATGGCCGGGAATCGGGAATCGAACTCGGGGGCACGGGATTCGTAGCGTAAACCGCTGCATCACCGCTCCACCCCCTGCCCACTGCACCACCCCAGCAGCAGCAGCAGCAGCAGCAGCAGCAGCAGCAGCAGCAGCAGCAGCAGCAGCAGCAGCAGCAGCAGCAGCAGCAGCAGCAGCAGCAGCAGCAGCAGCAGCAGCAGCAGCAGCAGCAGCAGCAGCAGCAGCAGCAGCAGCAGCAGCAGCAGCAGCAGCAGCAGCAGCAGCAGCAGCAGCAGCAGCAGCAGCAGCAGCAGCAGCAGCAGCAGCAGCAGCAGCAGCAGCAGCAGCAGCAGCAGCAGCAGCAGCAGCAGCAGCAGCAGCACTCTTGGGACCGATCAATAATGCATGCAACTTCGGCGTCTGTTAAGTCAATCAATATACATGATGACCCCTTCTCATTTTTATAAATAATATATTATTACATATAATGTATATATATAAATATTTTTTACACGTACAGAACAAAGTACCTTGTACACAACCAATCGGCCCCACGACCTCATGCGCTGAATGCAACGCGCGCGTGTGATTCCACTCCCGGCTACCCAGGGATGCCATCATCTGTCAACGATTTGGAGTCTCGCTTCGATTTAACGAATCGGTTCATTTTCTACGTGCACGTGTCTTTGGTTTGTATCGGGTTTGTCGTTTAAGGAACGAAGCAGGAGGAGGATTTCTCCACAAATCTGTCTGTCGCCTGATGATGCCGGTTGTAATTATTGGCGAAACGTCGTACACTCAGATTGTAAATGTTGTAAATTTACTCTCCAACACACCGGTGTGCTGTACTAGTGACGAATTGGCACGTTCTGTTTACGTGACAAACCTTACTAATTGGCTGCGTCGGGTGGTGGCGGGTTTAACGACACATTTATATTGACGCGATCTAACCCCCCAAAAAAATAATCCCGTATTATGGATGATATGAGTCGTGAAAGCCCTACTGCGTGTTAAACTGGGCTTGTCGTCGTTCTTGCTCTGTACATTGATGTGTTGGGGTCCCTTAACCCGCACGTAAAAACAACATGAACCTGTCGTTTGAGAAACAAAACGAGTGAAGAGGCGACTCAGTCGGACACAAACCCCAGCGTCGACCACGGGCGTGGGAATGGATGTTCGTGGCGAACGCGTTGGTGTCTCACACGGCTCGCGCGGGGGACATCAAGCCGAGCGGAAGTTTTCTTTACACGCTTTTATTTAACTCACTCTGTCTGTTGTTGTTGTCGTTGTTGTTGTATCCTCAAATCTTGTAACTCAATTTTAACCCACTTCCCAATGTGGCATCCACTGCAAACTTGGTATACTTATGTCATACTCATTATTCTTTGGTTTTTTCGGTAAAGTCACGTATAAAAATAAAATAATAAATTAAATAATACGTGACTTTTTTTTTTATACGTGACTTTACCGAAAAAACCAAAGAATAATTCCTGCAGTCACGAAAGCTCCAAAATTAAGATTATGTCATACTGATGACAATACTATATTCTATCATACAGAAAGTAAAAATATAAAATTTTTTACATTATTTTTTACATGTTATGTTTCGGCTTGGGTCTAATTGTCCACGCTCAACTGACGTTGGCTGTAATTGGCCACGGCCCCTTACGTTATGGCAAGCTTCGGGGCCACTTCTTGAAGTCGTCGAGTTCTTACATTACGAGCACATTTCATAAAAGCGTGTTTTAAAAAAAAGTTTTTTTCTTTAATATTACTTATTTTATGTTCAAACAACTGCCGACTCTCCACTACTCCGAGTCTGCCTACGTACACGCGCAGGCGTCCTACCAATGCGTGTGTGTGTGTTGAACTTCTTTCGCACCGTACGTAGCTAACCGCGCTCACCGGATGTGCCGGGGAAGGACAACAAACTAAACACACAAGGCAGTTCTAAAGAAATTAGTTTTTAACTTAGGCCTCTATCCCCATGCCGTTCGGATCGTGGTGGGGATTTTGCTTGACTATACTTCACCTACGCTGGTCAGTGTGGGTTAGTTAGGCACAGAGTACAGCACAATAATTATCTTTTATTCCTGCACTCACCTTCTGCTTCAGGAAGAGAGAGTGATTCGGAGGCGCGAGGTGGAACTACAGACAAGGCATTGATCCGGGCCACATTCTTCCTCCAAGCTCTGCGGTCCTGTATATACGAAGGTGTTACCTGCCAATTATTGAATGCTCACGCGTGGAACGAAACCGGAGCACCCGGAGGAATCCCACGCGTGCGAAGGAGCAACGCTCTATCCCATAGAGATGGAATAGGCGGGGCGCACATTGACTGTACCGCTTTCTCCTGGCGAACCGGGGCATGAATCCTCCTTGACGGTATAGAGCTTACATGTATGTACAGGATGTACTGTATGTTGAACTTCCTTCGCACCGTACGTTGCCAACCGCAAAGCAAAATGTAACGAGACAGCCCTCCACTCGTGGGAGCTTGACAGAGCCCCCTTGTATTCGCAATTATGGCAGTCATCGCAAGTGCAAACGTGTAAGGCCACGGCCCTGCACGTGCGTGCCCAAGAGGGTTACTTTGGCCTACTCCTCCACGCTGCCCAGGCGTCTTGGAAGATATATATACCTGCTATCAACTCTTACGTAGATAGCATCACTGTTTGTTTTTTACTCTCTCTCCCTCTCAACTTCTCTCTCTCTCTCTGCCTTCGCCTTCCCTCTCTCGATGTCAGCAGCCCCTCGCGTGTTTATTTGTCCGTGTGACCGTTTTTTCCCTTCTTCAGACGCACACACGCACACACACACGCACTCACACACGCATGCACACACACACACGCACCCACACACGCACACACACGCACGCACACACACACTCACAAGCGCACACACGCACACACAAACGCGCACACACGCACACGCGCACGCACACACACACGCGCACACACGCACACACGCACACACACACGCACGTACACACGCACACACACGCACGTACACAGTACACACACACACGCACGTACACACGCACACACACACGCACACACGCGCACACACACACACGCACACACACACGCACAGGGGCGCTCGGAAATTTCCAGGGAAACACAGCGGTGGCACTTGTGCGCCACGAGAAGAAGCGGCGCTCTGTCGTGCGATTCCAACAAGCGCCCCCCCCCCTCGCCCCCCCCCTCGTCCCCCCCTCGTCCCCCCGCCGCCGCCGCCTCTTTGCGGACGGAGTCGACTTTCCCGAACGTGGAGACAAAGCAACCAAATTTAAACGCCTTCGTTGACACGCGGAGCTCACACTTCGTCCGGCTCCCTGCGCCGCCGGGTGATGCTGTTGGGAGCTCTGGTGGTCTGTGCACGGTAACACGCGTGATAGGTTTTCGTTTTTTATTTATTTTCCCCTTTCTCGGATTTAAAAGAACAAAAAGAAACGGGTTAAGATTGCACCCAGCTTCCGATGAGTTCAACTCGTAGAAATAATAATAATTTGACTTAAAGCTTTCGTGGCAGTAGGAATTGATATTCTGTGGGTCTTTCGGTAAAGTCACGTAGATAGGTTGAAATAAAATAACAAATTTAATAAAACATTATTTTATTTCCCCGATGCCTCTGTAACCAAGTCATCCTTCAGTTCAGTTCATTTATTAGGGATAGCCCTGTGAGCCATTCGGCTCTTGAATCGGGTGCAACCGCAACAAACAAAAACATGAACAATAAACATCTTAAAGTGACTACGTGCAACAGAAAAGTCCAGGAATAAACAGCAAAGTCTTCCAGAAAAAGCTCCCTGAATACACCCAATCTCGCCAGAAGCTCCCAAGCTAAGCAGTATCGGTCGTGGGACTTTAGTTCGGATTGCGTTAAGGGAGTTGGGCGAGTTGGGCCCAGGTCAGCGCAGGTTCAGGTATCACTCGCCACTGATGTTAGCCGTGTCCGGGACACTTTGGGTGGGGCTCGCTGGGTTCATAGCGTAGTGCGTGTCCCATCGTCCCACCACTCCAGCCGCCCACGAGTTACCTGACTGTGTTACCTGGCACCCGAAGTATCGAGTGTTTTTTTCATATCACAATAAAACATGCCGTGGCGTTGCTTGCCAAGGTGAATCATCGTCACGCGTCCAACGTGTTACGGCGTGTGTACCACGTGTGTGTCACGCGTGTGTACCACGTGTGTCTACTGTGTGTGTACTGTGTGTGTACCACTTGTGTGTACTGTGTGTGTACAACGTGTGTGTACTGTGTGTGTACCACGCGTGTACCACGTGTGTGTACCACGTGTGTGTACTGTGTGTGTACCACGTGTGTGTACTGTGTGTGTACCACGTGTGTGTACCACGTGTGTGTACTGTGTGTGTACCACGTGTGTGTACTGTGTGTGTACTGTGTGTGTACCACGTGTGTGTCACGCGTGTGTACTGTGTGTACCACGTGTGTGTACTACGTGTGTACCACGCGTGCACGGCTCCGGCAGGAGAGGAAATCAGCTCGAGGGTTTCACAGCGGACTGTTTGTGACGTCTCGTGGCACGGCATCATCGCGAACATTGTTTGTTTGTTTGTCAACGTCAGTACATATTGTGCCGCGTGGAGGTAGGCGACTGACCATACCTCGCCTACCGTGGTTAGCGCCCTGCTGATGAAAGCGCAGCGTGGAGGGGAGTGGTAGTGGAGCGGTTAAGCGCGCGGCGGAGTTACACGCAGAAGCTAATACCACCGTATTCATATTCTTTGAATTCCTGCAGTCACGACAGCTCTAAGTCAAGACCTATACCACCCGTTATCATGTACGGCGGTGGTCGCCAATGAAAGCCGCGAGGCATGGCCAGCTCTGCTTCGTTGGCCGAGATCTGAGCGAAATTCGGGCGAATAATTCAGGGCGATTTCGACATCGACAAATCTCCTACAACAAAGTCGCACGTCTCGTTTTATCAGTTCCAAGGGCGTAAATCTGGGACATCCCGTGAAGCTACGCCCGAGGCAGTTAATTTGCATAACATTTTGGCAACAAGATCCATACTCCCGACGGCTGTTCACACAATCTTAAAGCTTCCTTAATGATTCATTAAAAAGGAAAAAAACTCAAAACTCATGGTTAAGAGATGCGTTATTGACGACGCTCCCACAAATGGCCCTTCCACGGCACCTCCGATTAGCACGGTTGGCTACGTACGGCGCGACAGAAGTTCATCACGAAGTGGCCAGCGCACTGCCGCTACGGACCCACATGATGACTTCCACTCTCCGCTCCCGACCCACATCAGTGGCGAACGATGCCTGGATAGAGGCCCACGGCTCGGCTGCCACCATTCATCAACGCGCACCTAGACCAGTGTGGTGAAGTATGGCGAAACTAATCCCCCACGAGCAACAGAGCCTTCGTCCAGCAGCGAATTTAGATACAGTAATATCTATAAACTATTTCATGTGTACGGTACTAAATTTCGATTTAAAGCTTTCGTGACTGCAGGGATTCATCTTCTTGATTCTTTCGGTAAAGTCACGTAGAATGGAAATAATAAAATAATAAAAATGAAACATAATAAAATAATTATCACGACGTTTCGGCCACAACGCAAGCAGCCGTCCTCAGGTGTCTCCCCGACAGACCTGTTCTTCACCTGAGGACGGCTGCTTGCGTTGTGGCCGAAACGTCGTGAGAATTATTTGATTATGTTTTATTTTTATTATTTTATTACTTCCTTTCTACGTGACTTTACCGAAAGAACCAAGAAGATGTACGGTACTGTTTCTGAAAAAAATGATAATAAACAAAATGCAGTGCTACGATGGAGCGCAACAGACCGATTGCGGGTTTTTTTCTCTCTCTCTCACTCTCATTATTATTCAACTAAAAGTCTCGCATGGGACAGCCCCGGGGGGGGACACACACGGGAACGTAACCGCGAAGCTACAAGCTAAGAGCAGCTGTGTTGTTGTCGATTTTTGTCGAACATCTTCATCATCATCACCGCTACCAGCAAGTGTCTATCAACTGCCGGAAGGAGTCTTCTCCACCCCGCCGTCATCCCTCAAATGTCCGGCGATTCCACAACAACAAACAACAAAAACGAAATGAACGCATCGTCAGGGTCTGCGGATCACTCGAGGTTGCCTTCAATGTGCCCGTGAGTTACCGGCACTTAGTGGTGAGATCGACTCAGTGGGGAAGTGAGAGGGGGGGGAGATATTGAGACCAGTGGCAATCGTGCTGTGACGGTTCCACCTGAAGACGGAAGCTTGTGTTGCCTCCGAAACGTCGTGATTTTTATTTAGTTTTTTATTTTACTTTTATTAATTTAAAATTTTTACCTACGTGACTTTACCGAAAAAACCTAAGAAGACCAGTGGCGACGTTTGGCGGTGGGGGAGAGCGCTTTGAAAGCATCGGAGCGGTCCCTCCTACAAGACGGATTCTCTGATCTCGCGCAAGATTTTTAAATCCTTTATATTAAGGTCACTTGCTTGCTTGCTTAGGACCGTGCAAATCTTTCGGTCGTTTTTAACCCACTTCCCGTGATCCAATCGAGCTGACATTTTGCACACAGACTCGTTGTGCGCGACAATGTATTTTCGTGAATTTTTTCCCCCAAAATTTTACACTTTTTAGGGAATTTTTTTTTATATTTAATTACCAATTGCTTAATGGTGACAGGCAATCATCTGACCCATAGGTGGCAGCCATCTCAAGCCAGAGGACGAGAAGACTCTAGCCGCCACGCATATAAAGGATTTATAGTGAAAAACTTTTTCCACCTCCACTACGTTTTGGCGGGGAGCCGCGGTGCGAACGTTTGGCGCATTGCGCCACGAATCCGAAGCGATCCGATTTAGAGTCCCGGCAACGACTGAAGTTGGTGGAGGGGGGGAGCGGAATGTTCTTAACCCGTCCTGCCCCCACACCCCACCGACACCTCTTCCATGAAGCCACGCTGACCAGTGTGGTGAAGTATGGTCAAGCAACCCCCCCTCTATGACCGACAGCGAGTGTGTGTGTAGGCCTCCTCCATCAGGGTGAGGAAATATTTTAAAAAGTGGGCTTTACTTTTATTATTATAATGACATGTGTTTTTCACACCGCTATATGGGCCAAATTTCGCCATCAGCTCATTCACACGCATGGGGTGGAATGGGGGGAGGGGGGTGGGGTGGGGGGTGGAGTGGGGGGCGGGGTGGGGGGCGGGGCGGGGTGGGGGGTGGTTATCGCTCATAAACCACCGATGAGTGCTGATACTCCACGAACTCCTCCGATTAGCACGGTTGGCTACGTACGGTGCGAAAGAAGTCCAACGTGCATACGGTGCACACGGCACAGACATACAACTCAAGCGGACGTCGTGGGCCAGAAAGCTCCTTTTGTTGCAGAGTTTGTTTCAAAACGCGGTTGTGAGGAGGAGTCTCGAGGCGTCGTCGGGAGAGGCCGTGAGATGCTGCAGTGGATCGATCATGACCAGGGGATCGAAACCTGCGGCTCCGTAGCCGCGTGCTGCTCTCTGAAGACTGCTTTGTGACGTCATTTATAAAGGACCACCACCGTCTCGTACTCACCACACAGCGTGCACTGCGGCGGCTCTTGAAATACCGAAATTTGAAGAAAAGAAACTCAACTGGCTCGATCTCGTTATTTTGGTTTTTGCCGGCCCCCGATCGTGGCTGACAACGAACAGTGGTGAATTCACGGCGGAAGGCCTCAATGCACAACCAAGCGCTTGCGAGGTTTACAGGAACCTTTCCAGCAAGCCACTCGGCCACCCACTCACCCACGTGCGATTTGAAGAATTGTCTAGAATTTCAGGTCAAGGTTCGAACTGTTCCCACGTGCGTGGAACGATATTGCGTCGATGCTACACCGGTTTCAACATGCCGTTCGAATTGTAATAATTAGTCTTCGAAAATGTACGCAGTAAATACTTTGATTTTATTTTCATAATTAATTATAGGAGCGGTGGCACAGGGGTTTAGCGCACTGTGGTGCCATGAACACGGCGATCTGAATTCGATTTCCTGCCACGGCTAACATCAGTGACGATGATCTGAAACGGACCTGTCCCACCCTGCCCCCACCCCTCCCTCGCCCTGTTCACCACCCCACATTGACGAGCGTGGTGAAGTAAGGTGACCTGGACAATGTGCGCCGCCCTCATCCACGATCGCTCCGACCACCTGCAGATTCTGTGTCGCCATGAAAGTGCTGTTAGCGAGCACCTATGAAGGCCGGCACGGCACATGAGGGGGTGGGTGGCCAACAATCACGCCCGACCGCCTTTGTTAACACACCGCACCAGGTACTCATTTGAGGCCGAGCCGACCTAGAGCAGGCCCAGGACCGGTTCAGATATTCTTCACTGCTGTTGGCCCTGAGTGGGAATCGAACTCGGGTCGCCAGATTCGTAGCGCAGCGCGCTAACCGCTGCACCACCGCTCCCCCGTGCTCACGCAAGCACGCGCGTGTACAACGTGTATCTTCCACCCAGTTCTACGGCGAGCTTTACTTTCTTACCAGCATTAGTCCATTGTGATCGAGTCAGATCCGACTGCCTCGGCTCTAACCGTAAAGCCGTCCGGCCCGCCGCCACCGATGATATCATCCCTTTCGAGAAAACAATCGTGAGTCAGTGTCACAGCCGAAGTCGCAAGCATGAAAATGACCAACAACCGACACGAAGTAGCAGTGGTGTGTCCACGTTTGCGTCCATGTAACCGAGGTTACGCAAGCAGCGTCTCTTGTGAATTACGAATGTCATAGTCGCCCTTTGCCTTTGCGCGAGGGACTGGACACCCCACGCACACACAGCGTCACTGCGGGCGGGTCAAATGATTTTAGTTGTCTTCAAAATTCCGGAATCTTGTCAGAAATAAGTAGGGCGAATGCGTTGTTTGTGCGGAATGGACAATATATGTTGAATAGAGGGGGGGTCTGCCCCCACGCATGCCCACGGGGTGAGTGTGACCTCAGTCGGGTTGCCAAAGGTACGTGTATGTGTGTGTGTGTACAGAACGCGACTTAGCTTGTCCTTAAAGGGGCACTCCTTTGTCCTGCATCTTAAAGAAAAAGTTGGGAGTGTATGTTGAACTTGTTCGTCTTCCCCCGCGTCTCTGGGTTCATCACGGTTGGCTGCGTACGGTGCAAAAGAAGTTCAACACACTTACAAACATGCACCATACGAAGCCAACCGTGCTAATCGTAGGTGCGTCTTATAATCCGATGTGTGTGTGCGCGTGTGTGACCAGATTCGTATAATTTTATTGAAAGGGGGCACAACTTTGGGGTACGTCTTATTCAGCTCGGAAATCCATAGGAGCATTACGGTATCCATCTCTCGCATAATGTTGTCCTCATCATTGATACATCTGCTCATAGGGATTACAGGAATATAAGGTACAATAATATATTGCTATGGACAGGTGTACCTTGCTTAGACTCTTTTGGTGGCAGTAGTAGTGCCTTATGCCAATAATTCCGAGTCCAAGCCAGCCTTGAGCAGCAGAATTATGGAAAATGTCGAGTGAGAAATTAAACCTTGGTCTTACTTTCCGGGAGCGTCTTATAATCCGCGGTGGCGAGGAGATAAAATCTCCCTCGCCTGGTACGCAGGAGGGGCATGGGTTCGATCCCAGATGCCTCCTCTTGGAAATTTCGAGTTCGCGTGTTCTGTCTCTCCAACTGCGGTGGTCGCGTGGATTTCTTTCACGGTTCATCCGGTTTCCCCCTCCGCATTTATGAACAACACACATTCAGATTATTTGGCTGCTGCTTTGAGTTCCCACGTGTGGAGATGACGACGACGACGACGACGATGATATCAGCGGCTGCGATGATGAACTATCATCACTTGTGGCCAGGTCGCCCTTGAAAAGGAGCTCATAGCTCAGTGGGATTTACTGGGTAAATACAGTAGTTTATAGCTTCATGCTGTCGTCGTTGTAATCCCGAGGATTTCGTGTTTAGAGAGGCAGGGAGTTTGGCAAGATGCACAATTTGTCACCTGCGTGGGTTGTGGGGCAAAGGAGGCGGGGGTGGGGGGTTCAGGGCGGGGGGGCTCAAGGGAGTCAGTTGTGGGGCGCCACGGTGGCTAGGAGATGTTAACTACCTCGCCTGGTATACAGGAGGTCGTGGGTTCGATCCAGACCCCGACGCCTGCTGCATATTTGGAGTTTGCGTGTCTCTCTCACTGTGGTCGCATGGATTTTTTTCCGGGTCCTCCAGGTTTTCCCCTCCGCATTTAGAATCAACATCACGCGTTTTAGAGTGTGTGTCTGCTCCACGTGATAAGCCACTTCGTTGAGATATAATTTGTGATAGCCAGGCCCGTTTCTGAAAAATAACTATATAGCTCAGTTGAAGGAGGTCTTACCTGGTCAAATAAAAAAAGTTTCGTGAAACAGAGAGAAGAGAGCACGTGGAATGGGATGTTCTGCACTGGAATGCACCACTCAGTCGGGGCTCGCTTGGAGAAAACCGGGATCCCTGTAATACGGTTCATCGCCTTAGTAAACATCTCAGCCCTCTGGTTTGTCCAGAAACTCAAGAACTTGATAATAGAACAAAAAAAATAACCTCAATGACGGAATAGAAAGAGCCCCCTCTCCCCCCCCAAAAAAAAGAGACGTGGGAGAAAGAGAAAAAAAACACACACACAACGTGCTTGGCACGGATTTTAATTCGGGAGGAGGAGTAGGAGGGAGGGTTTGGAGAGACATGCGCATGGGTGACTTGGCAGGTACGGTCGTGTTTAATTTGGAAATCAGTCAAGACTGCAACAAAGCTCGTGTGCCTCGTGTGGTTTGTGTGTGTTTTGTGTTGTTTGTTTAAAAGGGGGTGGCGGCGGCAGGGGGGCATTGGAGAAGCAGAAGAATGTAATAATGAGTGTAAGGTAATACGGGGCGTGTTCCCTCGGCCTCCCGATTCTTACCCCCTGTGGTTGGGAGGCAGAGTTCGTCCTCGGCACCTGTGCCTGGCTATTATTATTCTTCTACTTCGCTTTCGCGCAGTGTCCACGAATCGAATGTGTGCGCTGTCGCCTGCTGTTTGCGATCACGTGAAAGCGACTGATGCGGGGAGCGGTGGCGCAGTGATGAGCGCAGTGAGCGACAGAACGTAAAAATGTGTTTGTTTGTTTATTGCCGGCTCACGGCGAACATCAGTGGCGAATCATTTATGAATGTCCAAACTGGGTCTTGGTCTCTCCTAGGTTAGGGGTCGGCAAACCAAAATACCAAGATGATAATTTTTTGTTCGAATTGGGTAAAAAAAAACACTCAACATTTCAAGAGCAAGTGAATAACGTCACGAGGCAGTACTTAAAGAGCCGCATGCGTCTCCGAATCCGCAGGTTGTCGACCCCTGTCCTGGGTTGCCTCGGCTTCAGACGAGTTCCTGTTGCGGTGTGTCACGTCAGCTGGGATTTGTGCTCGCTAACAGCACCGACTCCAGAGAGTCTCGTTAAAGGCGACACGAGGGTTCTTGGTTTGCGTTTTGCGATGTGTTCGGTCGCGGTGGGAGAAATATCACCCATGTAGCGATGCATTTTAAGGGTCGATTCCACGTGTTTACAGCAACAACAACAACAACAACAAAAAGTGACTTTCATCGGCCTCAAACGGCTGCAGGGACCACGTGAGCCCATTGCATCATAACAACACGTGCGACCCGAAAAAAACACATCGACTCTTAACCCACGCAATACGACGCATCTATCGCTTTGCTTACACGTTACGAATGTTATCATGCGACTAAAATAACGAGCCAAATGTTTAGATGTCGAGCCTAAATCCCAACCGCCGTAGCGGATGATTGTGTCCACGTACAGAATAAGCGCCAAGAAAAGCGAGGGCTGAAGCAGCACGCGTCACTAGAATGACAAACACCTCGATATACAGAGGATCGCAGAGCTTGGGAAACTGTTGGCTCCCGGCTCATCCTCCTGGCGCCTCTGAATCGTTCTCTCACTCTTCGCGAGCGCGGCGATGCCGTGCGCCTTAAAAGTGGAGATTAAGATAATTATTATCATTAATAATAATTGTTATAATAACAGGTGACGATCAAGGCTAACCTCGGAGTGGCAGATGAAAGATGGAACGCACCCGAGGGGACGGAATAAGCTCGCGTGCAGATCCCGCACATAGATATGCGACCACGAACACAGGGTGCGTGAGATGATTAACGGCGACGCGTCTGGGAGGCAGTCATCCAGCGGTGGATCGATCACGGCTCATCATGGTCTACCTTCAGAATTGAGATAAATCGATGAATCTATCGATGCGTAGATACTGCAGGTGACTTCAGTGTTTAGCCGAGCGGTGGGGCCTATGCACGTGACTTGTTATCCAGCACTGTGGAGGTAGCGAGGGCTGGTGGATCGATCAAAGATGTTGTGAAACATCATTTAGACGCTGTCGCCTCGACAGACCTGATCTTCACATGAGGACGGCTGCTTGTGTTGTGGCCGAAACGTCGTGAGAATTATTTTATTATGTTTTATTTTTATTATTTTATTACTTCCCTTCTACGTGACTTCTTTACCGAAAGAACCAAGGATATGTTGTGAAACACTCTGCCCGTGGACGTCGAGATACCGTATCCTGGCTGGCACGGATTAAGCGGTACAGCAAGTGGACTGATCGGCATCTGTTTCCATCTGTACGGGGATACAGCGTTGCGCCCTTACGCGTGTGAGGTTTTGTCCGTGAGCTCCGGTTTCATCCCCGCTTGCATGATGAACGCAACTCGTCATCAACTGGCTGAGCGCATCTTGCAATGAAGCAGCATTCTCTTCAGATAAAAATAGTCACACGAATCACTGTTGATATCATATATATATAAAATAAGGCGACTGTCAATGAAAAAAAGAATAGGCTTTACCGTGTCCAGCAATAATGCAGGAGGTGTTACGATATTCAAACATTAAATATAAACCTATTGCAAGGCGTAAAGACACCATTAACTACACATGCTTGTGGAATCACATGCAAACACACAAGCTTTTGTAACAATGAACGCGTAGTATTGTAAACTGATTGGCCTACACCAGATGCAGCCTCCTTGATGGCCTTGTCCCACCGTTATTAGACCAGAGACGAACGGCAAAAGGCGAACATCATTGTTTCGATACCGTCAAAAAGGGTCCCATAGATAAGCCGACTGTCAATGTGCACGTTGGGCGCCACGGTGGCGAGATGTTAACTACCTCGCCTGGTACACAGGAAGTCGCGGGTTCGACCCCACGCCTGCCGTATACTGTATTTGGACTTTGCGTGTTTCACTCCCCGTGGTCGCGTCAATTGTTTTTCTCCGGGTCCTCCGGTTTTCCCATCCACGTTTAGAATCAACATCACGCGTTTGGAGTATTTGGCCGCGATAAATGTCCACGTGATGATAATCCACTTCATCGAGCTTTCACGTGTGGTCAGATCGCTTCTGAAAAGAGCTGGGCCTTACCTGGTGAAATAAATATATTTTATAGTTAAGTTGTATAGTTTATATATTTATTAACCTTTGAGCCTATAGGCAGGGCCGTCTATAGGGGGAGAACGGGACCTGGGGGCCTCCCAACCCCTTCAAACTAAACCGAAAGTCTTACATCTGACGCCGTGACGTCAAAGCACGGGGACGTCCCCCCCCTCCCCCAAGTGTGGGGCCCGGGGCGGTCGCTCCGATTCGCCGTATCTTAGGGACGAACGTACCTATAGGCAACCGTCTAAATGAGAAAACCCTCCTCCGTGTATCCATCATCGCCAAGTTTGCAGCCTTTAACGAGCGGAATGTAAAAAAGAAGAAACGTTAAGCAGCGATGAACCGCACCGCCCTGCGTCGTTACGCAACCGCGCTGCGCCGCGCGTGCCCACGGCCAGCAGCTGGAGGATGAAGAGGAGGAGGAGGAGCAGGAGGGGGGAGCAGGAGGGGGAGCAGGAGGAGCGAGTCATTACACGCCACCAGCGTTGCCGGCTCTGCGCGAATGTGTAACCAAACCTCGGCTAAATTATAGCCGCCGCCGCCGTGTGTGCACGTGAACAAAGACAAAGCCCCCCCCGCCCCCCCCCCCGTGTAGCCTCGACAGACTGTTGGGGCAAGTGCTGTTAGCGAGTGTCAATGAAGGCTGGCACGACACACGAGGTGGGGGGGGGGGGTAGACGCCACTCCCGGCCGCCTTTGTCTCCCTCGTGGCGATGTTTTCACACATTGCACCAGGCACTCATTTGAGGCTGAGTCGACCTAGGGGATGCCCAGGACCCGGTTCAGGTAATCGTCACTGGTGTTGACCGTGAGCGGGAATCGAACCCGCTGCCCTGCCCGCTCCCCATTCTAATTGGTGCGCGTGCGCGTTGCGGGAAACACGCACGCGCAGTAATTACAGGGCACCGATGGTCGTGTGTGTGTTTAGTGGGGAGCGGTGGCACAGCGGTTAGCGCGCTGGTGACGATTATCTGAATGGGTATTGGGCCTCCCACAGGTCGACTCAGCCTCTAATGAGTGCCTGGTGCGGTGTGTAAACATATCGCCATTCTGGAGACAAAGGCATGGCGCTGGCTTTTACAGGTGCTCGCTAACAGCACTTGCTCATACAGTCCGTTAAAGGCTACACGGGAGATCATTGTTACATCACAGAATCGTGAGCTCGATTCAGCCTCAAATGCGTACCCGGTGCGGCATCTCGACGTCGCCACTAAAAAGACAAAGGTGGCTGGACGTGGTGCTAACCACCCACTCCCTCGTGTGCCGAGCCGGCCTGTACAGGTGCTGCTCGCTAACAGCACTTGCCCCAACAGTCTGTGAAGGCTACACGTGGGATCTTTGTCTTATTTTGTTTCGCTTTCTGCGCGTGTTACTGTGTGCGCTCCTTAGCAGGCAGCGGTCTCGCACACGGCCGTGTTAATCTGCAGGTGCAGATAGACACGGCAGCAGAGGAAAGAGCATGGCTGCGGATGGTGACGCGGACGACGCTGATGATGACGCACACGCCACGTTTGCATAGTTCTACATGAGTCGCACGATTCGTATCGTGAGTGAAAGCAGAAACCATCGATTTTAATGAGCGAACAGGCAGCCCGCACATCCTTTGGACGTGACCGTCCATCCAGCCAGCCAGACAAACTTAAAACAACAAAAAAATCGTGCCCATCGATGAACGACAGTCGTCCCTCACTTCAAACCTCCCCACCCTGGGTGCTCTCCTCTTGCGCGCGACAACCCCGAGGGCCCCCCACCCACGTCACTCCTCCCACCCCACCAGCACCCCCCAGTCATCGCCCAACCTGCGGTCAACCCCCCCCCCCCCCACCGTGAATCCCCTCGATGCCCCCCCCCCCCCACCAACGTGCGCCCCCACTCGCGTGGCAGCCACCCACACGCTCCCTCTCCTCTGCGTTCTGAGTGGCGCATGGCCAGCCAGTCAGCCAGGCAGCCAGACAGTCAGCCAGCCAGCAAAACTTTTAAAACAACGATGTAAAGCTTTCGTAACTGCAGGGATTGATATTCTTGGTTCTTTCGGTAAAGACACGTAGCAGAGAAATAATAAAATAAATATTTCCCTTCTACGTGACTTTACCGAAAGAACCAGGAATAATAATATCGTCTGAATAGGCGCATCGTGCCACACTTCGACTGGTGTGCTATACGCTCCAGCAACAACCTTACATACGCAAAGGTGGATGTATTCAACGCCAACATATAATAGCAGCATGGTGCGCATGCCAAGATGACCTCACCATTGTTGTGATGGTCACCAGCGCAAAACAACCGAGATTTAGTTTTCCAAAAAAAAAATCTAAGTAATAGAAATGCAGCGAGACAGCTGTTTCATCGGCCACCTGAATTGGATTACCGGTCACATTGAACAGCAGTGGCCAGCGATATCTGAACCGGTCCTGGGGACTCATCCACCAATTGATTAACCAAGGAATGGCTCATAATATTCAAGTATTAATAGAATCGGATTTTTTTTACTTATCCTGGAGAAAGCTTGTTTCACAGATGTCCAGTAGGTGCGGGGTCAGACCCCAGTTCCAGCCAACCAAGATTGCTGCCATCAGCACCATGATGTCGAGCACCGCGTGCACCGCGTTTGTTTAACAATGACGGCAAGTGCACTGATTGAGTTAATTAATTAGCATCGCAAATAGCCTTCATGTCACACGACGAGGGGATTCTCTCATCAGAGTGCAGGAAAGAAGGATGTACCAGAGCTGATGCGAATTATTTTCCATGACGCGGTTTTTTTTTTGTTATAAATAATTTTCTAACCACACAAGGTGGGTAGGTGTACTTGCAATTACCGTGCAATTTGACCTTTACGTGAATCTCATTAGTTCATTCGTTTCCTTCTCGGAAAGCTATAACCTCGATTGGAGCCTGGGGTAGTGTGTGGGACTTCTTTCGCACCGTACGTCGCCAACCGTGCTAATTGGAGGTGCGGCTGAATGACAAACAAACCAAACACAAAAAGCATCGCCCCAAAGAAATGATTTTGTATTCTAGGTTATTTAAAAGTGCATAGCTCCAGTGGCTTCCTAACATCGGAAGGAAGAGCGTTCCAGACGGCCGCAGAAGCGCAGACGCAGTGACCACCATCTTCGTTCGATGGCTGAGCCAAAAACATCTCAACTTGGTGCTGCTGCTTGATCTAGATTGTGTGCAGTACAGCAGCAGTCGGGATTTTGTACATGACTCATCTATTCTGCACAATCACCGACCCACACTGACCAGCGACAGCTTCTCTCTCCATTCTCTTCTCCTTCCCTCGCCTCGCCCCTCCACTCCTTCCCGTCTCTCCTGGACCTTTCCGTGACCCCCCTAATGACTCCCCCATCGCGGTCACTCCGACTAGCCGTGCTAACCCCCTGCACCTGCGATTAGCGCGATTCGGCTACGTACGGCGTCAAAGAAGTTCAACACACACACACACATTCCTCAACCTACGCTCTTGCCATCTAATTTTTTTTTTATTATACCATCTTTCAAACTACGTCAAGCGCCCTGAGTAAAGGCGCTCTATATAAACATAAAATAAGATAAGACACAGCTGGAATGCGGCAGAACCCGTCTGACCTCGCAAGCTCAGCAGCTTCGAGCCTGGCTCGTGGCGGATAGGCCCGGTGTGTTGCCGGACACGCAATGTGAAGTCGAAAAAAAACCTGTCGTTGTTGGGCGCCGCAGTGGCCACGAGATATTATCTCCATCGCCTGGTGTGCAGGAGGTCGTGGGTTCGACCCCGACCCTGACACCTGCTGCTGTCTATTTGGAGTTTGCGGTGTCTCTCTCTCATCATCATCATCACGGTGGCTAGGAGATGTTGACTATCTCGCCTGGTGTGCAGGAGGTCGTGGGTTCGATCCCGACCCTGACACCTGCTGCTGTCTATTTGGAGTTTGCGGTGTCTCTCTCTCTCCCCGTGCCCGCGTGGATTTTTCTCCAGGTCCTCCAGTTTCCCCCCTCCCCCTCCACTTTAATAAGACACGTGCGCTGAAAGTATTTGGTTGCTATTAATGTTCACGTGATGAGCCATTTCACTGAGCTATCATTTGTGGCCAGAACTATACACCTCAGTTTCGTTTCGTTCATGTTAGCTGCGTTGTGACCATCGCAGTAATGCCCATTGTTGTACTGTGCTTCTATGCTTCAACGTATATGCCGCCCCCTCCCCCCTCCACAACCTACACCAACCCGCATTCACCAGCGTGGAGAAGCAAGGTCACGCCAGTCACACCCTCATCCAACAACAGCGGATTGACTGGACAAGTGCCAAGGGTTCATGGGAGACCAGAGGTCATTTCTCAAACGGAGGCGACCTTTCATCCAGCAGTGGATTGACAATGGGCTGACAATGAGGGCACGACCATGCTCGCGACGAGTACGCTGTGGACAATCTTAAGAGCGACGTCGACCCTGAAGCGCCTCCTTTCACCGTCTATTTGTTTCAGCACGTGAACAAAGCGAAGGATGTTCGTCCACAGCCCATCGTCCACACGGCCGTCTGCGAGTGGCGTCCCATCGGAGGCATTTGGCTCAAAGCAGGCAAACGCCGGACCGATGTTGATACCCGAGGTGGTTTCTCTGCACCACCGGCAGAGCCAAGAGTGGTACGAGCCTGGCGTTCTGCTGTCAGTGAGCGCCGTGCTGGTAAAGCTACAGTTACCCTCCCCCAGGGTGATGATCGGAAGTGGGGGGAGGGGGATTCGAGGGGCAGGGGCAGTTGGGAGCAGCGTAGAGCGATGCGGGGGGTGAGAGGGTGGCGGCGAGATGACGTCTCGAGCGGGTGGATGGTTGGGGGGGGGGAGGTACTGGTGGGTGGATGGGTGAGTGGGGGGAGGTGGTAGATGGGTTGGTGTGTGGGGGGAGGTGGTGGTGGGTGGATGGGTGAGTGGGGGGAGGTGGTGGTGGGTGGGTTGGTGTGTGGGGGGAGGTGGTGGTGCGTAGGTGGTGGGTGGATGGGTGAGTGGGGGGAGGTGGGTGGGTGGCTAAGTGTGGGGAGGTGGTGGTGGATGGGTGAGTGGGGGAAAGGTGATTGTGGGTGGGTGAGTGGGGAGAGGTGGTGGTGGGTGGATGGGTGAGTAGGGGCAGGTGGTGGTTGGGTGGGTGAGTAGGGGCAGGTGGTGGGTGGGTGAGTGGGGGGAAGTGATGGTGGATGGGTGGGTGAATAGGGTGAGGTAGTGGTGGGTGAATGGGGTGAGTGGGGGAGATGTGTGTGTGTGTGTGTGGGAGGCGGGTGGGAGCTGCGAGGTTCAGTGAGTCACAGGAAGCCCGTTGGGGTGGGGCTGGGCTCGCACCAGGGAGGAGCGCTGGTAACGAGGCCACGTGTGGCAGCACTGGGGGCGCGGTTTGGTTCCTGTGCGCGGCGGAATCCCGCGTGTCTTCATGAGAGCAGCGAAGAAGAGCACGTGCGTTCAGACACACGTGTTGGTTTTGGTTGTTGTTGTTGGTCTGTGGTGGTTGTTGTTGGTGGTCTGTGGTGGTTGTTGTTGCTGGTGTTCTTCTAACACGCGTGGGGAGCGGCAGCGCCGCACTACGAACCCTGGCGACCCTGAGTTCAATTCCCGCTCACGGCCAACACCGGTGACGATTATCTGTACCGGTCCTGTGGTTTCCCTCGATCGATTGAAATGAGTACCTGGTGCAGTGCGTAAACACAATCGCCACGAGGGAGACAAAGGCGGTCGAGCGTGGTGTCTGGCCACCCACCCCTATTCGTGTGCCGTGCCGGCCTTCAGTCTGTTGAGGCTATACGGGGGATCTTTGTGTTTGTTCTGCACACTTGGCAATGTCATGGGGTGCCCAGCTCCGAGGTGCAATAATATCGGCACGCATTTCCCAATGTCGAGAGAGATCCGATTTTTGATTAGCACAGGTGGCTACGTACGGTGCGAAAGAAGTTCAACATACGTGCAAGGGGTGTACGGCAATATATATACTCATTAGCGTCGTTCTGGAGAAGTGAAGTAATGTTGTAACATGGGACCCTTTTTTGCCAGTTTTAAAGTATGAACAAAAGAATAGGTTTTACCCTTTATAGGTTTTACCCTTTATATGTTTTACCATTTATGGCAATAAACGAGGAGTTGCTAAGATGTTCAAACACCAAAACACCAAATCACCAAATCGCAAGATAAAAGGGTAAAAAAATAAATTATCATATTTTGCTACTGGCAAATGAGGTTCCAATGATGTAAATGCTTATCATACTCTGATGGTGCATTGTCCTTGAGTTGTGCGCCTTTTGGCGTCATCTGGTCCAACACCATGTGAGACTCGGCTCTAAAGAAAGCTGTCTCGGGTGTGGACCAATCAATTTCAAGGACAGTGCATACATTATCAGAGTTATGTTTTTTGTTTGTATTCCGACTGCAGGTGTTGTGGTCAATGCAAACATGACTCCTTGTCAGAAAAAAAGGTGTCAGTTTTGTTGCCAGATTAAAGGGTAAAAAAACAATTATGCATATTTTGCTACTGGCAAATGAGGTTCCAATGGTGGACCAAATCTCAACCTTTTGCAAGGAATCCTGTCTGCGTTGACCGCACTCGGTACGTGCTGGTGAACATGCATGACTAAAAACATGCTCCCTGTTCGCCTTTTGGCGTCGTTCTCTGGCGTCACGCACTGGTGGTGGTGGTGAGACTGGGCCCTAAAGAAGGCTGCTCATGTCCTTGGTGTAGACCAACCAGTTTGAAAGGCCACGCCGTGTATGATCAGAGCCATGGCTTTGTTGGCATGTTCACCACGAGTCCCGTGTGTGCTTAGGGGCCGTCCATAAATGACGTCACGCGATTTTTGACCCACCCCCCCCCCCTTCGTCACACGACTTCACGAAAAGTCAGACCCCCCCTCAAATATGAAGTCACAAAACTCTGCCACCCCCCCCAAAAATTATAAAAATGCTTCAAATCGCTTTAAACTATTGTCATTGTAGTGCGTATTTAATGTGGCGCTGCACTCTGATGTTGTAGGAGAAAACATGTATTAAAAACGTCTATTTAATTAAGTAGAACGTGTTGTCTATATTTATTTAAAGTTGCACATTTTGGTGTGACGTCACATTTCTCAACCCCCCCCCCCCCTCGTCACATATCGTCACAAATGTCTGACCCCCTCCCCCATAGGTGCGTGACGTCATTTATGGACGGCCCCTTAATGCAGACATGACTACTTGCAAAAGGTTGCTATTTGGTGTTTGAACATCTTAACACAACTGTTTTATTACCAGAAAGGGTAAAACCCCATACTTCTAAGACATTTTACCAAAAATATAGGAGCGAAATTCGCATCTCCTTTACATCGCTATCCCTCCACGTAACTGGAAACAAGTATTTGTGTTTACACATCCCGTCAGCCGACACAGCCACTGGATAATCACAGAAGCAAACGCTGGAGCCGGTTTCAACTATCAGTGTCTCATCAAGAGGTGCAGATAAAGTGGCCACGTGACCAGGCGACACCACACGCAGTGACGTCACACCACGTGCACCCGCGACGTGACGCCACGTGGGCCGTCGCTTGCACATTCCTAATGCCAATCAACTTCTTGGTTCTTTCGGTAAAGTCACGTAGAAGGGAAGTAATAAAATAATAAAAATAAAACATAATAAAATAATTCTCACGACGTTTCGGCCACAACGCAAGCAGCCGTCTTCATTCTTCACCTGAAGACGGCTGCTTGCGTTGTGGCCGAAAAGTCGAGAGAATTTTTTTTTTACTTCCCTTCTCCGTGACTTTACCGAAAGAACCAAGAAGATGAATCCCTGCAGTCACGAAAGCTTTAAATCTAAAAATGCCAATCAAGTCCACACGCCGAACCCCTTGCTGGAGTCGAAACGTCTGCTCGGCCTACGAGTGGCTTGTTGGGGATGGTGGGTTGCGTGACCCGCCAGGGGGCGCTGATCGCATACGGCAGCTGGGGGGGGGGGGGGGGTCACCGTACAGCGCAGGGGTCGGGCAACCTGCGGCTCAAGAGGGGCAATGCGGCGGCTCTTTAAGAAAAATCAGTGGCGGCTCTTGGAAATTTGAAGAAGAATTGCTATTCTTGTTGTTTTGGTTGCCGGCCCCTGACTATGGAAGTCCAGTTTACCATGGAAGTCCAGTTTACTATGTAAGTACAGTTCACCATGGAAGTCCAGTTCACCATGGAAGTCCAGTTCACCATGGAAGTACAGTTTACTATGGAAGTCCAGTTCACCATGGAAGTACAGTTCACCAGTGGAAAGTCCAGTTTACCATGGAAATACAGTTTATCATGGAAGTCCAGTTCACCATAGGAGTCCAGTTCACCATAGGAAGTCCAGTTCACCGTGGAAAGTCCAGTTTACCATGAAAATACAGTTTATCATGGAAGTCCAGTTCACCATAGGAGTCCAGTTCACCATAGGAGTCCAGTTCACCGTGGAAATTCCAGTTCACCATGGAAGTCCAGTTTACCATGGAAGTCCAGTTCACCATGGAAGTGAGTTCACTATGGGCAGTGGTCGGCAACCTCTGGTTCCGGAGCCGCATGCGGCTCATCAATGACTCTTTCGTGGCGTTATTTCTAAAGGGACCCCCGTCTCGTACTCACATCGCATTACGGCTCTTGACATATTTAATTTTTTTACCGAATTCGAAAAAAATGCCTCGTCTTGTTGTTGTTTTGGTTATTCCGACCCCTGCACCAGCACAAGTGGCAAGCAGCAAGGGGACTGTCTCCCAAACCCCGAGGGGCTGGTGGTTGAGAGGGTTGGGGGTTAGTGGGGGAAGCTGAGAAGGGGATACTGGGGAGGGGAGGGGGGTAATACAAAAGTACGGGGACCATTGGGATACTCGCTATCCGTGCCGCATTCACGAACTCCCGCACACACACCTTCAACACACTCAGTGTCACCACCGCCACCATCACCATCGCAACCACCGCACCTATCATAGTCCACCTCGCACATTGGACTTACCTCGACATCCCCAGACACCTGCACACACACGCAAACTCACATCACCACCACCACGCACCCCATTACTCACCCACCTATCGCTTTTACAGACTGTAGGGGCAAGTGCTGTTAGCGAGTAGCAGCTATGAAGGCCGGCACGGCACACGAGGGGGTGGGTGGACAGCCCCACACGGGGCCGCCGCTGGTGTTGGCCGTGAGTCGAACTCGGCTCGCCGGGTTCGTGACTCAATGCGCTAACCGCTACACTACCGCTCCCAACAATACATGCATTTGTAGAGCCCCTTAATCAGTCCACTGCTGGATGAGGGCTGGGTACATCCGAATTCCAACATCATCATCATCATCAGCAGCAGCAATGCTAAATCCACTGCTGGATGAAGGCCCAGGACCGGTTCAGATAATCGCCACTGGTGTTGTTGGCCCTGAACTGTGGTCGGTATTCGTAGCGCAGCTACGCACACTACAATCACGCACGCCATCGTCACCATAACCACAACCTGCAGTACACTTACAGTACAGCCACAGTACACCTATAGTGCAGTCACAGTACACCCACAGTACACCTTGACACAGTGCACTCACGTAAACGCGTTACAATCTCCATTCCACACGCACACACACTCACTCGCTCACTCGCCACGCGCACCATCGCCACCACCAGCACGGACCCATACAAACATCATCCTCCGTCGCATCTCTGCTTTTCCACTTAAGACCCCTTTCCGGAAAATGAACCCAGTCACCCGCTTTGACACAATGTCCTGTGTGTGTGTGTGCGTCACTACGTGAGACACGGACACGGTCTTAGGGGCCGTTCGAGTGCACTGCCCTGCCGTCGGCGTGGCCACCAAGCGCACCATCGGAACAGCGTCAGCAGGCCGATGATGCGCACAGCTCCGTCGCGAATGGGTTAAACGTAAAGACAAGCGCCTCCACAGCAGTGCGATTGTGGCCACGAAAACCCAGACTACTCCGGACCCCGGCAGCAGCTCCGCTGGATCGTCTCGGCGTTCCTTCGACGGACGCGGAGGAACGGCGAAACGACACCGACTCTCTGCCGCAAACTCTCTCGCGGCAAGCAATAAGCACGACATTGGCATTCAGCTTCCGAACACATTTGTCATCGTACGCAAGAATATTGCTGCACTGCCCCTACGGTATACAGAATCGTGGCCCGAGTTTAGAAGTATTACGGGATATATTTGTTAAACAGAGCAGTGGGGGAACTATATGCCACGATGATGTAATTGATTAGAGAGGCGTTGCGCGGTTTGCGCATTGTGGATGTGGCATGAGTTTGATTCTCGGTCACGGACAACATCAGCGACGGCGGGCGATGTCTGATCCGGTCCCCTGGCCCTGCTATCGGCGTGCCACAGCGTGGCTTTAGCATGACCAACACAACCCCCCTGTGAACCTACACGGCGTGAGCAGCAGGGCCACTATAACTACTCTTTGTTTTGTCGGTAAAGTCACGTAGGTAAAAAAAATTAAAATTAATCCAAATGAAAAAATAATAATTTGAATTTCCTTTTTTTACCTACATGACTTTACAGAAAAAACTAAGAGTATGAATCCTTGCAGTCACGAAAGCTTCAAATCTCACAGGGCCACTGTCACCCAGCAGTTGATTGACGAAGCCGTGCAAGTGACAACTTCTCTTTAAATGTTGTTCGTGTGGCCTTTTTTTGGTGGGGGGGGGGGGGGGGGTTGATTTGAGTGTCGTAAAATATAAACATTCACATCAACTACAGGACCACGAATGATATTGGTAATGTGTCGGTCCTTTATCAATTTGCTTGGCGATGAAAGGCCTCCTCTCAACCTGTTCATTGATTTTTTTTTTGGGGGGGGGGGGGGGTGACCATACTTCATCACAATGATTCGTGAGCGTTCGTGCAGGGGATGGATGGGCCCAGGGCCGATTTGAATGTCACTCGCCACTGACGTTAGCCGCGTAGGCATGGAATTAAAACCCGGTCGCGGGGTGGTAATTGTGTTCGAGTGGTGCGTTAACCACTACGCTACCGCTGCCCACCAATCGCGTACACCTGTACATTTCTCGGACCCTACAACAACAACAACCACTCTCTTTGAAATAAAACAGGCATTCGCAGACAGAAGGATATAGACAAGGTTTAAATTTTTATTATTTGTTAAATTTCACCCCATAGCCTAAATACCATGAGCAGCACAATACATGTCAACACATTTAACTGTAGTTACACATTCACTTCACACCGACAAAGTGCCATCATTCTTATATACCTCGATTTATCTCTCGTAGCAATAATAAAATCTGTAATTTACATGATAATGTTTTTTTTCTTTAAAAGTATAACATTTGTTTAAAAAAAAAACAAGCAAATATATTCTGCAGCCGTAAGATACACTTCAATTTTACGTATGCATTACGCGCGCGCGCGCGTGTGTGTCTGTGTGTTGCATAATTGCGTCAATGTAACGTAAAATAATATGCATTCCGGTTATATATATGTATATGTTGTACAGGGTGTCCATAAAGTGTCACCGATTCGTAAAGAAACCTACTGTAGTCAGACATCAGTGCGAGTTACGTCGATACAACTGACGTCACATCATCCCAACCTCAACCATTCTCACGATGCCCTGCTGCAATGTCGCAGGGCATTCATTCAAAGGACAGCAGCAGCAGCTACCCACATATGGGTTACATCCCTTTTAATAAACCTGCACGACGCTCCTTGAGGATGTCAGACAGTTCCGTGGGTTGTTTCCCCCAAATCTCGGTTGTGACAATTTCTCAAATGCTTCTGGCATGTTCCGTTTAAAGTCACTCGAAGCTTTTCGGCTTCACAAAAAACATCTTGAGTATAGGAAGATTTCTTTTAGTTTTTTTTTTACTTGAGCCAAGGGACGGGAAGAAGCGTCCGAGGAGATGGAGTGATGAAAATAAGCTCGTGTGCAAAGTGTTACTGTGGATGGGTTCACATTGTAGCGTATCTTGAGAGCTGGTGGCGGCTCGGCTGTGCCTTCATCTAGCTGTGGATCGATCAAGGCAGCTGATGATGATGATGATAAGAAGTACGTTGCAAATATTTCGAAAGCAACTTTCACACCGCCGTTTAACTGTCATCGGTTGACAATGGATGATCTAACTTTAGGGACACCTTGTGACCGAGTTGAAACAATTAACTCAAAATCTCCGCTGCTTTGAATCAGCCGTGTGTGTAGGTACTGTATATTCGGTGTGTATCAAACACAACGCGTTCGCCAATAACACTGTGGCTTTAAAAACAACGATAGAATAGGCGACGTTTCAGGCAATGGCTCTTACGCATAACACGTGCGATGAAGATTGCCCATTGTTTGGAACGTCACGTATGTATATTTTTCCTTTGAAGGCCACCCACAACGTTACTGATGAATGTGTTACGTTTTTTTGTATGTGAATTGTGATGGTGCCCATACTGGTAACGCAATAGAAGCAGCATCGACAACTCGTGTGTGTGCGTGCGTGTGTGTATGTGCGTGTGTGTGTGCGTGTGTGCATGTGTGTGTGTGTGAGTGTTTGTGTGTGTTTGTGTGTGTATATACAGGGTGGCCCAGAAATTAGGACACAGGGTTATTTCATACATTTTAACACTGGGCATTAGACCATTTTAATTGTTTATTATTTAAGTAGTTTCGTGAAAAAAAATAATATCATTATTAATATATATTTTCCTTCTTTTTCAGATGACATTTAACAATGGAAAGAAAATTGTCTATAGACAAACGAGTTCAATTATTCTTTACGTATGCTAAAGAAGGCAGCTGTAATCTTTAAACAAAAAATATATAAATTATCTTCAAGAGATAATGCATAGACCATGCATTAATGTTAGCGCGAGTCAGTTTGACACAGTTGTTAAAATAAATGAAATAACCCCGTGTGATTGTTTTTGTTCAAATAAATATAATAACCCTGCGTGTGTCCTGACTCTTGGGCCATCCTGGACACAGCCGTACAGCTGTGTACGGGCACGCCAGCCAGCTCTGGTCGCCCTTGTAACTTTGTCTGCGGCGTAAACAACAACAACAACAGCAGCCCCCAGTGCCCTGCACCGCCGAACATCGAAGGATATCGCCGCGACATACATCACGGCGCGGCCGTACAAAGTGTGAAACAACAAACGGCACCACGAACACCATTATGCTGCGTGGCACACTTACGCATGTACGTGCGCACGTATGTTGAGCTTAATTCGTACCCTATGCAGCCAAACATGCTACAGTAGAGGCAGCGCACAATGTCTCGTGGAACGTTTTGCCGGTAGGGGTGGGGCACGTTGGGGGGGTGGGATGAGTGGAGGGTATTTTCCGGAGCCCAGCCCTGGACAGCTCCGACTGAATGTAAATCCACCCCCCCTCCGTACGTCATCATCATTATCATTATTATTTATTACATGCACACACACACCACTGGCGCTGTGTAAAGCTCGGTGGTGTGTGTGTGTGTGCGCTAGTTTTCACTGGTGCCAACATTGCCATACGTGAATGTGCGCGTCATCATCACCACCACCACATTCTACCCACGTGTACAACGATGGCTATACAGGTACAGGCGACCACACGCGTTAACGATGGGAAGGACGGACAAATATGGTGGCGGGGAGGAAGCTACAACCAAATAAAATAATAGCAATTTACAAATTAAAATCTAAAGTAAGAAATATGAAGCCAATCGACATCAATCTATCTCAATAGTAAAAAAAAACTGGAGCAATTACATCGATGTCGCTCAATAAACTCGTCACAATAATCATTGTGACGTCGCTCTCAGTAGGAGGGGCGCTGTAGCCGACGGGATTGGAAATCAGAACGATGAAAATCCGAGACATTCATAATCACCCCCCCCCCCCCCACAATTGTAGTCAGATAGCCCCCCCCCCCCCCACACACACACCGCCTCATCCTCCTCACGTAGTGTAAACCCACGGCTCCCATGGCCACAGCTACACGTTGCATACTCTATCCACTGCTGGATGAGGCTCCCCTCCCTGCCCACGCCGTGTGGAGTCGTGAAGCTGGCAGGGTTTTGTTTGACGATAATTCACTGTATACACACACACACACAGACACACACACATACACACACACACGTGTGCGTGTATGTACGTGTGTCTCTTAGTTCCTTAGGCATAGCCTCTAGTATAAATAATGCCTATACCCTGCCTGTTCTCGGAAGTGTGTCGCCAGCTTTACGGCGCGGCGAGCGAGACGAAGATGAGAGACCCCGGAGTGGATGATGATCGCACGGCCGCGGCAAGTATCTTCTTCACACACACACAAAACAATTATAATAAAGTTATTTAAGGCACCATCTCGAGAGTGTGTAGGCATGTGTGTGTGTGTGTGTGTCTGTATGTATGAACCAGTGGCGATTATCTGAACCGGTCCTGGGCACCACCTAGGTCGACTCAGCCTCAAAACGAGTAGTAAACATCACCACTGGGGAGACAAAGGCGGTCGGGCGTGGTGCTGGCAACCCACCCACTAATGTACCGTTCCGGCCTTCATTAGGTGCTCGCCAACAGCACTTGCCCCTTAGGTCTGTTAAGGCTATACGGATGATCTTTGTCTTTGCATGTATAAACACACGTATGTATCTATGTGTAATACGTATGCACATACGCACACGTATTACACGTATGCACATACGCATATTGACACATACGTGTGCGCACACATGCGCATGTATGTGCGTGCGTGTGTTTCTAGGTTGGTGCGGTGTGTCAAAAAAATAAAAACCATCGCCACTTGGGAGATAAAAGGCGACCGGGCGTGGTGCTGAACACCCACCCCCTCGCGTGCCGTGCCGTGGCCTTCCTAGCTGCTGCTGCTCGCTGACAGCACTTGCCCCCAAAGTAAGTGAAGGCTATGCGGAGGGGAGGCATCTTTGCCTTTGTCTTTTGCGCATGCACATTGACTGCGCCACCAGCCCGGCCCAGCCGAGTTCGACTGGTGCTCACAGCCAACGTCGGTCACGAATATTCTGAACCTGTCCTGGGCCTCCTCTAGGTCGACTCAGCCATAAATGAGTTTGCCTGGCGCGGCATGTAAACACTGGCACGGGGGGGGGACAAAGGCGGTCGGGCGTGATGCTGGCAACCCATCGCTTCGCGTGCCTGGTCCATCTTTGATTAGCGCTCGCTAACAGCACTTGCACCAAGAGTCCGTTGAAGGCTATACGGGTGATCTTTGTATTTGCTCTGCAATGCATCCACGGTGTTGATAGGTTAGGCGTTGTAACGATGTTCACTTGTCGAGGAGATTCGATGGATCAATGGGCACGCTATCGATTACAATCTTGTCTAGTATTGTGTGGTCTCGTTTGAGCGGGTTTTTACCTATCCCATCAGTATAACTGGACATCATCGGATTCCTCCAGTATAAATATTCTGTCTCTGTCACTTGATAAACTTTACCAAATATCCCCGACAAACTGGAACAACGCCGGCTCTGCACACACGCGACTCGATGCGTGAACTCGCTCGTCGCAAGACTTAATCACAATCGACGGTCACACTCCCAATATGTATACTCTGCACAAATATCGTTGCAACACGGAGGCGAGTTGAAGCACGTGCTCGCTATAACATACAGGGTCAAACACACATACAACAAAAGTCCGTGTAGCCTCCGTAAACTGTTGGGGCAAGTGCTGTTACCGAGCACCGAGTAAGAACCCGACACGGCGCGAGGCGGGGGGAGGCGGAGGCCAGGACCACACCCGGCCGCCTTTGTATCTCTGCGCAGCACTGCTACTTACACAACCACACCAGGCTATTCAAGAGAGAGAGAGAGAGAAAGAGACGCGCGCGCGTGCGTGCGTGCGTGCGCCGACAACACGCAAGGAGCGGTCAACGCAACAACAAACAAAATTCGCACACTCAAAAAGCGACCTCACGTCATCGGTTGCCGTTCGTTCGCTCGCTCGCTCGATCGGTCAAATCGGTCGATGGGGCCCAGAGATCCGTCAAGACTCCCGACCGCCCACGACCGACGGCGGCAGCGCCGAATCGGGCAGGCGGGTGATGAGAGCTCGCAGCGTCCCCAGCTCTCGCACGAGCTCGTCGATCCTGCGTCTCAGTTGGTCGTTCTCGTTCGAGAGTTCCATGGCCCGCGACGAGGTCTCCAGGGACCTGCGCTTGGCTTTGTCTCGACTCTTGCGCACCGCGATGTTATTCCTCTCCCGCCGCAGCCGGTACTCGTCGCTGCCCTTGTCCAGAAGTTTCTTGCAGTTCTTCTGGGACTTGGAGCTCTGCTGTTGCTGCTGCTGCTGCTGACGCTGCTTGCTCAGACACGCGCCGTGCACCTCTCCGGGTTCGCGTTTCATCCATGCGCGCGATTCGCTCGCAACCGCGTGATGTTGCTGCTGCTGCTGCTGATGTTGCTGCTGGTGCTGCTGATGATGCTGCTGCTGCTGTTGGTGGTGTTGGTGGTGATGGACGGATTCTAACCTGGAGTCGGTCACCTGCGGGACACAGCCAGCGAAGAGCTGGTGCTGCGCTTGCAGAGCCGGGAGCACCTGCAGCGATGGCAGCGGGTAGAGGTAGTCGTAGGCCGACGCTTGCGCTTTGGTTGCGGCTCCTCCGTGTTCTCCCGACTTGGCGAACAACTCGGCCAGGAGCTCGTCGCTGTACAGCTCGATCCCGGGCCCGGCGGACGACGAGGGCTCGATGTAGGAGCTCAGGTCGATGGAGTGCTCGTACGCGTCGCCCAGGTCACTGCCCATGCCCTCGTCCGCCTGCAGACCCGACCCCGACACGCAGAAGCCCTTGCCCAGGAACGGTCTGTCGAGGTCCGGGTAGAAGTTGGCGCTTTCCATCGCAGGTCGATTTTGAAGCGTTGCTGTTGTTCGTTTGGTGGTTGTCGTTGGAGTCCAGAGGCGACGATGGCAGTGGCTGTTTGTTATCGCGCGCCCCGGCCCAGATACAGCAGCGTGCGTGGGGGAGCAAGACGGTCTTGACACCGCGGCGCGTTCGATGATGAACGCACGGCGTGCTCCCAACGTCTTCAGCAAAGCCCTCCTCACTCTCTCTGCTCCTGGTCGCCTTGACGGTGTTGGTGGTGATGAATGGGGTGGGGGTAGGGATGGGAGTTAGTTCCCGAACCAACTGGCGAAGGAGGGGCTTGGTGGCTACGATTTGCAGATCGGCGGCTCGGCAGCTTCAGTTATCTGTTATTTCAAGTTCGCCGAGTCTCCTCCAGTGGCGCCGCACGCTGCTGCTGCTGCGAGACCGTGGAACGAGTTGCGCTGCAGAGCGTGCCCGTGGCGCGGGTTTATATAGCGGCGCATTTAAATATCCGTGACGTGAGCTGTTACTACGTGAGGCTGAGCCGCTCCCCTTTCTCGACCACCACCCCCACAACCATCGCTTGTCTTTTGCCGTCTTCACGCGAACCTTCCCCTCCCTCCACGACCCCCACCACCTCCACCACCTCCTCCTCCTCATCTCTCTCTCTCGCCTTTTGCTCCCACAGTGTTCATGTACTCTTAAGTGCGCGCGCGTGTTTCATTGTAAGTATTTTATGACGACTGCTCGTACAGTCGTGTGCACTCCACCCCCCCTCGTATCACCTCTCCCCTCGTCCCCCGGCCCTAAGTTCTTATAACCTTGCTTAATTTGCAACGTAAAGTATGAACTCTTTTTTATCAGTTACACGGCCTTCAACAAGTGCTGTTTGTTACAGGCCGATCGGAGTTTTAGGCGTATGGGCCTGTAGCTCAGCAAAAGTGATAAAGCAAAAACTTTTTGGTATTTTACCAGGTAAGGCCCACTGGGTGGCGGGGGGTAGACCCAGGACTGGTACAGATAGCACTTGCCGCTGATGTTATCCGTCGCCGGCAAACGAACTAAGTTCACAGAGTTCAGTTCACTAACCGCTGAAAAACAAAAAAAATATATAAATTAAACTACATTTTTTATTTCATCAGATGAGGCCCACTGAGCTATGTAGCTTTTTTTCAGAAGCGACCTGGCCACAAATGATAGCTCAGCCAAGTGGCTTATCACGTAGACATTTATAGCAGCCGAATACTCTAAGCGCGTGTTTCTAAATGCGGAGGGAAAAACCGGAGGACCCGGAGAAAAATCCACGCCACCACGTGGAGAGAGAGACACGCAAACTCCAAATATACAGCAGCAGCAGCAGGCGTCAGGGTCTGGATCAAACCCACGACCTCCTGCATACCAGGCGAGGCCGTGGCGCAGTCAAGTTCACGCACCCTTCAAACACATGTTCAGCGCCGAACTGAACGAGTGATGAAGCGACGTGTGTGTGCCTTTAGTCTGCCGTGCTTTCTGTTCTCGTTCATTAGCTCTCAACTTCTACGCGTACGAGACGAGGACATATCTTAATTGCATAAATGTTTGAACAAAAACAGGTTTTTTTTTACTTCAACGATCTGGCAGGGTGTACGATGCGGGGACTGCTACTCGCTACTCAGTTACAAGTGAATCTTCAAGGCGTGAGCGTGCCTAAGGCTCAAGACGCAAATTAAAATGTTGTCAATATTATTATTCTGTTAACATTAATATAGACGGTAATTACGTATTAAAAAACGCATACAAAAAACATAGATCACTCTTCACGAACTGTTGTCATCATTTTTTATTTAAAGCTTTCGTGACTGCAGGGATTCATATTCTTGGTTCTTTCGGTAAAGTCACGTAGAAGGGAACTAATAAAATAATATAAATATAAAAAATATATTTAAAAAAATATTCATATTATTTTATCATTCCCCTTCTACGTGACTTTACCGAAAGAACCAAGAATATGTTGTCATCATCTCATCAACAGCGACTGTCTGTAACACTTTCGAGATGAAGACCTCGGGCTGCCGTTCATTCACCAGTCTCGGCCACGGACGGATACTCGACGCAGCATTGGAAGCTCTCCCGATGTGCGACTGTCGTGGTCACCCAGCGTCGTCACCATGGGACGCATAGCGAGCGACTCGACGCCTGGTTCGCAAAGGGCGGAGGAGGAATAATCGCAGCAGAATTCACCCGCACCTCCCATTAGCACGTGCGCGAATGTTGAACTTATTTCGCACCGTACGGAGACAACCGTGCTTTAAGCGGAGGTGCGTGAGGGGGGGGGTCAAACACTACGTACGGTGCGCCAGAAGTCCAACATACACACAGCAGCGACTCGCCTCTTCGCTACTCCCGACGCAATCATCTGGCTCAACCGCGGCGATGTAAAATCACAGCTGCTGGCTCTACATCAACATCAGCTGATTCCCACTTTCCTAAGAGTCAACGTGATGGCCCCGATGTGCGCTTGTGTTCCTCTTTCTCTCTGTTATTGCAATAAAAAAAAACCCATCAAAAACACATATGATTCAATCCACTGCTGGATGAGAGTCTTTTTCTTACTGAGTCGCGGCTTCGAGTTGCGAACACATCACAGCGGTGCCCGGCTTGCGGGTTCGTGAAGGCGCGCGGGCATCATAGATGCGCGGGTGGTCACCGCATCATCGCGCGCTTTCAGATGCGCATCTGTGGCCGTCTGGAACGCTCTTCTTTCCGATGGATTTGGGAAGCTACTTTTAAATCCAGATTGACAAACTCATTTCTTTAGAACTTCTTTCTAGCACGGATGGCTACCTACTGTGGAGAAAAAAGTTCAACATACATACGCACATGGAGGGACCACAGTGCAGTACTATACAACAACATACATTTGCTGCACTGGTCTCTGCTGCCAAATACGTATCCCCGCAGTAGCCTGAACCATTGCATGTCTGGCGATCGCATATCAAATCACGATTCAGACTCAAATCTTCCTGTTCAGCTTCTGAGACTGACGAAATCGGGTCCATGCCGTGTGATTTGGTCATAGGCAACGCCGACTTACCATCGCGCTCGGCGCGGGTTTGGTTTGTGCGATTTCGCGTATACGCGGCTGAACTATTTGTACTCAAAATTCGCTCTACGCTGTTTGAATTCACCATACATGCGGCGATGATGTCGGTCGTGGGACAACATTGTATGTGTGTGTACTGTGCGTAGCGTGTGTACTCGTGTGTGTGCCGTGTGTACTGTGTGTAGCGTGTGTACTCATGTGTGTGCCGTGTGTACTGTGTGTAGCGTGTGTACTCATGTGTGTGCCGTGTGTACTGTGTGTAGCGTGTGTACTCATGTGTGTGCCGTGTGTACTGTGTGTAGCGTGTGTACTCATGTGTGTGCCGTGTGTACTGTGTGTAGCGTGTGTACTCGTGTGCGTGCCGTGTGTACTGTGTGTAGCGTGTGTACTCATGTGTGTGCCGTGTGTACTGTGTGCAGCGTGTGTACTCATGTGTGTGCCGTGTGTACTGTGTGCAGCGTGTGTACTCATGTGTGTGCCGTGTGTACTGTGTGTAGCATGTGTACTCGTGTGCGTGCCGTGTGTACTGTGTGTAGCGTGTGTACTCATGTGTGTGCCGTGTGTACTGTGTGTAGCGTGTGTACTCATGTGTGTGCCGTGTGTACTGTGTGCAGCGTGTGTACTCATGTGTGTGCCGTGTGTACTGTGTGCAGCGTGTGTACTCATGTGTGTGCCGTGTGTACTGTGTGTAGCATGTGTACTCGTGTGCGTGCCGTGTGTACTGTGTGTAGCGTGTGTACTCATGTGTGTGCCGTGTGTACTGTGTGTAGCGTGTGTACTCATGTGTGTGCCGTGTGTACTGTGTGCAGCGTGTGTACTCATGTGTGTGCCGTGTGTACTGTGTGCAGCGTGTGTACTCATGTGTGTGCCGTGTGTACTGTGTGTAGCATGTGTACTCGTGTGCGTGCCGTGTGTACTGTGTGTAGCGTGTGTACTCATGTGTGTGCCGTGTGTACTGTGTGTAGCGTGTGTACTCATGTGTGTGCCGTGTGTACTGTGTTCGCTAGTCGGGAGGCAGCTGTCTCCTCGTGCGGTTCAGCTTTGTGCGCGTTCCCCCATTTTCTTGGAAACGCATCTACCACTCCCACCACCGCCGCATAGAACGAGGGAGGGGGGGAATCTGTAGACGCGAGAATTGAGACCGCGAAAGGACCGAGTCGGTCGCCGTTTGCTTCGGTTTGTCCGTAACGTTTCGGCGACACTAACTCAAGGCGGCTGCGGCGGTTAACAACTCGTCCATTGTCTCTGTAAAAGAAAACAACCCTCTTGCTCGCCACGCCATCTCCCCCAACAACGACCAAACATCAACTTCGGGCCTCTCCCACGCACAGAGTACACAACGCGTGAACACCCCCCACACCCCACCCCTAAAACATCGATTCAGACCTCGTGGTTAATATAAAAAAATAAATCTAATGCATTTTTCGATTTAAAGCTTTCGTGACTGCAGGGATTCATCTTCTTGGATTCTTTCGGTAAAGTCACGTAGAATGGAAATAATAAAATAATAAAAATATAAAAAAATATTTTTAAATATTATTTTATGATGTTTTATTTTTATTACTTTATTATTTCAATTCTACGTGACTTTACCGAAAGAACCAAGAAAATCTAATGAACTCAAGTGTAATGACAATTGTGTAGTAATGAATCAGGATCGGGTTATTCATGGGCTACGATTGTGGATATCGCGATTGTAGAATCCCCTTGCGCCGGTCGATGAGAGTGAATCTGAATGTGTTCCACTTTTTTTTTAAATCGCGTCTTAAAAACGCGCCTGTGTGTGCTGCACGCTTCATGTGGCCCTAAGAGTCAGGCCTTGTGCTGTAGCAAACACGAGTTTATGGACATTACTGTAATGAGCTGTGCATAATTTCTGTAAGCCTTATTCTGTCCTCAATAAAACCCTATGTTCATATAAACATATTCATAGTATTGTAGGAACGCGGGGTGCAATAAAGTAGGAGTATTATTATGGATTCACGTACATTGTACAGTGAACCACACAAAACTATTTAAAACAAATGTAATAGCTATAAAGATTTTTTTTTTCAAAAGCGACCTGGCCACAAATGATAGCTCAACGAAGTGGCTTATCATCATGTGCAAATGTATAGTCGCCAAATGCTCGAAACCCACGTTGATTCAAAATGTGGAGGGCAAAACCCAGAGGACTCGGAGAAAAATCAACGCGACCACGGATAGAACACGCAAACTCAAAATATACAGGCGTCAAGGTTGGGGTCAAACCGAAGACCTCGTGTATACCAGGCGAGGTAGTAAACATCTCGCCACCCCGGGACCCAAGTAATCTAGTGTTCGCACCTAACACACACTGACAATCTATGCTCCATGCCAGCCCTTGAAGCGATCTCGAAAATCTCGAATGAGAAGTCACCCTGTGCATGAAAGTTGATGTAAAACCCGGACATCAGCCCGTGCGATAGAGACAGCTGAGAGATGGCAATCGCTTCAGGGATGGTGGGATCATTCATCCATATTCTTAGGTTTTTTCGGTAAAGTCACGTAGGTAAAACATTAAAGACGGAAACTTGTGTTGCTTCCGAAACGTCGTGATTTTTATTTTATTTTACTTTTATTAATTTTAATGTTTTACCTACGTGACTTTACCGAAAAAACCTAAGAATATGAATCCTTGCAGTCACGAAAGCTTCAAATCTAGAATCATTCATCCAGCAGTGGATACACCATCATCGCTGCTGTTGATGATGATGATACGAGGGTGCCACTAATTGATCCGTTCAAACGTGTCACTCGCGAATGCTGTCCAAATGTCGTGACTCAACGTGAAGAGTCGTTGTCGGTCGTTCGGTCGCTCGCCTCCTTTTGTTCGCGCCGCGATTATCTCGTCGGGTCAGAGCGCCACCGCTCGGCGGTCGGGCAAAGTCACTGGCGCGTGATCACAATGGGGGCGGAAAAGTGTCACGATGAATTTCGATTTAAAGCTTTCGTGACTGCAGGGATTCATCTTCTCGGTTCTTTCGGTAAAGTCACGTAGAAGGGAAGTAATAAAATAATAAAAATAAAACATAATAAAAAATTATTTTTATTATTTTAAATAATAAAAATAAAACATAATAAAATGTTATTTTTATTATTTTATTATTTCCCTTCTACGTGACTTTACCGAAAGAACCAAGAAGATGTAACGATGAATGTTTCAAGGCAATACGGCAGGCTCCTCTACTTACGAACGAGTTCGGTTCCAGAGGTCTGTTCGCAAGTCGATTTGTCCGCGCGTCCAGCTTTACTCCTGTCGATTACAAACGTGCTGTACGGCGTGTACACTACACACGGGGAATGGCTTTGGAAGTTGTATAAGCTCCTGTAGATGTCGATCCCACTGTTTTCTTCACGTTCTGCAGATGTAGATGCCATTGGTTCTTCATGTTCTGCAGATGTAGATGCCACTGGTTCTTCATGTTCTGCAGGTGTAGATGCCACTGGTACTTCATGTTCTGCAGGTGTAGATGCCACTGGTTCTTCATGTTCTGCAGGTGTAGATGCCACTGGTTCTTCATGTTCTGCAGGTGTAGATGCCACTGGTTCTTCATGTTCTGCAGATGTAGATGCAACTGGTTCTTCATGTTCTGCAGGTGTAGATGCCACTGGTTTTTTACATTCTGCAGGTGTAGATGCCACTGGTTCTTCATGTTCTGCAGGTGTAGGTGCCACTGGTACTTCATGTTCTGCAGGTGTAGATGCCACTGGTTCTTCATGTTCTGCAGGTGTAGATGCCACTGGTTCTTCATGTTCTGCAGGTGTAGATGCCACTGGTTCTTCATGTTCTGCAGGTGTAGATGCCACTGGTTCTTCATCTTCTGCAGGTGTAGATGCCACTGGTTCTTCATGTTCTGCAGGTGTAGATGCCACTGGTTCTTCATGTTCTGCAGATGTAGATGCCACTGGTTCTTCATGTTCTGCAGGTGTAGATGCCACTGGTTCTTCATGTTCTGCAGATGTAGATGCCACTGGTTCTTCATGTTCTGCAGGTGTAGATGCCAATGGTTCTTCATGTTCTGCAGGTGTAGATGCCACTGGTTCTTCATGTTCTGCAGGTGTAGATGCCACTGGTTCTTCATGTTCCGCAGATGTAGATGCCACTGGTTCTTCATCTTCTGCAGGTGTAGATGCCACTGGTTCTTCATGTTCTGCAGGTGTAGATGCCACTGGTTCTTCATGTTCCGCAGATGTAGATGCCACTGGTTCTTCATGTTACGCAGATGTAGATGCCACTGGTTCTTCATGTTCTGCAGGTGTAGATGCCACTGGTTCTTCATGTTCCGCAGATGTAGATGCCACTGGTTCTTCATGTTCTGCAGGTGTAGATGCCATGACCGCCATCTATTGTGCGGCGGTTGAACACACGACTCTCGCTCCAAGCAGGCAATTGGACATCGGGCCAGGTTTGTTCGTATCTCTGAAAGTTCGTAAGTCAAGTGTTCATAAGTAGAGTAACATTTTCACCCCGTGCTGACAATCGGGAGCCGAATTTCACCTGGAGCCATCCGGGGCTGAGCTCTGTAAAATATCTCCATTTTATGATATTTCAAATATATGGCCACATTCCAGAGAAAATTTAATTAAGTGACGGTGACGACCCATTAGTTGCATATAGCAGGTGCTTCACCACACTGGTCAGTGCCTGATGGTGAAGGCAGGGAGCATAGACGTGAAGGCACACATGTACCGTACAGCACAAGGCGGCAGAGTAACACCCCGGATTACGTCGTGGATGCGTTCCTGAAATGTGCAACGACGAATATACAAACATACAGACGCCAAAAGGCGTTCTCTGGTCTAACACCATTTGAGACTAGGCTCCAAAGAAAGCTGTCTCTAGTGTGGACCAATCAGTTTCAAAGACAATGCATATATTATCAGAGTATCTTCTTGGTTCTTTCGGTAAAGTCACGTAGAAGGGAAATAATAAAATAATACAAATTTTACATTATAAAATACAATTCTCACTGTGAGAATTATTTATTTTGTTGTCACTTATTATTTCCCTTCTACGTGACTTTACCGAAAGAACCAAGAAGATGAATCCCTGCAGTCACGAAAGCTTTAAATCGAAATTTATCAGAGTATGTTTTTTTGTTTGCATTCTGACCACAAGTATTGTGGTTAATGCAGACATGATTCCTTGTAAAAGGTTTCAGTTTGGTGTTTTAACATCTTAGCACCTGTTTCGTTGCCATAAAAAAGGGGAAAACCTATTATCATATTATGCTCGCCCATTCAAGCACTATTCAGACTCAACCATGCTTCGCTTCCGAGATCTGTCCATGTCGTGCATATTCTATTCCGGGTGGTTTAGTCATGGACATTTGGTCTGCATTTTGCTCAATAAACGAGCAGTACCACACCTCTGTATTAGCACGGTTGGTTATGTACGGTGCGAAAGAAGCACAACATAGTACAGTCATGTGTACAGTACTTTATTTCACCTTTTATTATGACTGTTACCACGACCATCATCGTCATCATTATCGAGTATTTTTTTTTACCCAAAATTTATTATTCCAGATTTTATTGCGGTAACAGACATCATATATAATCATTAACAGTGCGTGAAATATATTTTTGTTCTAACAACAGTCATGTATGATTGTGTCTCCACCACTGTGAACGTATCTGCTATTCGTAACTTTATAAACCACTGTGGTGTTGGGAAAGTTCCAAGTGCAATGACCATATCTGTCGATTCATGCGGTTCACCCGTATTCTAGTACAGGGGCATCGAGTTCTCAGGTCCATACGGCGTACAGCCGTTTCAATGCGGGCTAATACAAATGTGTGTCTTTGTTTCTCCCTTGTGATGGGACTTTGTAGGATGAATGTTGATATGTATAAGGGCATGGAATGACCAATAAGGTCTGAATTGGTCTGTAATAAGGTAGGCACTGAGAATGGGTTGACAGGTATGTAGTAGTGTATAGTGTATTGTATAGTAGTCTATAGTGCAGGGTATAGTAGTGTATAGTGTAGCGTATAGGATGAACGTTGAGATTTATAAGGGCAGGGAATGACCAATAAGGTCTGAATTGGTCTGTAATAATAAAGTACTGATATGGAGTTGACAGGTAGGTAGTAGTGTATAGTGTAGTCATAATAAAGTTGTTTGGGTTAGATCGCGTCATTTATATGACACGGCCAATCAGTAAAAAATGTGTCACTTTGACAAAAGACAAAATAGTTCACTACCTTAGCCCACCGGTGTATTGAAGAGTGAATCCACAAAATTTACAAAAATTGTTTAGTGTAGTGTATAGTAGTGCATAGTATAGTGTATATGATGAATGTTGAGATTCATAAGGGCACGGGGTGCCCAACAAGGTGTGAATTGGTCTGTAATTATAATGTGGGCACTGGTTGACAGCTATGAATAGCCATCATTGACGCGACATTATGGAATTCAGCGGTCACCAACCTTTTTGGCACCAGGGACCGTTTTCGTGGAAGACAATTTTTTCACGGACCAGGATGAGTGGGGTCATCATTGGGTTTTTCCCCTCTTTTCAAAGAAGCTCTTCAGCGACGTTTGTTTTTTTTACTCATTTTGGCCAGGGGGTTAGCAGCTTGTGGGCTCTCCAAAACTGTGACAAGTGCGCAGTGCGGGAAAGGGTCGAGGACGGAAGTGGTAAACACTAAAATAATTGGGGCGGGCCACGCACGGACTCACCGCCCTCACCTCCTGCTGTGCGTCCCGGTTCCTAACAGGTCACGGACCTGGGTTTTGGGGACCCCTGCCCGAGTTGCCAATGGGATCTCAGTCTCTGGCTCGCTCTGACGCCCAACGGGAATTTCCAGAAGCCTCATCTGGGGCAGCCAAGGGTTCTTGTTTTCTTTTCGTATTTTTAAAAGCCAGCAACGGGCGGGGGGGGGGGGTGCTCGTTGCGAGGCTGCGTGGGTTCCCCGCCAGGGTTGTGGTGCACCGCCACCCCACGTGGCTGCCATTGCGTAATCGCGGAAAATGGCATGTGCGAGGCGGGTGTGGACCAGGGAGGGTTAGGGACCGCGGTGAACACGCGGCACCTAGGGGCAGCACTGCCTGTGAAAAAAAAAGCAATGATGGAAGCACTGCTTATGTAATGCCCATCCCATGCATGCGTCGAACTCTAAATCAGAACGAGCGTGGATTGTACCGGCGACGGGGATATGCTGGCGATGTCTCCTGCACGTATTCGCATACCTGTCGACCCCAAATCAGTGCCCTGTACTTATTACAGAACCAATTCAGGCCCTATTGGTCACCCCGTGTCCCTTATAAATCTCAATGTTCGTCCTACAAAGTCCCATCACAAGGGAGAAACACAAAGAAATAGACAAAAAGTAACAATCGCCCGTATTGAAACGGCTGTACGCCATATGTACCTAAAAACTAAATTTCCCTGTACAAGTATTTTGTACACAATGCCTCTGGCCCCATAACGAGCAGGGAGTGTGTGTGTGTGCCTTGAAATGTAGTGGGTGGTTGAGTTGGTGAGTGGATTAGTGAATGAGTAGGTGAGTGAGTGAATGAGCTGGTGAATGAATGAGCTGGTGAGTGAATGAGCTGGTGAGTGAATGAGCTGGTGAGTGAATGAGCTGGTGAGTGAATGAGCTGGTGAGTGAATGAAGTGGTGAGTGAATGAGGTGGTGAGTGGATGGATAAGTGAGTGAATGAGTGTGTGAGTGAATGATTAGGTGAGTGAGTGAATGAGCTGGTGAGTGAATGAGGTGGTGAGTGGATGGATGAGTGAATGAGTGTGGGTGAGTCGGTGGGAGTAGTTGCCAGCTTATCCACAGACCAAACCCAGATCAAGCAATGCTAGTTGTCCACATGTATATTATTATGAACTAGCTTCTTTGCCTGTCCTAGGACGGAAGCTGTAATATTTACGAAAAAATTGAGCAGAGTATAATTGTATCTTGTATAAATTTAATGGCAGTGAATCTTGCACTAAATATGTCATCAAACACTTCACTGCATTTCACTGTAGCAATGTATTAATGGTAGTGATTCTTGCACAAAACGATATCATTAAACACCTCACTTCATATTCTCATGTCACTGTAGCACTGTATATAACTGACCTTCAATTTTGTTCAAATTCACTGCTCTGATACTTTATTCTCTTTTGCTTTTCGGTCGCTGGGGTTGAAATGTCTATTTTACCATAATGTAGAAGCATCAATAGACTTACCTTTTGTCTCAAGTGCTGAAGAAATAAAAAAAGACGTCAATCCACTTTGTTGCTGCGTACAATTATTTATGAGATTCACTTGCAATAAAGAAACGTCAAACTCAAAGCGAATTTGCGAAAACAAAGTTATTTCCACTCGACCTTCTGCGTGAGTGTAAAAATCCACCCGCTCATGAATATTAATGACGGGGGGTGCGGCATGTGGAGTGACGTCACGTGCCGTTACACACAAACAGATATTCTTGGCTCATTATAGTAGTAATGTTATATGTAATAGAAAGTAATAATATGCTTCACATAATTTACACCAGGGTCGCTATTGCAAAAAGAGAAATGCATTACAGTATGTCCCAACAGGTCCAAATATCCTGGTTTAATAATACCTTTTGTGTATGGCACTTTTTAAAACGCACAATAGGTTTAGAACCACTGTAATCAAGTTACAGAAAAATGCGCATCACACCAATAATACATCGTATTGTAAGAATGCTAGAGTACTGTACAGTAATTCTATTATTTCGGAAATCCACACTGTCATGAAATAAACTTGTTCTGGAGGGTCCTACATATACAGCATCTAAACCACGTGGCCATCCTTACTCGGAATCCCTTCCCCTCTCCCCGCCCCTTGACAAAACAGACGCTGTTACGTGCAGTGTCAACACCCTATCTTTCCTAACCCTTTGCTCCAGTTTTTCTGTTTCTCTTCCACAATTTCCTCTTATTTTCCACTCTCTCTCTCTCTTCCCTTCCCCCTATATCGTTTTCCATCCATTACATCCTCGACTCGACTCAACCTCATTAGCCCAATGTTATGAATGAGTGTTATGGCCAATTAATACGCTTTTCTTGCACATATATTCGAATAGTATATACGTGCAGAAAATTCGTCGACAACAAATTACCTCAGTGCAAAAACCAAGACGGTTAATGTTGTATTCACATGTAGAGGAGAATCAATTTTACTTGGCACATGTTTAGGAGTGTATGGCTAATTGCAGTGATGAATGATTTACACGTCTAATGAAATAAAATATGCAAGCAAATAATCAACTTATAAAATTACGAATAATAAACCAACATTTGTTGAACAATTCCAATATGTAAATTATGACAACCCATTACAGATACAAACTAGTGTAGGCTCGAACACATTTCCCTTAACCCGAAACAAAAGTGTGCACTGTGTACAAAAAGCTATCAGTTTTAAGCATCATGCAGAACCACCAGCTCCTGAAGAACTGCATTGTGGTAATATTGGTAGTACCGTCATCATGTCTAAAGGAATTTAAGACAACATGAGCACAACAGAGTTCAGAATTGTATTAGTTTTGGAGCTTTTTGTAGACAGTGTACACATGTTTGTGTTGTTGAAACATCTCTAGGAAAACCCACAACACAAATTCGTAATGAGTAATTCTTAAGGAGTGGCTCCATTTTTATTTGACAGTAACTGAGAAGATCGCTATGCAGTTTTTCAGGAATTGCTGATTGTTTATATTTTTATTGCACAAGGGCTGAGTGCTTTTTAAACATAATTGTGTCTCGTTTGAAATGTACCTTGGGGTAAAACTTGACATGTTAATATTCGCTTCTACGTCGAGAAAGAAAACCTCTTCCATATTTGTGCTATGAAGATGGGCCGTTGACTAAAACATCACCGTCTTCAGCTTCACCTGAAGACGGCTGCTTGCGTTGTAGCCGAAACGTCGTGAGAATTATTTTATTATGTTTTATTTTTATTATTTTATTACTTCCCTTCTACGTGACTTTACCGAAAGAACCAAGAAGATGAATCCCTGCAGTCACGAAAGCTTTAAATCGAAATTTAAATCACCTTATATATTTTTTCTTTTTTAGGCCACACACAGTGTCATTATTGACGAATGTGAGTATTGTGCACATCTAACATAACCTTCCTCAGAATCATCAGCTCAACACACACTTCACGAACCTCGATGCAAAAACCAAGCACTGGACATTTGAGCAATGGCTCTAAATTAGCCACGAATCCTAGGGTACCTCCACTGCCACCACTCCTGAGAATGTTTCCAGTTTGAGAAGTTGAGATCGTGGTCTGGGATGCGGAGACTTTTAATGGACTAATTTCTCTGTTGTGATCAATCTTGTGCCTTTTGTTTTTGATTTGCGTGGCAGTTGCTGTAAATAAGATTTTGCCCTCGTTTATCAGTTTCATTTCAGTTTCATTTCTTTGGTATAGACCTGTGAGCCATTCGGCTCTTCAATCGGGTGCAACCGCAACAAACTAAAACATGAATAAGAAAACATCTTAAAGTGACTATGTGCAAACAGAAAATCCAGGAAAAGACAGCAACATATTGCAGAAAAAGCACCGTACATCAACGTTGTGTGCAAAAATCCCAGTGGGATGCAAGTCAAACAACAACAACCACCACAAGACAACGTAGATTAAGGCCATCAGTCTAACTCCGGACTACAACAAACATTGCCAAACCAAAACACGTTTTCATTAACGTACAGCGTTGTAGCGGTGCAATTAGCACGAATGCCGCATTACAGAGTCATTGCTATCATTCTTCTCGCAACGTCTCTCTAAAATCAGTCGTTTCTTTATATCTGGAGTTTAAATTTTCGTTTAAAAAATCAATAAAATGCCACTGGCGTCTGACACCCGGGGCCCATCTCAGCAAGCTGGGGGGTGGTGGCTTGGCAGGCTGCGATTGCCCGCGGTCCCTGACCTCAGCAAACCCAGTCTAGGGGTTGGATCCTTCGCTCGCTCGCTGCGTAGCCGTGACCCATCGCGATCGCATCTCGTTTAAGGGGGGCCCTAGCAGCCCCCCAACCCTCCCCCTTCCCCGATCTCTCTCCTAATATCTCTCAAACTATATCAAAACCCCCCTCCGCCTTTAGCCAGTCAGTCCTTAACCAGCCGTCTAGAGAGAGATCACCACACCGACTCGGCGCCAACTCATCATCATCCAGCGTGGGGCTTCGCGTCCGTGATCACAGCCGGTGGTGGTGGTGGTGGAGAAATAGGCATCGCGAGGAGGATGATGATGATGATGTTGTTTTGATGCTGCAATTGTTGTCTCCTGAGCCCGGTGAGTGCCCTTGATCGTCGCCGGGAGTTTTGTTGTTGTGCGCCGCGAGTAAATGGGGGGGGGGGGGGGGGGAGGCCTCAACTTTTTTGAGCGTCAGAAGTTTGCGTTTGTTTTGTGATCTCCCGGGTTGTGTGCACGTACCTCGGGCCCAGTTGTGTTGCTTGTTTCGTTGGTGCCGTGGCTTTTTGCGTAAAGCGTTCGCATTTTTGTCTGGCGTTTCGCGATTACAAAGTGACGTTTTGAAAATGAAAAAAAAAATCTGAAAATGTGTTAAGCGCGCCGCCGCCCAACCCTTGTGGCAATTAAGTGGCTTGTTGATGTTCAAACGCTAAATATAAACTTTTAGCAATGAATCAAGGGCTGGCTGCATTGCCCACAATACAATACTTGCGGGGAACATGCAAAACAAAAACACGCTGTGATGAACAGTGACGTTTGTGTTGTGATTAATGTGGAACTTTGGTTTGACTGCCACCCCCCGAGAAAGGCTGTGGAGAAGGTGCGTTGCCCGAAACGTCGCCCGTTGTATACTCTTATTTTCCTCTCCTTAAGGCCAACACATGTGTTGAGTGTTGTTGTTGTGGTAGTTGTGTTCGTTTACTCACCGTATCGCTCGTTTACTATCAAAACGATTAACAGTAATATTCGTTATTACTGTTAGCCAGTGATGCAAGTTAATAGGATAATATATCTGTGTATACGTCGTGTAAATGTACACTGTGTGTAGTGTATATGGGTTGGTCTGTAGGTGTGAGTTTCGACAGTACTGTATGACAGCATGTCGCTGTAATATCTACATCAGAGTACGTAATTGTATAGGGCACTTTGTGCATTATTATTATTAATGTAGTCTGATTACGATGTGTACAATGTGCAGAGGATAACGTACATCACAGAAAGCGTGTGTTTGATGGCGTTGAACACTTGTGTGTAAGATTTGGCACATGGTGAGCGTTGAGGAGGTGGAGGAGAAGGAGGAAGTGGCATGTTGTAACTAAAAACTTACTACAACAAGTGTCCAGACAGCTTTGGACAAAACGCAAAATGTTTTTGGTGGAGTGTGGGATTTAAGTTGAACGCCGGTGTGTGTGTTGTTGTTGTTGATGTGTTTGTTGTTGGTGGCTGTGATCGTGTTGTAGAATTGATGGAACACTTTTTGTTCGTACAATATATTAAAATAATAAGTTGAAGCTTGCTAATCCGGGGTATGCGTTTGCATAATGCTTACAACAGCCTCTTTCTCTTTGAGAAATAACTATAATGGCTTGTATAGTTTCTATATTTTATAGACTAAACTTAGTACATGTTCGGAATTGTCAGTAATGTCTTCATTATTGAGTGTTTGTAATGTTTGTATTACGATAATATTTAGATTGTCTTTTTGAATCTCTTGTAGAGAGAATATAAAAAAAATGTGTCTGACTGCTATGGTACACTTCAAGTACTGTACAGTAATGTACGTGTGTATACATACAACTGATCATCATGTGTATATAACCTACTGAATAACATACATTTACAACTTTTCATATGTATATGACAGTGACAACTAAATAAGTATACTGTATATAGACGAAACGTTTGTTTGTTAACTCACAACACTGTCACAAAAAAACATGAAATAAATCTGGATTCCTTTATTAAACTTCACGATTGGATTACTTTTACTAAAACTCAAGATTACTATTACTTTCATCATTGTCGAGTTCTTACTATTGTTTTTTTCCTTAGACCTTAGAAGCTGTCCGAAACCACCGCCCTTTCTTCATTTCCAGCATTCCACATTCTCGTCGTCTCTTGTGGCTGCCGCACAGTTACTGATTGAACAAAGTGACCTCTGCATTTCTGAACATTTGTTAAAGTTCACTCAAATCCCCTGACTAAGGCAGAGGAATTGAGATAGGATTATGATGAGCCAGGTGTACAGTTTACTCCGAGCCAGCCCCAAAAATAAGGAAACTATTCAGCTGGAGAAAAAAAACCCATTTGTCGAGGCCCAAGACATTACAGTACTTTATGAATCCATTGCTAGATGAAACCTGCCATCATGTCATGTCAGTCATGAGGGTTTCCTGACAACACTTTAAAAAAATCGTGAATAGGCCTCTTCTTTCAAAACAAGTGCATCCCACCGTAGTCCCCAAATGAGCAACCTTACATGTTATTGTTTGACAATCTTACTCCAAATTGTGATGAATATATTATTGTATCACTTTGAATTTGGTGAAGTTACGTGTTAGTAATAGTATACAATTTTCAATTCTTTTTCAAGCCACTGGTGGGTGAAGGCCTCTCCCATGCCGTGCCAGTCATGCAGGTTGCTTGACCATATTTCACCATGCCACAATGGTGTGGAACGGTGAAGTTGCGGGTGTTCAGGACCCGTTCAGATATCACTTGCCACCGATTTGAGCCGTGGCAAGTGTCAAATTGACACACACGAAGGTGGAAGCTGGTTAAATTGTGTAGTACGATTATTAGTGCCACTGAGGCCATGTGAATGCCCAATTTACGTGTTGAAACTTCAATTTTTTACCAGTTGCATGTTGCCAAAAACATCACCACTAATTTGGCGAATTCTGTAGAATGTTAATCTGTTTAATCTGCTACCCAAAGTTGATTGCAATTGATGTAGATTATAGATGGCACTTGGCACCAATGTAGTCAAGCCTGCTTATAACTAGAACAATCTGAAAACTGATATTTTTGACTTTGGGCTCCAAAAAAAATACAGTCCGGACGTTGATTGGTTTCACTCACAGGGCAGAGGGTTAGTCTAAATTTTGAAATCACTTACGAGTCTTGTGCCGAATATAACAATATAAATGATCACCCATTGTAAATGAGCACAGTGCGTTTGAGCTGCTGGCTTTAAAAGATGACGATGCTGAAATGTAATCTTTGGATTCATATATTGAGTGTTGGCCTCTTCAGGAATGTTGAAATTCAGCAGGATTGGTTGGGAGTTATATTTGTTGTTTCTTTACGTAACTTTTCCATGGCCGATTAGTGTTTTGGACAGTTTTTTATAGAGATAAGGGCAGCATAACTTTCATTACTTGTTGCAAAACCCCTCATTCGACTCATCTTCTCTGATTTCAAACAAGAGTTATTATCTGATATTAATGCCATTTTTATTTGTCATTTAAACAGCTAAGGGAATAGTGATCTATTATATCTTTAGCATAAAATGTGGTTTGTGTCATCACAGGACTGATGTGTGTTGGCAACGTTTTTTTAACATTGGTTACCGCTACCAATTAAAAGATGACAAGTGTTATTTAATTACATTGTGCTCAAGTCAGGGTTTCCCATAAGTCATTTCTCGCGACTTGCCACTGCATATTTTCAAAAAAAAACAAGTAGGTACATGCAGATGTCATTTTCAGAGTGAAAAAAACCTTAATGGATATTATACAGGACATAACTGGGACATCAGATGACAGTCAAAATTAACACTGGAATGGAGGCCGATGGATGAACGGAGGTAGACAGAAGTGACAGACAGTGGGGCCAGACCTTTGCCCAGCAGCGGGATGTTAATTGCTCAGCAAGAAAATTAATAAATCAGTAAACTGAGAGAATGAAAACAGAATTCCAAAAGTCCACCCAAAAATAATCCGCGAAATCCTGTAATCTGCAAACTATCCGCGGATCTCTACTCCTCCCGAAGTCCGCAGTGAATTCACGGATGGAGTGGCTATTTCGTCTTGTAATCCACGGCATAGTGCGCCGGCGGCCTTTCGTGGATTATTATAATTTATGGTAATGCTAGAACAAGTTTACTATCTATTTTTATGAGCATTTCTTAAAAAAAGCTGAAGATTGCAAAGAGGCCGCTCGTCGTCTTTGCAATGCGCATTTGGCGAAGTGTTTCAGTGGCGTAGCTGCAGAGAGAGATGCGGAGGTGCAGATAAAAACGACGAGGAACTGCAGGTAAACAAAAGGTGCTACAGTGCAAAAAGCGTAACTCCAGAATAATCATGATTTAAATTTATATAGCGCCCTTAAACAATCGTTCTCAGGTCGTTAAGAGAGAAATGTGTGGCTGCAGATAAAAATGGTACGTGAAATACAAATATTTGGCTACGCTACTTTTTTGGTTTTACATCAGCGCACATGAGCTGTGCTGATGTAATCTGTTGAGGAGTAAAAGATTCTTGCATTTTTTCAAAACTTGATTTCCAAGTCTCAACATATAAACAAAAACTCCTTTAATATAGATCCATATGGCACATTTGGTCAATTTGAATCTTGAAACAAATTGTAACCTCTGTCGGTGAAATGATTGCAGATTAAGGAAGCTGCTGCTTGTCACGTGATGCGCTTACCCTGCAACCCATACATATTTTGACAGATAACAGAGTCGTGCAGCTGATTCTTTCTGTTTTCCGTGACACACCGCGTAGATGCAACTTTTGTGCTGCTTACGGAACATACGTCCGCGGTGCGCCATGGAATACAGGATCTGTGATATGGTTCCCCTGTGCATCATTGGTCTGCTGTAACATAGCAGGGTGTCATTTATGTATATTGAACTTCTTTAGCATCATAGGTAGCCAACCCTGTAAATCAGAGGTGGGGGTGAAGGACAACAAACTAAGTACAAAAGCAGACATGAGAAACGCAGAGTTTGAAAAACTCTGCGGTGGAGACATCTCCAATTCAGTTTTCCCGCAATGTTTACGTCATGTGCGCATATAAAATGTATGACCAACGGCTGACTTTGCAAAACAAAACTTATTTTCAGTGAACGAGACACTGGGAGATCCGTGCACGAGGACTTCGGAGAGCAGGCAGCAGAGCAGTGATTTGGCCGCACCGCGGGGAGACTGCGCACGCCCCTCGGCATCGTCACACGTCCTCGCCGTGCGGTGGGTTTCTCCGGCGAGCGACCGAGTAGGCGAGCGAGCGGTCGAGTGCCCTCTCTCCGGTTCCGCCGACCGTCGCCATGTCCGAACACCCGAGCGACAGCGATTACTCGGCGACCTACGACGACCGGCACAGCGGCGGCGGGAAGGCGACGCCCCCGGGCAAATTCAAGTTCTCGGACAAGAACAGCGACGAGTACAAGCGGCGGCGGGAGCGCAACAACATCGCCGTCAAGAAGAGCCGCATCAAGAGCAAGGAGAAGGCCGAGGAGACGCAGCGGAGGGTGAACGAGCTCAAGGAGGAAAACGAGCGCCTGGAGGCCAAGATCCAGACGCTGTCCAAGGAGCTCGTGGTGCTCAAGGAGCTGTTTCTGGAGCACGCGAGGAACGGGCCGGGAGGTGGCGGCGGACCTGGGGGAGGGCCGGCTCAAGCGGGCGGTGGCGGGGGTAGCAGCGGCGACGCCGCCTAACAGAGAAGGATGGGGGAGGAGGGGGGTGGTCGAAGCCCCGATCATCCGAGTTCGCCTCCACACATCCGGTAGAAGTTGACAAATGGCATCGGCGACCTGGGTGGTTGCCAATCACATTGTCCACTTTGTTTGCTGCATCTCGCCCTCCCACGGCTTCCCACCGCCCCGCTGACATCCCACCCCCTCTTGCCCCCCCACGCGCCCAACCCACATAATTTTCGGACGAGCCGCTTCATCCCACCGTAATTTGAGTTGTTCCTTCTGCTGGCGCACCTGTCCGATTCGCAGTATCGCTCTTGCTGCACCCCGCTATTTAAGAATGATCCACGCACCTTGGGGTGAAGAGAAGGGTGGCCGTGAAGTGCGTTCGAAGCGTGCTCCTTGGAAACGCTTTTTTGAAAACGTCTATCGAACATTTGTAAGCCGTGTCGTGGAAAAATGGCAGTACCATTGAAAGCAAAAAAAAACAAAAACATTTCAGCGTGCAGAGGTTTTTAACAGTAACCTTGGCATTTTTGAGGTCCTCGGTGGTGTGCGCAATGCAGTGGGCTCTGCAGTCTCTTATGAATTGTACATATAAGCTATGCTGTACCAAGCCCCTTGTTAGCCGCTTTTCTGTCGACAATGTGCGCTGCGTTTCTGCATCATACTGTAAGAAGAGCAGCGTGCTCTGCCCTTTGGCGCTAATTGTCAGGAGTGCGTGCTTGAATGTGCCCTTAGCTCATTGGCAATGCTTGCTGATTGTTATACTACCGTATTAAAGTAATTTGTCTCTGGGAAAAGCATTTCCGTTTTTAGAAAAAAAAGGCTACACAAAAAAATATCCTACACTTCAGAAACAACCAATACTTTGTATTATATAATGTATACTAAATAAACGCGTTTGTAAAATAACGAAATTCGTTTGTCCACCAGTAGTATGACTGTTTTCTTCTCATGTGTCATGTTATGTGTTACAGGTTTCATTTTCAACAAGTCTTGTTTAAAAAGTGTTAATGCATTTACTCTATCTTCATCATGGGACCTCCTTTGCCAGTACCTAAATATACTAATAGGGGTTTTTCCCCTTTTTTTCTGGCAACAAAACTGACACCTTTTGCAAGGAATCATGTTTGCATTAACCACAATACTTGCAGTCGGAGTATTGTTTTTTGTTTGCATTTGACTGCAAGTATTGTGGTTAATGTAAACATGATTCCTTGCAAAAGGTGTCAGTTTTATTGCCCGAAAAAAGGGGAAAACCCCTGTTAGTTTACTCTATCTTGTCATGGATTTTTAAAACCTAGCTGTCAATCTTTTGTTGTTCTATTCGGTATGTGAAGGCCTTTCCATGCCGTGTCAAGTCTCAAGATTTATTTTTACCGTACTTCATGCTGGTCAGTGCGTGTTGGTAAAGTGGAGAAAGAGATCCAGGACCGGCTCCATGACCAAGAACTTCACGTGGTCCACTGGGGTTCATCGAGCATCGCACGAACAACTGTGCCACTGCAATGGATACCTTGTTTAAAATCCCATGCTGTACAATAATACATTGTGATACAACTGAGGATCAAGAATTCTCACAGGTGAGTATCTGTACTTAGGACAGATGGTAAACAAGTAGCACCGCGATCAAGTGTGCGGACTGTACAGCTGCATCAAGACCCGTGAAGACAAGGTCCAGGCACCGGGCTATGAAGGGGGGGGGGGCGGTTAGTAGACCAGGGGGACCAATTTTATTCCTTGTGCCCCTGGCCCATGCCGACTGTGCTACGCCACTTGAGGGTAGATATGTTTAAACGTGTGCGTATTAGCTTCTGGCACTTGAGCTATTAATAAAAGCCAATAAATGGAAAAAGACGCTGAGTGGGAAAAGTTATATCTACTAGCTTCTACAGAGGACCAGACGGTGGCTATTTTAATACCACCCTGAACTGTCAATGGCTGGCAGTTGGGAGAGAGTCTTAAGCTGCGCCCACACACACCCACGCACAAAGACAAAGATCCCCCATACAGTCCACACAGGCTGTTGGGGCAAGTGCTGTGAGCGACCACCAATGAATGCTGGAATGGCGCACGAGGGGGTGCAGTGGCCAGCATAACACCTAACCGCTTTTATCTCCCCACTGCCTACGTTTACACATCGCACCAGCTACTAATTGAAACCTGTGGTTGACCTTAGGGGAGGCCCGGGACCCGTCTAGATATCTCAATTTGTGTTGACCATGAGCAGGAATTGAGTTGCCAGCTTTTCTAGCCCGTTACAGTAACCAAAGCGCCGGTCGCTCCACTCACTCGTCTTGGGAGGGGGCCTTGATGTTGTCATCTGCCAAATGAGATGCAGCTTTAAATAGTACCTGTCAGTTTATGACGAGTCGTGTTGCAAGAAGTTAATTGTTGAACGGCTGCGGGTATTTTAATGCCCCTTTTGATGGGTACGTCTGAAACATGGGCAGCCCAAGACCCTCCCAAGTTGGTCACGTCCGGCACCAGCGAACCGTAACAGCAGAGGCGGGGATCAATGTCGGCTGGGTCTGTGCGGGTTGGCGACCCAGGGAAATATGTTTGGCACCCGGCTGACCACACCCAGTGTATGCTACGGCCACTATTCACATGCCCCACTGTAGTCTGCCGGCAACGCATACAATATTCGGTGAGAGATTGCACCCCAGGTGCAGGTGTGCCTCGTTCGATGTGGACTCTTCCATTTTGATATTCGTGGTCAAAAGACGGATCCTGGTCAGCCCTACCTGTACGTGAAATGGACTTTTCCGAAGAGTTGGTCGTTACGTGTCAATTTTTTTCGATTAACAGAGCTGCAACTGTGCTGCCGAACGAACAGACGAGTTGCGTACTCTTTCATCGTGTTGTACTGTATTTAACTTACCAATGAATTGACAGGGAATTTGTCGATTACCACTTCTGTCTAAAGCCTGGCAATGCAACATTGCATCGATGTGATGACTCGCACTCGAAATTACATGCTTGTGATCGTGCGTGCGAAATATATGAAAATAGGATTCATGTTACATTCATGCTAATGGACCAAAATAACACCGTACAATCGGGACGAGAACACGTGAATAATATAAGCAACGTGGTAAAACAAATTCTTGACTATCACTGGAAAGTAAATCATATCAGCCACAGTTAATCCCAAACCGTCACCATTTCTCATAGTCCCACGATGTGACAATCCACCCAGCGGCGTTTGCAAACGAGCCGATTCCATCACTCCGTCTCCACGGTTCATGTCCTCCCAGGCATGTCCCCTTCTTTGGCACCCATGCCTTCCTTAATCTCGTCCACCAGCCATCATCCATTCCACCGACATCTCCTGCCAAAGGGAACTTTTTTTCTTACGTAAAACATTGTCTTTGACCTATGCAATTTCTTGGAAGCACGTACTGCTTTTATGCGTGTTTCTAAAGTGTTAGTAATCCCACGCGTGCATTTGTCCATGCTTCTCTGCACACGTGATCTCATGCTCCGTCTTCGTGACGCATCGTAGCTGGCATTCGGATCACCAGGTGGCACGGCACGCGACACGTTCACATAGCCCGCGTAAATCAACCAGGGGGTTCTGTACACACCCCTTCTTTCTTAGCATTATGCAACGCCTGCTCGGTTGGATAAGGACTGGCAGAGCAACGATTACACATCCCTTTTGTGTACCAAGAAAATGAAACCACGGTTCCGCATCCAACGCCCCCGGAAGTGGCACGTTCACAAATTCACCGAACACCGAGGTTTGTCGAATTCGCTAGACATTTAAACGTCACCTCGCCAATATTGGAGGATTTGGTACATGCGTGTGTGTGTACATACTTCAGCGTGCTGGTCATTGCGGGCTGATAGAAGTGGGGAGCGTAGATGTCGGAGAAGAGTAAAGTACAGACTTTGCTGCACTGCGTCCCTGCTGAAAGATAGCCCTGCATCAGCCGAACAACTCCTGTCTGTCTGTTGAACTTCTTTTTTGCCGTACGTAGCCAACCGTGCTAAACAGAGGTGATGGGGGGAGGACAACAAACAAATCACAAAAGCGGTTTCAGAGAAATTAGTTTGTCATCGAGATTTAAAAGTGCATAGCTCCAGTGACTTCTTAATATCGGGAGGAAGAGCGTTCCAGACGGCCGCAGAAGGGCTCCTGAAAGCGCGCGATGCAGTGACCGTCTTTGTTCGATGGCCATCCAAACGCCGCTGCTGCGAGGATGACCGGAGTGCACGTGATGGTTTATGGGGCCGGTATCTGCAAGGTCGTCACTCTTCCAAGCACTACCTAGGCCCTCTCTTCACATACCGTGTGCTGCGTGGGTGTACGGAGGCGTCGGCTTTTTCGCTGTTAAGCGATTCGACTTTGGCTAGCACACGTCAGGGTCGCCAGGAAATCGCAGAATAGCGATGGAATCCTCCACCTCTGCGTTATCCTCCCACTGGTGCGGGTGTTTCTCTGGATCCTTATCCTCCCACATGCCACAGACAAATGGAAATAACTAAACATTCCGACGAACAGGCAGGCCCTCCTGAAACAAAAAAAGTTGATTGCATAAAAGAAAAAAAGTTCGGGACATTTGTTGCATCGCTCAAAGGGACTGTGAGCAATGGACAAGATTAGTAATGGAATGGCAGCTCGAGGAGGGAATGTGTATGGAGGACGACCACCGTTGAGATGAAGCAGTGAGATCAGCTCGTGGGCACGGGCGAGACGGACTGTGGCCATCGCAGGACCGCGAGGGATGGCGACGGCTTCGGGAGGCCTTCATCCAGCAGTGGATTGATGATGGCTGATGATGACGATGAGTATAGGATACGTGCTTTAGAGGGAGGCGTACAATTCAGAATCAGAATATTTATACTGGAGAAATCCAATGAGCTATCCGGCTCTATATTTCACGAGTGAATATCAGCTGCCATGAGTCGTGTTTTTTTAAGTCAAGGTTTTGAGAACAAGACCATAAAACACCAAGTATCCTGCAACAAAGAGCACTGTTTAAAGTTGCAATGGATAAAGAGTTCATACGTTTCGACGATTGAGAAAGATGATGATGAATAATAACTTTGGGAGGGGTGGGGGGTGCGAAGCAGACTATGGGAGGGGAATTCCCAAGCGGGAATAGTTCGAGGCAAGCAGCAAACTGAGAAGTGTTTGGCCTGTAGTGTGGTGGTTGAACACCACGTGTGGATGAGTCAAAAGCAGTCTGGTAGCCAGAGACACCCCACGTGGAGTGGTGGATGTTGGGGAGGGGGGGTAGCTAACAGCAGCGGATAGACATTGGATGTGGATGACGACTGTGATACTTCGTGGAAGTCTTCCATTCGCACTGGAACCAAGTGTTTGCAGGAGGAAGTCATTATGGGCACTGGTGGGTGGTCAAATCGTGTCACTTCATTACGATAATTCGCGTTGGCTGCGAGCCACCGCCGTTTGCCCTCTGGTGACCGGCTGCTCCTGTGGCCCACAGCACTCGCACTGTATGGGCGACCGGTGGGTGGGTGCGTGGGTGGGTGGGTGCGTGGTTGGGTGGGTGGGTGCGTGGGTGGGTGCGTGGTTGGGTGGGTGGGTGCGTGGGTGCGTGGTTGGGTGCGTGGGTGGGTGCGTGGGTGGGTGGGTGCGTGGTTGGGTGGGTGGGTGGGTGCGTGGTTGGGTGGGTGGGTGCGTGGGTGGGTGGGTGCGTGGTTGGGTGGGTGCGTGGGTGGATGGGTGGCCGTGGGGAGCGGAGGTGCAGCTATTAGCGCACTGCACTACGAACCCGGTAAGTCGAGTTCGAGTCCCGCTCACGGTCAACACCGGTGACAATTATCTGAACCGGTTCTGGGGCCTCTCCTAAGTCGACTCAGCCTCAAATGAGCACCTGGTGTTGCGTGTGAACATCGCCACTGGGGAGACAAAGTCGGCCGGGTGTTGGCCACCCACGCCAAAGTGCCGGCCTTGATTGGGTGCTACTCGCTAACAGCACTTGTCCCATCAGTCTGAGTAAGGCTATACGGGAGATATTTGTCTGCTGTGTGGCTGTGTGTGGGTGTGGGTGTACACACTCTGTGCACCGATCAAATGTCACGTGGAGTTTGCGAGTGGGACGTCTGTGCGCACGCGTCGGCGCACCCATCCCGCAGAGCACGTCGCAAACACTACCCTGGCTGTTTGAAGCCCACCCCGATTGAATCCCTTCACTTATTTTAAAGTACATTTCCATTCAATACACACCTATGCAAAAGGTACCTCCCCTTCCTCCTCCTTCTCCCCTCTTTTTTTTCAATTGGATTTTTTCAGGGCCAGACAGGAAGTGTTCAATTACTTACATAAGTCTAAAAATAACATTACACGCGCACACGGTTTTTTTAATTGCATGTTCTTTAAGGTGCAAGTGCTGGCTTTGATGATTACGCCACGGGAGAGTGTTTGATGTGGTTCGTCTTGAGCTTTGGAAAGCAATCACCCAGCAGTGGATTGACCATGGCTGCTTGTGCAAGATGATGACGATGATGTTGTGAAGGTCTTTGTTGTTGTTTGTTGGGCGAGTGTCCAAAAAGAAACAACGCACGTGGTGGAAACGTCACGACAAGTTGTTCGACGCTCACCCCCCCCCCCGTCTCTTCGTAGAAAATTTGCCGGAAGATCCATCCATCGGGAACGATGTTCTTTTTTTAAGTTTTGTTTTCGGAGACGTTCACTCAATTGGCCTGCAAGCTTAGTTATCGCTCGCAGATTTTTGTCCGAGGCGAATCAAAATGTATCGGTCGGCATGCTCGTGACGCGAACACCACGCCCGAGTGTTGTTCAATCTCGTTTATTTTACACACCTTTTGCCCACGTAATTATGAGGTCGACGGCTTAGCCATTAGTCACGCGGCTTCTAACATCTATTATCCGTCGACACAATCGCTTCGCGTTGGTAATCATGAAGAAGCCCCCCCCCCCCCCCCTGCACTCAACCCCGTAGTTGCGTGGTTAGCGTCGTTCTTTATATAGCTGTATTCGTACGGGGTGGGGTGTGGGGGGAACGTTTGGGGCACGTTTAGTCGATGATATATTTTGTTGACCCTGCAATGCACATTTTCTTTTTACTACCATGTGTGCCGAAGGTTATCAACCCCATTGTTTACTCTGGAGCGCCGTAGGTCCAGAAATGAGTTTTCGTGTCCCCAGCTGCTTTTGAAAGCAAAAGGACAAAACAAAAGAGCAGATCGCCTTTGACGACTCTCGACTGAAAGACGGCGATTCGACGAAGAATGAAGAAACAAACATCGAGTTTCTTTATCGGCGCATCAACTTCTGTCCCAATTCTCATTGCGCGGGTCTCCCCGAGGTCTCTCCCGTCTCCTCTCAAGGGGCCATCGGTCACCCGACTTGAAGGAGTGGTCCGAGTTAAGGCAGTGGGGCAGGGTCTGGGGGGGGTGGGGCTGGTCAACATTGACTCACGCCACACACAGCCCAGCTCAGTTCGGCTTTCAACTCGAGCTTTACCTTGACTTAGCCCGCCGTGGCGTATTACTCACGCCTGCCTCCTCCTCCGTTGGCGCTGTGCGAGTAAGGGAAGCAGAAAAAGAGAAAACACAAACACACGCAGCCGGTGTTTGGTTAGTTGGTGGTGCGGGAGGCACAATTCCTTTCCCCGATAGCTCAAACACCGCAGCCAACTGTTCCGCCCCCCCCGCCTCTCTCCTTGTACCCTTTGCAAGACCAGGCCGGGCTTAACAGTGCGTGTGTTTGTGCGAGGAAATTTGGGCGTTTTCGCGTCGATCGCTGCCAGGTTCTCCACACCTCTCTGTGCTAAACGGAGTCGTGGAGGGAGGGATCTAGCGGCGGGGGGGGGGCTCTAGCGGGGGGGGGGGGCTCTAGCGGGGGGGGGGGGGCTCTAGCGGGGGGGGGGAGGGCTCTAGCGGGGGGGGGGGGGCTCTAGCGGGGGTTGGGGGGGGGCACTAGCGGGGGGGGGGGGGGGCTCTAGCGGCGGGGGGGGGGGGGCTAGAGCCGTGTTCCTTACCCACCGGGCCAGGAGAAGGCAAAACGATGAGGATATCCGTGCGTCGTCTACCTCTACATGGGACCTCATTGCCAACTCCCGTTTCCACTTAAGTCAAAATGCGGCGGTGTTTCCAGCGTGCATACTTTTTTTCTTCTTAAAACTATTTGTTTTTATTTTACTAGGTAAAGCCCCCCACCCCCGCACCCCACTGAGCTATGTAGCTCTTTTTCAGAAGCGGACCTGGCTACCACAAACGATAGCTCAACGAAGTGGCTGATCGTCGCGTGGAAATGTATAGCAGCCAAATGCTCTAAATGCGTGACGTTGATTCCGGAAGAAAATCCACGCGACCACGGGGAGAGCACGCAAACTCCAAATATACAGCAGGCGTCAGGGTCGGGATGGAACCCACGAACGCCTGTATACCGGGAGAGGTCGTTAACATCTCGGCGCGCGGGGCTGCTGCGTCTTCATTGTATGCGCGAGTGTGCGAGCGTTTTTTTGTTTGCGTGGGAGCGGTGGCGCAGCGGTTAGCGCGCTGCGCCACCACCGCATGTTACGTAGCCCCACCCACCCCATACGTCGACTCAACCTCAAATGAATACCTGCTGCGCATAGCTGCCAACCCATGCGGCTTAACCTGGTAATCTTATACGGGAATTTCGATTTAAAGCTTTCGTGACTGCAAGGATTCATCTTCTTGGTTCTTTCGGTAAAGTCTTTCTGACAGACCTGTTCTTCACCTGAGGACGGCTGCTTGCGTTGTGGCCGAAACGTCGTGAGAATTATTTTATTATGTTTTATTTATTTTATTTTATTATTTCCCTTCTACGTGACTTTACCGAAAGAACCAAGACGTTGTACGGGGAAATTGAGTTTTCAGGTCCATACGGCCGTTTCAACACGGGCACAATTTTTTTTCTTTTTTTGTGTTTCTCCCTTGTGATGGGACTTTGTAGGATGAACGTTGAGATTTATAATGGCACGGGGTGACCAATCATGTCTGAATTGATCTGTGATAAGGTAGGGCACTGATAAGGGGTTGACAGGTACGTAATAGTGTAGTGTATAGTGTAGTTTACAAGGTGAACGTTGAGATGTTTAAGAGCACGCGGTGACCAATAAGGTCTGAATTGTTCTGTGATAAGGTCTGCACTGATAAGGGTTTCCACAGGTGTGGGTGCGGTGTGTAGTAAATATCGCCACTTGGGAGACAAAGGCGGCCGGGATGTGCTGCTACCCAACTACCCCCTCGTGTGCCTTGCCGGCCTTAGCAGATGCTCGCACAACGGCACCTTCCCCAACAGTCTGTTAATGCCGTACGAGTGGGGTGTGTGGCGTGCATCTTTGTCCCGTGTATTCGAGGCGTGGGTAGGAGAATGGCCAAGCTACGGGGGGCGGGGTGGTGGATGTTTGGACCCACGCTTGCGAATGGAGAGAAAGGCGATGGTGCGTCGGTGAGGAATGCTGCACAGGTAAACGAATGATTGGGGGAGGAGGAACTCCAGATGGGGGGAAAGTGCGGGGGGAGGCTCAACGTTCACATCGTTGCGAGGGGGATGATAAGCAATAGATGGAGAGGACACCGTGTCTGTGACGGTCACGAATCGACTCAACAATCGATAACCCCCCCCGCCCACTTCCTCCTCTGTGTATGGGTTCATGGCAAGGGCTGGCATGAAGTCATGATACACCCCTCACCACAGCCCCATCCTCCACTGCAGGTGGAACAATGTGTTGCGACAAATCACAACAACGCATCGCAGCTGTCACGATGGTTGTTGTTGTTTGCAACGTTGGTGCTTGCTTGGTGAGCGCTCTATAACCCTTGGTTATCGCTCTCTCACCCTGCTATAAAATAATAATAATAATTTACTGGTTATGCCACTGTAGGATGAAGTCCTTACCCACAGCCATGTCGCTCACGGTGACAAATCGATTCAAGCACCGATTTTGCAGCGCCTCTCGTATTTCACCGCACGTTGAACTTCTTTCGCACCGTACGTAGCTCAAACCGCGCTCATTGGAGGTGGGGCTGACAGCAGGGATTGACACGAACCCGCCACGATCCAACCCACTACAAACACGACATAGTGAACACACCGAAAAGCGTTCGATAGTTTTATACCCCGAGATTCCGCGCGCTGTGTCCATTATCGCAAGCGTCACACTGCACCGCCCGTATATTGCCTTGACGCACACACACACACGCACACACACACACGCACACACGCATACACGCACACACACACGTCCCGCTCCTTATTAGGCAGCAGAGAATGCCCGAGGAGAGCGAGAGAGAGAGCGAGAGATACACGCCTCGCGAAGAGGACGCCGCGTTCGGAACACGGTGCAGGCTGTAAACAGAAAGTCGTCACCAAGTCGCCGCTACTGCGCCTCCTTGCTCTCCTCCCCATCCCCTCCACCCACCTCGCACCCACCTCGCACCCAGTGCCGGATTATCCCAGTAGCACAAGTAGCTACATGTGTAGCTACTGGCCCCGCACCTTCAAGGGCCCAGCGCTAAATGCTTTCAAGCTTTCAATTCCGGATCAGTGATTCTGCACTTGCTCTATTACTATAGTACTATACCGCCTTCACACTTTTATGAACGACTGGGTGTTTAAGGTGAGCGATTTGTCGTAACAGGGGCCGTCCATAAATGACGTCACGCGATTTTGGACGATTTTTGACCCCCCCCCCCCTCGTCACACGGCGTCACAAAAAATCAGACCCCCCCTCTAATATGACGTCACAAAGCTTAAAATCGCTTTAAACTATTGTCATTGTAGTGCGTATTTAATGTGGCGCTGCACTCTGATGTTGTAGGAGAAAACATTTATTAAAAAGTCTATTTAATTAAGTAGAACGTGTTGTCTATGTTTATTTAAAGTTGCGCATTTTGATGTGACGTCACATTTCTCACCCTCCCCCCCCTCGTCACACATCGTCACAAATGTCTGACCCCCCCCCCCCCGCTAGGTGCGTGACGTCATTTATGGACGCCCCCTTATCTGGCTGTATAGCAAATGAAAAAATCCAATTACTTTACTATGCACGTACAAAATTAACGTGTTTTAATATTTTTGTATTTTATTTTATTTAGGGCCCCTTTATAACATGTGCTATAGGTCCCCACCCTCCCCCTCCACCCACCCACCCGCCCCCTCCACCCACCCCACCCCACCCACCCCACCCCACCCACCCCACCCCACCCGCCCCCTCCACCCACCCCACCCCACCCACCCCACCCCACCCCACCCGCCCCCTCCACCCACCCCACCCCACCCCACCCACCACCCCACCCGCCCCCTCCACCCACCCCACCCCACCCACCCCACCCGCCCCCTCCATCCACCCCACCCCACCCGCCCCCTCCACCCACACCACCCACCCACCCCACCCGCCCCACCCGCCCCCTCCACCCGCCCCACCCACCCACCCCACCCGCCCCACCCGCCCCCTCCACCCGCCCCACCCGCCCCCTCCACCCACCCCACCCCGACCGCGCTCAAGTATTTATTGGCTGCACTCCGAAGCCGCAAGACCCCCAGCCTCGATCTCCACCACCCCCCCAAACCGTTTCAGTGAAAACGATAGGTGGGGTCAATAGTGCACGCAAGAAACAGCGCACGGTTCAACAGTGAGATATAGATACAGCCGTCGCTGCGGTGTGTGTATGTGGTGTATGTGTGTATATGTATGTGTGTGTATGTGTGTATATGTATGTGTGTATATGTATGTATATGTATGTGTGTGTATATGTATGTGTGTGTATGTGTGTGTGTGTATATGTATGTTTGTGTATCTGTGTATATGTGTGTGTATGTATGTGTGTGTATGTGTGTATATGTGTGTGTGTATATGTATGTGTGTATATGTATGTGTGTGTATGTGTGTGTATGTGTGTGTGTATGTATGTGTGTATATGTGTGTGTGTATGTGTGTATATGTGTGTATGTATGTGTGTATATGTGTGTATATGTATGTGTGTGTATGTGTGTGTATTTGTATGTGTGTGTATATGTATGTATATGTGTGTATATGTATGTATACATGGAGAGCGGTAGTGTAGCGTTAATGTAGTGGTTAGCGCGCTGCGCTACAAACCTGGCGACCCGGGTTCGATTCCCGCTCATGGCCAACATCAGTGACGATTATCTGAACTGGTCCTGGACCTTCCCTAGGTCGACTCAGCCTTGACCACCCACCGACCTCGCGTGTGCCGTGCCGGTCTTCATAGGTGCTCGCCAACAGCACTTGCCCCGACAGTCTGTTAATGAGTACCCGGCGCGGCCTGGAGGCCCATGACAGGTTCAGATAACCCTCACCGGTATTGGCCGTGAGCGGGAATCAAACCCGGGTCGCCGGGTTCGTAGCGCAGCGCGCTGACCGCTGCACCACCGCTCCCCACACAGACACACAGACACACACACGGCCATGCGGAGTGGACGCTTCATATTCCTCCTGCTGCGCGAGTCGGAGAGAGTGGACAGACAGCAAGAGAAATAAATGAAACCCATTTGGCTTTGTGCCCCCTCTCTCGTGTATACTAAAGTATATATGCCTTTAAAAGCAGTCAAAGGGCACACCACACACCACGCACACAAGGCTGACTTGCTGCCCATTTTGCTTGACTTGGCTTACATTTGTGCTCGGGTGGGTCCGGCGTTTATCTGCCGATGTCCGCCAAGTCAATCGACGTGGAGTGATGTGTTTAACCGGCGGCTAATATCCGTCGCCGAGTCGCTCAGCACCGCCCCAGGGGGGGTCAGGGTTCACGCAGGACACCGTCCACCACGTGGACAATGCCCCAAACGCCGTGGGCGTAGCTAACGCAGTGTGCAGGCGGTGCAACTGCGCGTGGATTAGCAGGCGCGCCGGGCTCCGAGATGAGACCTGGCAAACCACGCCCAACGCTGATTCGTGGGAGCGTTCTTTGTGCCGGAGAAACATTGTTTTGTTGTATTCCCAACAAAACAAAAGCGGTGAATAAAATCTAAACTTCGCTCACGAGTCGAGAACACCCCCGGGTGACCTTCGTTTTTCGTGCGCTCCGCCAATGACAGCGACGAACGCTCTGAGCCGCGGCGAATCGGTGATCACGATTCATAGGCACGATTACATAACGTGCAAAAAAATAATAAGAACAGGGGGTTGGCAATAACAGAGGAGGTGTTAAGACGTTCTACACAAAATATAAACCTTGTGCAAGGAATCAAGTCTGCATTAACCACACACGGTACAAACATGGCTCTCATAATTATTCACGGTGCGGTCTTTGCAACCGATTGGCCTACACCAGAGAGAGCAGCCTTCTTCAGGGCCCAGTCTCACCACCACCAGCGTCACACCAGAGAATGTCAGAAGGCGAACAGTACCAAGGACAATGCACTATCAGTGGCATTCATAGCTCGGGGTGAGCAGCTACAAAATGGGACTTCTTTTTGATGACATCAAAAAAGAGATGTAATTGATGTGTTTTCAATGCACATTCAGCTGGGTGAGAGAGTCACGACGCCAGAATAGAGTCTTGGGCCTCCACCTAAAAGAGACCACAACACAGCAGTTCGCACTGAAGGGCATCGCTCAGTGACTCTCAAACTCGAAGGATCAATTTTGCCACGCTGGTACAGAGCATAAATGACAACGATGGATAGGCAAACGACAACAATGTATTGGACCCATTGACTCACATAGGACACCCATAGACTTAACACAGATACCTATAGTGGACCCATTGACTCACATAGGACACAAGTAACTATGAACTCTGAAAACAGTCAAGTGTGTATATATATAAAGTGTGTATCAATATATATTGATAGTCTTCAGCACAGAACGTGAGACCGTATTACTTGCTATTCCTGTGATAGTGCGTGCTACGCTATGCCCCTTCCATAGAGCCGCATGTGGGTGGAGGATTATAGAGCCGCATGCTCCAATAGACCAGCCTAGAACCAATAGCCCAGCATAGAACCAACAAAATAGCATCAAAACAATAGACCAGCCTAGAACCAATAGACTAGCATAGACATTCAGAGGCAGTGGTGTTTCGTGAGTGTGTAGGCGGTGCAACTGCGCCAGGTCCAAGCGTTGAGCTACGAAGAGAGGGGGGATTGCATCGCAGGGCGGGGACATCACGTCCCTTGCTCCGGGGGGTCCGTGCCAACCACGCCGTGACAGTGACTGCGAGCTGGCACCGGTGAGACCCTGGGCATGAAACCGAGCAGCCAGATGTTGGTTTAAACCGGGGTTGTCGAGTTTTAAATCGGGGTTGTCGAGGGTTAGGGGTTGATGGTCTCGACTCGGTCATCATTGACAGTTGCCCCCACTCTCGTTGTTGGTGAATATTTAGAGTATTTGGCTACTATAGATTTCCACGTGATAAGCCACTTGTCCAATGGTATAGGCCACTTCGTTGAGTTATCATTTGTGGCCAGGTGCGCTTCTGAAAAGGAGCTACGTAACTTAGTGGGGCCTTACCTGGTAAAATAAAAGTAATAGTTCATTTTTACCAAGACCCCCCCCCCATCCGGCGCCGTGTCGGTGTTGGGGGTATCTTTGACCATACTTCATCACGTTGGCCTGTGCGAGTTGGTTCAGATATCGCTCGTCGCTGATGGTAGCTGTGGCCGGGATTCAATATGAGGTCACCAGGGTGATAGTGGAGTGTGCACCAATCACTTTGCCACCACTCAAAACTTGGTCCAAAAAAACACTCCTTGAACCAGAAAATGCCATCGTTACCATTTGTTTTTTTTGCTTGATTGCCTTTTGGACAGATATGCGAATAACACGGTTTTTTTTTCAGTTTGATGGTGACAAATGTCAATAGCAGTAGAGGTGACACTGTGAACGACTATTAACAGAATGTGTGTGCGCGTACGGGCAGGTATACACATACAACTAACATCCCCCGTATGGAATTAACAGGCGTTTGGGGCAAATGCTGTTACTGAGAACCTATGAAGGCCGGCACGGCACACGAGGGGGTAGGTGGCCAGAACCACGCCCGGCCGCCTTTGTCTCCTCCGTGACGATGTTTACACACCGCACCAGCTACTCATTTGAGCCTGGGTCGAGATAGAAGAGGCCCAGGACCGGTTCAAATAATCGTCACTGGTGGTGTTGGCCGTGAGCAGGAATCCAACTCGGGTCGCCGGGTTCGTAGCGCAGCGCGCTGACCGCTACACACTTCTGCTGCCCACACACAACAACAACAACCGCCACTAAGTGGCGGTGACGTCACCACGACGCTTGTGCCAGGCCATGTGCACCTTGAGGCTACCACGTGAAGTGTCGAACGCCCGCTGGCAGGAGGTCATGGGGCAGACCCAGGTGCCACGGGTCGACTGACCGAGATGACCGAGATGACTGGCTGATACCGACACACAATACACAAACACACATACACACAGATCTACACAGTTGTTTTACCCAATCATTGTTGATGTGTGGAATATATCACAGTTGCGATACAGGATATAACATGCGATTATGTATGTTCCCATTGCCTATAGCAGCTCAGTTACAGTCTGATTGCATATCTTATCTCTTCCCATTGAGTGACGAGGCGATTATAGTGTCGTTAATTTTCTTACAGGGGGAGAAACGTCCCACGTGATGGACACAAACACACAACAATGCCATTGTCATGAACACTGTCTTATAACAGCAAGGGTAACGTTTCAGGCAACAGTCCTTCGCCACAGTGGAGGTTCACTGACTCGTCCAGTCATCGGAGATGGGAATGTCACTCACCGTATTGTCTGGACTATTAAAACGCACCGGAAAATCAGACGCACCCAAATACTTGTGTCCAGTGTCAATAAAGTTATACAAATCTGGTCACGCGCGCACACACGCGCACACACACTAACCAGATAATGAGAAGCAATCCCCCCCCACCACCCAATATGTTGCTTTAAGAGACGGATGTGTGGTGCAGGGGAGCGGTGTATCTTCTAATCTAGGGAATACGGTAATAATCCCGCGGTGCATTGAATATAGCGGGATGCAATGGAATTTTAAGAAACGTAAACAAATTAACGCATTTTAATGTAGAACAAGAATATTTATTTTACATTTTCAGACGTTGATGAGCAAACTCTTCCGGTCAAAATTGGCAAACAAAAAATAAATCTGTATAACTCGGAGACTGCAGCCTCGATATGTATTTAAAATGTATCCGTGGAAAACCACGTGGAGGGGAGAAGATTCAATGTTGTGATGAATGGAACAAGCAAGAGAGAATAAGATAACGAATGGGAAATACGAGAAAAAGGGTGGAAAAGTAGCAGAGGAACGGGAGCAAAGGGTCAGGAGAGATGACGATGGGGAAGAAGAAGGCGTGGATGCTGCACGGAGCAGCGTCTGTTTTCACAGGGGGCGGGGCGAGGAGAGGATTTCAGAGTGCAGGTGGCCACGCGATTCTCCATTGCGAGATGGGAAGCCTCCGCCTATGCTGCCATTCCGTTTCTCCCTTTGCCCATTGACCACGATTTCCTTCCAGCGATGCGTGCTGCCCAAACCCACGAACCTTTCTCAACACTGAGGTCTCCGATTTGCGTTGGTTCACAGGCCGTGGGCACATGGCTGTGAGCTCGTTCTCTTTTTAAATCCTTTATATTAAGTGCTTGCTTGCTTGCGTGCTTGCTTGCTTACGACCGTGCAAATCTTTCGGTCGTTTTTTAACCCACTTCCCGTGATCCAATCGAGCTGACATTTTCCACACAGACTCGTTGTGCGAGACAATTAATGTTCGTGAAACTTTTTTTCCAAAATGTTACACTGTTTAGGGAAAACAAATTAAATATTTAATTACCAATTGCTTAATACTGGCAGACAATCATCTGACCCATAGGTGGCAGCCATCTCAAGCCAGAGGACGAGAAGACTCTAGCCGCCAAGCATATAAAGGATTTATAGTGAAAAACTTTGTTTTTACGGGTTTACTTGTTATAGAGCGCCTTCACTCGAGGCTCTTGACAGAATGGAATGGTTTACATGACAGGAGCGTGCAAAGGATTGAGGAACGAGTGACCGCGATAGAAGGGAACTTAGGAATCACGAAAGGCTAGGGACAGGATTTGGCACACGTGGACAAGCGTCTCGATGGACACTTAATGTATGCACATGTGCATATACAAAATAGCACTTACACATTCATGAACACTGCCTTTATGACAGACTGAAGTAAATCAGAATACAAAAAGCTGTTGGAAGTCCAAAATTAGAAAACAGAATATATACATAAAGACAAAGATCCCTGGTATTGTATAGCCTTTAACATACATTTGGGACAAGTGCTGTTAGCGAGCACCTATGAAGGCCGGACACTGCACACGAGGGGGTGGGTGACAAGCCCCTCGTCCGGCCGTCTTTGTCTCTCTCGTGGCGATGTTTTATCCACCGCACCAGGTACTCATTTGACACCAAGAGAAATTATTGAAAGCGGTTCAAGATGCAAGTGGTGAAATTAAGGAGAAAAGAAGAACAGGAAATGGAGTGCTTTTGGAAAACTGAATATCAGAGGGCAAACCAGAATGTATATATTATTGGGCTTAAAGAAGAAAGTTTTCTGAGTAGTGCACACAATATACATACACAGTGTAACGTCGTGAATGTTGGTTCGCGCAAAAACGCACGAATCTAGAGAAGAGATTGCGAGAGATGTGTTTCATCTGCCGCGCTCGGCGTGTTAAAACAAGGTTATCGCGTTCACAATAACCTTGTTGTTTTGCCCAAGGCGGCTTAACCGAGTCTCAAGACTGCGCGATCTTGGATCCGGATGATTGTCCAATTCCACGCACGAGTGTCTGGTTTACATTCGGTACAAATGTAGATTTCCCGGAGAAAGCCGCAATGCATGTCACCAGGGGAGAGGAGGGAAGGGAGGGTGGGGGGCAGGAAAGTTTGGGGGGGGGGAGGGGGATAACATTGATAACTTCACACAGATGGAAATGTCGTGGCCGGCTCCCAGCTCAAGCCTACAGCACCTGGTATTTTTCCCACGGGAGTCTCCCATCCAGCTGATTGCAAGGCAGCTCAGACTTGGGTAGTTTTTTTGTTTGTTAACTTCGATACCAGGATGCCGGACGAAGGTCTGATCGGAGGGCGTTTGCGCGATGATTTCTGTAATCCGTCGAAGGCTCTCTTTGACGCGAGACACCTCGAGTCTCACTGGACACCTCCCGGTAAAGGAGAGAGACTAAAGAACAACACACATCGATAGGCTATTGATTTGATCGATTAGCAGGAGCGACCAAATGGGGGGGGGGGGGAGAGGGGTTGTGGAGGCACAGATCTTAACATTGTATCCGATCCGCGACACACTCGTGCTTTTTTAATATACCCACACGCACAAATACAGCTCGCTCGTGCATTTGTAGACTTTTTCCAGACATGTCACGCAGATTAGTGTGGGGGGCGCGGGGGGGGGGGGAGGGTACGCCGAGGCGAGGGTTAATATTTACCAGGTAAACAGCACAGTAAATCCCAAGGCCAGCCGTAAAAAAAAACAAGCCGAGTGATAAAGGTTTACTCCCCTGCCCCCCTCGCCCCCCCACGGATCCGGAGATTGTGATCCCATGAGCAAACGCAAAACGCTAACGCTTTTCTTTTGAACCATTGGACATTGCCTCGGCATGCGCAGCTGCCATGTTGTCGTGCACCTGACTGAGCTGCTTGTGGGGCTCACAATGTCTTGGGTCAAAATCGCTTTGTCACGAGAGAGGCACGGATGGGCTGTGGGGGAGGGAGGGAATGGGGGGGGGGGGGATCCATCAAACTTAAATCATCACGACGCACCTATAGTCAAGTTTATCAATGGATGAAATATAAAACATTCTGGTAAATACAAACGATTATTCAGTTGGTGCACACATCTCTTTTCCGATGACACCAGGCGAGGCGCCTATTCATTTTAAATGAATAATCTGGTAAAATAGAAATTAAGCCGTTGCACACCGCTCGAACCTGATAGTTGGTAAATATCTCCCGAGTGATGCGGAGAAGTGTTAGTTAATTCACGTGAATTCTGGCGGACAAAATAATGAGGAAGAGAGCTGCGTGACCGTGTGAGTAAGAGCCCAAGGAAGAGCTGGGTGGGATACGACAGCAAACGCAGAGAGGTAGGTGCAGAAAAACAGGGCACGGTACAAACATATTTGGGAGGAAAAGAAACGAAACAAAACAAAGTTGAAAGATTCCAATATTCGTTTGACGTCGGTGCTCCCAACATCACAACATCACATGGGGATAAAAGCAATCCCCCCCGTCATGCAGAGCTGTATCGAGTAGACTGTTGAACCCATGTCTACTCGCGACCACTTATAGAGTTCAGCGTGGCCAGGACGCACACAAGGGCATCTGTGGGGTGTTCAGAGCCACGCCCGGTCGCCTCCGTCTCCCCAGGTGCTGATGTTCACGCGTTTAAAGCTCTAGGGCAGGGGTCGGTCACCTGTGGCTACGGAGCCGCATTGCGGCTCTTTGAGGACCGCTTTGTGACGTTATTTTTTAAGGACCCACCGTCTTGTATTCACACGCATCGCGGTTCTTGAAGTTTTGAGTTTTTTTTTACCGGATTTGAAGGAAATGTCTCCTTTTGTTATTGTGGTTTGCCGACCCCTGACCATGAGAGTTCAATTCACCATGGAAGGCCAGTTTACCATGGGAGTCCAGTTCACCATGAAAGTCCAGTTTACCATGGGAGTCCAGTTCATCATGGGAATCCAGTTTACCATAGAAGTACAGTTTATCATGGAAGTCCAGCCAGTTCACCATGGGAGTCTAGTTGACCATGGAAGTCCAGTTTACCATGGAAGCATACTCACCACTGCACGACCGCCCCCCACTGTACACACACACATCAATGCTTTAAAATAGTGGCAACGTCAGCACAGGGCTCGCTCCAGGCTAGGTACACTTTGAGGCCACGTGAAGTGTTGCAGGTCATAAGAGAATCCCAGGTATGATAGGTTAATGGATTGAGATGACAGACAGATCACCACCTGCGCTATTCTATGTGCTAGTAGTATTTATCTGCTTGGCTCTTGTTGCTGGAGCGTAGCTGCATCCAACTCTTCAACAGATGTCAAGCTTGATCACCGCTGGTACCAGTCGTCAGAAAGTCCACTGGTCTCCAATTCCTCCTGCACCATATCAGCCCACTTCTCATCTTAGTTCACACCGCACCCATTTGCCCCCCTATAACCTGCCAAACAGAAGTTAATTGAGCATGCAATGGCTGAGCGTGCGGGTTGCATAACCCACCCTAATCCGGATGAACGCTGGGTGGATCGTAGGTAGGCTCACCAGATGGTTTCAAACCAGCGCAGGTCTTCTTGTAAAAGGGGGTCCAAGGATTGCAAGCACAGAGAAGAGAGGGCAATGATTGTTTGCCGATAAAACCCGGAGCTTTGTGGAGCGGCAGGCCAGGCGGCTTCTAGCATTTCACCGTGGATGAAAAGATAATGCCATGACTGATTGGTATGAGATCTACACAGCCGAGATGAAACTGGTTTTTGGCGCACTGCCCAGGTGTGGAAACCCCTCGACTCTCCCTATAACTAGCCCATTACCCATGGAGAGTTGAGGGTGGTGGAGTGTTCGATGACGCAATATATTCAAGCAGTTCCAATTTGGTGGGCCGATAGTAAGTTCCAGATTCAGAAGCGGTCTCAAACGCATTCTCATATGGAGTAACAATGACCAGGTTATCGGTGTACGCAACATGGTTGATCCGTCGCAAAAAATGCACTGGTACAGTGATGTTTGGCTTCTCAAAACACTTTGCCAAAAAATGTTTAGAATAGTATTGATGGCCAGGGGGCATCCATGAGATAAATTTGAAATGACTCGGACTTCCAGCCACGCATGTCGCTCCCCCTCCTCCTGCCCACTAGCATGAAGGTCCTTAATGGTCATGAGCAGAGGGTCAGTGAAGAACGAGCCACAGCCTGGGCCCCGTGATGATATCGTAGGCCGTGAATAGATCAGGGAAAAGACGAAGGTCTTAGTGACATTCACCACCCCTCTGCTATAGCAGTGACAAAAAATATCGTGTTACTGGGCTCTGCATTCCTACACACGGGCACACACCTTTAATTTTCACACACTCACATACACGCGCAGCTTCCTGACGCAACTTCCTGACACAAGGCGCGCATGCCAGGTGGGGTATATCAGCCTGGCTGACTTGTTCCGTGACTCACCGTCCACAGGCGTAACCCGTGACCCTGTTCCTGTACGTCGACTCAGGGGTGGAGATGTGGGTGAGTGGGTGGGTGGGTAGGTAGGTGGCTGTGGGGAGTGGTGGTTATCGCGCTGCGCTACGAACCCGGTGATCCAAGTTCGATTCCTGCTGACGGTCAACACCAGTGATGGTTTACTGAACCGGTCCTGGGCCTCCACTTTGTCGACTCAGCCTCAAATGAGTACCTGGCGCAATGTATAAACATTGCCACTGGGGAGACAAAGGCGTTCCGTACTTGATAGGTGCTCGCTAACAGCACTTGCCCCGACAGTCGGTTAAGGCTATAGGGGGGTCTTTATCTTTGTAGTGGCGGGGGGGGGTAAGCTAAAGACGAAATGTAAAGCGCCTTGTTTTACATTCCACGTATTTTTAGAACAGACAGCCAGTGGCCCTTGCTCGGGTACCCATAGAAAGCGGATAAGAATACCATATACCTCGAGTGACCTCCACGTGACGGACCGCTGCTATGCGGCTCGGACTGAATCATCCATTGCCTCACTCGCCCTTTATGATTCGGAGGAAAAAAAATTTGGAACTCATCAGTGAACCATGGCCTATTTGCCACGGGACTCGTATATTGCTATAGGTGGCTGATAACGATTGTCGGTTAGGTGTATTGTGCGGTGGCGTCGTAGGTGCGGGCCTGTGTTGTTATGCAAGGTGGAGCACACCGCTGCAGTGATATCGTTCTATATGTGAGCTTAGTTCAAGTGTGATTTTTTTTGCTGATATATTAAATCGATGTTTCAACGGAACGGCCATCTTCAGTAATGATATTAACCTGAACGTTGAGCCATCCTTTCAAGTAGTCCCATATTTAAATCGCCAGTAGCTACGCGCATTTCAACTCGTGCATTCCTGCCGGACGGCACCGTCTTCACGCCGTGCCGATCAAGGGGATTCTTTGACCATACTTCACCACGCAGACCGGTCAGGTTGATGACGACAGGTGCCTCGGATTTGTTGAGATATCGTTACTGATGTTACCGGACATCTGTCAAAAAGGGCTTCACAGCTCGTCGGATTCCTCCGGTCCGAAATGAAGATTCTGATTCTGTTCGCCATGGCCGGGAATCAAACTCGGATGGGCGCGTTCAGAGCAGCGTGTTAACCACTGCGGCCTTTGCAGTTGCGATAATAATCATCCACTGGCTAGAATGAGAATATAAATAGAGTAACAATTCCAGCTAGAGTGTTAAACATATGCCTGCTCGTTATGAACCTTAAACATGTCCTGCAGGCCATGCAAATAAAACGTTCAATTATTTTACCTGAGCGACAATATTTTAGTTTGCTTAATATTTGAATCAAACGGATATGCACTGTATTATCATAAATAGTCATACACACTTATAAAGTATGCCAGCGTTGTCAGTACAGTACATCAATTTTGACATCCATATTATTTTATACCGAATGCGTGTTTCCATCGCCGATGGCTGGTAGGCATGCATACTGCAGATACGTGGAGGTATGTTCCTATCCATTAAGTGGTTTTCCAAATGCACTCCGACCAACTCTCGTGCGTGTGCGTGTTTTCCGATTCATTGTACTGTACATTGTTGACAAACGGATCGTAAACAGTGCCACTGGCAAAGGAAATGGAACAAAAGTGCGCAACGAAGCGTGGAGAGTTGTAGGCGTCAAATTCCTCTGAGAGAGAGAGAGAGGAACGCGTGTACCGGAGAACACGTGGAACAGACAATGCGTGGACCAGAGAATGAGTGGACCGAAGAACACGTGGGCCAAAGGACACGTGGACCGGAGGACTCGTGGACCGGAGCACGCACAGCAAGGGTTTGAGACATCGCTCTGACTTTTTTCGATTTAAAGCTATCGTGACTATTCTTTGGTTCCTTCGGTTAAGTCACGTCTAAAGATAAAAAAATAAGAACCAAAGAATAATTCCTGCAGTCACGAAAGCTCCAAAATTAAGCTATCGTGACTGCAGGGATTCATCTTCTTGGTTATTTCGGTAAAGTCACGTAGAATGGAAATAATAAAATAATAAAAATAAAACATAATAAAATAATTCTCACGACGTTTCGGCCACAACGCAAGCAGCCGTCCTCAGGTGGAGAACAGGTCTGTCGAGGAGACAGAGTCTGAATTACCGAAAGAACCAAGAAGATCGCTCTGACTGTTGAGTGCAGTGAGTGTGGGCTCGGATGGTCGAGACTAACAACGGAGCGTCAGCCCGAGGATAGACAACGTTCACTTGCGGAGATGACAGCGGTGAAATCAGCTCGTGTGCTCGGTGGATTGTTCAAGAAAAAAAATGTGAGAATTTTGTTTTCAAACACAAATTTATTTACAAAGCGCTGAACAATTACGCAGCGGTATTATGGCCACACGAGAGGTGATCCGTGAGAAGGTAGGAGTAGTAGCGAACAGGGCTGGCCTGGGGGGTGCGTGTGGGGAGGGGGCGGGGTGGGTGAGGAGGGAGATACGAAAGCAACAGAGGAAAGAAGACGAGTTTAGAGGCAATGCTTTGGAAGAGTAGGCAGAAGCGCGGACGTGGAGAGGGGAGCGCGGACGTGGAGAGGGGAGCGCATTCGCTCCCCTTGAAGTGGCGACCTCGGGTTGCGGGGAATGCCGTGATCGGAGGAGTGTGTCGAGGTTGCGAGAGACGGCTTGCCGACAGCGCTCATCCAGCAGTGGATCGATCACGGCCGATGATGAACTATGTACGTTGGTGTGATCACGATCGTGTGATCACCACGTTCTCATTTTCACAGCGTTAGGAGCATGCGGTCTCGTGAGGCTAAACTTTCAGCGTGTGCCGTGAACGTATACTGTATTTACATTTCGTCACCTGTCGATTCTTATTTAGTTTATGAGAATATAACCTTTATCATATCACGTAACACGATTGTGTACAATGACACTTACACACACACACACATACATATATAATTATATTCTGTACTGCCTAGCACACACACACGCAACAGGTGACCAGCTATTGACTGCGTGATAACGCGCGGATATACGCGCAGTCACTGCTGTGTCCGTGAACTTGAACACTCTTCAAACTTCGACACTCACGCAACATTACACTCGCGCACTCAACACACTCATACCGCAAAGACACAGATCCTCAGGGTAAGCCTTAACAGACTGTTGGGGTAAGTGCTGTTAGCGAGCACCTATCAACTATTTATTTTTATTTGAGCAGGTAAGGCCCACCGAGTTGTAAAGCTCTTTCCAGAAGCGACCTGGCCACGTGTGATTTAGTCCAATGAAGTGACTTATCACGTGGGAATTTATAGCCAGCAGTCAAATACGATAACCGCATATTTTTTAATGTGGAGGCGAAAACCGAAGGACCCGGAGAAAAATCCACGCGATCACGGGGAGAAAGAAACGCAAACTACAAATATACAAGCGTCAGAGTCGGGATCGAACCCACGACCTCCTGTATACCAGGCGAGGTAGTTAACATCTCACCACGATCTGCCGTTCCGACCTATGAAGGCCGCCACGGCGCACGAGGGCGTGGGGTTCCAGCACTACGCCCGACCGCCTTTGTCTCACCAGTGGCGATAATTTACGCATCGCACTAGCTACGGTAGTCATTTGAGGCTGAGTCGACCTAGGGAAAGCCCCAGACCGCTTCAGATAATCGTCACTGGTGTTGGCCATGAGCGGAAATTGAACTCGGGACACCGGGTTCGTGGCGCATCTACAACCACGCCTGCACACTCACACACACTCGTACACTCACACACACTCGTACACTCACACACATCGTACGCACTGACACAATGGCATTCAGATGTTCCTACACACACTCGCGCACACTAACACACACACACAAACCGCACTAATAACGAGAACGAGTTGTGTTCGATAGAGCGCCCGCTACCGCCGGAGCGTTTCACAGCGCCGTACGGTCACATTCTCGCCTGACTAAAGGGCACCCCACCCCCCGTGTCAGCTGTCCCTACGGGCACCAGGTAACTCAGCACCTGCCGTAACTCAGCACCTGGCCTGCAAAACGGGCTTGTCTGCCAGTAGAGGGCGATGATTGCCAGGTGTAAGTAATCCCAAGCGAGTAACCGACACAATGACTTTCTAATGCTTATACACGCACACGTTCTACGCACGCAACACACACACACACACAAAGACACACCCTCAAAAAAGACAAAGGTCCCCCGTCTAGCCGCGACAGGCGTTTGGGGCAAGTGCTGGGCGGTGGCGAGCCCCGACGTCACGACACGGCTCCTGCACGTGATCAGCGCGCGCTTTGCCTGCACGCCTGTCACGTGGCTGAAGGTCACATCCGCGGCGAAATTTCTCAACAGGGCCCCCAATGAGTCAAGGGGTTCCATTCACGCGTCGTGTCGAGATTGATAGCCGGGGAACGGGGGGTTTGCCATTCACAAAATCACGACGGAATGCGCCGCATTTCACGAGATCTCGGAAGCTAAGCAAGCAAGTGTGCCTGGCAAAATGATTAGATGGACGACCAGGCTGCGTAAGTGATAGGAGTGAATCAGAATCAGGGGATGTATTTATTCTGGAGGAATCCGATGAGCGATGAAGCAATCTTTTTCACAGATGTCCAGCTGTGCTTGGGCAGTCGAGAAAATCACATCGTCGCTGTTGTTCTGTTGTTCTCCCCCCCCCACCTCTCCCACACCCCCCTCCCCCCCGTACCAAATTGAATGCCAACCCGCACTGACCGGCGTGGTGAAGTATGGTCAATTATCCCTTCCCGCCCGCAATTTGGATTGATAAAACGTAAATATGTACGTTCACACGGTCATACGATGGGATGGATATAGGTGCCCCCCCCCCACATCCTCGTGCCCCCCTCTTGTGCAATGCGTGCAGTAGGAACTGCATGGTTGGCATCCTTAACTGGCCAAAATATTTGGGTGTTACCGCCTTGACAATGCTGCACAAATAACAAACTCAACAAAAAACGACTCACATTCGTCAATAACTACCCGACTGTACAATAGGCGACGTTTCGGGCAATGGCCCTTCTTCAAAGCCCAAGGAGAGGCCAGAGAGGTAGAATGAGACGCCCGCTACGCGCTGTGCACTGCTCGCAAAATCCAGTCCGGTAAAAGCTAGGATGGGTCGTCGGCAGGCCAGGCTGAATATGTCAATCCGGCGCAGATGTTCCTCTTAAGGGGATTTTGCAAGCGTCATGTGGAGTGACAGGTAATGCCGCTCGACTGATTCGAAGTGAGATCTCTGCTACCAAAGCGGAGCTGGTCATCTACGTATTACTGCCCAAGTAGGAGAACTCCTTCACTCTTTACACAACTGGCCCATCGCTCATGGGGAATTGAGGGGGTCGAATTTTTGATGGCATAAAATACCCAGGCCCGTGCTTAGTTTCGGTGGGGCACACGATAAGGCCTTATCTCTTAGTGGCACACTCCAGGTTCAACAGAAGAAGAACCAACTTCTGTTCAGAGTGAGCAGCAATTACCAGATTACCATCATACGTACAATGGTTGACCAGTGGGATGGAGCCATCCCTTGAACGCACCCAGAGACACACACAGACACAGACATGGAAACACAAGACGAATATCCCCCGTATAGCCTTAGACTGTAGGGGCAAGTGCTTTTAGCGAGCACCTATGAAGGCCGGCACGGCACGTGAGGGCGTGGGTTGCCAGCACCACGCCCGGCCGCCTTTGTCTCTCCAGCGGCGATGTTTACACAATGCAGCAGGTACTCACTTGAGGTTGAGTCGACCTAGGGGAGACCCATGACCGACATGGAGACACACACACACAGACACGCAGACAGATAATGCATGGGACTTGATATAGTTCTCATAGGGTAGGCATCTCCAAAAATAGTAACATTAAAGATAGCATATTTTCAGTGATGCAAATACTGAGCCAATCGGAAAATAACGTTGACATTATGTTTGTAAAAAACAAACCAAATGGCGGATGTCTCGTGGCGTAATACAAAATATTACCGCATTGTTCGGATTATAAGACGCACTTTGTCCATTGTGTTTCAGAGGTACATTTGAGGATGCGTCTTATTATTCCGGTGTGTGTGAGTCCAGCTTCTCGGAACGTTATTGACACCGGGAACAAGTTTGTGGTGCGTCTTACTTTCCACATCGTCTTATACTACGGAGAATGCGGTAATACTTTTCACATCTGTACCCATACACTGCGAGCTAAAATATCCCTCATTCTCCATCGGTCAAGGAAGGTTGTTCAACCATACTTCACCACGCTGGTCAGTGCGGGTTAGAGAATTTGGGACGAGAAGCCCCAGCCCCGGTTCAGTCCAGATATCACTCGCCACTGATGTTATCCGTGGCCGTAAAACCAAAGCCAGGTCGCCGAGTACAAAGCGCAGTGCGCTAAGCACTGCGCCACCGCTCCACCAGACTAAACATTTAACAAATAGCACACAACACACAACACACACGCACAACAGGTGACCAGCATTTGGCTGCGTGATATCGCGCAGATACACGCGCTGTGATGCTGTCTGCAGGTGAGCTTTAACACTCATGAAACTTAGACATCCACGCATTACACTCATGCACTCATACACAAAGATACACATTCCCCCGTATATACTTAGGCAAGTGCTGTTAGCGAGCACCTATCAACCATTTATATTTTACCAGGTAAGGCCCAGACAGCTACATCCTATAGCTCTTTTTCAGAAGTGACCTGGCCACAAATGATATCACGTGTGGACATTTCTAGCAGCAAAATACTTCACAGCGTGATGTTGATTCTAAATGTGGAGGCAAAACCGGAGGACCCGGAGAAAAATCCACGCGACCACAGGGAGAGAGACACGCACACTCCAAATATACAGCAGCAGGCGTCAGGGGTTAGGGATCGAACTAACGATCCTCCCGCATACCAGGCGAGGGAGTTAAGATCTCGATCGACGTGTGTAGAGGTGGTTCACAAGCGATCCTCACGATCAAAAGTCGGTTAAAGCGCCGCCAGAAACAACAAAACAGCAACAACACGTGGCGCGGTATACGTCGGAGGTCAAATTTGGCTAAGCGCGGCTGTGAACTTGGCGAATTGTCAAAGTTGAATGGACAGGACTCCGCTCGAGGCTATTTCTGTTCACTCCTTGGGGCTGTTGGGTCACGCAGAACGAAGCACACACACACGCGCGCGCACGTGCGCACACCCACCCACCCACAGTCAATTCCAAACATGTCACACATACAATGCCTATATCATCAGGCTGCCTGCCCAGGGAGGCCCACAGGCTGACGCAATAGCGAACACACTAGTCGCGTGACGACATGCACATTTAAAATAAATGGGCGCTATTAAGGAGGGCCATTGCCCGAAACGTCGCCTGTTAAATAGTAGGTGTTTTTTTCTTTCTCTTCCACCCTTTCGAGGCATTGTTATTTGACGAATGCGTGTTGTGTTGTTATTGTTGTTATTGTTGTTAATTGTGCTTTTGCACCACTGCCAACACATCAGAGGCAGCAAGTAAATAGTTGGTTTACTACAAACAGACGAGGCATGGTGAAACTCTCCTTTCCTAGGGTCAAATGAGACTTTAAAGTATATATATGTCTATAGATGAATAGATATCGCTTTGGCGGAGCACGGGTGAAGAAGGCACGCATCGTCGGTGTCCAGCAATAACGCGAACAAGCGATCGAGTCTAAATAGCCACTCATCGCGACACCACCAGTGACAGATGCGACTGATGGCGCTTTAATGATATTGCCAGGTCGAAAAAGTTCCCGATAACACGCTTGCAGTGACGGATAATTATCGTTTGCGGGGCCGTTTTCGAAGCACTGTGGTGGTGATAACAACAACGGGCAGTCCTACGAGGCGCCTCGCAGGTAACATGAATAAAGACATCACGACGCGCTGGACAATTACGCAGCAGAATAATGGCCACGCGAGAGGCAGTCCGGGCCGTGTGAACGAGACTTTTTGACTTTTAAACAACTTTTATTGCCGCCAGCAGCAACAGCACTGGAGGCGATTTCGATATGAAATACACAAAGTCACCAGCAAACAAAAGAAAATAAACGCTACAAATCGACGCGCTGTGGCGCTAAAAGCACCGCGCACAACACAAAAGAAAAGTCACGTGGTGGTGGTGGTGGTGGTCATCGCGCACGTCACGGTGACGAGCGAGCGCTTCAGAAGGTGAACACGAGGGTGCCGTCCACGCTGGTGCAGAGGGCTTTTCCGGCTCCCCAGTGTTCGAAGAAGACGTGCACATCACCAACATGTGTGTGGAATGCGTGCTCCAGCGTGTGAACGAGAGAGATACGTTAGAAGTTCAACATACACACGTGTAGGTAGGAGCAGTAACACACATGGTGGGGGGGGGGGGGGGTGCAAATGGGAGGAGAGTGGGGAAGCAACAGAGAAAAAAAGATGAGTTTTGAGGCCATGCCTTAAATGTATGAACAGAGACCGAGTCGCGGATGCTGCGGAGAGGAGGCGCACGCCACGCGGAGAGCCACGGCGTGGAATGTGCGCCCTGAGAGTTTGCCTCGTCGGATGGGGATGGTTAGTTTCATTTGTATGCGTTTGGGTGATATGTTTACCTTTTACTGGTAGGTACCTCCTGGTTACACCAGCCCACAGGGGATTATTGTGTCCGTCCGTCCGTCATGCAGGGAGGGGCTGGGTGGGGAGGGGCTGGTCACCCCGTGGTGCCCTTCTAAAACTCAACGTTTAACCTACTCACGCCGGCTTGTGCCCGCCCTCACAGTCGGCCATATTTGCGGAATACATCACGCCGCCGTTGACCCTGCAGGCCATTGACCGAGCAACCCAACGTCCCTACCAGCTCCCTCCGCAGCAGGAATGTGTTCTTGTACTTTGCACTCCTATCGTGTTTTTGTGTGGTGTTGTTGTTTGTTGTTGTAACGTTCTTACCCGCCCCGACTGGACATCTGTGAAACAAAAGCTTTGTAGCTCATCGGATTCCTCCCGCAGTAGAAACAAACATTCTCAAGCACAGTCTGAAGACGCCTCCACGGGATGCAGGGCATGCCAGGGATCGGAGGAGCGTCGCTTTAACACGGAGGCTTTCGCGACCAGTAACTAATTGCCACGTTTTGTTTACGTGACAAACCTTAATAATTGGCTGCGTTGGGTGGTGGTGGGTTAACGACACAACATTTATATATTTACGCGATCTAACACGCCCCCCCCCCACCCCAAAAAATACTCGTTAATACGGAGGAGCGTAGGTTGTGAATTGGTGCCACAAAGTGGCGGTGATGTCACCACGGCGCTTGTGCCAGGCTAGGTGCACTTTGAGGCCACGCAAAGTGTGCAAGGCTCGTTGCTGGCAGGAGGGTCACTGGGGCAGACCCAGGTGCCATGGCTTGACTGACTGAGGTTAATATGTTCAGGAGCGATATGCCGGTGTCGAGGCGTTTCTAGCCACGACGAGAGGGCTTCAGAAAAGAGTTTGCGTCGTTTTGTATATTCCGCCTCCGCTGTTGAAGGAGGGCAGACTATGCAGTGGTGTTTATGCATGTATGTTGAACTTTCGTTCGCACCGTACATGGCCAACCGCGCTTATCGGAGGAGTGGGGGAAGAATTTGATAGGGGTACTGTGGTGGGTCGCAAAGAACGTCTGTTGAGAAGCCCTCCCTTGCGGAGTGTTGGCGACGTGGGTTCTTGCTGGTGCTGTTCACATATCGCACGCTGGGTAGCGCCGTGAGATCACGTTTGGAGTGGGCGACTCTTGGACGATCTCCGGGCCAATGAAGCTAAACAAATCATCTGGTGATGGCGCTGCTGCTGCTGCTGTTACTACTATCGCGTTGGCAGTGGTGCACAAGCACAATAACAAACACACACACACTCGACGCTAACTCTGTGTGTGGGTGAATGGCCAAATAATGTAAACAAATATAAAAGGCTACGTTTCGGACAATGCGTGCTTTGTAGCCCGTATAAAAAGGTGAAGGACCATTTCCCGAAACGTTGCCAATTATGATTTTCATTGTAAGGCCACGCGGTGTTCGAGGCGAACGTGTAGATTGTTGACTACTGGACATCTGTTAGCAAGAGCTTTGTAGCTCATCGCATTCCCCCAGTATAAATACAAACTTTGATTCTGATATCGCACTGGATTACAAGATGCGTTTTCGTAGAAGTGGTCGTCAAACGAATCAACGGTAAAAGCGGCGATCACACCACGGTATAAACTTGATCTCACTCAATGGGATATGATTGTCGGTAATGCGAGGTTAATTATTACACACAAAGCAGACGATGGGATTCAATGCGGAGGCGCTATTATCACGTTTCTAGTAACAGATAATTTGGCAATCCACTGCTGGATGAAGGTCTCCGCACCCCGTGTAGGCCGTGGAGGTTCTTTGGCCACACCAACTCTGATCAGTGCACGTTGGTGAACGCGCGAAGCATAGAAGTATAGTGCAGTGAAACACATTCCTGCGGAGGGAGCTGGTAGGAACGTTGGGTTGCTCGGTCAATGGCCAGGGTCAACGGCGGCGTGGTGTATTCCGCAAATATGCCCGACTTTGAGGGCGGGCACAAGCCGGCGTGAGTAGGTTAAATGTTGAGTTTTATAAGGGCACCACGGGGTGACCAGCCCCTCCCCACCCAGCCCCACCCCTCCCACCCAGCCCCACCCTCCCCACCCAGCCCCTCCCCATCCTCTCCTCCCCACCCTCCCCACCCAGCCTCTCCTTGCACGACGGATGGACACAATAATCCCCTGTGGGCTGGTGTAACCAGTAGGTTCCTAACAGTATTGAATTGTTTCTTCACTGTGCAAGCACAGAGACCTAGCCGCCTTTGACAACGTGGCCGTACGTGATAATCGCCCATCCAAGCACTATCCAGGCTCAAAGCCTGCTTGGCTTCCGAGATCGAGGCGATATGGGGCGCATTCCGGATGCTTTGGTCATGTTGTGCAGTTTCCAAACAAAAATGGAATTGTCTATTAATCCCAATGTGCCACGATTCTCTAAATTGAAAACTAATTTCTGTAGAATTTCGTTTTGTGTTTAATTTATTGTCCTTCCCCCGTAACCTCCGATTATCACGGCTGGCTACGTACGGCGCGAAAGAAGTTCACCATACACGACATACATACAACAGAAGTCTTCAGACTCAATTAAGCTTTCCTGGATCAATTTAATGATAAATATAAGTCTAGCGCTTCGTTTACGCTGCACGTATGTGCACACATATATTAAGTGCATCGAATGGGCTACTGCATGAACTACCGTATTCTCCGGATTATTAGAGCCTCCGAAAGTAATCCGCTCCACAAACATTTGCCCGGTGTCAATACAACGTTACATCGCATGAGGACACACACACGCACGTCTACATGTTAATAAGACGGACGCCAACGTTTGCTTAAAGTATAGGTGGACCGAGTTTGGAATTGGTCGTTATGCTTAACAAAGTTGCAGGTACACTATGAGACATTTCCTTTACCAGTGGCAAAATATAGTAATAGGTTTTTACCCTTTCAACTGGTACAAAAACTGACACCTTTATACAAGGCATCATGTTTGCAATAACCACAACACAAGCAGTCAAAATGCAAACAAAAAGAAACAACTCTGACGATGATAATGATATGCACTGTCTTTGAAGTTGATTGGTCCACACCCGAGACAGCTTTGCTTAGAGCCTAGTCTGCATTGGAGTTGGACCAGATGACGCCTTTTTGACGCCTTTTGGCGTCATCTGGTCCAACACCAATGGAGACTAGGCTCTAAGAAAAGCTGTCTCGGGTGTGGACCAATCAACTTCAAGGACAGTGCATATCATTATCATCATCAGAGTTGTTTTTTTTGTTTACATTTTGACTGCTTGTGTTGTGGTTATTGCAAACATGATGCCTTGTATAAACGTGTCAGTTTTTGTACCAGTTGAAAGGGTATGAACCTATTACTAAAATTTGCAGGTTTAATGTGAAGGTTCTTCTAGCGGCCCCGCGGGTAAATTCTCTGCATTTGTGGGGCTGTCGCCGTGGAGCGCGGCTCATCGGAGGCTCCGTCAAAGCGTCAAATGTCGGCACGCGCGCGGCACGCGTGTTACAATGTACCCGCCAGTGTGACTCCGACCATCTCAGAACGTTCACTCACTGACGTTGAACAACGATGCCCCCCCCCTCCTTTCTCCCGTGAGCTACACGGCGAGAGGAGGGGAGGGGGTGCACCCAGTAAAATTGTTCACAAAGTGGCCGACTTTAAATCCGAGAAAAGGAACATAAAGGCGAGGAATTGAAACGCGTCCGAGAAACGGACGGAGTTGCTGACGCTTGCTCGCTGTGGCCGCCGCTCTGTGGATTTGTGCGTCGCAGGGGTCGCGAGAGGCTGAGCTGGCTCAGGCGAGGCCTTCATCCAGCAGTGGAGTGAACGTTGCCGATGTCGACGATTCTTGGGAAAGGCCGCGAGACTGCCTTTGCTGACCACGTGGCTCCAAGGTCACGGGGTCTCCGACCAAGCTGATCATTGCCCTGGATGGCGGGGGTTCGGGCCACGGTCACAAGACAGGTTCAGGGATAACTCGCCACCGATACAACTGAACTCAACTATTTATCTTATTTAACTAGGTCATGCAAATACTGCGCCAATATACACTCGACTGCCTAGCGCACACACACACGCGCAACAGGTGACCAGCTATTGACGGCGTGATAACGCGCGGATACACGCGCAGTCATGCCGTGTGCCTATGAACTTTAACACTCATCAAACTTAGACACTCACGCAACATTACACTCACACACTCAACACACTCATAAGCAAAGACAAAAATCCCCCGTATAGCCTTGACAGACTGCTGGGGTAAGTGCTCTTAGCGAGCGGCACCTATGAACAAATTATAGCCCAACGAAGTGGCGTCTAGTGTGGTAATGTAGAGCAGCAGCAGCGAAATACTCTAAACGCGTGATGTTGATTCTGAGTGTGGAGGGAAAACCCGGAAAATATCCACGCGACCACGAGGAGAGAGACACGCAAACTCCAAATATACAAGCGTCAGATTCGGGATCGAACCCACGACCTCCTGCATATATCAGTCAATGTATTTCACATACACTACAACCAAACACACACACACACCGCCTCTACAACAAACACATCCGATTAGCACGGTTGGCTGCGTATGGTGCGAAAGAAGTTCAACACACACGGTACATACGAACACATAACACTACCTGCACAAACCAAACACAATCAGCTGTGGTTGCAACGACAACGGAACAACAACAACACATCTGCGGAGTCACGCCACCTGCTGGGAACGCGAGAGACTTCACGGGGATTGTGCGGTCACTTGAGCGAGAGCGGCGACAATTGTGTTGTCTCCACACCGGGGTGGCACGCATGTCGTGCCAGGAGACCCGTGCCCTGCCAGGAGACCCGTGCCGTGTCAGCAGACGTGTGCCGTGCCAGGAGACGCGTACCGTGCCAGCAGACGCGTGCCGTGCCAGCAGACGCGTGCCGTGCCAGCAGACGCGTGCCGTGCTAGGAGACCCGTACCGTGCCAGCAGACGTGTACCGTGCTAGGAGACCCGTGCCGTGCCAGCAGACGCGTGCCGTGCCAGCAGACGCGTGCCGTGCCAGCAGACCCGTGCCGTGCCAGGAGACGCGTGCCGTGCCAGCAGACCCGTGCCCAGCCAGGAGACCCGTGCCGTGCCAGCAGACACGGGCGGCACGCACGTGCGCATTCATTGGTTCTCAAACCTCCTTTTTTTATTGGCTACTGTGTTTACTCCCCTTGTTGGATTTTGTTTCAACCCCCTTGCCTGACCCAACCATGGTTCCGAGAAATAAACGTACGAACAATTAAGGTATATATTTTTAACCAATTGTCAATTTTGTGAGTGATCCTAACTAGCTAAGTAACTGCAAGCAAGTAAAAACAAATTCAATTATCATCTTGGTTAAAATGTTATCGTCGTTATTTTATATTGCCAGATTCTTTCACCACTGTTCACCGACGACTCTCACGTACTATATATAATTTAACACATTTACAAATATCGATTTAAAGCTTTCGTGACTGCAGGGATTCATCTTGGTTCTTTCGGTGAAGTCACGTACAATGGAAATAATAAAATAATAAAAATAAAACATAATAAAAAAATAAAAATAAAATAAAAATAATAAAATAATTCTCAGAATTATTGTATTATGTTTTTTTTCTATTATTTTAATATTTCCATTCTACGTGACTTTACCGAAAGAACCAAGAAGACATTTACAAATAACCTCACGTGACCCCCCTAGGACATTGCCACGTCACCCCCCACCCCCCCAGGGTTCCGGGTGCTCCCCGCTTGAGAACCACCGCATGATCATTCCAGCAGCAGCGGCGACACCCGTGGCACGCGTGGAGATCGCTAGGACACTTTGATCCATCACCTCGGCGCGTGGCCCCTCGGCGCTCCGTGGCTAAACTGTGACCCCCCTCCCCTCCCCTCCTCCCCCCCACCTTCCCCGACTCCGATGTGGTAACAAAGAGAGACACTGTAGTTTTGTGTAACGGGTCTTGATTAGGGGAGGGGTGGTGTTGGGGGTGTAGAACCTCCTTCGCACCGTACGTACCCAACCGCGCTAATGGGAAGTCCGGTGCAAGGACAAACGCACTCATCACAGAAAGCACTTGTTAAGAAATGGCGGTACCCCGGGGTGCCATACTACCCCGGCTCTCGCACAATGTCCGCGATGCTGTCATGTTTAGTCTGTGGGGTCGGCTCTCGTTATAAGACGTTGGGTGCTGAACCGTGTTGATGGTTCAGGTGGCGCCACGGTGGGGAGATGTTAACTACCTCGCCTGGTATGCAGGAGGTCGTGGGATCGATCCCGACCCTGACGCCTGTTGTATATATGTGAAGTTTGCGGTGTCTCTGTCTCTCTCCGTGGCCACGTAGATTGTTCCCCGGGTCCTCCGGTTTTTCCCCTCCACATTTAGAATCATCGTGCGTTTAGAGTATTTGGCTGCTTTACATTCCCATGTGATAAGCCACTTCGTTGAGCTATCATTTGTGGCCGGGTCGCTTCTAAAAAATAGCTACGTAGCTCAGCGGCCCTTACCTGGTCAATAAAAAAAAGTTTGGGTTTTTAAGTAAATAATTTAGTTCGTTGGGGTTCAGTCACGGCTCTACAAACGAGACCCGCGCAGGCCTCCGTCTGCGACAACCACCTTGGCCAACGAGAGCTTGCAAGCAATTGAAGGGCCCCGAGCTCCCGCAACGCGAGACGATCTCTCGTTCATTTCCCCGTGACGTGGCAGACATCCGCTCCGGCTTCTTTTCCTCGTCCGCGCTCCGTTTAAATATTTATCAAATTCACTCCAGGGCGGCGTACGAAAATAGCAATCATCAGCGCCACGTCGCGGCTCGCCTTAACGATCCACTCACCATTCGCGATGTTGGCGGCAGAAAACCGCACACGGCCAGAAACATTTCCCCCATCCGTTACTGGATATCGAGCGTACGGCGCGAAAGAAGTTCAACAGACACACGCGCAATGCTGCATCGCAGAGGTCGCGAGTCATGTATCGAACACGCACCGCGGATGTAACCGGCGTTCAATTTCAACACGAACAGTCGTGAACGCTGTTCCGGGAATTATTTAGGCATCCAGCCAGCCACAAACCACCCCCCCCCCGCCTTGTCATGCCCGGGGTTATAGCAATAGAGGGGGTACATTCATTGAGGATTATCATTGATGGGCGTGCGTTGTACTCGAGTGGCAGTGCCTAACGGCGATGATATGCATACTCCAAGCCAAATAAATTAACACATTTGTCAATAGCATTGCCTTAATCGGGGGGAGGGTGGGGGGATACGAGGCGACGTTTCAAGCAATGGCCCTACTTCATAGCACGTGACTTCAAGGGAGCATTCCAGGTGGAGCAGAGGAGAGACGCCTCGCGTCGGCTTTTCTGGGCTCAGGTCAGATTGAAGAACGGGATTACGCTCGCAGTGGCTTTATAACATCAGCACGTTCTCAAAGAGAGCCACCCCCCCCCCCACTACGCTCACGTGTCGATCTATTACACACACACAGAAGCAGAGCGTCAAACCCCGAAACCCATCGACTTATTTAGGGCGCACAGCCTCTCATAGGGGCACAAACTCTTGTAGAGAGCCGGAGACTCGCATCGAGACCCAACGGCTTACATAGAGTCGCCACTTCGAGGCTAATTGTAGGCAAATGTAGAATATATTTCCACCATCTCGAGTTCCCATAAAATATACAGATTCATAAACTCGCACAGAAACTCAGACTCACAGAGACCCACAAGGTCCATGACAGAGAGACCCACAGGCGAGTATAGAGACGCATTGATGAACACAGATGAGCATTGAGAAATTCTAAGCCACGCTGGCAATGGCTTCATCATCGTCGTCAGCAGCGATCAATACAGAGTACTTCACCTCTAGCGGGGCTCTCTGGAGCTCCCTCTCGTGGAGCCCCTTCTGCCAGCAGAGGCGTGAGCAGGCGATTGCAGGGCTGTGCCTTTGGCTATGAGCTCCAACGCGGAGCCACTGGGAGGCTAATCAAATGCACATTCAAAAGAGGGCGCTGTTTTTGCGTGAGTGGAACATCTTTACAAAGCGATTAATTGAGTGCGCAACATCCCTTTGGGCAATTAGGACGGGCAATTAAGAGCACATTCATGTTGTTGTTTTCGTCTTTGTCTAAAGGACATACGATGCGAATAGCATAGTGCTTGCTTGGCAGAGAAGAGTTCGTGGATCACGCAGAGATTATTAAAACTCCAACTCATGCTGGACTGCCAGGTGGACGAAATATGGCGGTACATTAAGAGGATGGAATTCATCTGTGCGGAGTTATGAGTGTTAACCACCCCTCCCCCTTCCTCTTTCGTATGTGTGGTGAGTTGTTTCCACTGTTTTGTCCACACCGGTAAATTACTCATTGTGTGGACCGATGAAGGAGTGGGGGTTCATCAGACGCCAATTCATCAGACGCCAATTCAGTTTCCCGTGGGCAGGATTCGAACTCAGGGCTTTGAGTTCATCGCCACACGGTGCTACACTCAGCGCCACTGCTGCAGCTCCAATGCCTTGAGCCACGTCTACACTCACTCCTCGTGTCACCACGCGATCGAGGGTCCAGAGCGCAAGAGGACGGCGGCAACGGGCCAATGAGATCCAACAGGGGTGGCTGATAATGGAGATAAATCATTGGCGCGATGCGCTAACCGTCGCGCCACCACTCCGCCTACCCGGTGAGATTCGGTAAAAAAAACAAAGAAAGGTAAGGTGCAGCCCTTCAATTGCTTGCTTACATCACTGCCGGCAGAAGAATCTTTCACCAGACGGAGCTCGAGCGCAGAGGGAGCTCCGGAGGAAACTTTCACCTCCGACCTGCCAATCATCTGTTGGGTGGACAGAGGCGGGGGAGGAGGGGGGGGTCTGGTGACGGCGGGGGGGGGGGGGGAAACTTGCATCATTGAAGATCAAACCCGTGACCTCTGGAATGCCATTCCAGTGATCTGCACCGATCATTTCATCCAGGGCAGCGTCCCCAATACGATTAATCCCTTAAGCACCTCACTTGGCACGGACGCATTCCGTCAACGTGCCATCTAAAACAGGATTCACAATTAATGGGAAATATTTCTTTTTTAAAGTTTCAACACGTGTATATGCAACAACAATCGAGGCTGCCAGGGTTATGGAATTAGTTTTGCTCGCTCGCACAGATGAGCGTTGTTAATGCGTCGGTCAGCATTGTGCTGTCAAGATGTCCGCCACGGCCATTGTCAGGGATTTAATATTAAAGCCCCGACTGCGCCGTGATAGTGGAATCCTGGTAGACGTGTCCCTATTGTGTGAATTAATCACGGGGAGAGTTGCTTTACAGTCGGGTGCTGTGTTAAATCTCAATACATTGGGGCGTTATGCAAGCGCTGTCATAATGCAAATCTACAGTGTTTTGGCTTGCAGTTCTATAGATCCAGTCGTCTGGCCAATTGCTGTGCTGTACTTCAATGTCCCACCCATGTCCGCACCCACACACGTTCGAGGATGAGCTAAGTGCGGAGCGGAGAAGTTAACCGTCGAATGACAAAAATGGTCCAGCAACTGGGAATGAGTGGAGAGAGAGATGACGAGATTCCGTCTTGCTACGCTCCCAGTCTTGCGTCGTGAAGGACTTTTTTTGTTGTTCGTCCCCTAAGCATATGTAATAAAAAGGACTCGGACACTTCCTTCTGTCTTCGTGTCTTTTATTGGGTTCTCGTCTTCACCCACACGGCACTCTGTTATAACTCTGTATTTGTAGCCCCCGGCTATTCACTGCTATTATAGCTTCTTCTTCCCTCTGACTCTCTGCTTCATCTACTGTAACCTCCTCCCTGCAGACTTGCTGCTACCTCTATGCAGACTCCCGCTGCTACCCCTATGTGCAGACCCTCTGGCTGCTACCGTATGCAGACCCGCTGCTGACTCTGTATGCAGCCCCGCTGCTGACTCTCTGTGCAGCCCCGCTGCTGACTGCAGCCTCCTCGCTGCTTCGGGTCGGTCACCGCTGGCCAACGGTGCCGATCCTCGCTCCCCCGTGTTCGTGGCGATCTCGCCACCCTCCGCTTCGCCCTTCGTGGCCTCTCTCTGTTCCTGGTTCCCCGTCACTCCCGCCCTCTTCCGGTTCCCCTCCTTCTATAGCCTAACCCCTCACCCCCCCACGTGACCTAACTCCTCCCCTCCTGACGTCACCTCCGGAGGGCCGTTTACGCCCGCATTACATCACCCTCCCCCATAAAGAAAATCCAGCCGACCTCGGCTGAATTGCAACCTGACAAGAAATGCGGGTGTAAAGGGCCAACACGTAAAAAGACACGAAGCATGCAACAACAATATAACCAGAACACAACACAATACAATTTTAACGAAACGTGAGGGATTTCGAGCGAGTACGGGCAGCCGGGCCGTCCCGGACGGTCGGCAGACCACCCGCCGAGCGGGAACGTGGAAGGGTTTTAGGGGCGACGGGCGCAAGTTCTTCCGTCGCCATTGGAGGCCCGCCACTGTCCCGCTCGCGTCCAGAGACATCCCGTACTCGCGTCCGCGGAGGGATAGGAAGAGCTGCAGGTCCCGTGGGTTCTGCGGCTCCAGTCGACGTCCCACGAGCGGAACGTCCTCCTCCCTGCGCTGTCACGGCCGGCTTGTCTGTGAAGGGTACGACAGGCGCTCTCGCAAGGTCAGCAGACACAGGCAAGGGCGAGTCGGCAGCAACAGACCCCGGCAAGGCAACTTCGGGAGATGACGCATCCGGCCGCGGGGCAATGTATGGCTTCAACCGGGATGTATGCACGAACCAGCGCCGTGAACCAACCTGAACACGCGCCGACTGTGGGTTGGGAACCTCAATGAGGCGGACCGGACCCTGCCAAGGTCTATGTAATTTAGGAGAGGTACCTGGCCGCACCTGTGGGCAATGAAGCCAGGCCAGGTCCCCCTTTTTCCAGGGGCACTCCCCCTTTGATCGTCGGGCACACCGCTCATTCCTGGCCTGAGCCTTGGCAGTAGCCATGCGGGCACTTTCCCTCGCCTCAGCGACACGCCGAACGTTGTCCTTAATATACTCAGGAAGAGGCTTAACAGGCCCCCTCGCGCCGGTTCCCAACTGTTCATTAATCGGCGGCACATTCTCACGGCCGTACATAAGGAAGAACGGCGAGTATCCAGTAGCCGCGTGCGGCGTCATGCGATACGCCGAAAGCACCCCAGGGATATGCAAATCCCAATCAGATTGATTTTCCCCGACTGCATGGCACAGCATGGCGGACAGAGTCCGATTCAACCGTTCCACCATACCATCCGTTTGCGGGTGGTAGGGGGACGTCCGTATCTTTTTAGTTCCAAGAGCCGCACACACCTCCCCCAACAATTTGGACGAAAAGTTACGTCCTTGATCCGTAAGGAGCCTCTCCGGCGCCCCTTTGTCCATTACATACCCAAATAGAAAGGCGTCAGTGATAGACGCCGCTGACTGGTCAGGCAAAGGCCAGGCCATCGGCCAGCGAGAGAGGTACTCAACCCCCACCAGTAAATACTTATTTCCCTTAGCGGATGGCGGAAAGGGTCCCAAAATATCTAACGCCACCAGCTCATTAACCCGAGATACTTTAATCGATTGTATCGGCGGAACATATGGATGTTTAGGTGGTTTACGGCGGGCGCAATCGGGACACGCGCGAACGTGACCGACGACATCCGTCGTCATGCCGTGCCAATAATAGTCTCGTTGCAGCGTCAATAGGGTTTTCTGCACCCCCAGGTGTAAAAGTGTGTCACAGTGCAAGGATCTAATCAACTCATACCGCAATGACGCAGGCACAACGAGACGCCAGTGTTCCTGTATCCCTTCCCTCCACATCAGTAACCCATCTCGGAGAGCAGTTTCCGAAATACCACCCGCACCGACTTCCTTACCCGCCTTCTCCATTCGTTTTCGCAACGACACCAAAGATTCGTCCAACATTTGCTCCCGAATCCACACAGACCTTGGAAGACGCAAAATCCCGTCAGCCGGTCCCCCATCAACCGGTCCCGGTGTAAGCGGAGTTTCGAGAACATCCACTGCCAGCGCAACAGGCTGAGGGGGGGGCTGAGTCGGTCCACACCTATGCGTCCCCGACGCACACGCACAAGGGGATCGTTGCGGCAACCTGGACAGTGCGTCCGCGTTAGCGTGACGCACACCCTTCCGATGGTGAATTTGGAAGGAGAATTCTTGCAACGTGTCCAGCCATCTCGCCAATTGTCCGGATGGCTGGTCCATCTTAAGAGCGTACTGCAAGGCCGCATGGTCCGTGCGGACAATAAACGACCGACCGTACAGATACGGTCGAAATTGTCGGAGAAAAAACACAATAGCCAAAAGTTCCCTGCGAGTGACGCAGTAACGGGTTTCCGCGGGAGATAAAACCCGACTCCCATACGCCACCACACGCTCAACACCACCTTTTGACTGGGACAACACCGCCCCAATACCAGTGTCACTCGCATCAGTATCCAGAATGAAGGGATGTTCAAAATCCGGATAATCCAACGTCGGCGGTCCCCACACAAATTTATGCCCCTTCCCAGTAAGGAGATGCAAAGGCCTGGCGATAGTAGCGAAATTCGGAACAAACCTCCGATAATATGAGGCGAACCCCAAAAACCGACGCACATCACCCACCGTGGCCGGGGTTGCCCAATCCCGGACACAAGCAGTTTTCTCTGGATCCGTGGCCACCCCGTCCGCACTAACAATATGTCCCAAGTATCGAACGAAGCGTTGCAGTAAATGACATTTCTTAGGCTTGAATTTCAAATTAGCAGAACGCATTCTGGCGAATACAGCCTCCAACCGCAGTAAATGCTCATCAAATGTGCGGCTGAAGACTATAATATCATCTAAATAAATGAGACATGTCTCCCACTGCAACCCCGTCAATACCAACTCCATCAACCTCTGAAAAGTGGCAGGGGCAGCATTCAACCCCATCGGAAGACAGTTAAATTGGAATAACCCCTGCGGCGTACGGAAAGCTGTCTTTTCTCGCGAGGGCTCGTCAAGGGGGAGCTGCCAGAAGCCCGAAGAGAGATCTAGCGTTGAAAAAAACTTAGCCCCTGACAAGGCGTCGAGAGAATCGTCCATACGCGGCAGGGGATACGCATCTGCCACCGACACTTTATTCAACTTCCGAAAATCCACACAAAATCGCAATTTACCATCCTTCTTTTTAACCAACACAACAGGCGCGCCCCATGGGCTATTAGACGGAGATATAATATCCGCTTTCAACATGTCTTCCACTGCCCCTCGAACATGCTCACGCTCAGCCGGACTCATCCGACGCGAGTTCAAACGGATAGGGGCAGCGTCCCCCGTGTCGATATGATGAGAGAGAAGCGAGGTGCGTCCCAAGTCCAAATCGTCCGAGCTAAACACATCGGAATAGCTCGATAATAATTTATGAATCGCACAACGCTGCTCGGTGGAAAGGGCCGAATTTTCCCCACATAATTCGGCGATCCAACGATCATCAACCCCTCCATCGTGTGAAACACCACCCACAAGCCCCCCATCCGGCAGGTCACTCTGAGCCGTAAACGCCGTAGTGGCATGTGCCACAACGGTACCAGCCGGCACACACACGCTTTCAGCACTCGCATTTAACACCTGCAAAAACGGGCGCTGATCTGGACGGACAATAGTTTGCGCCCCTACCAGCGCTAAGCCGCCCGTAACCGCGGCGGACGGCGACAGCAAAATCCCAAAAGCACCCTGCCGACCCGGAACCGGCTTCCGGTATCGTAAGGGAATGAGCATCTGAGAGCCAGGTGGAATATCAACCGAAACTTCCGATAGCGCCTGCACCTGGGCGACCGGAGCCGGTAGCCCCCAGGCGGACTGTAAAAATTCCAATTTCCGGCCCCCCGGTAGTTCTATGCAATTTTCATTGATTATAATTAGAATGGGCATCTTAGCCAAAAAATCCGTACCCAACAGGCAAGGAACCGCCAGGGACCTCGAAATCAACACAACGCCCGAGGCCGAGACACCCCCGATAGAAATGTTAGCGTCCACCTGTCCCACGATGCCCATACTACCCCCGTTCGCAGCGATGCAGGAAGCGTAAGCCGGCCTCACGGCCCCCGGTGGGATGTTCAAAAGATGGAATATCACATCCGAAATAATGGTCGCGGACGCACCGGAATCCACCAAAATACGTACGTCCACCCCTTGGATGGACCCAGGTACAGTGGACGAACCGGTAGCGGCCGCGACAACCCGCCGAGCCAGCTTACGCCACTGCGTTATCGAGCGACAAGGCTCAGATACTGGCCTCCCGTATTTTACAACATCCGCGTCGCATAACAACGGCGATGAGTGAGGTGTCAGGCCTTGCCGGGTGTCTGGTGTGCACCGACTTGCCTGTGCCGGAGGGTCTTTCTTTGGGGCGTCCGCTGTCGAGGCCTCCTGCTGGGGCGGCCCCGGAACCCGGGCCCAGCAGTCCCTGGCATAGTGGCCCCGACGGCCGCAGCGGAAGCAGTCGACGTCGGGGCGGCGCGCAGCGGGCACCCCGTCCCGACGCGGCCGCGCCGGCGGCGGAGCCCGCGGCCCTGGCCCGCTTCGAGCCGGCCACGGAGTGGAGGCGGCCGACAACTCCTTTGGGCCGGTCGCATCCGGCACGTACACGGCCTTCGTAGGGTCCCACCCTACGGCCCCCCCATCGACGACAGGACCGCCCGTCCACGCCGTCACCTGTTTCCAGCGGCGGAGATTGAACTGGGCGTCCAAACACTTGGTCGCGGTCCGGGACGTGAGTTTTTCGTGACCGCACGCCGGCATAGGAATGCCGAGATCTCGGGACAACTCCAACATCTTCCCCAAGATGAGTGGTTCCAGCAGGTCAGGCTCCGTCTCCGGGTAAGCGGCCATAGCGAGTTCCAACACGGCGCCCCTGTACGCTACAGGTGACTCCTCAGGTGCGCGTTGCCGCTGCACGAATCGGCGATGGGCGTCATCCGGTGGCTCGTACGCGTCCGCCATTTCCTCGAACACCCCTCGCAGAGTTTTCTTCTTCGCAGCTTTTATAGAGCGAAAAAAACGAACGGACTCATCATCAAGAAGAGTCGGGAGCACCTCCAGTGCCTCAGCGTCCGTCCACCTTGCCGTACGTACCGCCGCCAAAAATCTGCAGGCGAACGCACTCCAATCGCCCCCGATGGAGAACTCTTTGACGGTTGTAAGGTGACGACTGCGACTCCTTGGCTTGCTTCCGTCCGTCGCTGACTCTTCCGGCGGTAAGTTCAGCAAGGCGTCGCAACGCTGTGTCGCCAAAATGGCGGACGATCCTCGCGGCGGCCCCAAAATGGCGGCTTCCCGCCTTCCGTGGTGCGCCACGCCCAAGATGGCGTCTTCACGCCGCGTGGCCGATGGCGGCGCCATCGAAGACGACCCGGGCTCCTGCCGATCACCACCATCACCTTCCAACGCCGCCCTTGGCGTGACAAGGTCACACAACTCTGTGATGACGGTTTTTAGGGTTGCCAGTTGCTCCGCCATCCGGGTCCATCTTAAATCTTCGTCCTTCAACGCAGATGGGTCGGACGAAGGGGCCACCTCCTCGACGCCCGGGCCCTCACGGATCTCTCCCTCCGCCGAAGTGAAGCCGACCGCAGGAGGAAGATCGTCGTCGTCCGAAGATGAAGCCGACGCCGGAGATGGAATATTCTTTTTCCTCAGTTGTTTCGCCATGCCGTTTCACTTCTGACTCCAGTGTAATAAAAAAGACTCGGACACTTCCTTCTGTCTTCGTGTCTTTTATTGGGTTCTCGTCTTCACCCACACGGCACTCTGTTATAACTCTGTATTTGTAGCCCCCGGCTATTCACTGCTATTATAGCTTCTTCTTCCCTCTGACTCTCTGCTTCATCTACTGTAACCTCCTCCCTGCAGACTCGCTGCTACCTCTATGCAGACTCCCGCTGCTACCCCTATGTGCAGACCCTCTGGCTGCTACCGTATGCAGACCCGCTGCTGACTCTGTATGCAGCCCCGCTGCTGACTCTCTGTGCAGCCCCGCTGCTGACTGCAGCCTCCTCGCTGCTTCGGGTCGGTCACCGCTGGCCAATGGTGCCGATCCTCGCTCCCCCGTGTTCGTGGCGATCTCGCCACCCTCCGCTTCGCCCTTCGTGGCCTCTCTCTGTTCCTGGTTCCCCGTCACTCCCGTCCTCTTCCGGTTCCCCTCCTTCTATAGCCTAACCCCTCACCCCCCCACGTGACCTAACTCCTCCCCTCCTGACGTCACCTCCGGAGGGCCGTTTACGCCCGCATTACACATATAAGGAGCTGGTGCGATGCTTAACGCGTGACGCTCGTCCATTAGAGATGTTCACCTCGCTAATTCGGGTGACGTATCACCCAGTCTCGGGCGCCTGTTCTTGTAAAGTCATCCGCCGGAGTGTCGTTATGCCGCGTGTTGCGTGAAAAAGCTGGGCTCGTATCGAGAAACAGATACTATTATGAACACTGCTGCAATGCTGCCGATGCAGTTTTGTTTCATTTGTTGAAAGTAAAAAAAAGTTTAAATAAAAAAACTGCACTGAAACGTTTTCCGATCTGCCGCTAGTCGAATGCCTCCCCATGCCACGTGTGCCCCTGGGAGTTGTTGTTGTTATTGTTGTTGTTATTGGTGCTGTTGTTATTGTTGTTGTTGTTATTATTGTTATTGCTGTTGTTATTGTTGTTGTTGTTATTGTTATTGTTGTCATTGTTGTTGTTATTGTTGTTGTTATTGTTGTTGTTGTTATTGTTATTGTTGTTATTGTTGTTATTGTTGTTGTTGTTGTTATTGTTGTTGTTATTGTTGTTGTTGGTCATACTTCCTCAAGGTGGTCCGTGAGGGCCGCTGAAGGGCGGGTTGCCACGACTGGTTCAGGCATATTAACGATCATTACAGCGTACATGTACGTGTACGTTGAGCAAACGTTGACAAACAAACTAAACACAAAAACATTTCTAAATAAATGAGTTTTCAATTGAGTAAAGTTGTGTAGTGTACAGTAGTGGAGTGTATAGTAGTGTAGTTTATAGTGTAGTGTATTATAGTGTATAGTGTCGTGTGTATAACGTAGTGTGCGTAGTGTAATATATAGTGGAGTGTTTATTTATGTTGAATTTCTTTCGCACCGTACGTAGCCAACCGTGCCAATCGGAGGTGTGGGGGGTGGGGGGGAAGGACAACAAAACCAATGCGCTCTACATCAATGACAATGTCGGTACGAAGCGGTCTAGTTACGAATGTGAAACGCCCTCTGAAAGATGAGTGATTCGCCTTGGCGGGACTTGAAGGACCCAACGCAACGACACTCTCCGAGGGCGTTCGACAGAAAGTTCCACGGAGTTCCACAGAGTTCCAGAGTTCCACAGAGTTCAACAGAGTTCCAGAGTTCCACAGAGTTCCACAGAGTTCCAGAGTTCCACAGAGTTCCAGAGTTCCACAGAGTTCCACAGAGTTCCACAGAGTTCCAGAGTTTCACAGAGTTCCAGAGTTCCACAGAGTTCTACAGAGTTCCAAAGAGTTCCAGAGTTCCACAGAGTTCCACAGAGTTCCAGAGTTCCACAGAGTTCCACAGAGTTCCACAGAGTTCCAGAGTTCCAGAGTTCCACAGAGTTCCAGAGTTCCACAGAGTTCCAGAGTTCCACAGAGTTACATAGAGTTCCAGAGTTCCACAGAGTTCCAGAGTTCCACAGAGTTCCACAGAGTTTCACAGAGTTCCAGAGTTCCACAAAGTTCCACAGAATTCCACAGAGTTCCACAGAGTTCCACACAGAGTTCCACAGAGTTCCAGAGTTCCACAGAGTTCCACAGAGTTCCAGAGTTCCACAGAGTTCCAGAGTTCCACAGAGTTCCACAGAATTCCACAGAGTTCCAGAGTTCCACAGAGTTCCACAGAGTTCCAGAGTTCCACAGAGTTCCAGAGTTCCACAGAGTTCCACAGAGTTCCAGAGTTCCACAGAGATCCAGAGTTCCACAGAGTTCCACAGAGTTTCACAGAGTTCCAGAGTTCCACAAAGTTCCACAGAATTCCACAGAGTTCCACAGAGTTCCACACAGAGTTCCACAGAGTGCCAGAGTTCTACAGAGTTCCACAGCTGGGGCCACGCAACAACCGAAAGTCAGAACGTCGCCCATGGACTTGGATATGACTTGCCACTCGAGGGTCACGCCATTGAGACGTTTAACGCTGCATTACAAGTACATTATTTAAAGTGTGTATGCGTAAATATAAAGAGTGGATGATGTGCTATGATACGTAATAAAGCTCTGCAATGAGGAAGGGTCATTGCCCGGAACGTCGTCTATTATATTCTTGGGTCTTTCGGTAAAGTCACGTAGATGGGTTCAAATAAAATAACAAAATCGGCTATCTACGTGACTTTACCGAAAGACCCAAGAATATGAATTCCTGCAGTCACGAAAGCTTTAAGTCAAGATGTGTCGTCTATTATGTATACATGTGTTTTTTAAATTTAAAGTCCACATTGTTTGCGACGGATTGTGTTGATATTGCCTGCTGAATACACGGTGAGCCTTTTTTATGAAGAATTATGTCGTGTTAATTAGCTCGTAACCGCGTACGCTAAAAGTCTGTACGCTGTTACGTCGCCCCCTGACTGGTGGCTGGCGAGGTTTGCATGCCGCCAATTGCACGCAAATTCGTAAATTGGCCGTGCGTCGAAGGGATGAATAACATTAGGGCCTTTGCCACTGCAAAAAAATAAACCCAGAAAAAATGTAGACTCGAAAAACGACACGGCCGATACTGCAGAGAGAGAGAGAGAGAAAAACGCTCCTACAAATCTTCTTGGTTCTTTCGGTAAAGTCACGTAGAAGGGAAATAATAAAATAATAAAAATTTAAATAGAACAGGTCTGTCGGGAAGACAGCGTCTGAATTCAGACGCTGTCTTCCCGACAGACCTGTTCTATTTAAATTTTTATTATTTTATTATTTCCCTTCTACGTGACTTTACCGAAAGAACCAAGAAAATGAATCCCTGCAGTCACGAAAGCTTTAGATCGAAAAGCTCCTACAAACTTTAGCCCTTTTATGAAAAAATTTTCGCGATAAAAAAAATAAACACACGAGAAAATATACAAGAGTAAAGATTCCGGCGCGCCGCCGTCTAAAATCGTTTCATCGCCTCTTTGCAACAAAAGAAAATAGTTTGCTCAAAGGATCGCGACTGTGATGCTGAACGTCACGAAGCAGCTGTTTACAAAAAGTCGCCCGCGCGCGTCGTCTGATTAATCGTTCCCGGGTTTTGATGCGCAGCCCCAAACAAAGAGGGACGGTCCTCTGCATCGCCCCCCCCTCCACTCCAACCCGCGGGCACCGCATTGATGCGATGTGTCGCTTGCTCGTTACTGACGTGTGGTTTGCCCCCCAACCCCCCCTCGAGGTTAAATATTACACGGCGCAGCCGATTAAAGCGCCGTTTCGTTATAACGCTCCGTTTACCAATGACGCTGTGAAGCAGACGGCGCGTATTCTAGTGTTATTGTAATGTTATAGTTTTATTGTTTATAGTGTTATTATTGTAGCATTATAGCGTTTTGACAGTATTACGGCGTTGTTACGGTTGTTACACAGAGCGCAGTATTGGACAAGTACTGGACATCTGTGAAAAATAACTTTATATCTCATCGGATTCTTCCAGTGTTTGTTTGATGGCCAGCCAAACGCCGCTGCGATGATCATTCCACTGCTCCGTGAAGGTTTCCCCAATCCGCCGCCGCCACCACCGCTCACGGTCGCGTCATGTAATAACCAAGCTTCGAGTTTACTTTACTTTACCAGGTGAGTCTCATTTGCAAGACTAGCCTGGGGCATTCGTCTTCCGTTAAGGGAAGAGAGGAAGGGGGGGGGGGGGGTGAGCGGGGGGTGCCGATGATTTTCCATGCGTAATCCCCATTGATCCATCTCCACCGGGCACCTGCAACGCGAGCCGATTGTAGTGCTCTATCCACAAGGTTTTGACGTCCTTTGGGGCCAGACACGTTCCCTGGTTTCGACCCAGCGGCCGTCGACCGCTCCAGCGGTGACGCGCGTGTCGCCCGGGGCGCACCCTCCTCGTCCTTAACGGTCGATGGCGAGCGATGTCTTTAAGCTCGCGCCGTGCGTCCTCTGATCCACGTGTTGCTTTCCTCTCCACCAGAACGTTCATGAATTATTCGTTTCGCAAAACGGGCGCTGCCGAGCTGAGCGAATGCAGTGGGGAACAGCGGGGGGGGGGGGGGGAGGATGATGTGAGTGGCAAAAAAATGAATCCATCGACTGGTCCCATGTGTGTATTCTTGGCCGTGCAGGGTACAGTTTGCTAATGAATTATACGGCTAGTTTAGTGGAAGTGTTCAACTAAGGAGTCATGCATCAGTGGCTAATTGCAGCAGCAGCAGTCTAAACGTTTTTTAAGGGGCAAAGCTGCGGTTGCCATTGCAACAGCAGCAGAAAAAAAGTTAACGTAAGAAAAAATAATAATTCTGGAACAATCCCTCCCGCGATATGAGAATTACGTGTTACAATTTTTAAAAATTACAGTTTATGACGCATTTAAAATTCTGCGGCGGTAAGGGAAGACACTCCAAGCATAATTGGCCCTACAAGGCAAACCGCTACTGAGAGCGAGGAATAGAGAGCGGAGGGGGTGGAGAGAGAGAGAGAGAACGAGACTCCTATAGTCCGACGACACGCTGTGTAATTACTCGCCGAGCAGTAACAGCCAGTTGGCAAAATGCCGCAAGTGCCGTGCGAATGTGCCGGACACTTGCGCTGATTATCGGGAATAATTGGAATGTGGTGCTGTGGAGAGATCAAAGAGCGGGCCCAACAAAACCTTTCGCTTGATTGAACATCGCTCTTTTGCTAACGACACCCCCCTCGTCTCCCTCCTTTTTGCGAGTGTATATCTTTGGAAATGACTCGATGTCATCCGGCAGCCCCTTATCGTAGCCACGGCGCTATTCCCTTTCGGCTCTCTGTGTGGCAGCTTTGACCAAACGGCGGGCAGTAATGACGCGCATCTCATCGCGTTCGCTCGAGACAGCTGCGAACATCTTTGTCCAAGAGTCTCCTGCTACGAGCGGCGCTGCTAAATTCCAAGCGGGGGGATATGCGGCACGGTATTTGAAACGTCTCCTTGTTACATGTATTTTTTATATATATATGTTATAATTATTATTCCTGTTGTACGGGATTGTTATAACCGCACTCTGTGTTTCCTGGTATAGCTCTCGAACAACGGCGCTGGAGTTTTAGTTGAAAGTCAGAACATTTCGTTTATGCTATGTGTATATGATGGTTAAATCCATTTGCATAACTCCAGCCCTTATAACATAAACTAAACATTTTTTGAAAATTCTACCACGTGAGGCCCACTGAGCTAAGCAGCTCTTTTTCAGAAGCGACCTGGCCACTAATGCGAGCTCAACAAAGTGGCTTATGGCCGCGTGGAAATGTATCGCGGCCGAATACTCTAAACGCGTGACGTTGATTCTAAATGTGGAGGGATGAACCAGAGGACCCGGAGGAAAATCCACGCGACCACGGAGAGAGAGAGAGAGACACCGCAAACTCCAAATATACAGCAGCAGGCGTCAGGGTCGGGATCGAACCCACGACCTTCCTCTACACCAGGCGAGGCAGATAACCTCTTGCCACCGGCACGCATTCCTCATCTGAGCTCTATCCCTGACCCTAATCCCATTCCTAGCCTTAATCATAACCCGAGACGAGCTTAGCTATTAGTGAGCTTGTCTCTAAGCCATTTTTCATCAGTATCGGCCGACTGATCTGATGTCGCCTCTGAACATTATTCTGGGCATTGCTCGTGCAGGGAACCTTGTCGTTAAAAAAAAACCGCATACGTTTGGAATGGAAAATCCACATTACTATGGTGGGCGTCAGATCATCCGCATGACGATCCGGGTGAAATTGTTGTTGACGTCGCTTTGACTGGTGGTGGTGATTCTCACCGACCCTGGATGGGCAATGGTCTGAGTTGACCCTGGCTGGGGTGTATGTATGCTGAACTTCTTTCGCACCGTACGTAGCCGAGCATGCGAATCGGAGGTGCGGTGATGTTTTCCCTACCCTTCTTCTTGGCTCTTTCGGTAAAGTCACGTAGAAAAAAAAAAAATTTTATTACGTTTTATTTTATTTGTATTTTTATTATTTTATTATTTCCCTTCTACGTGACTTTACCGAAAGAACCGAGAAGATGAATCCCTGCAGTCACGAAAGCTTTAAATCGAAATTCCCCTACCCTTGTGCTGCATTGGGCACGGGATGTGAGCAATTGCTAACCCGTGGCCATTGGCGTTAGAGCCGGAGGGGTTGCGGGCGCGAGGAGGGTGAAAGGTTGCAAGGAAGCAGCGGCAAGAGGTGGCGAGGTTGAGAGGCCACGAGAGACGGGGACGGGGGGGCACTTACGCGGAGCTCGAGTCGAGGGGGTCTCGGAGGTCCACCGGTCGCGACCGACTACCAACGAGGCAGAGCTACTTCCGTTCGCGAGAATTCGCACGCACGACAGATTCTGCACGTGCGTAATTTTTTTCTCCCAAATCGCACAAGTATCAGAATCAGAATCAGAAAGGGTTTTATTCGCCATGAAAGTTCGCACAGACAAGGAATTTACTTAGGCCGGAAGGTGCATACATTAAACATTTAGGAATCTTAAATCTTAAGTAAGTAGTTTACAAGTCTAACTATACTGAAGGTACAAGTCTAACTAGTACTAAGGAGCTAAAGTATGTAAAAATTGAATAAAATAAAATCTAAAATATACAATAGCTATAATATACAATATAAAATTACAAAAATGCAAGTAGGGTAACATCGTGCAAATTTGGCAGGGTGTCTTTGTGCAGATTTTGTGTTAAAGTCAGTTTGAGCGTTAAAGTCAGTAAACTGTGCGAAGTAAACTGTGCGAATGCAATTGTGTCGAACAGAATTAGCGGTGGTGTGGGGGGGGGGTGAGGGTTTCTTTCCATCGTTTTTTCTTAAAACCTACCATGAACATTCATTCACTCACCAGCCAAAAAAATGTAACACACGTCACGATGTGAACACGTGATGCACCGCAGTGATATATTTAATCATTAACTGTAACCCGAACATTATGCTTAACACTAATCACAGTCCTAACCCTTAGCATCAACCTTAACGCTCATCGCAACCCTATATTTAACGCTAATCAGAAGCCGAGCACTCTCCCTAACGCTAATCATAACCCCGAGCCTCACAGTAGCACAAAGCATCACGCTAAAACGAACCATAACCCAAACCCTATGCGGGGCGCTAATAAGCGACTGCCCTAACCCTCTCATCACGAACGAACGTGCCTTCTATCGCCTGGATGGCCCCCATCACTCATGTCATGTGCAGAGTCCGGAGATGTTGATTGCATTAAGATGCCATAGACATCCAACACGGAATTTTCTGTTTGGCTTTATTTCTATTATTATTTCTATCATTTTTATTTTGTATTTTTTATTTTTTTACCTACGTGACTTTACCGAAAAAACCTAAGCGTACTTACCCCCCCCCCCCCCCCCATTTTGTTTCCCTCTCAATCTCCACAGAATCGCTCTCTCAGTGTCACGGTCACGAAACAGCGGCGTCCGTGCACAATCCTCACGGAGAAGCGCATCGCCCACCCCTCCCCCCACGTGTTAGAGAATTACCTAAACAAGTATAACATACTTATGTGTGTGTATAACATCGCGCTTAGGAGATCCCTGCAAAGACCGCCGATCTCGAGAATGAGGTTCCATCACGGGTGGCTGAAAGCGATGTCCCCAACTACTACAATTTTTTACATTTTTTTTTACATTTTTATTTTACCAGGTAAGGCCCACTGAGCTATATAGAAGCTACCTGGCTATCGCAAATGATAACTCAACGAAAGTGGCTTCATTACGTGTCAATGTATTGCAGCCAAATGCTCTAAACATGCAAACTGCAAATATAGAGCAGGCGTCACGGCATCAAACCCAAGACCTCCTGCATACGAGGCGAGGGAGTGAACATCTTGCCACCGCGCCGAGATACTTTGGAGATCCCCTTCAAAGACGGCTGCACTCGAGAATGAGGTTTAATCACGGGTGGCTGAAAGCGACGTGTCATAATGCAGCGGCCTGTGAGAAGGGAGTCAAGAGATGCATTGCTATAGCAGCCCAAGTTTTTGTTGGATGGGCAATGGAAAGAAACCACTTTGGAGGAGAAGGGAGATACGTCTGAGTGTAACGACAGGGGTATTCGAGGCAAGAGCGATACGTGAATTGCTATTGGAGAGCCGGGCGATAACTACGCAGCGTTTTCTTATTTTGTTAAAAGAAGTTGTCGGCATTTGAGCCACGCGGTGTCTGAGACGGATGCTGGTGGCGCCTACGGATTTGGACCACAATGGCATCTTCATCTTGCTCCCGTCTCAGCCACATACCTTCATGCCAACTGCAATACTCACCACCCCCTCACACTAATTTCAAACCATTCCCTCTTAGGCTGACAATAACCCTAACCGTAGCAAGATGCGCAGGGCCTGTGTGTCTTTAATGGAGGTATATATATAGATTTACTTTAGAAAATGACGTGCAATTGTGTGACCCTCGGGGGCGAGGCCGGGGGGGGGAGGTCTCTGAGCTGAGCGGGCACTGCTGAGGGCCTGGGTTCGAATCCTGTCCCTAGTTCAGCTACCCGGGATTAACTCCAAGTTGTCACGTGCATAAAGAAGCCGATGGTCTCAGTCTGGTCAGCGATACTTGCACGGACAAAATCATTACATGTAACCCACTTACTAACTCGACACTCGCACACTTCAGTTGAATTGGCTTTGCGACAGCCACTCATTCCTCTGTAGGGCACCAGGAGATATGTGCCTGGTGCGGATTAAGCGGCCCTTTGAAGTGAATGCAGTTCCGCAACAAGCATTGCTAAGGCCATCCTTTGCCAAAAGGTGATGCACTACTTACCAGGCGCAAGAGTTCCAAATGGGAATTTCTTCATCTAACACCATTGCACCCACCACAGCCCAATTAAACTATAATTGGGCCATTTTTTTATTCACTGCAAGAATAATTATCTGCAGATTACTCACCGCTCCTGCCATCCTCACTTCAGATGGTGGCCGTACCCAGCGAGCGAGCCAGCGTGTCCAACGAGAGAAGCAGCCCTCGTTTCATTAAATCGTATATTGCCATTTTACAGGGATTCATCTCAGCCGCGTCTCTCTGCGTCTGTGACCCTTAAAAAATATATTCTGCAGTCGGCGGCACACCACTTCCAGTATCCCTCCCGCTATGGCCGTGGCTACTACGCGTAGGCACACGTACACCTACTCCAGTCTACTGCTGGTGGCAGATAGATATTTATACACCCGGCACACCACATCCAGTATGCCCCCCGCTATGGCCGTGGATCTTAGGTGGACCGAGGCAGGCGAGAGACGGCGGCGGGGAATGAGGGGGCGAGTGGGAATGGGCGATCAGATTTAAAATTCAACTGCCGTGCCACGTGATCAAATCGAACCGGTGACACTCTGGATTACAGGTTCCAGTGCGCTCACCGTTCCAATTACACATCGGCAGCATCGGTCAGAGAGGGCTTGTAGTTGGTAATTGGCAGCAGCAGCAGCAGCAGCAGTTGTCGTTGTGGCCTGAGCCTCTGCTCTCCATCCGGTCGCCTCTCTCTGCCTTTGTTCTTCTTCCCCCCGCCCGCACCTCCGGAGTGGCGCGGTTGGCTACGTGCGGTGCGAAAGAAGTTCAACATACATACGTGCACACGTCCGCGCTCGCGGCACCGTGTAACGAATTTCGGCGTCCGATATCGCAAGATATTTTAATAACAGCAGCGACTAATTGCGTTTTCTCCATGACGACTGTTGTGTTAATAAGGGCCGTGTGGCTGCAAGTGAGGCTGCGTGATTAATATGATACGAAAAAATATATATATTATACAATGATATAGAATACGGCAACAGATGGCTTCTCGCTAATAGCGCGCAAGCGCCGCAGTGAGCATGCACGCAGCGCCAGAGGCTCGCCACTCCGGGGGAAGCAGCATCATTAATAAAACATCTAGGAATATAACAAAGAAGAAGAAGAACAAAAAATAGCAACAAATAATGGGTGCTGTCACGGTGGTGCAATGGTTATCGGCACGCCGGACCTCGCCATCCAGAGGTCGCTGGCTCGATGCGACCTCCAGGCGCGGCAGTGTGGCACGTTTCTTACCCATCCCCCCACTCCCCAGCACTCAGCCCTCCCACGCTCTTTCCCCTCTCGCACAGGGATATGAATGGGTGCCCCACAAATCTAATCTCGTCTGATTTGTTTTACGTATTTATGGAGCGCCTTCACTCAAGGCGCTTGACATAGTTTGAAAAACAAACGGTGACACAGAATGGAATGATTTATGTGGCGGGGCCGTGCAAAGATTGAGGAATAAGTGACTGCGATGGAGGGGCACTGAGGGACCACGGCAGAGTAGGGGAGGGACGGGACGGAGTGGAGGGCGAGGGGAGGGAAGATGAAGATAATGGGCGATAGAGAAGAGGTGGAGATTTGAGAGGGGTACGGAAGGAGGTTAATGAGGAGGACTGCTTCATGTACAGGGGCAGTGTTGAGTCCCTAGGCAGTGTTCAGCCTATGGGCAGTGTTGAGTCTATGGGGAGTGTTGAGTCTATGGGGAGTGTTGAGTCTAAGGGCATTGTGAGTCTGTGGTTCAGTGTTGAGTCGGTGGTGCAGTGTTGAGTCTATGGGCAGTGTGAGTATATGGGCAGTGTTGAGTCTATGGTGCAGTGTTGAGTCTATGGGCAGTGTTGAGTCTATGGTGCAGTGTTGAGTCTATGGGCAGTGTTGAGTCTATGGTGCAGTGTTGAGTCTATGGGCAGTGTTGAGTCTATAGTGCAGTGTTGAGTCTATGGGCAGTGTTGAGTCTATGGGCAGTGTTGAGTCTATGGTGCAGTGTTGAGTCTATGGGCAGTGCTGAGTCTATGGGCAGTGTGAGTCTGTGGTGCAGTGCTGAGTCTGTGGACAGTGCTGAGTCTATGGTCAGTGTTGAGTCTATGGGCAGTGTTGAGTCTATGGTGCAGTGTTGAGTCTATGGGCAGTGCTGAGTCTGTGGGCAGTGTTGAGTCTATGGTGCAGTGTTGAGTCTATGGGCAGTGCTGAGTCTATGGGCAGTGTTGAGTCTGTGGGCAGTGTTGAGTCTATGGTGCAGTGTTGAGTCTGTGGTGCAGTGCTGAGTCTATGGGCAGTGTTGAGTCTGTGGTGCAGTGCTGAGTCTATGGGCAGTGTTGAGTCTATGGTGCAGTGTTGAGTCTATGGGCAGTGCTGAGTCTATGGGCAGTGCTGAGTCTATGGGCAGTGTTGAGTCTATGGTGCAGTGTTGAGTCTGTGGGCAGTGTTGAGTCTATGGTGCAGTGTTGAGTCTGTGGTGCAGTGCTGAGTCTATGGGCAGTGTTGAGTCTATGGTGCAGTGTTGAGTCTATGGGCAGTGTTGAGTCTATGGTGCAGTGTTGAGTCTATGGGCAGTGTTGAGTCTATGGTGCAGTGTTGAGTCTATGGGCAGTGTTGAGTCTATGGTGCAGTGTTGAGTCTATGGGCAGTGTTGAGTCTGTGGGCAGTGTTGAGTCTATGGTGCAGTGTTGAGTCTATGGGCAGTGCTGAGTCTATGGGCAGTGTTGAGTCTGTGGGCAGTGTTGAGTCTATGGTGCAGTGTTGAGTCTGTGGTGCAGTGCTGAGTCTATGGGCAGTGTTGAGTCTATGGTGCAGTGTTGAGTCTATGGGCAGTGCTGAGTCTGTGGGCAGTGTTGAGTCTATGGTGCAGTGTTGAGTCTGTGGTGCAGTGCTGAGTCTATGGGTAGCAGTGTTGCAAAGACAGACGGTGTAGTGAACGGGAATCTGGTGGAGTTGAAGGAGGAGGGGTGAAGTTTGAGGATTGAGCGGGAGATTGAACATACTTTTGAATTTGCTGGAGGCGAGTGCACGGTGGGGTGAAGTGTGGGCACTCCGAGATGTGCTTTCAAGACGTGCTGCCATCGTTGGAAGAGTAGACCAACGGATTCTCTCGAAGGGCGTGGTTGGGGGGAGGGGTCAACAAAGCGTGTTGGAGTCGAGATTATCGGCGTAAGGCACTACCACTACACAGAGGGAAAAAAGAGAAAGCGATTTCTTTCTCGAATGACAATTGAGGCGGTGCTTATCACCTGTTTAGAGCCCTGAGTCAGTGGCGGTGGAAATTCCACATTCCTATTGCGGGAGCGAACCAGTGTTGACCTTTCTCCCAGGGATGGTGCTCATCGTCTCTGCGAGTCAGCCCTCGTTCCAATGCGAACCGCTGGCTCGCATACGTTGTATTCGAGTGCAATGATCGTCTCTTCGTAGCGATGCTCCTATATTATTGCGCACTGCATTCCTATAATCTGACGGACGGGTTGTATAGGGATAGAGGGGACAAAGAGGACAAAACAACGCGAGATGGATGTGGCATGACAAAATAATTCCCCGAAACAGCATGCCGGATTGTTCAGGCTGAAAGGAAGCACTCTGCGTGTGGCTAACTAACGCGGCGGCACGCACATTGCACGCAAGTGTTGGTGTGACTGTGTGCGTGACTGTGTGCGTGACTGTGTGTTGGAACAAGACCTACATCTCTGCTTTATTGAGGGGAGCGGTAGTGTAGTGGTTAGCGCGCTGCGCGATGAACCCGCCGACCCGGGTTCGATTCCCGCTTACGGCCAACACCACCAGTGACGGTTACCTTGACCGGTCCTGGGCCTCCTCTAGGTCGACTCAGCCTTAAATGAGTACCTGGTGCGGTGTGTAAACATCGTCACTGGGGAGACAAAGGCGGCCGGGCGTGGTGTTGGCCACCCGCCCACTCGTGTGCCGTGCCCGGCCTTCACAGGTGCCACTCGCTAACGGCATTTGCCTCGACAGTCTGTTGAGGGCTATACGGGGGGATCTTTGTGTGCGTGAGTGTGTGGACGTGTTTTCATGAATAAGGCATGAAAACACGGCGCGGGCAATTTTCCCTATCGCAGATACGAGAACAATGAACGTTCAATTAATGGCTCCGTGTTTGTTATTTACCTTGCCACTTCTCATTCGGTGGAATGCGTTATTTATTTATTTATTTTTGTCGATGCGTGGCGATGCGTGGCAAAGCGTAAACAACAAACAACAACAACGACGACGAGACCAGCACACGAGGAGCAGCAGACGGGAGGATTGCTCAGGCCAGCGGCTCTCAGCCGGTGGGGGCTCTCAGGGGGGTGGGGGCAACTAGGCTGCGGCATGGACACTGTGCAGGAGATATTGCAAATATGCCCCCGCCCCTAGGCCGATTCGGATATACATGAGCAAGCCTACCCGGTTCGGTTGTTGTTGTTGTTGTTGTCGTAGTCGTGGTAGCAGTAGTGGTGGTGGTGGTGGTTGATGGTGGTGGGGGGGTAGTAGTGGTTAGCCTTTCGAATCCGAAAACTAGGCTGGCGCCGATAACGCATTTTACAAGTAAGAAGCAATCTCAAACTTGTGTCCCGCGGTGTCAATAGAGTTATACAAATCCACTCACACACACACACCTGTTTATAAGGCGCATCCTTAACTTGTTCTTTCAAGCGGAAGGTAAGACTTTTGACTTTTAAATAACTTTTATTGCCGCTAGCAGCAAAAGCACTGGAGGCGATTTCGATATGAAACACACAAAGTCACCAGCAAACAAATGAAAATAAACGCTACAAATCCACGCGCTGTGGCGCTAAAAGCACTGCGCGCACAACACGAAAGAAAAGTCACGTGGTGGTGGTTGTGGTGGTCATCGCGCACGCCACGGTGACGAGCGAGCGCTTCAGAAGGTGAACACGAGGGTGCCGTCAAAGCGGAGGGTAAGAGCGCGTCTTATAACCCGCATAAGCACGCCGACAGCCAGTGGCCATCACCACTCCACTCCGTGTAACGATACGTGAATGAAAACAAGCATGCGAAACGCCTCCTTCTCCCTGGTTGTCTCTCCACATCACAGCACCAAAGTGCGCTCTCTCACGCGTCCCATCAGCGCAGGGGTGGGTCATCCGAAAACAACAACAACAAGATAGTTTTAGTTCGAATTCGGTAATAAACAGTTGCAATGCGATGTGAGTGCGAGACGGGGTCCCTGAATAAATAACGCCACGAAAGAGTCATTGATGAGCCGCATGCGGCTACGGAACCAGAGGTTGCCAACCCCTGCCAATGGTAAACTGGACTTCCATGGTGAACTGGACTTCCATGGTAAACTGGACTTCCATGGTAAACTATACTTCCATGGTGAACTGGACTTCCATGGTGAACTTGACTCTCATTGTAAACTTGACTTCCATGGTGAACTGGACTTCCATGGTAAACTGGACTTCCATGGTAAACTAGACTTCCATGGTAAACTAGACTTCCATGGTGAACTGGACTTCCATGGTAAACTGGACTTCCATGGTAAACTAGACTTCCATGGTGAACTGGACTTCCATGGTGAACTTGACTCCCATTGTAAACTTGACTTCCATGGTGAACTGGACTTCCATGGTAAACTGGACTTCCATGGTAAACTGGACTTCCATGGTAAACTAGACTTCCATGGTGAACTGGACTTCCATGGTGAACTTGACTCCCATTGTAAACTTGACTTCCATGGTGAACTGGACTTCCATGGTGAACTGGACTTCCATGGTAAACTGGACTTCCATGGTAAACTGGACTTCCATGGTGAACTGGACTTCCATGGTGAACTGGACTTCCATGGTGAACTTGACTCCCATTGTAAACTTGACTTCCATGGTGAACTGGACTTCTATGGTAAACTGGACTTCCATGGTAAACTGGACTTCCATGGTAAACTGGACTTCCATGGTGAACTGGACTTCCATGGTGAACTGGACTTCCATGGTGAACTTGACTCCCATTGTAAACTTGACTTCCATGGTGAACTGGACTTCCATGGTGAACTGGACTTCCATGGTAAACTGGACTTCCATGGTGAACTGGACTTCCATGGTGAACTTGACTCCCATTGTAAACTTGACTTCCATGGTGAACTGGACTTCCATGGTGAACTGGACTTCCATGGTAAACTGGACTTCCATGGTAAACTGGACTTCCATGGTGAACTTGACTCCCATTGTAAACTTGACTTCCATGGTGAACTGGACTTCCATGGTGAACTGGACTTCCATGGTAAACTGGACTTCCATGGTGAACTGGACTTCCATGGTGAACTGGACTTCCATGGTGAACTTGACTCCCATTGTAAACTTGACTTCCATGGTGAACTGGACTTCCATGGTAAACTGGACTTCCATGGTGAACTGGACTTCCATGGTAAACTGGACTTCCATGGTAAACTAGACTTCCACGGTGAAGTGGACTTCCATGGTGAACTGGACTTCCATGGTGAACTTGACTCCCATTGTAAACTTGACTTCCATGGTGAACTGGACTTCCATGGTAAACTGGACTTCCATGGTGAACTGGACTTCCATGGTGAACTGGACTTCCATGGTGAACTTGACTCCCATTGTAAACTTGACTTCCATGGTGAACTGGACTTCCATGGTAAACTGGACTTCCATGGTGAACTGGACTTCCATGGTAAACTGGACTTCCATGGTGAACTGGACTTCCATAGTAAACTGGACTTCCATGGTAAACTGGACTTCCACGGTGAACTGGACTTCCATGGTGAACTGGACTTCCATAGTGAACCTGACTTCCATGGTGAACTGGACTTCCATGGTAAACTAGACTTCCATGGTGAACTGGACTTCTATGGTGAACTGGACTCCCATGGTCAGAGGTCGACAACCAAAACAACAACAATAGTAATTTTTTGTTCGAATTTCAAGAGCCGCCACTGCGAATCCCTCAAAGAGCCCGCGGCGTGCGCCCCTCCGGAGCCGCAGGTCTCCCGACCCCTGCAATCAGCCGGACGGGGCTTCTGGGCAGCATCGCTTTCGTACAATCGATCGACCTTTGCACGAACTTCGAAATTCGGTGCCTCATCAGCAACTGATTCAAGGAAACGGGGCCCTAATTTGACTCGAAACTATTGAATGTACAATGTGAGGTCGGCGTAACACACGCGACGTACATTTGCCAGATTGACGTAATGGGCAAAACTATATCTTCATAAAGTTCTTTCTAATTCGTTAAATCTCTCGTCTATATTTAATGAGCAGTCTCACACTGATTGATTTGAAGTTTTTTTTTTTCGTGTCTTCGCCTCCTCCTCCATCCCCTTCAATGCGATTATTACTCCTGAAATGGACACGCAGACTATTCAATACCCCCCTAATGAATTGTTCATTTGTATTGACGTTACACACGCGCACACACACACGCGCAGATGTGTGAGTGTGTGCGTGTGGACAGGCGAACGCTACTGTTGCAGTTATTGCGCTGCGCTGTGAACGCCGGCGACACGAGTTCGATTCCCGCTCACGGCCAACACCAGTGACGATTATCTGAACCGGTCCTGGGCCTCCCCAAGGTCGACTCAGGCTCAAATGAGTACCTGGTGCGTTTGCGAAAAAATATCGACAATGGGGAGACAAAGGCGGCCGGGCGTGGTGCTGGCCACCCACCCCCTCGTATGCCGTTCAGGCCTTCATAGGCACTCGCTGCCAGCACTTGCCCCAACAGTCTGTTAAAGGCAACCCGGGGGATCTTTGTCTTTGTGTACAGGCGTAAGCCGCCTGCCTCTGTACAGCAGATAAAGTGATGGATTATCAGGAAGCCAGACAGCCAGCCAGACAGACAGAAAGGCCAGACAGACAGACACACCAGACAGAGACAGGCCAGACAGACAGACACACCAGACAGACAGAGAGGCCAGACAGACACACCAGGGAAGCAGGGAGACACGAAGACAAGCAGACCGTCATGCATGACATTATCGTGATACATTATCGTGTGTGTAGTCGTCTTTGCGTTTTCAACAAACGGACGGTCTGGGCGTTACCATCATAACCTTCAGCGCCATTGAAATGGAGCCCACCTGCTTCAGAGCGCACATTAGGTGTCATTACCTTTGTGGGCCCCCCCCCACCTCTTTCTCTCTCCCCCCCCCACCTCTTTCCTTCCCTCTTCTCCCCTCCCTCCCTCTCCCCACCTCTCTTCTCCCCCTCCCTCTTTCCCTCCCAACCCGCTCCCCTTTCTCCCCACACCCTCCCCCCCTACTTCTCCCCCCCCCCATTCACTTGCCCCCCCCTCTCCCCCCCCTCCTCTTCCTCCTATTTCTCTTCCTCCCCACACCCTCCCCCCTCTCTCTTTCCATTCCCCCCCCCCCAATCCCTCTTTCCCTCACTCCCGCAACGCGACGACGCAACAAAGGCCCCATTAATTACACTTTATCTCAAATTAATTCTTGCTCGGGTTAACCGGGCGCAAGGACGTTGCAGTCACAGTGGGGCTGACGTTACACGCACACACACACACGCACACACACGCACGCACACACACACGCACACACACACGCACACACACACACGCACACACACACACACGCACACACACACGCACACACGCACATACACACGCACACGTTACATATACAAGCTGCGGGCCTGGAGCGGTGGTGCAGTGGTTAGCGCATCGCGCTCTGAATATTTCCTGGGCACCCCCCCTTCCAAATACCACATCACCAACCTGCATTGACCAGCGTGGTGAAGTATGGTCAAACAACCCTCATGGATCGACAAGGCGTGGAGAGGAGTAGGTGTACAACCTCAGGCATCATTATCAATCCACTGCAAGATGACTGCCGTTATGTACCTGCACGTGTTCTCAAATCCACGCGTTTCTTGTAATATCTCTCAGTCGAATTCCGTGTGTCTCTCCACGCTTCTCTGCGCACTTGTCACGTGCCGTATGTATTTTGAACTTTTTTTCGCACCGTACGTAGCCAACCGTCTTGGTGGGGAGCGGTAGTGCAGCGCTTAGCTGCGCCGCGCTACGAACCAGGCAGAAGCCGAGTTCGATTCCCGTTCACGGGACGTTGGCGACGATTATCTTCAACCGGTCCCATAGGGCGACTCAGCCTCAAATAAGTACCTTGCTAAAGGTGTGTAACTATCGCCGCTCGGGAGACAAATGCGGCCGGGCATGGTGCTCTCTACCCACTTGCCCTACAGTCTGTTAAGGCTATACGGGGATCTTTAGCTTTGGTAGTTGTGGTGGTGTGTGTGTGTCGGTGTGTGTTCCTGGGGCGGGCCGTAGCGAGTTTGCACATCGAGTGCCATTTATCCCAAAAAATGCATTATCAGTAGCAACCAGAGTGGAAAATTCTACCCACTATTTTGTTAAAGAATTGTATCTCTCCATCTCAAATATGTACGATAGCAAGGTGACCGTGGTAGCTAAATTATGAGAAAGTGTTGTTAAGGAAGGGTACTGTAGCATGTTTGTTTCTTGGCAAATGGAACTAATTTGATACGAACATCCACAGAATATGAAAACGAATATGGATTGCGTGAGTGTGTTGAGGAAACAGATGGCGTAAACACCAAACCTTCTGCTCACATACCCAGCACGGCGGCAAAGCGGCAGAGTGCGCGGCTAACAATCAAAAGGTTGCGTGTTTAAATCCTATTCGGGGGTTGGGGGGTAGTGATTAAGCCCCTCATCCCTCTGGACTCGATAATATAAATATCACTTCGTATGGAAGTCAACAATGGCTCTCTTGTGCATGTAGTGTACTCCCCAACCGCCCCCCCTCCCGGCATAAAAATGTGGAATTTCCACCACCCGGCTGAGAGTTGCAAACAAGAGATGATCATCGCTCTTTCAATGCTCATTTTGAGAGGGGAAGGGGAATCTGAACTTCATGCCGATGGTGGAGACTGCTCATAGCGCATACGAGTAGAGTACGGGGGGGGGGGGGAGATGGTGAGTACGGCAGTCACAACCTAGGGAGACAAACGCAGCCCTCGTCCTCCAGGTGGTCCACGAGGAGCATGAGCCAGTTCGGGTGGTATCGACCCAAAAACCCCGCATGGCTCACGGACCAACGGCGAGTGTGATGCGTGAGAGATGCCTGGCTGCCTGTCTAGCTGCCTGTCTACCTGCCTGTCTACCTGTCTGTCTACCTGCCTGTCTGCCTGTCTGTCTATCTGCCTGGCTGCCTGTCTGTCCACCTGCCTGTCTACCTGCCTGTCTACCTGCCTGTCTACCTGTCTGTCTACCTGTCTGTCTACCTGCCTGTCTACCTGTCTGTCTACCTGCCTGTCTACCTGCCTGTCTACCTGTCTGTCTACCTGCCTGGCTACCTGTCTGTCTACCTGCCTGGCTGCCTGGCTGTCTACCTGTCTGTCTACCTGCCTGTCTACCTGTCTGTCTACCTGCCTGGCTGCCTGGCTGCCAACACGTCTCGCCGTGGACAACGGGGGTGCTCTGAGTCAGCGCAGCGTGTTAGTTATTCATTTTATTTATTAACAAAAGAACAACACACACGCTGATCCTCGTGCCACGTCACGAGTTTAAAACAGCAACAAAAAGAACAACAACGGGAAACGAACCCGGGTCGCCAGGTTCGAAGCACAGTGTGCTAACCGCTGCACTACCGCTCCCTACACCAATACCAATACAACCGCCAATCGGCACCAAGTGACGGTGACGTCACCACGGCGCCTGTGCACGGGCCAGGTGCACTTTGAGGCCACGCGAAGTGTCGAAGGCTCTCTGTTGACAGGAGGTTTCTGGACAGACCCTGGTGCCATCGGTTGGCTGACTGAGATCACCGGTAGATGCACCAGCTGCGCCCCCCACTGTGCCAACTTGCGTAATTTTCGCCGCCCGGCGCTCCGCTCGTTGTTGTGAGCGTCGCTCCTCCGCCCTCCGCTGTTGCTGCAGGGCGACTGCCTCCAACTGCCCAGTAGTAGCGTCCTTCACGAGCCTCCTCCACAGAGTCCGAACTTGCCACCGCTGGTACGAGTCTCCACTTGCATCTCTTTCTCTCTGTCTAAGAGCAATGCAACATCACGTGTTAGATAATGACCCGCAGACGCCGACATCACAAAACTACTTCTGAGATCCCTTTAAGTGACCTCTGATTCACACAGGAAGGAGGGGGAGGCAGCATTGCCCCGGCTTGATTTGCTTACAGAGAACGATGTCTGTCGAGTGGCAGGCAAACCGATGCTGTGTTTGTTTAATTGGCGGCGCTGGAATTGAGCCAAATCAATTGCAGAACCAAAGAGCTGTGAAGGATAGCGACCATCAACTCACTACCCTTGAGAATCCGATTTAATCACAAATCGGCTGCCTGTATCCAAACCCAAGATCCCAGCGGTTCTAGCTCAGCTCTATGACCTCTGTGCGACCCGGGCATCTCTCTATATAGAAAAAAAAGTATTGATTTTTAAGCTGAGGATATATGAATCGAATTGGCCTCGTGTTATTTTACTGGTTATTTACGATATGTATACGTGTTCCGTGTAACGGTGATTTCCCCCCCCCCCCCCTCTTCCGTGTGGCCAGCGAAGAGAGCACCGATTATGGATTCAGTTCGGGGTGATTTAGCCTGTTCAGTGCCTGCGAGTTGGTGAATGGCAGCTGCTTCGCTTTCACCCGCACAGCGGCGTGTCCGCCTTCTCTCCGCCTTCTCTCAGCAGCAGCAGCAGCGGCGGCGGCGGCGGTGGCTTTCGTCTGACCGTCGAACAAAAACGGCGGTCACCGCATCGGGGGTTTTCAGATGCGCTTCCGCGGCCGTCTGGAACGCTCTTCCCTTCCACGTGATGATAAGGCACTTTGTTGAGCTGTCATTTGTGGCCAGGTGGCTTCTGAAAAAAGCCATATTGCAGCTCAGTGGGCTTTACTGTACCTGCCATGATGAAAAAGAGTTTAGTTTGATCTGCATGTTTTTTCAGTGATTTATTTAATCTTTCTATACTTTGCACTCCTATCGTGTTTTTCCTATTGTTTGTTGTTGTACCGTTCTGACCCACCTCAGTGAAAAAGAGCTTTATAGCTCATCGGATTCCTCCAGTATAAATAAATATGCTGATTCTGATATTAGGAAGCAACTGGAGCTATACACTTGTAATAAACCTTCTTGAGACGGTTTCCGGAATCAGTCATTTTTATTTTCAACTTCCACAGTTACACTTCACACACACTCCCCGTTGCTGACAGACAACGGAAAGAGGGCAGACTTCCCGCCAAGTCCCCACCGCGCACGTGGCACCCAGAGCCCACGTGCGCGCGTGACTCCTGCTCTTCTCGTTCCCAAGTCTGCTCACGATTGCTCTCTCTCTCTCTTAATCCCTTCGTCACGTGGTACCCCCCAGCCAATCCTCCATAGACAGCGTTGACCGTTCCCGATGGTTCCCTGTCAATCCCGGGACCACGCCTCTGATCCGGCTCCCCATTAGCTGAGGCCCCGATTGGCCAGGCCAATCACCCCTGCTAACATGCCGTGATCACGCCGAGGCCATGCTCCCTGGCTCATCCCTTATTGGCTACAAAGCGGGACCGGCAAGCCAATCCCCACGTGAACCCTCTATGGCTGTTATTACACACTTTTACATCTAAATTGAAAGCTTTTTTTTTTTAGAAATGCGTTTTGTGTTTAGTTCGTCGTCCTTCCCCCGCAAGGTTGGCTACGTACGGCGCGAAAGAAGTTCAACAACCATGCATATTCGAAGCAGCGTGAAATCCCGTGTAATTGTTTGCACATGACCCCCGCAGTCATTCCAGGCAACGTCTAGTCACCACATAATTAAACAAATACTTTATTATTAAATTATTACCGCCAATCGTGACGTTAATTGAATGACTGGGGAGGGGGGGGGGGTATTGTTATTGCTATTTTTATACACCGAGCATTGTTACCCACAACTTGGAAACGTGCCACAGGAGCGGTGGGTAAGTTGTTCCCCGGATGCACCTGAGTTTGATTCGCAGGCACGGCCAACATCAGTGGCGAGCGATAACCAAACCGGTCCACGGCACGGCCTTCACCAGTGTGGTGAAGTATGGTCAAACAACCCCATTGATCGAAAGGGGATGGTGGAAGCGAGAGCCTTCATTCGGCAGTGAAATTTAAAAGCGTTATACGTTATAAACATTTAAATTAGTGTTATTATCAAGGTTCAAAATTACATGATTAGATATCTGTCAGGGTTTTAAAAAATATATAAACCGCCCACGAATGTATTCCCGAAACTAAACGTCTACATGCATACATGTGTACTTCTTAGGACATTCATTAGGGTTATTTTGTTTTATTAAATATTTGACCTGGATAATCCCATGGGATGGAGCGTCTCGTTTGCAGGGACGTGGCACATCCAGGCCCGAGCGGAAAGCACGGAACGTGATGACACTTCGGCTTCTCATTCTCTTGCGGGCGCCTGAAAAATCACACCGCAAAAAAAAAGTTCATGAGTTCGGGGCAAAATTGTTTCCAGCAAACTAAATAAATAGATTAAAAAAATCGGCTGATCTATAGGTGGGGGCAGCAGCAATGAAAGGGGTAGAGCTGAAATTAATACCGGGAAGAGAAGGAGAAAAAGATGAAACTCCCGCGAGCTAAAGTGCTGACTCGGCAGAAGTTGTGGTGGTATTGGGTTACAGCCGTTTCTGCGCTGCTGTGTTTGGGTCTCTACGCGGTCGTGCGTTGGTGTGGTTCTGCGATTTTGTCCCCGGTGTGCAGTGTTGTTCGGCCCGAAGTCCGACGGTTTAGCTCCACGCGTATGTAGATTTATAAACGCGCAACTCTCATAACTTGGGTTATCACGAGTGCGCAAAATTCCTTGCATCGTGATCCCTATGAAACAGTTGTCTAGAATTTTCCACTGAACTGGTTAAATGTCTATACAGAGTTTCGAACACTTTCCCTGCGGCAGTGAGTTACAGTCCGATGGAGCGCTGAGTAGGTGAGTGGGTGGGTGAGTAGATGAGTGAGTGGGTAGGTGAGTGGTTGGGTGAGTTGGTTAGTGAGTAGGTTGGTGATTTGTAGGCCGATGAACCGCTTACCGCGAAGCTGCGAGGCCCAAATCTCGCTGTCCAAGTGCGCGGAACGATTGGCGTCATCACGAGTGGGTGGGTGAATGGGTGGGTTGGTGGGTGGGTGGAAAACTTGATGGGTGGGTGTATGAGTGGGTGGGTGGGTGGAGACATGGGTGGATGAGTGAGTGGGTGGGTGGGTGAGTGGGTGGGTGGATGAGTGGGTGGGTTGGTTGGTGGGTGAGTGGGTGGGTGGGTGGGTGGAGACATGGGTGGATGAGTGGGTGGGTGGATGAGTGGGTGGGTGGGTGGGTGGAGACATGGGTGGATGAGTGAGTGGGTGGGTGGGTGAGTGGGTGGGTTGGTGGGTGGGTGAGTGGGTGGATGAGTGGGTGGGTGGATGAGTGGGTGGGTGGGTGAGTGGAGACATGGGTGGATGAGTGAGTGGGTGGATGAGTGGGTGGGTGGATCGGTCGGTGGGTGGATGAGTGGGTGGCTGGGTTGGTGGGTGGGTGAGTGGGTGGATGAGTGGGTGGGTGGATGAGTGGGTGGATGGGTGGAGACATGGGTGGATGAGTGAGTGGGTGGATGAGTGGGTGGGTGGATCGGTCGGTGGGTGGATGAGTGGGTGGGTGAGTTGATGGGTGGGTGGGTGTACCAGCACATACATTTTATAAGTCGCACTCATTACATTTCAAGTGCTTGCCACAAATAAGCCACAATACCTTGCTGATCTTGTCAGAAAGCATAAAGCATCACCAATACCTGTCAACCCCTTATCCGTGCCTACCTTATGATAGACCAATTAAGACCTTATTGGTCACCCCGTGCCCTTATAAATCTCAACGTTCATCTTACAAAGTCCCATCACATTGAAACGGCTGTACGTCGTATGGACCTGAAAACTCAATGTCCCTGTACACGAATACGGGTACAACTTCTGGGTTGACTGGTATGCATCACGCAAACTCTGGTCATTCTCACAGCGGCTTTTGGCCAGCTATCAAAGTCGGTTACTGCATCGCGCGCTTTCAGATGCGCTTCTGCGGTCGTCTGGGACGATCTTCCACTTCACCTATGCGCTTTTAAATCTAAATTGAAAACTCATTTATTTACAACTGATTTTTTCTTCTTGGTTCTTTCGGTAAAGTCACGTATGTTTTATTTTTATTTTTATTATTTTATTACTTCCCTTCTACGTGACTTTACCGAAAGAACCAAGAAGATGAATCCCTGCAGTCACGAAAGCTTTAAATCGAAACTGATTTTTTGGTGTTTAGTTTGTTGTCTTTCCCCGCACCTCCAATTAGCACGGTCGGCTACGTATGGTGCAAAAGTTCGACATATGTACATACGTACACGTGGATGTGTGGTAGGTTGAGTGGGTGGGTGTGTACAGGCACACACGTGTCCATCAAATAGCGTGCAGCAGATTGGTTGTAGCCACTTAGGAACTACTAATAGTGATCATAATAGTTTAATATACACTTGTAAGGAACCTATTATTCGGAAATTGCAAAGTGCTGTATGGAGCTGAAAACAGACATAAAAATTATAGAAATAATAATAACATGCTTGCAGAGTAGTGATAACACTCCACCGAGTAATATAAAGAAAGCCATTGATAGAATATAGATATAAAGGAGGTTGAAAGGCTTTTAAGAACTGATGTGCCTTAAGGCAGGATTTGAATAGACCGCGTGACTCAGCAGACCGAATATCTAATAATAATAATAATCATCATCATCAGCCGCAATCAATACACTGCTGGATGAAGGAGCAGTGGCACGGCGGTTAGCACACTGAGTTATAAACCTGATTCCCAGCCACGGGTAACGCCAAGCGGCGAGCGATACCCGAACCGGTCACCAACCCGTCTGACCATCGTGGTAAAGTATGGTCAAACTTCCTCCATGACCGACGTGGCTACGAGAGGAGGCCTTCATCCAGCAGTGGATTGGCCATGGCCGCAGAAAAACGTTGGGTGTAATGATTCACCACATCCCCCCCCCCGCCCACACACCGCGCCATTCAGGGTCATAATAAAATTAGAAAATTGATTTTTTTTAAACATACGATATAAAATAACTACGATTCTTACACACAAAAAGCTGCGATGCACGCATCATGAGCTTCGGGATCAATAAAGTATTAATCAATGAAATGATGCCAATGTAACTGGCCACAATCACGACTCCTCCGCAACGTAGTTCGTGTGCCCGGAGAATAAAGCTTCCAATCTGTGCGCATGACAAGTTGACGCGTGGATCAGAAACACGGACACTGACGAAGACAATGGAACAAAGGCTAGACTTTAGGCAACATTAGGTGCATGATTTGAAGCTTTCGTGACTGCAAGGATTCATACTCTTTGTTTTTTTCGGTAAAGTCACGTAGGTTAATAGAAAATGTATTTGTTTTATTTTAACCTACGTGACTTTACCGAAAAAACCAAAGAGTATTAGGTGCATGCTGCGAAATCATAAACAATATATGTTTCTATTTTACCAGGTAAGGCCCACTGAGCTATACAGCTCTTTTTCAAAAGCGACCTGGCCACACATAATAGCGCAGCGAAGTGGCTTATCACGTGGAGATTAATAGCAGCCAAATATTGTAAACGCGCGTTATAAAATGTGGATAGAAAAACCGAAGGACCCAGAGCAAAAATCCACGCGACCACGGCGAGAGAAAGGGAACATGCAAACAAAAATATCTAAAGGTGTCAGGGTTAGAATCGAACCCACTAAGTTAGTGGGTTAGATTCCAACCCTGGCACTAACCTCCTGTACACGAGGCGAGGAAGTTAACATCTCGCCACCGTGGCACCACTGAGAGACGGAACGGCCTTACCCACGCACCACCCATGAGCAGGTTCAGTTACGTGCGGTGCAAAAAAGAAGTTCAACAACAGACGCACACTTCGCTGAAGGACCACAAATCAAATTGCGCGCATCACGTTGAACTGTGAAGAGAAGTAGAGTGCACCTGGGCAAGTGCAGCGACAAATCGCGACAAGGGACGACGACGAATAGACGAGGCTGGCGGTAGAGTGGCAGCCAAGGAAGAAACGCGCGAGAGCACGCTTGGCGCACGTGCGCACAGTACAACTTCCTTTGCACCGTACGTAGCCATTCCCTCTCTCTTTCTCGCTCCCTCTCTCGCGTACGTGCACACCGTACAACTTCATGTGCACCGTACGTAGCCAACCGTGCCAGACGGAGGTTCCGGGGAGAATAGACAGCAAACAAAACTAAACGACAAAAAAAGTGCGGCCACCGTGAAGAGACGGAGCGATTTAATCATTCTCTCTCTCGCTCCTTCTCTCGCGCACGTGCGCAGCAAAGCGAAGGCGGCATCGCGCACACCACGCGGCATCGCGGACGGATGGGAGACGTCACGGGGGGGGGGGGGGGGGCAAGCGTGGAGGGGGGAGGCGTTCTTAAGCGGTGGACAGAACATGGTTGACAAGGACGATGATGCTGATGATCATCATGGTGTAGGAGAAACAACAACAACAATGTTTTTTTTCCCGTGCGGACACGCGTGGACCCGAGAAACAGCGAAACGTCACGAGGGGGGCGGGGGAGTGGTGGGCCGGGAGGATGAGGAGGGGGGGCTACCTGATGTATCTCGAGGGCGAATCCGTCACTGGTGTCGAACGAGGCTGAAGAGTGGCGTCACTGAGTTCTATTTGTGCGCGAATGCCCCCCGCACCGCCACCCCCTGGGGGTGCTAAAGTAGCCGTACCACCCCCCCCCCCCCGGAGGATTTACCGACTGAGCTCCACATCCATTTGACCTCCAGATCCTCCCTGCGATCTACAGAGCGATGCCACAATTAGGCTACTTATGGCCCCGAGGGAATTAATTTAAAGTGAGGCTTTCATAAGCCACACTTGTCTTTTGATATCTTAATGCAACTTGTATCGATTCTTGTTAAAAGCTGGAGGAGCGTGTCTGTTTCTCTCCCTCTCTTCCCATTTCTACGCGATTGACTGATGAAATGTGTTTAATATTAACGAGATGTAGGGAGGCTATTATTATTATAGGGGGAAGCAGATAGAGATCCCAGAACCTACAGTCCCAGTGTCACGCTCATTATCGCATATTCATTATACACGATCGGGTCACGCACAGCGCTTCAGATAAAGACGAAACCTCTCCCGCGTAACCGACACGGCGTTTCGGGGCAAGGTGCTGTCAGCCAGCAGCTATGAAGGCCGGCACGGCACACGAGGGGGTGGGTGGACAGCACCACGCCCGGTGGCGATGTTTACACAACGCGACCAGATACTCATTTTGAGGCTGAGTCGACCTAGGGGAGGCCCAACACCAGTTCAGATGATCGTCACTGGGTGTTGGTGGCCGTGAGAGGGAATGGAACTCGCGTGGCCGGGTTCGTAGCGCAGCGCGCTAACCACTCTACGCCAGCACTCCACAACTGCATCACGCACACAACAACAACAATCGCCATTCGCCACTAAGTGGCCTTGTCGTCACCACGGTGCTTGTGCCAGGCTACGTGCACTTTAAGGCCACGTGGAGTGTCGAACGCCCGCTGGCAGGAGGTCAGAAGACAGACCCACACACACATACACACGTCCACAAGCACACATCTCGTATACGACGCAGCAAGCACAAACGCACACTCCTTAATTCCCGCGATCAAGGCATCGCGTCTTGCGGTATCTCAGCAATGGCATTCAAATCGCCAATGAAATTCACAAACTCGAGCGTGTGGTGTGTTGTCTTCGCTTCGACGTGGGGAGCGGTGGCGCAGCGGTGAGCGTCACCGCGCGATAAACCCGGCGAACCGAGTTCGATTCCGACTCACTGCGCTCGATAACAGCGACGAGAATCTGAACCGGTCCTGGGCCTCCCCTAGGTCAACGCAGCCTCAATCAATTGAGCACCCGGGCGCGGCGTGCAAACATGAGCACTGTGCAAACAAAAGGAGGCCGGGCATAGTGCTGGCCACCAACCCACCTCGTGCGCCGTGCCGGCCTTCATCGGTGCTACTCGTTCACGCCACTTGCCCCCGACAGCCTGCGTCGGCTGCACGGGGGAGCGACCTTTGTTGAGCTCGAGGCACCACGCGAAGTGACGGCGGCGAGCGGCGGGCTGCTGCTTGGAGTCTCAGCGGCACCGCAGAGGCCCCGCATCCTCATGGGGCCAGAGGGCCGACGATTTGACCGCGATATTCGTCGCCTGATATTAGCCGCTGGGTTCGTAGCGCACCAAAGCACGGCTCACCACTACACACGCGGTCCCCCAATAGATGCGACTCGAAGCAAGGTCAGTAATTGGTGGGGCATGCAGGCGGTGGGTACAGACCGCTGCGAATGGGTTTATCCGCTGTGTCGTCGAGCAGCGAATGCTTTTTTGGATTCGACCTGCGGGGAAGTTTTGGTTGGTGACAAGTTGACGCGGTGTTTGTGCGGCGGTTTTGGGTTTTTTTCCCCCCTCGCTCCGTTTTCGGTTCACCTCCTCCACCTCGCCATTGTGGTGACAACCCACAGGGTCACTCTCGCAAATGAGACCGCCTGTTGGTCTCTACAGATCCCACCGGGTTACACCAAATACATTCAACCGAAACGTAGCTCTCTCTTTCTCACGTATTTTTCATCTTTATCCAGTTGCACGATCGGCCTGTTCGTACGACGTTTGCGCTCCACGTGCTGGAAGCTTCTCCAGGAACTAAATATTCAATTCATACACAGTACACGATTCAAACGAAACTAATGCTAAATTTTTTAGTTTATTTTTCCAGGTAAGACCCCCGAAGCAAACTCCAAATATACAGCAGGCGTCAGGGTCGGGATGAAAACCACCACCTCCTGCATACGAGGCGATAGAGATAACATCTCGTCATATTAGTACGTCAAGAAGCTCACGTAACATCATCGTGCCGGACAACACAAGATAGTTGCAACTGGAACACAATCGTAGAGAGACAAAGATCTCCCCCGTGTAGCCTGACCAAACTTTTGGGGAAAGTGCTGTTAGCGAGCGCCTATGAAGGCCGGCACGGCACACGATGGGGTAGATGGCCAGCACCACGCCCGGCTGCTTTTGTCTCCATAGCGGCGATGTTTTTGACACCTTTTGAGGCTGAATCGACCTAGAGGAGGCCCAGCACCGGTTCAGATAATCGTCACCGGTGTTGGCTATGAGCGGAAATCGAACTCAGGTCGCCGGGTTCGTAGCGCAGCGTGCTAACCACTACACTACCGCCCCCCCTAACCACCACACTAGCCCTCTCCCTAACCACCACACAACCGCCCCCCTAACCACCACACTTCCGCCCCCCCTAACCCCCACTCTACCGAGAGAGCGAGCGAGGTGGCACAGATGAGTGTTGCTTTCTGTCACCCATTTCCTCCCTTCCCCCCACTCCCCCGTGCCCCCCACCCCGGAAGGGATGGGGTGGATGTGTGGCTACCTACCCTCGTGTCCCTGTAATGTGCGATGATGCTCTCCACTGAAGATGAATCACCCCTCGCGAGCCACTTTGTGCGGAAAGGAGCCCTTTAGGGTTTAAACGGTGATAATGAGATTTGTTTTTCTCGCGTATTAAAATACATAGGTGGGTTTAAAATACAAAAAAAAAGTTATTTCCTTAATCTCACTGCTATTCTCTGTGGTCATTATCTGCGAATTCTTGCAGTTCGGATTGTGCGTTCTTCGTAGCCAGACATAGTCTATCCACTACTGGATGAAAACCTCCCTTCCTCCACACCTCCCGCTCCCACCCCCAATGCCCACAAAACGAATTATCGCGTTTGCGAGTTGATGAAACGCTCTTGCGAGTTGGGTTGATCGTCGTCCGTCGCTCCGTCTGCACGCCGTACGTCCGACTCTGGCTGCCTTCTCTCCTCTGGATGCCATTGCGTTATCAGTGTGATCCATCGGCCGCTATTCCCTTCGTGAGATGCCCTGCCAAAGCCTTCACTTGCTTTCCTTAACAATCAATAGAATGCCTCTGACAAAAAATATATATTAATCAAGAAACCCTTAAAAATGGTTTTAATTCTCATCAGGCCCCCACGGTTTAAAGGGCAGTCTCCAGTTCTTATTATCCACTCCATCTCTGTGGCCTCTCTATTTAGGTGCCATGAAGAAGGGTTATTGCCCAAAACGTCGCCTATTATCCATTGTCCAATTTGAATTTGAGGTTACCGTGTTGTTGACAAATATGTTGAATAATAACACTGTGTAACAATTTTATTTATTATTTTTTATTCCTGGATAGTAAGTATTATTTCCTAATTGCTTATGCCTCAAAAGTACAGAACATGGCTATTATTCCCCATAAACTTTGCTTTTGTGACCAGGGCAGTGATATTTGGAAATTTACATTTTTCCCAGAACATTCCAGATAGATTCAGTGCTGAGTACACTTGGAGAAACTTCTAGAACATTTTAGAACTTTCCAGCAATATAAATAGTAGTATAAATACAGGGGCCTTAAGCCCACCAGTTCAGTTTAGTTCTAGCTGCCTAAGTGGATACATATCTGCGTTTTTCTGAGATGGCATCAAGAGGCTGCAAGCATCCGGACAGACGCATTTTGCTATGTCTGTAGTCAATTTATCAAGACGAGCGAAGAAGTACTCTATGGAAGCATCTGCTAAGATGTGTGAGGCCTGCAAGTCACATTTCGGCATGCCTGTTGGGGATCAAGACAAACCCTGGGCACCTCATTTCACCTGCAAGCAATGCAAAAAACTCTGGAAGGTAAGATGGACAATTGTTGCTCGGAATTTTATGTTATAAAATGTATTTAAAAAAGTTAAATTGTAAAAATGTTTAATTTTAAAATGTTTTACAATTTTCAATGTTATTGAAATAATATATCATACGTGAAAAATGTTGCGAGAATCTCTTACACATTAGTCATGGGTGAAATAAATGTATTTTTGTAGGATGGTACAGGGGGGGAAAGAGAGCCATGAAGTTCGCTATCCCAATAATTTGACGGGAACCCACTGACCACTCAAGCAACTGCTACTTCTGCATGGTGAACCCTTCCAAACGTCGGACTGGCAAGAATGCACCTGCTATTACGCATCCGGACCTTCCTTCATCCATCGCCCCGGTGCCACAATGCCATGAGCTCCCCGTACCCACTCCTCCGGAGAGAGAGCAGCCGTCTTTAGAAGAGAGCAGCAAGTCAGAGAGCGAGGAAGACGTTGTAGATCCAGATGGCAATTTCAGAGGTGGAGCTGAGGAGAGAAACCCATACTACCCCAACCAAAAAGACCTTAACGACTTGATCAGAAATCTTGGTCTCACCAAGTCCAATGCCGAGCTTTTGACGTCTAAGCTCAAGCAGTGGAACTTGTTGGATGAAAGTGTGCAAGTCGCAGATCAGAGAAAGCATCACCAACCTTTTTGCAGATTCTTCACCCGTCAAGATGGGCTCTGCTTCTGCCACAATGTGACCAGTCGGTTCGAGGCAATCGGAATCGCCTATAACCAGAATGAGTGGCGCCTCTTCATTGACAGCTCATCCAGGAGCCTCAAAGCCGTGCTGCTCCATAATGGTAACAAGTACCCGTCTCTTCCCCTGGCTTACTCGGTGCACCTCAAAGAGGATTACAACAGCATCAAGACTTTGCTGGACACCTTGAAGTATGATTAGTACGGCTGGCAGGTCAGCGGAGACTTCAAAATGGTGGCATTCCTGATGGGTCTCCAAGGCGGTTTTACCAAGTTTCCCTGCTATCTTTGCCTTTGGAACGGCAGGGACACCAAGGCGCACTACCACAGGTGGGACTGGCCACAGCGGACCGAGTTCTCTGTGGGGAGGAACAACGTGAAGTGGGAGCCACTGGTGGACCCCCGGAAGGTGTTGATGCCACCACTGCACATCTAATTGGGCCTTATGAAACAATTTGTCAGAGCTGTAGATAAGAAGTCGGCAGCCTTCAAGTACCTTCAAGACTTCTTCCCTAAGCTGCCTGAGGCAAAGGTCAAAGCCGGTGTCTTCATCGGACCACATATAAAGAAGATTCTGGAGTGCAATGAATAGTAAGGAAAAAGCGGCTTGGGACAGCTTTGTCGCAGTGGTTCGTGGCTTCCTGGGCAATCACAAGGTCGAAAACTATGTAGAGCTGGAACAAAACTTGTGCTTCGTAATAATAATTACGAGACATCACGTGTTCCTCTTCCCGTCTCAGCGGAATTCCACGCTTGCATCATTCTACGCTTCTTTGCGCACTTTTCAGCCCTTGTTCAAATTTCCTTCTCAGTGTCCACGTTTTCAATCCATATACTTTCATTGCCTGTAAATTATTTTCACATCAATGTGCTATATTTATACACCGTACATGGATTTCTTTGGCGAAATAACAATTTGTGGGCTGCTGTTTTTTGTTGTTGTTGAGCCCTTTGAGACTTTGTGATTCAGCATTATGACACCGTAATCAGCCGCTATTATTCCTTCACGCGATGTATCCCCTCCCAAACACCCACTTTATATTTATAACATCCAACACGATGTCTGATTTACGTTTGTTCTACGATCCCAGTATTCGTTTTTTGTCCCACCTCCCGTATTAATTCCACACGTGCATCTCGTGGCGTGCATCTCTGCACACTTTCCAGCTTTTGTTCAATTTTGCTTTGTCCATGTTCCTGATCCATTCAATTTCATTCCTTTGAAATTATTTTCACAACGAACTCGCGATCTTCTCCTAACATGTATAAATATACAGCATATATGGATTTGGTACGAAATAACAATTTGTGGGAAGGAGTTATTGTTTAGCCTTTGAGACGCTGTAACATTCGGTATCGTGACAAGCCTCAATTATTTTCAGCTCTCCAAGAGTCTGTGCGAATATATACTTAACACTTCAGGTGAGTGGAATATCGTGATTGCCATAGCTCCTGGTGCGAGGAATGAAAAATGCCCCTCCACATTTCTCCTCCATGTTTAGAATCAACACACTACGGAGACAAAAGCGGCCGGACGTGGTGCTGGGCACCCACCCCCTCGTGTGTCGTTCAGGCCTTCATAGGTGCTCGCTAACAGCAGTTGCCCCAAAAGTTTGGTCAAGATACACGGGGGAGAGCTTTGTCTCTCTATGATGTGTGTTCAGGTGCCAACTAGCGCGTGTTGTCGGGCACGATGTCTTTTCACGAACTGATTTGGCGAGATGTCATCACCATCGACCGGAATGCAGGAGGTCGTGGTTTTTATCCGTACCCTGACGCCTACTGTATAGTTGGAGTGTGTATGCTCTCCCAGTGGTCGCGTGGATTTTTCTCCGGGTCCTCCGGGTTTTCCCTCCACATTTAGAAATGCGTTTTTAGGAGTATTTGGCTGCAAAAATGTCCCCACGATAAGCCACTTCATTGTGCTATCAATTGTGGCCAGGTCGCTTCTGAAAAAAAGAGCCATCCATTTTAGATTTGAAGCTTTCGTGACTGCAAGGATTCATATTCTTAGGTTTTTTCGGTAAAGGCACGTAGGTAAAAATTTTAAATTTAAATTAATGAAAGTAAAATAAAAATAAAATAAAAATCACGACGTTTCGGAGGCAACACAAGCCTCCGTCTTCAGGTGGAACCGTCACAGCAATCGTGTTAATTTTAATTTTTTACCTACGTGACTTTACCGAAAAAACCTAAGAATATGAATAAGAGCCATCCAGCTCAGTGGGTCTTAGCTGGTTAAAAAAAAAACATAGTTTAGTCAAGTTTGATTGATTAAAGTATGTGTGCGCCCGATGGTAGAAAAACCTTTCCTAAAACCCAGATCGGCTAGTGTCCTTAGTTTCAGCTTGCATAAAAAGTAAATCCACGATACGTATGCCCTCCAATGATCCGTCCACTGCGACGCGTGTCTATGCATTTAACGCCCGTGCCCGTGGATTAGCACCGATCTTTATTCAGCCACCGTGTGTTCGTTAGCCGGCGGGAGATTGTTGCCCTCTCCCTCCCTCCCTCGCTACGCGACTCTCTGGAGCGCCGTTGTCATTATCGCGCCGCGCCTCGGGACCGCTACGTCGCGTTTAATTAACTGGGTAAACACAGGCACGAGCAAACGGATGGGCGATGCGCCGGGAAGCGCCTGCGCTTATTTGTTCTGCTGCTGCTGCTGTCGCCGTTGCCGCTGATGATGATGACGCTTTAAGTGCTGCTCCTGCTGATAATGATAATGAGGATGTCAGTTCTGCTGCTGTTGAAGATGATGATGACGATAATGATGACGATAATAATGATGATGACGATAATAATGATGATGACGATAATGATGACGATCATAATGATGATGACGATAATAATGATGATGACGATAATGATGACGATCATAATGATGATGAGGATCCCAGCTTTGTTGCTGATTTGGCTTCGAATGATGATGGGATGTGACGGTGATGAATATTTCAGTGGTGCTGCTAATTATGATGAAAATCTGTCCTTGCTAATCCGATTCTGCTGCTGCTAATGATTAAATTGCTACTTATGCTGCTGACGGTGATGATTTCAGTGTAGACAAGGCTCTTGCTGATGATGATGATGATCATGGTGATGATTTCAGTGTAGACACTGCTCCTGCTGCTGATGATGATGATGATCATGGTGATGATTTCAGCGCATATGCTGCTGCGAATGATGGTGCGATAATCTCTCATGAACTACCGTTGATGCTGGCACTGCTGCTGATCATTTCTTGTGGAACTGATGATGATAGTCATGATGATGATGGTGATGATGATAGTGATGATGATAGTGATGATGATGATTCCCCAATGTTGCGACTGGTGATGCTGATTTTGTTTTCTTCAGTGCTGCTGCTTTCCACAAATGAACTACAATGCCTTGCTGATCTCGTCAAGGAGAATAAACCATCACGTGAACTTGGGTCAACCTTGCACCAGCGCCTTTATGCTGGCCGTCACACAAACACAGTGACCTCGTTGCGTTTCAGATGCGCTCCTCCTTCCGATATTACGAAGCCACTAGAGTTGTGCCTTCTTAAATCCAGATTGAGAACTCATTTCTTTGTCGTTGGTTTATTGTCCTCCCCCCGCATCTCCGATCAGCACGGTTGGCAACGTACGGTGCGAAAGAAGTCCACCATACAACCGTACATCATCTCTTCGTGCCACTGCTCCAGCCGCGCCGCCGTGCCACGGAGACAAAGAGCGATACTGGATCGCTGTTCTCACGTGCCTCCCCCGCTCCCACTCCGCCTCCCCCACCACCCCCGCATCCCTTAACTGAGCCATCGATTGCGCTATTAGGAGCGTTCCGGTGTGGCTTACTGCAGGGGGCTGGGGCTGGGGAGTAGTGTTACACGCCGGCCGTCACCACTGCCGCCAAACGTCGCCCCCGTTACCATTTGCAATCGGGATGCGGCAGCCCCAGAATTCGCGCGCTCGTGACACGCATCGTGCCGCCTCTCTGGTGAAAGGTGGGGCCCTGAAAGAGCTTTCTCGCGCGAGCGCCGCGGCAGGAGGGTCCTCCACCTGCTGTCAAGAGAGAGAGAGAGATTATGTCTAGAGGATGTTTAGGCCGACTGTTCCACGCTGGCTTAGACGTCTCGAAAGAAGTGAGAAGGACCCACGCTTTAACCCACCTCACTGATGTAGCACTTTTCTTTTTAGCCCTTTATCCAAACAAACAACGACAGACCAGTTCTCCATCTGAGGACGGCTGATTGCGTTGTGGCCGAAACGTCGTGATAATTATTTTATTATGTTTTATTTTTATTATTTTATTATTTCCATTCTACGTGACTTTACCGAAAGAACCAAGACGATGAAGCAAAAAAGTGCCCAACTTTTCTTTTTAAAACGAGTCGAACTGGCAGATGTGTGGATTGCTCGCCGTCTGTGCTAACGATCCACCGTGCTAGCCACGACCATCGTGGCAGCGACCCGACCACAAGTTGGGGCCTACGTTAGGGGGGTGAGTGGAGGGGGGGGGGGATTAATTGATAGCGGTGAGCAGTCACTACTCACGTCATCCTCACAACGTTAATCACGAGCGCTGCCTTACACTGGAAACTTTACGTGGATAATAGGCCAACGTTTCGGGCATCGACCTTTCTTCAGAGCAGCGAGAGATGGGGTAGAGAGATGGGCTGAATTGGAGATAGGTGGACTCGTTTTGCAGAGAGGGAGTTTAAAAATACTGCTAATTGTGTGGTTATAATACGACATATGAATGGTCTTTAATTGACATGAGAACACGGTATTGGGTCATCGTTGTTCTCCCGGTAGAAAGAAAAAGATCGGCGCATGACAATATCAAACACAATATTATTAAAATCACGTGCAAAATCTAAATTCAATATGATGGATATTGTGTGTGTGTGTGTGTGCAGTCAGTGATGGGGTTGAGGCCCTTGAGAACACGATGTTAATAACGGGCACACGCCTGGATTCGAACTTGGGAACCTTTGCTCTGACGTCTGAGCCACCCGGTCACACACATCCACATTCACATATTTTTGTCACCACCATCATCATCATCATTTTTAGCAGCCATGCTCAATCCACTGTGGGATGAAAGCCTTCCGCAGCTGCGAGCCATCTCTCACGATGCTGCAACGTAATCATCTACCGGGAGCATGTCTGCCAGCTGATCTCATTCTGCAGAATAACTCCTCGATATGCGTATAATTATCGGTAAAACGAACTTTGAATTCATTACCATTACTTTAAACATAAAACAAAAAGGTAAATTAATACACAAGAACATTGGAATTACACTGGTCAACAAAAAAAAGCATTTTTTTCTGGCCTGGACCTTTGCAGCTGTTTTAGACTAATTTCAGGGTGCTGATTCCAAATCTGATCTCAGATTTGCTCTATCACATCTCATTTTTATGCTATCGGCATACCACATTTTCATTGATTTTACCCGAAATTAACTCTGTCACTTATGATTGCAAGTTGTTGCGAGTCAGTGACTGCTTTAGTGTTAAAATATGGTGCTGTATTTTTAGGATAGTGTGTTTATAATATCATTTTATGTAGATATCCACATTTATTTAATATTTTTCTTCTGCAGTTTTTATTGAAAATGCAATATTTGATATCTCAAAAACCTGATGTGATAGACAAAAACTGATGCCAGATTTGGAATCAGCGCCCCATTATTACATTAACACCGTTGGAATACCTTATGCCAACGGTGGCCGCGTCTCCTGAAGGCCTCTCCTGGCCACCTCGCACCCACACGCGCGCCACACGTGGCAACAGCCCTCGGCACAAAGTTTCACGACTAAAGGACAACGACCAAGATGGGTTTAACACGAAGTAGGCTTTCGCGACCGATATCATCCATAACACAGGCTTTTGTAAATGTTGCGGCTTGGCTCTCCAACACGCCGGTGTGCTGTACTGGTAACGAATTGCCATGTTCTGTTAACGTGACAACCCCTTACTAATTGGCTGTGTCGGGTGGTGGCGGGTTTAACGACACATTCATATATTTACGCGATCTAACCCAAGAAACCTCTATTATGAAAGACCAAGATCCCCCCGTATCGCTTGTAACAATCTGTCGGGGCAAAGTGCTGTTATGTTTGCGAGTAACACCTATGAAGGCCGGCACGGCACACGGTAGTGGTGGGCGGCGAACGCCACGCACGGCCGCCTTTGTCTCCCTCGGAGGCGAAGTGTCATTCACACCGCACCAGCTACTCGCTTGGGGCAGGTTCATGAACCCATCCGAGCAGCAAGCAGGCTCAGCCTCCTGGCTTCCGAGAGCCGGTGACGGCGAGCAGTGATTTCGTCACGAAGGCGAACACGTGGTAAAGGTGCAGCCCTGCAATTCCCCGCTCACGCAGCAGCTGGCAGAAGGACCTCCACGAGAAAGGGGCCCAATGAGAGGCCCGCTCTCTGGATATTTGCTCTTCCAACACTGGACAGACATCTTGGGAGAGAGGCGGAGATCGACGGACTGCGGTGGTGCCACCCATTGTGATGATATTCTGCTGGGTAGACAGAGGCGTGGGGCGAGGGGTGGTGTGGGGGGGGCGGGTGTTTACCGAACTACTTTAACTAACGCGTTAAAACTAACGCGTTAAAACTACTATCTCGCACCTGTTGTTTCGGCTCTCGCGCACGGGAGATTTTAATCCAGCGCGCCGAACATCACTCCGCCGTGGTCACAGGCCAATGAGACTACTAACCACGTGGAGGGTAACGTTCATTGTAATGGACGCGGGCAGCTCCTAACGCTGCCCTCGAGGCGTCTCGGTGCGTGTGTTATGCTAAGGCAAACGTTAATTACACTGATTAGCGGCGCCGTTATTATTTCTGGTTTTAATGAAATTTTAATTGACGCGGCCCGATTGTGACGTCGAGATTCAACAACGACAAAATGCGCGTGCGTGGTTCGTGTTGGGTGTGCGGAGCGATGGGGGGTGGGGGGTGGTTGTGGTCGCGCTCGCGAAGCCGCTCACACAAGTTCGATTCCCGTTCACGGTCATCAACACCAGTGAGTCCCGGTCCTTCTCTAGTTCGACGCAAGCCTCAAATGAGTGCCCTGTGTAAACATCGCCGCTGGGGAGACAAAGGCGGTCGGGCGTGGTGCTGGCCACCAACCCCCCCCCCCATTGTGTGCCGTTCCGGCCTTCGTAGGTACTCGCTAACAACACTTGCCGGAAAAAATATAGTGAAGGCTATACGGGGGATGTTTGTCTTTGTGTCTGGGGAGAGGTGGCACAGTGGTTAGCACCACGGTGCTACTCACCCACGAATTGACACCATACGCGGGTTACATTTTCTGCCACGGTGAACATCAGTGGCGAGTGACATCACAATTCGTTCAGGAGCTCTCCCGGGAGCGTAACTTGGCCTCAAATGAGTAACCCGGTGTGTAAATATCAGTGCTGGGTAGACAAAGACGGGTTGGCTGGGTGCAGCTGGGCAGGGTGCTGTCTGGGCCACTTACTCGATCACCCTGTCAGACTCAATGAGTACTCGTCTCACTGGAAGCGTCGAGGCCGACATCCCTTCTGCACGGCCTCTCCAGAGCCTCTCCCGCACCTCCGATTGGCACGCTTGGCTCCGTACGGTGCGAAAGAAGTTCGACATCCATACATCGGCCATCAGAGGCATAGGCGAGAGAATGGCTGCACCTCTTATCGCGACCTAATATTTTCGGGGGTGTCGGGCGTGTTGGTCTATAAACGGGTCACTCTATATGGAGACCCATAGATACGTCATCCAATGCAGCTGCATGAATGGTGACGTGGCCACGTGTTGTGACTCACCCACACTTAGGCTGAGCCCTCACAGAGTGCCTGGCACCCTGTGAATCATCCAGCGACAGACGGGCAGACAAGGCGTGGGTGGTGGTGGTGGGGGGGGGAGACGCGCACACAACAATCGAATGCCGTGCAAGGAGAAACATCTCAGACGACAGCAACAACTTAGCACTGCGGCTCTTGGAACGTGGCAAAAATTCGTGGGTACAAAATTCACAACAAGAAAACAACAGCAACAAAGACGAAGCAGATATTCCGCAAGCGACTTTGCCAGCTCCGCACAATCTGTGCCCCGTAAACGCAGCGAGCATTCCCCAATATGATCGGTGTAATCGGATGCAGGCCGCCACGACATCCAACCAGCCGCCTTTGAACACTCGTATGGTGATTACCAGCAAGGGCACTAAGCTATACAAGGAAATATGCTCCATATTAAATGATGGGGGAAATGTACGTCAAAATTATAGCCCAGAGCCGGGCTTATTGGCGTATACTCTCACTCATTTGTTGATTATTATGGTTAATATCCGGTGGTGGAGCTTAGTAATAATTACACGCGAAACGATTCGGCGTTACGACGCGTAAATCCTATTGACGACCTCTTTGCTGAAGCAAAAGAAAAACAAAAAAAAGAATTCTTGCTCAAATGAGCGTTTGAGGCGAGTGATCATCTCCAGCAGTTTTCAGTCCTGATGCCAGTGGTGGAGAATTCCACATTCCTATGACGGGGGCGAGCCTACCCAACACGACATCCACTGTTAATTTACCCCCAAAGCCGGTACTCGTTTTATCGACCTCGGGGGGCGGGGGATGGGTGGGTGGTATGACGATGGGCTGAGTCAACCACCAACCAAACATTTCACTTGCAACACGCCCCCAATTGCCGGCGATATTGGCTTAGACATCGTCTTCATTTGCATGCCTTTCGATGGGTGATGCGCCATTAATGAGGCAAGCTTGCGTGCACACGAGGGCGTCTACGGGCGCTCGTTTTTGAGGGGCGGACAAACACCTTGAGAATGCGATAATAGTAATAATAATAAAAAAAATATAAAATAAAAATGGGAATAAAGCAACGAGTGTGAACTTACGGTGGTGTCATTAGGGGCCATCATTTCGCACGCCAATGTCTTTTACGCGTAGGACACAAACCGATTTTTATTAATTTTACCGGGTAACACGCACCGAGCTTATACAGCTCTTACGCTTCGGTTTTTTCGGTAAAGTCACGTAGGTGAAAATATAATAAAACAACTAAATTAAATCACGACGTTTCGGAGGCAACACAAGCTTCCACCTGATGACGGAAGCTTGTGTTGCCTCCGAAACGTCGTGATTGAATTTAGTTGTTTTCATTTTATTTTATTTTCACCGACGTGGTTTTACCGAAAAAACCAAAGATTATGGATCCCTGCAGTCACGAAAACTTCAAATCTAGAGTCATACAGCTCTTCTTTCAGAAGCGGACCTGCCCACAAATGCGAGTTCTCCGACGCGTCTCATCATGTGGAAATGTTGAGCAGTCAAATTCTCGAGACGCGTGTTTATGAATCGCTCGCAACGCTGCGCGATAGCTAGTAAATAACCGAATTCGCGGTCGTTATGTTTTGTTTAAAACAATAAAATGCCTTCGCAGACGTGGCCGGGTGGGTCAGGGGTCAGAGGCACGGTGAGCTGGCACCGCTGAGAGCTCGAGTCTGGGTTTCAGCTGCAAAGGATTCAACTGGGTTCGCGACTGCAATAAGTTAATGGTATCCTGGTCATGCAGCAATTTTTTTAAAACTAAAAATAACGTTTATTTTCTCTCACATAATTTGGCAAAATTCCAGCTCTTCGAATGGGAAAATATTCGTATGGCCGCAATGCAATGGACGTTTCGCTGAAGCAGTTCATGCGGGGAAGCTTAGGAAGCATAGGATGGACAACAGAGGTCACACGGAAATACCTCACAAGTGGTTCTATGATATCTCCTTCAGCGGGCCCATTCTCTCGGACAGGATGATGCACAGCCCTGCGGGGGTTGTAACAGGACACTTAGTCTCATGAGCTGATGCCGATAACGCGATTGGAGTAGCATTTGGATAAAGGCCAAACGCGTTTTTACATATATTTTTAATGAACATAGCTAGAAACGCATGGCATCAGCACATTTTACACTGAACCCTTAACCTGCAGACACTCACTTGCAGTGTCACCTGAAGTAGCAAACCTTAAAAGGTACAGTTTTTATGTTTTAATATGGTCGTTAAAACGGACGTAAGCGATAACTTTTTCTTAAAATTAGTGGTTTAGCACATCATTGCCCGTGACTGGCTCGAGAAAGAAATCAACCCTGCTCAGATTTCACCCTCAAACCTGTGCTACCTGTCTTGACGCATAATCATTCTCATCATGATCATAATTTACAGCCTTTCTGTGTATCGTTCGTATCACGAGTATTGTTTATCTTGTCCATACCGCATATATCGTGCACATCACGTGCGTTCTGTAGAGCGTGCGTATCTTGCGTATCGTGCGAGTCGCCTGCCTCCTCCTCTACGGAGCGGGTCCCGAGTGAGGAGGAACGTCAACAAGAGGCGTCTCCATGGCCACGCGGCCGAGCGAGCCTCATCAAAGAGCCGGCTAATTGGTCCCTCCCACTGTACACGGCGGGGGCTCTCAGGCAGAGCGCATCTGTGGCCCTGATCCCATCCCTGGCTGCTCACAGCCTCCACGTGAAGAAGCGAGGAGGAGGGAGGGGGAGGAATAGTGGGGGGGGGGGGGGGAGATGAGGAGAATGAGGGGGAGGTGGAGCGAAGAGGGGGGGGGGCGAGGAGGAGGGGGGGAGGAATGGGGGGGGGGGGGGGAGGAGAATGAGGAGGGGAAGGAGGAGCGAGGAAGGGGGGGCAGCGAGGATGAGGATGAGGAGGAGCGGTGGTTGATGGAGCGAAAGGACGCACCCATCACATTTAACCTGTCTTCCTAGTTTAGTTCATTTTTCTCGTCAGCTACCTTCCTATCCACTGCTGGATTAAGATGTCTCCAAAGCCGTCGCAATCTCGTCCGATGTCTCGCGATGAAACAAATCCACAAGTGCGGTCAAGCAACCCCCGTGACTCAACACGATGTGGCGAGGCCCTCATCCAGCAGTGGATGACAAGGAAGGATTTGCAATTCCTCGGTACTTAAATGCCCCAGAATCAAAACTCCTTGCGTCCCATCTACAATGATCCCACAGTCAGGTTGTATAGCTTTTCAATTTATTTTTCTGCCTCGGGGACCTCCTGATGGCAGCTGTCCCTGTACGGCACAAGGGGACAAGGGCTGTTGAGCACGTGCATCCGGGTAACGGCTAAAGAGGAACCTGATTGGGTTCCAACCCCGTTATTTGTGGCAAACAATGTTCACGAATGGCCACCTCTATCTGAAAACGTACAGAGCACTGAGGCGCAGAAAGGCATTCTCCCAACACTATGATGAATCGGGAATGGTGAATAAGGCTACCAACAAAAACTATGGTCCGATGAATCAGATCTGATGCAGGGATTGCCTCTGCAGCATTGCTCTATCGAATACATAAGCCTGCGTTTATGTATATATAGATAGACGTTCACATGCACATGCGAGTGTGTGTTTCGGTAATAATTACCATCTTATGACGGCGTCTTTCTTTAAAAAATGTCAATACACATTCAGGGAGTGAAGAAAAACCACAGACCAACGCTCTTCTGACGTGGAGTTGTGCAAGGGCGCCGCCATCTTTCACCACGTGACATCTGCCACTTCATAATTGCAGCTCCTTTGTCAGTCGGCTGCTGGATGAAGGCCTCAATCATGCCGTGCCGGTCATGGGGGACTGTTTGACCATACTTCACCACGCAGTTCACTGCCTGTTTAGTAGATGTCACCACTGATGTTAGCTATGGCTGGGAATCAGACTCAATATCTGCCATTTTGGGACAAAATTTGGAGCTAATAAAAAATAATAGACATCGGTACTAGGATTATGCCCCATTCATGACGCAATATTTAGCGAAATCGAATTAAGCATCTATATATCTAAATAAGCGCTAGCCTCCTGTAAATCACGTGGCTTGTGTGTGTCCACCTCAACTCTGATTCCCCTCTCTCTGTGAAAACACAGGCCCTGGTGTAACCTCTTCCATCCCATTCTCATCGCTCCTGACCCTTTGCTCCCATTCCTCCCTTCCTTTTTCATCATTACCTCTCATTCCCCCATTCCTCCTGTTCTCTCTTCCCTTCCCCATTCCGTGTTGTTGTTCCATTCACTCCATCCTCTGACTCTGACCCCCCCCATTCGCGTAGTGACGCCACGGGTGCAACCGTTGCTCATGGCTTACATAATTACTAGTTGTCTAATTACTTACCGATAAAACAAACCTCGTGCATGAATGGGTATAAAATTCCCAGCGATCATTATCCTGAGCAATCGTAATAATAACCCTTGGCTGTTTGCTCTGCAAGCGTGCGCCCGGCTCGCGTGTAACACTGCCGCGTCTGGACCGACACTGCCGAGCTGTGGATGACATCCACCGCCGGCTCACGACGAACTGCCAAGAGCTCTCTTTAAGAACATGATATTAGACGTCGCGATTATCGCTTGATATTCCGATGCGATAATATGCTAGAAATGTTACGATGTTCATTCCAATTGTTTTAATTTTTATTGCATAATTAAATTAATTTTAAGTTTAATGAAAACATGATTTCATGAAAAACAAACTGGTTGTGTTATTTTTGTAACTGGATGAGTTATCAATTGCAAGTAGGTCGTAGGGTTGGTGGATTGCACACACTTAGTAATGTTTGCACTTTTGTTTTTACCCAGGACTACCTCAATTAGTCTCAATACTGTTTTTTTTTATCAGCATCCTGCCCATTGTGATATTTGGCCTAATGCCATTAATTTAAAGTTTGGTTTCATCTGGGAGGAAAACCGGAGGCTCAGCAGGAAGCGCACCACACATACGAGTTGGGTGTTAATTCGTATCGGGCACCTCCTGGCTGTCTAGCAGCCCCACACATACAACACCTGGCCGGGCATGATGGTCACCCAGGTACAACGGCGGCTTAACGTGTGAGGTTCAACGAGATCAGGTTGCATTGAGGGTCACTTGACCGTGGACAAAGAATGACCCCATCTGGAGTGGCAGCTGTCATTGATGAGCCAATAGATGACAATGAAATCGATAGAATGGTGACCGATCCCGCAAGGGTTGTTGGTGGTGCTCCCTTGCGTAAGTGTAATGTTCTGCAGTCACTCCAATTTCCACCTAAACGCAGCGATATGTATACCAAGTGAAAGGAATTGCCCGAACTTTCTAGGCAAGGACCCACGCGGAAACATTCTCGAGATTCAGTAAAAAAAAGGCTTTTTAGAGGTAAGCACGATCGTTTTTGTTATTAACCACACTCGTTGAAGCAGTAGAAATGTTGTGTACACTGACGTTACATAACCAGAAACGGAGCGTTTACGAACCCGTTACGCATCATGCACGAACTATCACAGAATGTATAAATCTACTGAAATAGGTTATCGCGAGGGGCCGTCCTGTGATATTCAAGGCTACAATTAATCTCACACACACACGTGCACAACATGCGAACGGCGAATACACGTCTGAAAATATTCTTTAAAAAATTATATATTAAAAAATATGTATATGGAGACAGATTGGGCAATATATTAATGTAATTACTTTCCTACAATGACGGATCTTCCCTGTTAAAAAAAAAACGCGACCATTCAATAAATCTAGAGATGGAGCCCCTTAATCCTGCGTACAGTAAAAGGGAATTGCAATCATCGCGCGCGTTTGTGTGCGATGCTATTATTGAAAAATGCCCGGACTTTATCTCAGCCATTTAAAACAGGCGCATGTTTCAGACGAAGATCACCCAGTGTAGCCTGACCAGCCTTTTGTAGGAAGTGATGTTAGCGAATAGCATCTATGAACGCCGGCAAGGCACACGAGGAGGTGGGTGACCAGCACCACGCCCGGCCGCCTTTGTCTCCCTAGTGGCGATGTTTACACACCGCACAAGGTACTAATTTTAGGCTGAGTCGACCTAGGGGTGGCCCAGGACCGGTTCAGATTTTCGCCACTGATTCTTGGCCGTGAGCTGGAACCTGGGTCGCCGTATTCGTAGCGCAGCGTGCTAACCCCCACACTGCCGCTCCCCTTACATCCATACATATACACCATATACACGGGAGCTCTTAGCAAGCAGTCGCACGTACAGACAGCCCTGACCTTAACATCAATCCGACGTCGAATGATTAATGCGCTGTTCACGTGCCCCGCGCGTGTGTTGTGAATTCTTGGGGAAAGTCTGCGAGGAATTGTGAGTGTGGGAGTTTCATTAAATATCAGTTTTTGTGACCTCCCCTCCCCCACTCCTCACCACCACCCCCTCCGCTCACCCTTCCCAACAAAATATTCGTATGCGCCCATATATCTCCACCTTATTTCAATCGGCAAACATGCGCGTGTACGTATGACACCATAGCGCGCCGCTGGTGTTGGTAGGCAAGACACACAGCGGACGAAGACGTAGCCTACGTAGACCGTTGGGGCAAGTGCTGTTTGCGAACGCCTATGACAACCAGCGCGGTTCACAAAGCGGTGGGGGTGACGTGTGACCAGTCGCCTTCGTCTCTCCCGGTACTGATGTTTACGCAAGGCTGGGGTCGAGCCATGGAAAGGCTCAGGACGTCTTCTTGGTTCTTTCGGTAAAGTCACGTAGAAGGGAAGTAATACAATAAAAAAATTAAAACATAATAAAATACAATTCTCACTAAGTTTCCGCCACAACACAAGCAGCCGTCCTCAGGTGAAGAAGATGAATCCCTGCAGTCACGAAAGCGTTAAATCGAAATTTAGGCTCAGGATGGTTCTATTTTCATTTGTATCATGAATTTAAACAATCACAGACAGCCCGTCGCCAATCAACTGCTGGATGAAGGCCCCCACATACTGTGTTGGTCATGGGGAGCTGATTGACCATACTTCACCCGTGCTGGTCAGTGTAGGCCGGTGAAGGGGGTGCCCGTCCATGACTGGTTCGGATATCACTCGCCGCTGTTGTTAGCCGCGGCTTTGAATCGGAACGAGGCCATCGAGTTCATATAAGCAGTGTGCCCTCTGCGCGAATCTATGTGCTGCCAGTCAGTGAAAGATCTGCCGTGGAACCTTAAAGAGGCTGTTGGGGACAAGTGCCGTTAGTGGGCACCTATGAAGGCTTACGCGATGCACGCACGTGTGGACTGGCTCGCACCAACCTTGTGTCTACCGGTTGCTGACGTTCAACCCGTGTACCGCACAAATTTTGAAAGCTGGGTCGAACCCGAAGGGAGGCTTTGGGATCGGTTCATAACAATCGCCGCTGATGTTGGCCGTGTCGCTGGAAACGAAGCCACGGTGTTGCGGATGCCTCGTGGCGCTGTGCGCCAAGCCACAACGAGCCACCGACTTCAACCCCGAGCCGGTGGACAGAGCGTGGGGGACAAGACACACACGCAGACACACACACAGACAGACAGACACGCAGAGACACACATACACACACAGACACACACACAGACAGACACACAGACACATAGACAGGCAGACACACAGACACACACACACACAGACAGACACGCAGACACACTAGACAGACACACACAGACACACAGACAGATACGCAGACACACAGACAGACACACAGAAACACACAATCAGGCACACAGACAGACACACAGACAGGCACAAAGACACACAGAGACACAGACAGACACACAGACATACACACACACACAGACACAGACAAACACGCGGGCGCGCACACTGAATCCTCATCGCAGGGCGCGCAAAGACAAAGATCCCCTGTATAGCCTTCAACAGACTGTTGGGGCAAGTGCTGTTAGCGAGGCCGTGGCGGCACCCGAAGGGCGTGGGTGGCCAGCACCACGCCCGACCGCCTTCGCCGCCCGAGTGGCGATGTTCACACACCGCACCGGGCACTCATTTGAAAAGGCGGAGTCGACGCGGGGGAAGCCCGAGGACCGGTTCAAATAATCGTCACCGATGTTTGCCGTGAGCGGGAATCCACCCCGAGTGGCCCAGGTTCGTAGCGCAGCGCGCTGACCGTTGCACCACCGCTCCCCACCACCCACACGCGCGCGCACTCACGCGCCTAGAAGCTATATCCCTCCGTATCGCGCGCACTCCCCCCCCCCCCCACCACGCATCCACAGTTCAACCCACGCGGCCGAGCCTCGGGGAATTGCGATGTTCGTCTCGGCCCCACCAACTCTACCGCCCGCCTCCCCCCGTGCACTCGCCGCTGTGCGCGAGCGCTCTGCTGGGTAAATGTGACCCTGTAGTCATCGCCGTTTACATAATCGTATTCATATATGGGAATAAGCCCGCAGCGGCTGGCTAGAGCACACGGACTTTGTGTGCAGAAATGGAAATCCGTCCGAGAGAGAAGTCGCACCGTGACTGTCGGAATCAACGCTGGGCAGCTGGAAACGGTCTCCCGCATTTGGCTGTAGATTGGAATGAATAAGATGATGATGACGATGGCTGATCGGTGAGAGCTAACGGGGAAGTGACAGCTAAAGTGGGGGGGGGGGGGGGGGGGACATGATAGTAAGTCCCCCGCGGAGACGGGGGTGGATGGAAGCAGCGGGAGATGGTGACACCTTGGTGGAGAGCCTTCATAGAGCAGTGGATAGATCACGGCTGATGATGGTGATGTCACGCACCGCTTCCTGAGCTGCCCAAGTCTCTCTCCATGCATTAGCTCAACAGTTTCGTAACCACCACTGACAATGGTCAAGAGCTATACAAAAGCTAATATCAGTTGCTGCACGTTGAGATCTTTATTTTTCTGCTCAATTATATTATGTGTGCTCTTCTTGCGACCAAAATCTTGCCATCAGCTTCATTGGGTAACTCGCGCAGATGACAAGGCAAAACATTGGGTCATTGACCAGCCCGAGAAGATGTCACTGAACTATTTCTGAAGTCACTTAACACATTCCTGCGGAGGGAGCTGGTAGGAACATTGGGTTGCTGGGTCAATGGCCAGGGTCAACGGCGGCGTGGTGTATTCCGCAAATATACCCGACTGTGAGGGCGGGCACAAGCCGGCGTGAGTAGGTTAAACGTTGAGTTTTATAAGGGCACCACGGGGTGACCAGCCCCTCCCCACCCAGCCCCACCCCTCCCACCCCCCACCCAGCTCCACCCTCCCAACCCAGCCCCTCCCCACCCTCCCCTCCCCTTCCCACCCAGCCCCTCCCTCCCCACCCTGCCCCTCCCTTCACGACGGACGAACACAATAATCCCCCTGTGGGCTGGTGTAACCAGGAAGTTCTTTCCCGTAAAATGACTTCTTGTCTACACTGGTCGCACGCGTGTCCTGCATATGCCGTGTTAACAGTGTTAACCCGAACCCAACGTAAGTAAAACAACAATTTGAATTACAAGCGTTGGAATTTGCCAAATTAGGTGAGAAACAAACGTTGATGTGATGCCTGCTTGCTGTAATTGGTCACCGGGATGGGACCATCGACTTACTACACTCAAGAACCTGGTTCAATCACGGGTTGCAGAAACTCTGATCCGAAGCCAGGTACTCCGTTGGTGCTGGCTCTGTTCCCTGTCATGGCCTTTGTGAACCTTCTGAGCCACTTTAGAGTATTTTCTTAGAGTCTGCAATAGCAAACACCTGCCCATCTGCCATCAAGTGGCAGCAACATCGCCACCGTACCCAGTGCCAGAGGAGGTGCACTTTGATGACACTTTAAAGTGGCAAAGACTCTCTATCCGGAGGCGATCATGACACATGGGTTCAATGTCCAGGAAGACCAATAACAATCGTGATTCGCTCATCATCAGTGATGACGTCACCAGAGCACTTGTGCCAGGCTAAGTGTACTTCAAGGTCACGGACTCAAGTGTTGATAGTTGAACTGACTCGGATGGCCGGCGAGAGGCACCGTCTGCAACTCGCCACTCTGCGAACGTGCGGCCTCTCATCCACTCGGCTCCTGTTCGCGAGCGTCACGACTTCGTTGTTGCTGGTGGAGCGGCTGCCTCCAGCAGCGTCCTTCACGAGGCCGATGTCAAACACCGCCGCCTCCAAGTCGAATCAGCTCCGAATCCTCTTGCGCCACGTCAGTCCCTAAGCCCGCGCTGCGCGCATTTATCCCCCACCCACGTCTATCCGGCCAAATAGAAGCTGTTTGGGCACGTGACGGCTGGGCATGCGGGCTACACGACCCGGCCAACGCATCTTACCTTGACCAGAAAGAACAAAGACAAAGATCCCCTGTATAGCCTCTACGAGGCTATAGGGGCAAGTGCTGCTTTAAACGAGCACCTATTACGGCTGGCGCACACTGCACCGGGTACGAATTGGAAGGCGACACGGGGGACCGGTTCAGATAATCACCGCTGATGTTCTCCGTGGCCGGGAATTTAACTCTGCGCGGTTGGTTGGGTTCCTAGGGCAGTGTGCTAACTGCTGAGATACCGCGTCCAACTCAAGCGAAGGGAAAGAGACCGACACACGCACACACACGCACACGCACGCACGCACACACACGCACACACACGCGCACACACACACGCACACACACACGCACGTGCGCACACACACACATGCACACACACGCACGCGCACGCACACGACATAAACGCATGCACGCCACGCACATAATCATGAATAAGTACTGAGACAAGACGGCTTTCAATACACGCAAAAATAAAAGCATTAAAGGGGAACGGCTTCATTGAACTCGACGCCGGTTTTAATCGAACGCCCTGGGTGAGTTATCAATGCTTTGATAGAGTGGACGCTCGCTTTATTTACGGTTCTGTACGCGCGCGCGCGCACACAGACCGAGTGTAACGACTCGGAGCTGATTGTGGTGCGTATTTGGAGGGGAGGGGGAGTGGTGATTACTGCTGCCGAGAGCATTTGCACCAATAGCGCGAACGATATTTTATGAATCCTGTATCAGCACCACTGTGTGTATCGTGTTCTCTGGATGACGAGATTAAGATCCCCCGTGTAGGCTTCACGGACTTTTGGGGCAAGTGCTGTTAGCGAGTAGCACCTATGAAGCCCGTCACGGCACACGATGGCGTGGGCGGGCAGCACCACGTCCGACCGCTTTTGTATCCCCAGTGGCGATGTTTACACACGGCACCTAACCGGCTAACACACACATCTACGTGTATCACCCCCAAGAAACCGTCTCAACCTGAATGGTTGCGGTTCTTTCGCGCGTGGGTCATCGGGAGTCCACACGTACCACGTGCCTGGAAGCACGTGGCCTATCAGATAAGCCCCTCCCCCCTTAACTTGTATTTAAGGGCTGGTCTCTTGGAATTTTGCCTCACTTGATGCAGTAATTTTAGCTGTGACGGTCCCACCTGATGACGGAGACTTGTGTTGCCTCCGAAACGTCGTGATTTATGATATTAGTTCTATTATTACTTTTAGCAATTTTATTTTTTACCTACGTGACTTTACCGAAAAAACCTAAGAGTATGAATCCTTGCAGTCACGAAAGCTTCAAATCTAGAATGTATGGAACTCCCTTAACCAATAACGGACCGATGGGGCAAGTGTTGTGAACAACACCAACCACAGCCGCCATTCGCCACTAAGTGGCGGTGACGTCACCACGACGCTTGTGCCAGGCTATGTGCACGTTGAGGCCACGTGAAGTGTCGAACGCCAGCTGGCAGGTCACGGGGCAGACCCAGGTGCCACGGGTCAACTGACTGAGATTACTGGCTGAAGCACCACCTTTGTCCCCTACTTTGCCAACTCGCTGTGCTTTAGCCACCCGGCGCTTCACTCGTTGTTGTGAGCGTCGCTCCTCCGCCCTCTAGAGTACAGCATTGGCACGTTCCGAGTAGCGCGGTTGGCTACGTACGGTGCGAAAGAAGTTCCACATACAACATACATACGGTGATGCATATTAACTCACTCAACTAAAAAAAAAACCCCTACGTGCATAATTACATCGCTCGCCCCGAAGATCTCTCTCTCTCTCCCTCTCAAAGCAACTGGTTAGGTAATAAACCAAAATCAAACGCGCTCCGGGGAAACGGCAAGCTTTTGAAACAAAAGTGCCGAGATATTTCAGAAGCGGCGCGTTGCATCAGAGGGAGAGAGGAGACATGTTGGGAGCTCGTGGAGAGGCTGGGGGGGGGGGGGTGATCGCGGGATCTGTGTGGGTATTTTAGAGCAATTCGCTGTTTCAAGTCTGCGTCATGAGCGGGTTTTGGGGGGGGGGGGCGGAATAGGGGGGATGGGCAGGAATTGGGGGACAGTGGGGAGTCGAGGGAGTAAGTAAACAAATAGAGACATTATCCCAAATTAGACGTGTCTCGTTGTTGTTGTTGTTGTGACTGTGGCTAGTGATTGCTGTTGTTGACACCGCCATCATATGCAAAGTGGTTGCCGCGGGGCAAAACATGAAGAGCGGTAATTATTCATAAAAACAATGATGACGATGACGACACGACGATGAGGTTGGTAGTTGGTGGTGGAGCGGTGGCGAAGTGGTTTGCGCGCCGCGTTGTGAACCCTGCAGGCCTGAGTTGGATCCCAAGTTGCGGATCGAAAGCAGTGGCGGGTGACGTCCGATCCGGTCTTGAGCAGCGAGGTGAAGTAAGGTTCACCCTCTTAAGCCTCACCTTACTATATTAATAATAAGTATGCGGCCCTTGCCCCACCACCTTCTCCAACCATTATATAAACGGAGTGGTAGCTCCTGCAATCTCTCATTTACTTGATACAGCTGTCGTGGCTGTGATGGTATCACCTGAAGACGGAAGCTTGTGTTGCCTCCGAAACGTCGTGATTTTTATTTTATTTTACTTTTTTAATGTTTTACCTACGTGACTTTACCGAAAAAACCTAAGAATATAAGGTTAAACACCCCCTCCCCCACCACCACCACCATGGCGTGGGGAGGTATCGCTGGAGCAGTGGCTGTACGGAATGATGGGCAATGGAGCCAGACGGGCGACGCAATGGCAGCCGAAGGAGATGAAACCATTCCGAGTAGATCTTTAACCACACAGATGGAGCCATGCGTTAACTTCATGTGCAGCTGGATGTGACAATGGATTTGGAGTTCATCTAGCAGTGGAGAGTCCTGGCTGCTGCTGCTGCTACTACTCTTGCTGCTGCTGCTGCTGCTGATGATGATGATGATGCAATGTACATTATTTAATAGAGGTTTTTTTTAATTAGATCGCGTAACTATAAATGTGTTAAATCTTGATTTAAAGCTTTCGTGACTGCAGGGATTCATATTCTTGGTTCTTTCGGTAAAGTCACGTATAAAGGAAATAATAAAATAATATGATTTTTTATTGTTTTATATTAATATTATTTTATTTTTTTCCCTTTTACGTGACTTTACCGAAAGAACCAAGAATATAAATGTGTTAGTTACACCCGCCACCACACGACACGGTCAACTAGTAAGGGTTGTCACATTAACAGAACGTGGCCAATTCGTTACTGGTGCAGCATACCAGTGTGTTGGAGAGAAAATACACAACATTTACAATCTGAGTACGACGTTTCGCCAGTATTACAACTGGCGGACAGCCACATTTGTGGAGAAATCCTCCTGTTTCGTTCCTTAAATAGAGGGGTAGATGTGATGACGTCACCTGTGAGCCCTTCACGTGCGAAGTGGGAGAGGGGGGTGGGTGACTAATGAATGCATCTAAATTACAATGGGTGTCCATTGCCGGTTGGGTCATTCATATGGTAATCAACGTACATTATGCATGTACGTTGTTCTTGTACCACTTGTTGTTTGCATGCACTAAAATAGCAGTACCTGTTCGTGTCTGCGTACAGGTTATCCCCATTGACATGTGGTGACCCGTCTAGGCATATTCAACGACGCATTCATATTGACGCGATCTAACCCAAACCACCCCCCACCCCCCCTACCCGGCTTCGCCCGAGACTTGGATTCTTGTCTTGAATCAATACACGGCCTACGCGGAGGGTTGGCGGGGGGGGGTGCGTGACGTCAGTAGGCACACTGCGTGACGCTGCCGCATGCGGGTGACATTACAGATGTGACGTCACCGCTCACTTGCCGTGCAAAATATATCCATTATTGCGCCCCCCCAAAATACAAAAGTCTATTTTCATACGTTTTGCATTGTGTACAGTCTGGAAGCTACCCACATGCAAAATTTCAAGTTTGTTGCATGTTGGGAAGTACGCTAAACATTTCGAACAGACACACATATTCACACATTCCCCTTCTATATATATAGATGAAAGCCCAACTACGTGTTCAACTGAATTATTAAAACTTGTAACGCGCCGCACAGCATCCGCTCAGGAGCCGCAGACTCGCGGTGGAAATGTAGCAAGCCAGGCGGTGGGACGACGCCGCCAACAGTTCCCCAAGTTCTGCGGTCCTCTCTCTATTTGGGTGGCCAATGAATGAGTGTTACCAATGCAATCATTTCAACTTGATGGACATCAATGGAAATGAAACAAACTCGGATTGTAGCCGACATCAAGTCTGACGGCTCACCACGCGTATGAATGCGCCCATGTGTTTATATATATAGGGGCAATACCCGGGGTTTTGCGGACGCTTGAGATGGAAGAGACACATTAATAATCTCCGCGAATAAAATATTGCTCGGTCTGTTGACTGTGTGTTTACCCAAACGCGTCAGCTGCTCTCCGCCAACGGCGCTAACGTGCGCAATTGCAACGCGTCGTTGTTTCTAATATACTTTGCTCAGATCTCCCCACGGATTTAGGAAATCATTCGAACGCTAAAACATTTTTTTCTTCTTCTTCTTTAAACAACAACACAAATGCACACGTATAACGCAATTCGCCCCGTCGGCACGACACCAAACTGCCGCGGTTTGTGTTCCTCCGTCCTCCGTTTTCCGAATGCTCGTAGTATATTAAACCCAGCAAATATCCGCACGTCATAAATCCAATTACAATATGCAAATTGGCTTGTTTGGAATGGGATTTATTTAAGGGGTGCGCGTTTGTAATTGTGTGTGTGTGTGTCGAGCGGGAGTACGGGGAGCGTTTAGCGCGCTGCGCTGTGCACCAGGAGACCCCGAGTTCGATTCCTGCTCACGGCCACCAACATCAGTGACGGTTATCTGAACCGGTCCTGGGCCTCCCCATGGTGGACTCAGCGTCAAATATGTTACCTGGTGCGATGTGTAGTAAAAAAAAAACCTATTGGGGAGACAAAGGCAGTCGGGCGTGGTGCTGACCACTGACCACCCACCCCCTCGTGCGCAGCGCTGGCCTTCATAGCAGCTACTCGCTAACAGTACTTGCCCTACAATTCTTATGAGGCTATTAGGGGGAGCTTTGTCTCTGCAGGTGTGTCGGGTGGCTGTTAATTGGCCGCTAAGAAATGTCGCGAAACGTATTTGTTGCTTGCCATGCCGTGCACGTTGCGATCATAATGGATGTTATATGTGGGGTTTTATTTGAGATTCGTTTTTCAATCGCGTTCACCTCGACGAAGGCAAACACAACGGCACACCTGTCAACCTAGAGGAGTGGGGGCCCAGGGACGGAACGCATCTGAGCGGTCGTCGACGGGGGGAGATGGAGCGATGGATTGAAATCGGTTCGTATGCAGCGGCTGAATTGTCGCATTGGCGGATCGTGGCGGTTGATTGACCATGGCTGCTGCTGCTGATGAATTATAGCTTAGAACGCTGTGTAAATATACTGCTGGATGAAAGCCTCCCCACGCCATGTGGCTAATAACTACATATATTGTATCTTACCAGGTAAGGCCCACTAAGCTATAAAGCCCCTTTTCAGAAGCAAACTGTGCACAAATAATAGCTCACCGAAGAGGCTTATCATCGCGTGCAAATTTATAGCGGCCAAATACTCAATTACTTTTTTTTTTGACCATACTTCACCACGCTAGTCAATGCGAATCGGTGAAGGTGGTGGGTGTGTGGGGATGGGGGGGGGGGGCAGGTTCTGATATCACCGTCCACTGACATTATCCGTGGCCGGGATCCCAACACTGAGTTCTCCGGCTCCACATCGACCATCACCCCAATCGCTGCACCAATGTCACCGCACCCCATACATTATTAATTCGCATTTCAATTGCAGGTTGTTATTTTGTGATTTTTTGCTGGAGGTTCTATGGGGGGTAGTGGGGGGGGGGGCAGGAGAGGTGAGGAGGAGATGTGGAAACTCTTTTTTGTTGCTGCTGCGTTCCTGGAAAGGGCCGAGAGGTTCTTGACCATTTCACGGAACGGTGCAGTTGATGGGAGCGCCTCTCCCCGTGTAACCAAACATCCGGGCTCTTCGGCTCGTTCCCCTCCACATTAAGAATCAACATGATGCGTTTGGAGCATTTGGCTGATACGCCACTTCGGCGAGCTATCATTTGTGGCCAGGTCGCTTTTGAAAAAAGAGACATAGAGCCTTACTATAAAATTGTTTTATAGTTGAAAATAAATAGTTTACGTGTGTAGCGCCGAGTGATGTCTAATCCGATGCTCGTGTACCTTTCATCAAACACCACCGACCAGCGTGCTGAAGTATGGTCAAACAACCCCCATTCCCGATATAGCGTTTAACAGACTGTTGGCGCAGAGGGAGACAAAGGCGGCCGGGCGTGATATTGATAACCCACCCTATGTGCCGTGCCGGCCTGAATAGGTGCTTGCTATACCATACTTCAGCACGCTGGTCAGTACTGGTTTGGTGAAGGGTAAACTAGGACCAGATCGGATATCACTCACCGCCGTGCACATAAACTGTTTATTATAAACTATGAACATTTTATTTTTATTTCACCAGGTAAGGCCCACTGAAGTTTACAGCTCTTTTTTCAGAAGCGAGCTGGCCACAAATGATAGCCCAACGAAGTGGCTTATCACGTGGAATATTAATATTAATAGAAGCCAAATATTCTAAACGCAAGTTTCTAAATGTATACAAGTCCGCATGATCCGAGCTCAGGTTGATGCCACCAGTTCTAACGCCGCCTTTACAAACGTGAATCGGGTTTTGGCAGGACCCATTGCGGCTCGCAGGAATGGGTGGCCGACGGTGAAGGGAATTTTAACGGGAGTGGCAGAGCCGAGAAAATGGAACATCTTCTGCAAGAGGAGATTGAGCGATGGAGTCAGTCCGTGTTACATTAAGACAACAACAACAACAATAGTTGTTACTACGACTACTACTACATCGAGTTGGCTGGCAGTGACGTGGACAGGCCAGCATTGGATGGAAAATGGCGAATGATGTTGAGGACGATGATCATCATCATCATCATCATCCCCTTCGCTAGTAAATTCGTGCAATCAAATGCAATCATTTGCTAGAGTGCATTGAGAGCGAATACGTTGACGGGATAAGTGCAGCACTACCAACAACAACAACCATTATACCATAAACAACAACACGCGCATCATTATTGTCATGGCAGAGTGCGGGGGCACTTGTCGATGCCTTCATGGCGAGGGATAATCACTCGTTGATGACCGTGCCTGCGGAAATTATGCAATTGCACTTTAGTTATTAGATGCTGATGCAATTAGCGTGTTGAGTAGCAGTCGACTAATACGAATACCATCACTACGGGCTATTGCTGTTGTTGTTGTACATGATTCATTTAAAGGGATGCTTTGTTAGTTTCAGGACGTGGGTGGGAATGTTTTATCTTCGGAGTTGAGTTTAGTCGCTCTCGGTTTACAGGTCACCTGCGGTCAAGTTTCAAGTTGCATTTATTTGGTATAGCTCTGTGAGCCATTTGGCTCCTGAATCGGGTGCAACCGCAAAAAAAAAACATGAACAAGAAAAATCTTAAAGTGACTATGTGCAAACAGAAAATCCAAGAAAAGACAGCAACATATTGCAGAAAAAGCACCGTACACCAACACTGTGTGCAAAAATCCCAGTGGGATGCAAGTCAAACAACAACAACAACCACAAGACAACTTAGATTTAGGCCATCAGTCTAGCTTTGGTGAAGATGAGATGGCGGGCACAAGGAGGCCGATGTGAGGTTTCTCCGCAGACTTGCCGGGCCTCACTCGCCGTGATCGAGCGAGGAGAGAGCCTCAGAGTCGAGCCGCTGCCGCTCCCTCCGGATCGAGAGGAGCCCAGTTGAGGTGGTTCGTGCACCCGGTAAGGATGCCACCACCCCCCGAGTAGACGCCGCCTGGAACTCTACCGGGCAGCAGCAGCAGCAACAACGCACTGGGGGAAGACCCCGGGGCAGGCCCAGGACCACGCTGCTGATGCTGGCGGGACGACGTCGCTCGGCTGGCCTGGGAACGCCTGGGGATTACCCAGGAAGAGCTAGAGTCTGTGTGTAGTAGTGTATAGTGTAGTGTATAGTGTAGTGTATAGTGTAGTAGCGTATAGTGTAGTGTAAAGTGTAGTGTATAGTGTAGTGCAGTAGCGTATAGTGAAGTAGTGTGTAGTAGTGTATAGTGTAGTGTATAGTGTAGTGCAGTAGTGTATAGTGAAGTAGTGTGTAGTAGTGTATAGTGTAGTATAGTAGTGTATAGTGTAGTATAGTAGTGTATAGTGTAGTAGTGTGTAGTAGTGTATAGTGTAGTGTATAATGTATAGTAGTGTATAGTGTAGTAGTATATAGTGTAGTAGTGTATAGTATAGTAGTGTATAGTGTAGTAATGTATAGTAATGTATAGTGTAGTGTATTAGTGTATAGTAGTGTATAGTGTAGTAGCGTATAGTGTAGCAGTGTATAGTAGTGTATAGTGGAGTAGTGTATAGTGTAGCAGTGTAGCAGTGTATTGTAGTGTATAGTGTAGTCTTGTAGTGTATAGTCGTGTATAGTGTAGTGTATAGTAGAGTACTGTATAGTATAGTAGTGTATAGTTGGGTATAATGGAGTGTATAGTAGTGCAGTAGTGTACAGTAGTGTAGCAGTGTATAGTAGTGTATAGTGGAGTAGTGTATAGTGTAGTGTATAGTGTAGCAGTGTAGCAGTGTATTGTAGTGTATAGTGTAGTCGTGTAGTGTATAGTCGTGTATAGTGTAGTGTATAGTAGAGTAGTGTATAGTATAGTAGTGTATAGTTGGGTATAGTGCAGTGTATATTAGTGTAGTAGTGTACAGTAGTGTAGTAGTGCATAGTAGTGTATACTGGAGTAGTGTATAGTGTAGTGTATAGTGTAATGTATAGTAGAGTAGTGTATAGTGTAGTCGTACTGGAGTCTATCGCCAGGGAAAGGGAGGTCTGGACCGCTCTGGTCAACACGCCGTAGCCGTGACCCTCACCAGGACAAGCAGACTGAGAAACGAACGAAGGTTTGAATGGACAACCCTCACTTGGCCTTACCCTCTGATGCATACGACCATAATGTTGGCGGTGCTTACGCTGGTGGAGACGGTGGCGTGGTGGTTAGTGCGCTGTGCTATAGCACCAGACACTTTAGGTGGGCTCCCGGCATGTGAGCCCTCGGAAGCGTTAGAGAATCCATCGGAGTCCTCGGATGAGTTTCGAGACTCAGATGGACCGTCCGTGACAGCTGTAATGCATGTTCACACGTAACGAAGGGCAGTAACATGATGAGGATATAATGAAAATAAATACTCTCTGATTATAATGATTACTTAATGATGATGACGGTTATCAAGCAGAATGTGTGCTGTGATTACATAATTCGCTCCCTACTCTCACTCGGAGCCAGTGTGGATGGTTACCCGCAATTACTCAATTTACAAGATTACCCTTGATGTGAGTCCTTCTCGCTATGGGGGCCAGCGGGGAGAGGGGGGGGCGGTGGTGGAGCGAGGGGGAGCGGAGTTGGGGGGGGGGGGCGCTGAGTGTCTAGTGGGGGGGCACCTTCTGTGCTATAAACGTGGGGCGAGGGGAGATGGGGCAGCACGTGACCCTGCTGGTGACGTCGGGAGCACGGTTGGCTACGTACGGTGCAAAAGAAGTTCAACGTACGTACAGGAGCAAGTAAATTCGCAATCCGAGCAGGGAAGTGTGGATGGTAAGAATTGTGATTATAATTCTAGATTTGAAGCTTTCGTGACTGCAGGAATTCGTACTCTTCGGTTCTTTCGGTAAAGTCACGTGGGTAGAAAAAATTAAACAAAATAGAAAAAATAATAGATCACGACGTTTCGATGGCAACACAAGCAATAGTCATCAGGTGGGACAACCACAGCAAGAGAACTGGTTCAAATAGTCGTGAATTATTATGTCACCGAAAGAACCACAGAGTAATTGTGATTATGCGGCGATGATGCGTACAGCACCATACTGATTCCCAGGCCCCTTACTCGATTCACCGCTGGATGAATCCCCTCCCCACCATCACTTGGGGGTTGACTGACCAATGCTTCACCAACGCTGGTGAGGGGGTGTGCTCAGGACCGGTTGAGATTTCAACTCGCCAAGTGATGTTAGCCCTGGCCGGGAAGGGAACGCATGTGGCTGGGTTTATTTGCTGCACAGAGCGCTAAGCACTGTGACCACCCACCCACTCACTCAACCGCCCATCTTACCTCTCACTCATTTTATTCTGAAATCAAGCCAAAATACGCATCGATTTGCATGTCATTGTTTAACTAGGACACCTATCCTTTTAAATCAATTGACAGTTAAAAATGATCTTTGACTAATAATAATAATAAATGAATAATGACGAACGTGCCATGTGGCTATCAAATTCACATTGATGCGCGTCCGTGAAATCTCTAAATCGCGCGGCAGCTGTATCAGTTGATAAAACTGTAACAAAATAAATAACAATAAGCATGCCAGTTATGTAATATAAAGAATGCCAATGATGTGTCAACAATACTAATACGAATGCAAATGATGTATACGTAGGAAAGTTTGACCCGAGTCCGAAGAATATTATATATTTTTTTGGAAGGGTCCCACAACACATTCGGATGTCTGTGCAAAGTTCGTGTGGCTCGCGTGTTTCGGAAGGAAGCGACGGAGGCGTGGAGAAAACCCCACAGCACCACGTGCGCTCAGCGCGAGAAGACAGCACTCAGCGCGGCCTCTCTCGTCCGAGACTAAAGCCGGAGTGGCAGCCAAACGAGATATCAAGCCCGAGGGGGCGCTAACAGACAGTTGAGATATATTGATCACATCAGATCGATGGAATCAGCTCGCGTGCAGGTGCATGGCGGATTTGATACAATCTCAGCACGGCGAGGAGACGGTGACGGCTCGGGGTGGAAGGCATTAATCCAGCGGTGGATTGCTCGTGGCTGATAATGACGGCCAAGATTGACTTGTCAGACAATCTACTCGAAAATTGAGTTGTGCCAGAGCAGAAAAACCTGAAACACTTTCGCGCGATTTACCCGAAGCGTGCAGATCATTTCTGCTATGAAGAAGGGCAATTGCCCAAAACGTCAAACATGACTGTATTTATTTATATTTTTACGACTTATCGGTTGTTGACACGTGAAGAGTATACGGTTGTTTGCATAACACCTCACAAAACGCACACACGTACGCACGCAACCACACGGTTGACTGTCAGCGGCGTTTGTTTTTGATGTTTCATTTTCTCTCTCGCTCACAACTCTCTCTTCGAATGTAGTTTTTTTTACATACCAAAAAATACGGCGGAAGGTGAGCCGAAAGATGTGAAGTTATCTCACCCACAGAACAGCTATGCACCACCACCACCACCACCCTTGTCTCAGATTATACGCGAGTCACTTTGATCGAGATAACGTTGTGCATAACTTCCACAGTTCCAACGTTAGATGCTCAAACTCGCGTGCGTCCAAACCCATGAAAAAAACATGAGAAAAAACCCTCACGAAAGTAATTCACATAAAGCCCAATCGTCCGCTTTGATGAATACACCAAATGCATTCCGAACGTGTTAATAATCCACTAATAATTTATTTACCAGTCAATTCCGACCCCCCCCCTCCTCACATACGTTATGCTTGGAATGTTAATGTATATTTGTGATAAGGTACATATGTTATACTATTACTTGCATGCCTACACTGAATTGATAGCCGCAACACGGCCCACTCAAATATGCATGCAAAGATACACGCACGCGTGCACGCACGGGCGAGTCAGTAATTCATTATATAAAAAAATGTGGTGAATGTATAGCGGCCACCCAGTCGAACATCCCAACGTCGGGCCAACGTTGGCATGTGGTTGGAACCGTTGCGAGCTTAATGCAGCAACCAACACCGATCGATGGATAGATAATTCCACCCTCATGTACTGTACATCATAAACTATAGACTTTATAGCATACACAGTTAACAACGTACAAAGATGCATACGCACAGAAAGTGACGTGCACAGTTTTTATTTCTTTCTCAATCGTGGTATAGGCGCCGTGAGCCGAGGAATCCATGCGGACACATTCGCAAGCGCACAGAAAGCAGATATCACAGAGCCACATCAGAGATCCATTCAAGTGACCCTCCACTCCACGTAGTCCGCGCGAGAGACGAAAGCGAATGGCCGGCACCAAGTGTGATCTATCACAGGTGTGTGGCTCAGATACGATTCGCCCACTATCGTTCACCGCCCATTGCCACGAATCAAACTTAGGTCGCCATAATTAATGTGCACTGTGGGTTGACCACCGCGCCATGTTCTCCACCCCTACATACATGTCGCGACGATTTTAACTCGCATATATTCCTCCTCTTAGTGATTTAAGTGTGTTCATGCAGTAGATCGATAATGAAATCTATTGCTGCTTGCAAATTACCAGTACAAGATTTTTTTTTTAAATGCCTTCACAAGCATCTATATCCATCCATCCATCTGAATCGAAGCTATACATTCATTCCAGGAGCCATTCATTAATCAATCCACCCACAAATTACATCAGTCACCCACTTAGCAATGCGTAAATGATTTCTCCGCTCGTATCGGACCGATGTTCCAGTTGTAACCTCCGTACCCCCAGCGACTCGCTAATAAAGGGCGAATATCAAATCGAAAATGCTTTGGTGTGCTGTCTCTATGTTTTGTGTTGGTGTTGACAGTGGCCAAGCCATTACGAGCACCACGGCAATAACAACACTGGTCAACAAAAAAAAACATTTTTTTCTGGCCTGGACTTTTGCAGCTGTTTTAGACTAATTTCAGGGTGCTGATTCCAAATCGGATCTCAGATTTGCTCTATCACATCATTTTTATGCTATCGGCATACCCCATTTTCATTGATTTTACCCGAAATTAACTCTGTCACTTATGATTGCAAGCTGTTGCGAGTCAGTGACTGCTTTAGTGTTAAAATATGGTGCTGTATTTTTAGGATAGTGTGTTTATAATATAATTTTATGTAGATATCCACATTCATTTAATATTTTTCTTCCGTAGTTTTTATTGAAAATGCAATATTTGATATCTCAAAAACTGATGCCAGATTTGGATCAGCACACCAAAATTACCTTCAAACCGTTGGAATACCTTATGCCAGAATAAACTGTGTTGACCAGTGCTGCAATCGAACGAATGGCCCTTTGTTTGATTCTTCTCTCGTGGGACGCGTCGGCAAGTATGGTTTCGTTTGACCATACTTCACCACGCCGTGTACCATTGATTGTATACACCTGTACAGGTAGACATTATAGCCTGCATAGATACACACAGTACGACCACACGCACACGCACGGCGCGTGCGAAATGTCCTTTTACAAATTGTATACACCTTTACCGGTAGACCTTATAGCCTGCCGAGATACACACACACACACACACGGCAAAAATACACTCACACGAACGGCGCGTGCGATATGGCCTTATACAAATTAGTGTGTTCCTATATGTGTGTTGACAGCCCTTTGTTCATCCACTGCTCATCTACTGCTGCTGTATAAGGAGGTGGCTGGGGGGGAGCAGCCTCGCTTCATGTAAGCAGCGACCGCGCATCAAACTAATAAGGTCGTGTATACTCCGCAGTGCGCTAACTACTGCGCCACCGCTCCACCCAATAAAACCACGCTTAGAGCTAAAACAACCACGCCTTTCCCCCACTATACTCGACGTCGCGAAGAGGAGGATGAGGAGGGGAGCCTGGAGGGAAGGGGCAAGGCTGACGGGGCTTGCTCAGGTGCAAAGCTAATTAATTGTATTTGCCTCTAAAGCTGTGCTGCGGATCTGAGCTCCTCCGCCAAGGCCGCTACAGATGCGAGCATCCACCCGTCACACTCAATACCTCGCTGTGTCAATCAGGTGCGACACCGAGCGCGTGCGTGTGTGTGTCCTGTTTGTGATTGTGTGTGTGATTGCCTGTGTGTGATTGTGTGTGTGTGCTGCGTGTGATTGTGTGTGTGTGTGATTGTGTGTGTGTGTGTGTGATTGTGTGTGTGTGTGATTGCCTGTGTGTGATTGTGTGTGTGTGCTGCGTGTGATTGTGTGTGTGTGTGCTGTGTGTGATTTGGTGATTGTGTGTTTGTGCTGTTTATGATTGTGTGTGTGCTGTGTGTGATTGTGTGTGTGTGCTGTGTGTGATTGTGTGTGTGTGCTGTTTGTGATTGTGTGTGTGTGTGTGTGCTGTTTGTAAGTGTGTGCTGTTTGTGATTGTGTGTGTGTGCTGTTTGTGATTGTGCGTGTGTGCTGTTTGTGATTGTGTGTGTTTTATGGGAAGCTGTAGTGTCGCACGCTAACCGCTACGAACCCCGGTGTCTGTGAGTTCGATTCCCGCTCACGGCCAACACCAGCGACGATGATCTCAACCGGCCCTGGACCTAGCCTAGGTCGACTCAGCCTCAAATGAGTACCTGTTGCGGAGTGTAAATATCGCCACGGGGGGGGGGGGACAAAGGCGGTCGGGCGTGGTACTCGCTACTTCTTGAGGCTATACGGGGGATCTTCATCTTGGGTGGCTGTGATGGTGTTGTGTGACGCTGCTTGTACCTGGGTCTCGGGTTGTAGCGAGTGTACGCATGGTGTGCCATTTACCCAAATATTGCGTTATCAGTCCCAACCGCGGTGCAACATTCTGTGATTTAGTTCACGCAATATCCCATCGCGTATAATATTGGTCGCGAAAGCCTACGTGTTACACCATTATATCGCTTGCGAAAACAGCACTTGCCCCAAAAGTACGTGAAGGCTATACGGGGGATCTTTGTCGTTGTCTGTGTGGTTTGTGGCCTGCTATCCTTTCACTGCGGTGGAGCGGGCGTCCACATCGAGCAAAAAAAAATGAAGCACACGCAGAGTAGCGCGGTCCCGGCTGTAGTCGTTGAGAGCGAGAATGTGAACATCACTTGCAGATGTGGTCGCCCTGTCTCCCTTCTGCTGGTGCCCAGGGAGGAAACTGGCGAGGTTCACGAACTGCGGTGTGTTTAATATCGGCCGCTCGGCCGGGCGTGGTGCTGGTCACCCACCCTGCAGCGTGGCTGTGATGGGTGTATCCAGTGCCGATCTCTCGAGAAATCTCAAGGAATGACAATATCGCTCGCCCTATCTTTCACTCTCTGATAGGGAATTGTAGACTGGTGATGAACTGTGGTGTATGCTGAACTTCTTGCGTACCGTACGTAGCCAACCGTGATAATCGGAGGTGCGGGGAAGGACAACAAATTAACACACACACAATTTCCTTTTTAAAGAAATTAAACGAACTAGGAGCCATACAGAGATGGACCTTAATGTTATCAGCCCCACCGAAATATAAAAAAAACGTCGTGTGATCAAACACGCCACCCCTTCAACTCTCCATGAGTAATGTGGTTGATGTAGAGAGGGTGGAGGAATCCCCATACGTGGGCGGTGTGCTCATGACCAAGCTCATGTTCGGCAGTGGAATTCTCAACTTCGAATCAGTTGAGTGGCATTATTCTATCATCGGCTCTGGATGGACATTGCCTGAACCTGCCCGCTCCATTCGAAGCTGCTGGGTCGTCTTAGCCGCAATCACGTCCTCGATTTTCCTTGCTCACGCAACTTGAAATCCCTTGTCAAGAACACTTTGTGCCTTCTTGAAAACACTCTGTCTGGCCTGCATACCATGCTTTCTGTTTTTTTTTTTATCCAGGCTGCATGGATTGTGTGAGTAGCTCACAGATACTTGAAAGATATGGCCACTCTCTCATCAGTGAGCACCTCTGGCAAGACGAGGTTGCGTTGGCTGGGTCATGTAGCCCGCATGCACTAGGGAGACAAAGGCGGCCGGGCGCGGTGCTGGCCACCCACCTCCCCGTGTGCCGTTCCGGCCCTCAAATGTGCTCGCTAACAGCACTTACTCCAACAGTCTGTTAAGGCGATACGGGGTGTCTTTGTATTATTGTACGTGTGTACGGTATTATATGGGCGTGTGTATTACACTACGTGTGTGTAGCTAATGCATGTGGGTGTGTATCCGTGTTATGCAATCGTATGTTCGTGTATGTAATCGTATGTGTGTTTGTTATTTTATGAGCGTGTAAGTGTATGTGTGTGAATACCCGTTTATAAACCAATTAAATGATCAATGGATGTCTTTGTCTAAAACCTCTGGAGATTCGCCAGCATTGTTTCGACCAAGCCTGACGTTGCCAATGAGACACTGACTGTCAAACCACGTCCAGAGTTTGCTTGCGTTGCAGCTGTGCACCGATCAGAAGAACCGTGTCGCTGATGCAATGTGTCAAAACAAAGTTGACGACAAAAAATGTCTCAAAACGTTGGTCACGTGTTTTGCTACGCGCGCTTGTGCGCCACTTTCCAACAGCAGCAGCAGAAGCAGCAGCAGCATCACCGACGCAATCTGTTTATGAATTTATATTTTTTTGGTACGTGGAGGAACACATATAATACTACTGTACGTGAATGAAGTGTTAAATGTGTTGTTTTGCTGTTCAGGACAACCAATTGTGAGTTCATAACCGCGCGCTTCTGGCTCCCGCGCACGTTATTACGACTGTTGAATTTCCTCGTCACATGGAAAAAACACATTCCTGCGGAGGAAGCTGGTAGGAACGTTGGGTTGCTCGGTCAATGGCCAGGGTCAACGGCGGCGTGGTGTATTCCGCAAATATGGCCGACTGTGAGGGCGGACACAAGCCGGCGTGAGTAAGTTAAACGTTGAGTTTTATAAGGGCACCACGGGGTGACCAGCACCTCCCCATCCAGCCCCACCCCTCCCACCCCCCACCCAGCCCCACCCTCCCCATCCATCCCCTCCCTGCACGACGGACGGACACAATAATCCCCTGTGGGCTGGTGTAACCCATGAGGTTCCTACCAGTATAAGAAAGTGCTCCTCTTTTTCTTTTCTCCTTTTTTGTTCTGTTGCCCAAAAAGCTGCGTATCCCCACCAGCTGTCGGATTAGTATCCGAGTCTGCCAGCCAGTGGGCCCTTGCGGACCCAAAGCATTTAAGCAGCATTTACTTGAAGCAGACGCACCGTGCAGCGGCCTCTGTGCCGAGAGCGTTGCGGGGATGCCGGCTGTCGCCCAGACGTGCAACGAATGCGGTGGTCCCTCTCACGACGTCGCGTTGTGTCGCAGGCAACCGGGTTGCGCGTAAACAATTGCCCGGCGTACGACGGCCAGCCAGGGGATGTCTCGGTCGAACTTCGTTGACAACGCAATTCGTGAGCACAAAGTCCACGTTGATGGAAAAATGTTTAACTTTTGCCGACGATGGGATACTCACGTTCGCCATGCCCGCCCGCCCGCCCGCCATGCGACTCGAGGGAGGCTTTCCGTGGCTGAAAATAAATACATTAAGCGAATACCACTTAGGGCTTCTCATATTTTCAGCACGAGGCATGGGTTGCGAGGAGGAGGAGGAGGTGGAGTGTGAGACACATGGCGTGTGTGCTTTGTGCAGCCAAATCGGCTCACGTGATTGATGGCGAGTTCCCCGATGCCCGGTTGGTCGCCCGCTTGTTTTGGTGTAGGCGGGCGTTTTCAACGATGAAAATGTCACCGTGTGCCACCCGCCGGAGTAAAGGCGGTGGTCACAACGGGCGCCGCGCGTGCGTCTCGCGCCGTGCCCGCACGTGCGTGACCATGAGATACAGAGGTGGAGGGGGTGTAGTGGGGGTCTCAGTGGCCAGCGAAGGACAAAGCCGTCACTGAAATGTTCCAGGCAGCCTCAATGTATACCCGACGCACTGCTGTGAATACGAGAGGCTTTTTTTTTAGTTTATTTCCCGTTGAGTCCACTTTTTTTTCATGGATAAAATGTGAATCGTATGCGCACGCATACACCCGACTGTAAATACGTAAATACAACCTTTTGTCATTGCACTCCTGGGTGAATTATTCTAAATGCCGTACTGGTCGTGCTCGTTGTTTGACCATATTTCACCACGACGGTAACGTTGCGGATTGGAGAAGGTGTGAGGGTGGGTGTGTGCGTGTAACAGCACTTGCCCCTACAGCCTGTTAAGGCTATACGGGGGATCTTTATCTTTGTGGAGATACACGGGATCGGTTCAAATATCACTCGCCGCTTGAGCTGTACGCGTGTGACATGGAATTGAACTCTGGTCGCACGGTTCATATCGCAGTACGCTAACCACTGCGCCACCGCTCCCCCGCATGTATACATTGTATGCATGTGGTGAGTGTATTTGCAAAGCACGAAACCTGTAACGGTGAATGGGCAGACCATGTTCCATAACCCCACCAAATTATTTGATTGGTATACAAGTCTATTAGCCAATGGGCGTTTGCAGGCACAAAGTATTAACTAAAGCAGCATTTTCTTCAGCAGGCAAACGGTCGAGCGATTTCTAATTTCAGAGCCTCGTCAGCATTAATTCTGCTCTGTCTAAGGTGTTGACATGGTCAGGCCACAGGCTGCTGGTGAGGGTTCGAGAAGTGAGGACTGCTCCAAAGTTTTCCCCTTCGGCAAAATTATCTAAAAAAACATTGGGCATCGAAGGCTGCTGATACGCTTGCACGAGCGAGACGGGAAATATTATTTGTGTTGTTGTTGTTGTTGTTGCTGCAAGTGATGACGATGGTGGTGGTGGTAGAAGTAACAACGTTCCATTTGTTCATTTGTTCGTACGTTAGTTAATTAGTGCGAGGGTGGCATTGCTGGCTGTAGCACGCTAACGCAATGGGCAATCAGGGGGAGGGCACGCGGAGCAATGAATGCGAATAAATGCGCTCTCTCTCTTGAGGCCCAACAGCAGAGAACGTGATTCATGCTTTGATATGGGCATAATCCAATCAACGTCCTGCTTCAAATCAATTTTTATTCACATTTGCATTTAAATTGCGTTTTGCGGGCGATGATTGAGTTTTGGATGTGGGGTTGACTGTTTATTTTTTGTTTTGGTTGTTGTGTGTGTGTGTGCGAGAGAGAGAGAGAGAGAGTAAGGCGGATATGAAGATTTGATCCGCGGAGTCGACTGATGGTCCTGTTGGTTGGTCGTGAGTTCTCGGCGCTTGCCTTCAAATTGCGACTGACGTCACACTAATTAAGCTGTCAGTCTGAGTCCCAACCACCCGCCGGCCCCCCACCCCCCACCCGCTACACCTCATCTCGTCCTTCTCTTCTCACGCGCACCTCAACGACGCCCAAACACAACGCACGGCCGTGAGAGATGCTGGAAAGGCCTCGGGTTGGCCTTCATCCAGCAGTCGATAGACCAACTGCTGATGATGGTGATTACCACCACCACCACCACAACCACCACCACCACAACCGCCACCATCATCATCATCAACATGGAAAGGAAGTTAATCCGGGAAGCAGCCTATCTATCACACTCAGAATATTTTATTTATCTAGAGAAATCCGATAAGCTATGAAGCTCTTTTTCACAGATGTCCAGGAGGGGCGGGTCAGCAAGTTATCGCAACAAACACATTTTCCACGTACGGGAGTCTAACAAACCACACGTGCGTACGCAGAGGCGCAAACCCCACAACGGCTTCGGCTTTCGGAAGCCGTCGTCTAGCAGTGGATTGACCACGGGTGATGATTATCAACATTCGTTTTTCGGAGTCCCCCAATCCACCAACTTCGCTGATTCCGAACGACAACGAGCTGGAGGGAAGGGGGGCAGGGGGGGGGGGGACGGTGTGAGCTGCGGGGAAGGGGGTGGTTTGCGGGGGAAGGGGGGTGGATATTTACGGAGCTCAGCCCCGGACAGCTCCGGATGAAATGAGCCCCTGATGATGAGTGTAGGACGTTGCTGAGATTTAGCCACTCGCACGGCTGGCATTACGATTCAGCTCAATCATGACTCACCACAGCCACTTGGAGCTCAGCGTGTGCCCAAGGTGGTGTGTGCATTAATATTTAATCAAGCAAATGCCACTCTTTTTTCCTTCTCTCTCTCTCTCTAAACCTGAGAATGGACAGAGACAATAAATTAAAACGGGGTTCCGCGATTCCATCTCAGAGCCGCGGGAGGCGCCGCGAGTGTGAGCGGCGGATGGATAGAGGGAGGGGGGAGGGAGGTAAGGGCAGAGGAAGGGAGGGAGGGATGGAGGGAGAGGAGAGGAGGGGAGGGAGTGGAAGGGAGGGAGGGAGGGAGAGGAGGGGAGGGAGTGGAAGGGAGGGAGGGAGTGGAGAGGAGGGAGGGACGAGACAGCGAGCCCGACTCCGTTGATATTCATTTGAACCGTAAGTCTGATTTCATGTTTGATTGGATATCAATAGCACCAATGAATCCACCGGTAACGAACTAAAACATGAACGTGTTATCAGCTTTTGAGTGCGGTCACATTGCTGCCGCGGCTCGCTTACCGCCTTCGCGTTTAAGTAAAGAACCCGGCAGTGGACAATTATATTTATTTTAAAAAATAATAAAAATGTATGCGGTGACAGTAACGATTTTTGTTGTCGTATTGGTTAATGTTGTGGTTATTGTTTCGGTTCAAATATTGCTCCATTACCTCTCCCATGAGTGAACATCCTTCGTGTTAAATATTAGTGAAATATTATAATAATGTACAGCTCCTCTGTCAATCCACTGCTGGGCTGGATGAAGGGCACAATATGCGATGTTGATTATGGTAGTGGGAGGATGGGGGGGCTGGTTTGACCATACTTCACCACGCTGCATGGAACCGGTTCGAATATCAGCTGTGCTTTTATGTTCACCGTGGTCGGAAATCGAACGCAGGTAACCAGTACTGTAGCTGAAAGAAAAAAAAAATTGCTGTGGTTTTCCCACCTGATGATGACTGCTTGTGTTGTAATCGAAACGTCGTGATTTAATTTATTTGATTTTCTACCTTCGTGACTTTACCGAAAGAACCAAAGAATATTGATCCCTGCAGTCACGAAAACCTCAAATCTAGATCGGCAATGTAGTGCGGTGTGCTAACCGCTGCGCCACGGCTCAAATACTCTGGCGACGGCCAAGGCTGGAATTATCGAGTTTCCCATCAACAGAATCTCGCGACGGATTTACCCTCATTGATGGAAAATTGACCAACTACCTAACAACAAGTCAACCTGCACGCCCTCGAGTCTCGTCTGATCTCGGAAGCTCAGCAGTTTGAGCCTGGCCAGCATTGGATGAGCGCCAACCACGGCTAGCTAGAGGTCAGAATCTGAATCTTGATTGAAACTGGAGGAATCCGATGAGCCACGCAGCTCCTTTTCACATGTGGAGAGCTTTCACAGATGTCCAGATGTTGTTGGCGTGCGGTTTGCAAACGCGTGACCCGAGGCAGCGGCGTTGACTGCAGCCCCACCACGTGGAAGGGGCTTCTTCCGTCTCTTCCGCACGATGTCCACGACGCGAAGCGGGGGTCCCTCTTGACAAAGGAGTCTTGAGACTCAGCGAGGCTTCCTCTGGGTAAAGAACGTCCATTCCACGTGGGTGGCGGGACATACAGGCGGGTTACAGCCGGTTCTGCCTCGTTGAATTAATTCATTAACACTGCAGAGGTCTTATTACCGAGCGGGCGTTATTCACAAATTCAATAATTGATAACCCCCGAATTGAATTTCCAGAGATCGTTAGTTCCCGAATCATCATACATCTCTCCGCGACGTTTTTGCCGATTAATAACAGCGCAGCATTGTTCACAGGGATGCCGCTGCCGTGGGGTAACGATTGTCCCACGACTGAACCTGCGATCCAGAGGTCGCTGGTTCGATCTACCGGCGAGGCAGGCGAATCAATGGGCAATGTTAATAACCCCCCCCCAACCCCCCCCCCCCCTCCCGACCCCTTGCTTCTGTCTAAACTACAGTTAGAGTCCCTGGTCAGTGGGCGATGGTGATACTACATCGGGCGAATGAAATAGACAAAGATCTCCCGTGTGGGCATGAGGACTGCTGGGGCAAGTGCTGTTAGCGAGCACCGATTTAGGCTGACACGGTGCACGAGTGGGTGCCGTGGCCATGCACGTATGCATGTTAAACTTCGTTCGCACCGTACGTAGCCAGCGGTGCGAATCGGAGGTGCACTGGAGGACAGCAAACTGAACGCACGCAAAGGACCAGGGCAGGCTCGACGATGGAATCTCACTGACGTGAGCCATATCCGGGAGTCAAACTCAGGTTGCAAGATTCGTAGAGCGCAGTGACCTAATCACAACGCCATCCCTCCATCCATATGCAACGTACAAAGATCCCCTGTAAAGCCTTTGCAGATTGTTGTGTCAAGTGCTGTTCGTGAGCATCTGTGCAGGCCGTGACGGCACACGAAGGGTTAGGTGGTCATCACCACTCCCGGCCGCCTTTGTCTCTCTGGTAGCAATGTTTGAACATCGCGCCAGGCATTAATTTTAAGGCTGCGTCGATCTAGGGGAGGCCCAACACCGCTTCGTATAATCGTCACTGGCCTTGAGCGGGAATTAAACCCGGGTGGTCGGGTCCATAGGGCGGCGCGCGTTCTTTCTCGACCCATAAATAAAGTCCAGCTGCACCCTGGAGGTCGCGAACCAGTCGCGACATAGAGGGGGGAGGGGGGAAGAGGGGGGGGGGGGTGAGGAATCGATAGATTGATCAGTCATTTGCTTTATTTAGAAGTCCGCGGGCAAGTATCCTTTGCGAGGAATTTGAAACCTTTCAGGACGGGGGAAACGCGAGACGCCGCGTCCACTGGGTGACGATGTGTTTTTTGTTACTTTTGCTCATCCTGTATTTCATTCTTGATTTGTATTTCATGTTTAACCGACGTTTGTTATTTTGTGTTTGTCTCCATTCACTCGTGCTTCCACGTGGAACTCCCATCCTAGGTAGTGAACGTCTCGCCACTGCACCATCCAGAGGTAGGAAGGGAATGATGATCGTCGAGTAATGATGATGGAGCGGGCAGTCAAGGAATGGAACGCTTACGAGGGTCCGTCAAACAAAGGTGATTGGTGGAGCGGATTTTAAAGTTTTGTGCAGGAGCCGAGTTTCAATGATTACATCGCATTGTCGTGAGAGTAGGAGCCCGGATGAAGTTTAAAGGGCTTCATCCAGCAGTGGATTGACCGTGACCGCTGCTGCTGCTTCTGATGATGATAATCCACAAGTATACGTAGCAGCAGTCAGCAGACGTGAGGGCTAATTACAGTCATCCATGAGCAGCCTTAACACACAACACGGGGAGCCGGCAGGCGTTCTGTGCTCGTGTGCAGATGGCGCAGAAGACAAATGCCTCTTGAGAATGTGTGGCCTAAGGAGATGCATTGACCGATTCAGGGACATCCCTCCTGGGGTGAGATGGAGAGAGCGTCAGAGAGTGAGTGAGTGAGGGAGCGCGCGCGAGGGAGAGAGAGCGTGTGTGCAGTTCATATCGACAAAGCCAGAGACAATGCTGGTGATGATGATGTCGAAGTAAGATGATAATGATGATAACGATATAGTGATTGCAAGCCTGCAGACGTGTGCACGATGATGATGATGATGATGATAGCGAATGCGATCTGGTGATGATGAGTACCACAATTAACACATTCCTGCGGAGGGAGCTGGTAGGAACGTTGGGCTGCTCGGTCAATGGCCAGGGTCAACGGCGGCGTGGTGAGTTGAGTTTCATAAGGGCACCACGGGGTGACCAGCCCCTCCCCTCCCCTCCCCACCCAGCCCCACCCTCCCTACCCAGCCCCTCCCCACCCAGCCCCTCCCTGCACGACGGACACAATAATCCCCTGAGAATGACCCTCCACCTGTCCCCAGGTGGAGGTGGCGAGATGTTAACTACCTCGCCTGGTGTGCAGGAGGTCGTGGCATCGATCCCGACTCCGACGCCTGTTGTATATTTGGAGTTTGCGGTCTCTCTCACTACTCCCGTGGTCGCGTGGATTTTTCTCCGGGTTCTCAGTTTTTTCTCTCCACATTTAGAATCAACGACACGCGTTTCGAATATTTGCCTGCCATAAATTTCCACGTGATAAGCTACTTCGTTGAGCCATCCTTTGTGGCCAGGTCGCTTCTGAAAACGAGCTACATAGCTCAGTGGGCCTTGCTTGGTAAACAAAAAAAAAGTTGAGTTTTAATTTGGTTTCAATATCACCATCATCATCGTCATCATCTCGCAGCCAAAGGCGGCGTCAGCAGCGTCACGTCGTCTCGCGTAGATTCCGACTTAAAGTTGCCAGCAACCGTTGCTTGACGGACCAGGCAGTCGGTTCAACTGCCTGCCTGCTTGCACGCACTGCCTATGTGCACGTGTGTGTGGGGAGCGGTAGTGTAGTGGTTAGCGCGCTGCACTACGGACCTGGCCACTCGAGTTCGATTCCCGCTCACGGCAAACACCAGTGACGATTATCTGAACCGGTCCTGGGCCTCCCCTAGGTCGACTCACTCTCAAATGAGTACCTGGTGCGGTGTGTAAACATGGCCACTGGGGAGACAAAGGCAGTCGGGCGTGGTGCTGGCCACCCACCCCGTCGTGTACCGTTCCGGCCTTCATAGGTGCTCGCTAACAGCACTTGCCCCTACAGTCTGTTATGGCTATACGGGGGATCTTTGTATAAATAGACTGCATGTGCACGTACAGTACAACACTGTTGCACAGAGCGATGAGACGAGTCCGTGTCTACGCAGGAGGCGTTAGGGGGACTGTGGCAGAGGAAGGACCACTATGGTGATGGCTTGGGGAGGGCTTCATCTAGCAGTGGAGATAGACATTGAGTGCTGCTGATGATGATGGTGAAGATGATGATTTAGCAGAAGTTGTTTATTTTGTTCCCTATTGTCATGATGGGGACGATGATGGTGGTAGTGGTGATGGTAGTGGTGATGATGGTGATGGTGCTCATTATGATGATAGTAGTGGTGGTGTTGATGATGGTGGTGGTAGTGGTGGTGATGATAATCGTAGTGGTGATGATGGTGGTGGTGGTGGTGATGATGTTGGTGGTAGTGTTGATGATGATAGTGGTGGTGCTACCTTCAGGCATGTGGACGATGATGATGATGACACATTAGTAGACTTTTTCTAAAGTTTCTTCAATAATAACACTGAAGGCATTTCTACTTTTATAGTTTTCTTCTTGGCAATAATGAAAGTAAATTCTCAAGCATATGTGCAATATTTAGTTTCTCGTTAGCAAAACAAATAATTCTTATTTTATTATTGCGATATAACTCTGTTATTGTTACGCCAATAACGACATCTCTTTCCATTAGAGTCCCCTTCCTCGGTTGTCTGTATGAGTAATCATTTCACTGTATTATGTATGCTTATGCGTATAGGTTTTAGCCTACCATACTGAACGTCCACTATGTGTGAATCTACATTAATGTGTATATATATTTATACACAGCACATCTATAGAGACCCGCGAAGGACGCTACTGGGCAGTTGAAGGGAGTCGCCCTCCAACAGGAACGGGGGGCAGAGGAGCGACGCTCACAACAACGAGCGGAGCGCCGCGCGTCTAAAACGCAGCAAGTTGGCACAGTAGGGGGCACAGCTGGTGCATCTACCAGTCATCTCGCTCAGTCAACCCATGGCACCTGGGTCTGTTCCGTGACGTCCTTCTGTCAGCGAGCCTTCGACACTTCACGTGGCCTCAACGTGCACCTGGCCTGGCACAATCGCCGTGGTGACATCACCGTCACTTCGTGGCGAATGGCGGGCATTGGTATTGATCTATATCTCACACTGTGAGCGAGGGCGCGCTTTGAGCCTGTGATGAAATCTGTAACTAACCATAAACAAAATAAACAATCGCAAGAGAATAGTGCAGGCCGGAAAAAAAGCCCACATACGTTTAAAATCATAACACATACACTTGTAGGAAGTATTGGGAAGTGAGACTCTTTCACAAAGCTGTGCTGGCGAGTGATAATCTTGACAGACGGACCGGTCCACAGTTGTCTCTGTCTGGATCACTGCCGTCCTGTCAGTCGGGGACATTTTCTCAAACATTTTTTTTTGGCCGGTGACCGAAAACAAGATGACCACAATACAGTTCTTCAGGAACCGCTGATGACTTTTGTGCACGCCGCGTGAAGGCCGAATGCCTCTCATACTTTGTGTGTGTGTTGTCGTATTACAAGTCGCATGCTGGCCCGAGTTTGATCAACTGCGGACACAATGACGCGCATTTGAAGTACAATTTACATTGGAGAGACGGACAGACAAAAATAACAAAAACACGAGAACTTAACTTCGCTTTCTTGGGGGAGGTGGGAGGAAAAAGGGTGACGTGGCGGGGGGGGGGCGCGGGGGGGGGGGGGGCGTCAGGGCTGGGGCAGTGGGGGAGGGGTGGGATGTTGTGGGGGGGGGGGTGGAGGACGTTAGGAGGTTCAAGTTTTCTGCCGATCGATGCCAGAATCGACCCATCTCACCGTCTCCCATCGCAGTAATAACAACCACTAATCACACGGAGCAGAGGACAGGCCCAGCGGCCAGCCGCTCTCACAGTGGGGCTCTCTCGTGCAACAGCCGGATGCATATAAATTAAGGCTAATGTTTAAAGAAAAAACAGTAGCCTGCAAGGGAAGCGCGACTTTAGATGCGCGGTTAAAGGCGCAAGCCCTGCAATATACTTGCGGACGCCACTGCTGCTGTGGAAGGGCATCGGCCGGAGCGGTGGTCGGCAAAACCAAAATAACAAGAAGAGACGAATTTATTGTCTTTCGAATTCGGTAAAAAAAAAAAATTACTCAGCGCGTCGAGAGCCGCAACGCCCTGCGTGGTGAACGCGAGACGGCGGGGCCCTCAATAAAGAACGTCACGAGGCAGTCCTCCAAGAGCCGCATGCGGCTCCGGAGACGGAGGTTGCCGACCTCTGAACTAGAGAGATATCTGAAGCCCCCCCCCACCTCCCTCCCTCCCCCCTATGAAGGGGGTATTTGGCCTATATTTTCCACGCTGGCCGGACGTCTTGGAAGAGGTATGTTCGGGATGCTTTCATATATAACAACTAAAACACCAACAATAACGCTCTACCACAAAAGCGTTTATTTTCTAGATAACGTTGCTTTTATTGCGTTGTAACCGCATCTGCGGGCATTTTTATGGGGCCCAAGATCACCCGCCGTGCGTTACAGACAGTCGGAAGTCACCGGCGCCAAGTGCTGTCAGCGAGCGCCTATTAAGGCTGTGACGGCACGCGGAGGGGTGGTAAGGTGTGGACGGCACCGCACCAGGCCTCAAGCGTCGGCGTGCCCCCCAAGTGCTGATGTTCACACACCGCGCCAGGCACCCATTTGAGGCCCACGATGACATAGAGGAAGCCCAGAATGAGTTGGGATTTTTGTGTTAGTTTTGCCAAATGAGTGACTTCTTTGCTGGGATTCGAACCAAGGCTGCCGACCGCGTAGCGTCCGACAAACACACGCACGCGCTCACGCACTCGCGCGCACATCAGAGAGACAATTGCATTGGAGGCGGAGAAACAACATCTCGGACTCATGGCACAAGGAGGAGGGATTATCCGGATTGCAGTTGCGAAACTGACGAGGGAGATTGAACATATACAGTACATTCATTGGGGGCCGTCCATACATGACGTCACGCACCTGGGGGGGGGGGGCGGGTCAGACATTTGTGACGATGTGTGACGAGGGGGGGGGGTTGAGAAATGTGGCGTCACGTAAAAATGCGCAACTTTAAATAAATATAGACAACACGTTCTACTTAATTAAATAGACTTTTAAATAGATGTTTTCTACTACATCAGAGTGCAGCGCCACATTAAATACGCACTACAATGACAATAGTTGAAAGCGATTTGAAGCATGTTTTATTTGGGGGGGGGCAGAGCTTTGTGACGTCATATTTGAGGGGGGGTCTGACTTTTTGTGACGCCGTGTGACGAGGGGGGGGGGTCATAAATCGTCCAAAATCGCGTGACGTCATTTATGGACGGCCCCTTACAGAAATCCCACGTCTTTTTGTAAGCGGGGTTGAGTAAATCTGTAGAAGTAACCACATTTCCGCGTGTCCACCAACACGTGGCAGAGTTAGCAATCATCGAGAGATAATGTTGACGTATGCTGCTGCTGATGATGATGATAATTGCAGAATTGAAAACCCTGCGTGGCTTTTGACCAATCCATACGTAAACCTCATTAGAGTAAAGTACGCGTATGCAGGATTTATGTTCGCGATGTTTAATTCGTTGCCTTCGGGTTAGATGGTCTCGTGTACAGTGCCAATGTTTAACTGTAAGTCTCCAACCACCCAATAGAGCGCAAATAAATCGAGGTGTCACCTGGGCTGATGTTGTTTGTGCAATTTGACAATCGTCACATCTTGCCTGCCTGTCACCATTCCTCCTCGTCTTGCGGATTTGCTGATAGGCCAAATTATTGTCCTATTTGCTCATGATGCGGTAACTTGACTTAACTGCCTCTGTCGGGTGGTGGAGGATTTTATATCTAAATATATTATGTAAATCATGATACACTACACGATCAAACCCCAAGTAAACGAATCATGAATCTTGACATTTGGTCGTGAGAGCCCATATATAAAATTAAGGATGTATATTAATATTCAGTATGTAGGGCCGTGCATTGTTCATGTGCTGTTTATAACAATACAATAGCGATCAATGATATCTGAATCCCAAATCGCTCGTGGGGTGGCCAATATAACCCCAATGTATTTCCGCGATTCCTGGGAAATCAGGGGCGCAGATTTGTGTACGTCCGTCGAATATCTTCCGCGCCGTACGTAGCCAACCGTGCGAATTGGTGGTGCGGATATCCTGGATCGCAATAAGTTTCAGAATGTTTAAAAAACAAATCGTCTGCGTCTCAGGGCGAGGGCTTTATTTTTTTGGCTGCAGTCGTAATAATTGTTGCGCGACTCCGCTCTGCGTCAACGGGGTCCACCCCGTGTTTTCCACAACCACCAATGAGCGAGAGGCGCTGTCCGCGGTGCTGAAAGTGCAGTGGGCTGAGTGCAGTGTTGGTTTCGATGGTTTTTTTCTGTTGTAGTGACTCGAGTTTACGTCCGCCGGCAAGAGGATGGATCGCCATTAATTAATTAATTCTGATGTATAGCTACTGCGGGTGCAGTCAATTCCACGTGCTGCCACTATAATTTTGATGTAGCCGCAGTGTGTGTGTGCGCGCGCGCATGTGTCTATGCGAGTGTCTTTTGTGATGCGTTTGTGCTCATGTTTGTGTGCATGGTAGTAATGGGGAGCGGTGGCGTAGCGGGTAGCGCACTGCGTTACGAACCCGGCGACCCGAGTAAGATTCCCGCTCACGGTCAACACCAGTGACGATTATTTTAACCGGTCCTGGGCCTCTCCTAGGTCAAATGAGAACCTGGTGCGTTGTGTAAACATCACCGCTCGGGAGAGAAAGGCGGCCGGGCGTGGTGTTAGCTACCCATCGCTTCGTGTGCCGTGCTTGCTTTCATAGGTGCTCGCTGACAGCACCTTCCCCAACAGCCTGTTAAAGGCTACATAGAGAACCGTTGTCTTTATACATCGTGTGTAGGCACGCGGTGTATGTATGTGTGTTTGTATAACTGCGGGTGTGTGTGTGTGTGGATGTGTAAAACCGTGAGACCGGGGCAAAGTACCAGGCGAGGGATCACCTCCCAATCGAATAGCTGAAGGAGGGCACCGATTGCGCGTGGTCTGTCGCGCATGACATCATTACAGCTGCTTGGGCCACTGGGCGATTCCACGGGATTGGAAGGATGCCCTGGTGGCCCCTCCTTTATGAGACATTGGACGGCACTGATTGTAACAGCTATCGGGGCATCTCCCTTCTCGGCGTTCTGGGCAAGGTCTCAGCGTTACCAGGGGAGAAGCGTGCCGAGCCCCATGTGGTATCGGGCAGGGGACAGTCTGTCTGCTGCAGCGTAAGTGTAAGGAATTTTAACACGACCTACATCCCCGCTTTATTGATCGAGTAAAGGCCTACGATATCATCAGGAAGCCAGGGCTTTTGGCCGTTTCACGTTGTTTTGGGGATCCTGACCCTCTGCCCACGATAATTAAGCACCTTAATGATGGTGGACAGGCCCGGGTGAAGCTACGTGGCCGAGAGTCAGAACCACCCCCCCCCCCTCACCTTGAATGTCCTCTGGCCCCAACACTTATCGAACATTGTTTTTGACCACCTACTTCAAGAATACTTCCACAGCTGTACCAGTGGAGTCTGTACCTGTTTCACAAGTCGAACAATTCTAGAACATCGTTGTAATTTATAGTAATCACTCAGCCATTCATTCACCGACCAACTACCTTTATCTTCTATATTTGAAGCTTTGAAGCTTTCGTGACTGCACTTGATGCAGAAAATCTGGCTGTGACGGTCCCACCTGATGACGGAGACTTGTGTTGCCTCCGAAACGTCGTGATTTTTATCATTTAATTTTTTATTAATTTTAATTTCATTTTTTACCTACGTGACTTTACCGAAAGAACTATAAGTATCTATATCTTGACAAATAACCGCAACCTTTGTAATATATAATTTAGGCAACAAATGTTCGCATGTACCACTGCACGAACACACACGCACTAGAAAAGCTGCCCTGTTCATTGGCCTTGGACGCAAACGAACGTTCATTTTCATCTCAATTTCACACCCCCCCCCTTCTCTCCCCATCACAACGCACTGTGCGTTTTATTGATTACAAACAAACAATTCTGGAGCTGTTCAGATTATGAGTAAAATGCGAATACCCTGGACTCTCTACGAGCACGCAAACTATAATGCACCCTGACGAGACAGAGTGTCGCAGATGTTGCAATTGCTACAACATTCACTCAATGCGCATGTGTTGTTGTCTTCAGACGCTTGATGTTAACATCGCCCGCTCTCTGTGCCCTCCGACGTTAGCACAGAACGCGCTGCATGAACACAAACAAACAGCACGCTGGGTACGAGTAAACGTGTTCCTTTCACCGACACAATTACCACGTCAGTGCGCACCTCGATCTCTCCCACGGACCAACAGAATCAGATTCTTTATTTATTCGCGAGGAATCTGACGAGGTGTGAAGTTATTTTTTATCACAGACATGTCCGGTAACAACCCAACAGAAGGCACGGAGAAAGAACGAAAGTGAGAATCAATATATGAAACTAGGTTCTCGATTTGTCATTTTGTATATTCAGATATTGGCAAAGTGGGGGAAAGTTAAGCTGGAGGCGATACTGGCTGCCCAATGTTTGATTCGTGCTCTCCACCATGCATAGCTAATGCAGCATACCAATAATACTAATAATATTCATCCAGGGCAGCCTCGCTGAGTCGCAGCATTATTTTTCAGGAGGCTCCTGCTGCATTTGGGATACATGTACATGTTTAAAATTTTAATTTTACCAGGTAAGGTCCACTGAGCTGTGTAGTTCTTTTTGAGAAGCGACCTGGCCATAAATGATAGCTCAACGAAGTGGCTTCTCATGCGGAAATGTATAGCGGCCAATGACGTTTGGCCAGTTCTCACGAATGAGTGGTTGGGTTCATGTGGGAGGAGATTGGGGAACCCGTAGAAAAACCCTCCACGCGTGCGAAGTGGTGACACCAAAATGCTATCCACTCATTCAGAAACCTACTTGCTGTACTGCCTATAGAGAGAGCCCCTCTATAACCGTCTGTTGGGGCAAGTGATGTGAGCGAGCAGCTATGAAATCCGGGACGTCAATGGGAAGTCAACGTTGCCAGGATACCGTTGCCTTCTCAGTGATGATGTTTACACACCGCACCAGATACTCATTTGAGGCTGAGTCAATCTAGGGGAGGGCAACCTAGGACAGGTTTAGATATTTGCCACCGTTATTGGTCGGGGATCGAACCCGGGTTGTGGGGTTCAATCGCACCACACGGTAACCACTCCACTCCCACAATCATGCTCACGAAAACAAATATTCCCCCGTAAAGCCTGAACAGACTGTTGGGCCGTCACGGCACACAAGGGGGTGGGTGGCCAGCACCACGCCCGACCGCCTTTGTCTCCCCCAGCGGCGATGTTTACCACGCAGAGCAACGTGTACTCACTCGCGACCGAGTCGCTCTCCCACACACGCACGTACGCACGCAGGCGCCGCGTCCTCTCACACACAGAGACTCACACCAATAATTTACCAGACACACAGACACACACAGACACACACACCGAGACCGCCGACTCCCACGAGCGTCTCGTCTCAGCCACAGCTGGCCTTTAAAGCGGCATCTTCTCTCCGCGCGTAATGAATATCGCGTGTCTCGTGGCGTTCTCCCGCAGACGACGCGCGGTCGCACGCACGCAGGTGCCGGCTGCACGCGTGGGGTGCAGCCGTATTATAAACGAGTTATTTGTGCCCGGTCATTAGTTAGGGTGGAGTGGAAAGGATATTTGTCGCAGCCGGGAGTAGCACGCCGACTGTGTTTCCCCTCCCGTATCCTACTTGGGCTGGGGTTTCTCTATATTATAAAGCTGCCCATGATGGTTGCTCGATGGAGCGAGATGGATGTGTGTGTGTGTGTTACCTGTTGTGCAGTAAAGGACACCTTTAGACGGTATGCAAAACATTCAGGAATGGGACCTTGGCCATGGTACCGCAATGCAGGGTTACGTTACCTGCATTGCGGAATAAATACATAAATACGGAATAAATACACCGTTGTGGGAATACAATGATAATAATTACAGCTTATATAGCACCTTTAATACAATCTCAAAGCGCTTTATATAACAAGCGGGGGTGGGGCTAAGAAGTGTCTAAGTAAACAAATACATCGCCTCTATATATTTATAATAAAAATAGAACACACCTTCTGAACGATGCATTAGTTTAGGCCGAAGGACTTGAAGACCCCTGCCAAATCGGACTCCCTGACACCTCTAGGCAGAGAGATCCACAGTCCAGGTGCCACGGGAACGAAAGCCCAGGGAGTTCCACAGTCCAGGTGCCAAGGAAACAAGGGCCTAGAGAGTTCCACAGTCCAGGTGCCACGGGAACGAGGACCTAGGGAATTCCACAGTCCAGGTGCCACGGGACCGAGGGCCCAGGGAGTTCCACAGTCCAGGTGCCAAGGAAACAAGGGCCTAGGGAGTTCCACAGTCCAGGTGCAACGAGAACGAGAGCCCAGGGAGTTCCACAGTCCAGGTGCCACGGGACCGAGGGCCCAGAGAGTTCCACATAGATTATTGGGCACCTGTCGTGACGGGTACTGAAATATCCGACCATGTTCGTCTAGTGCTCGCTGAGCTGCATTTGATTCCGAGTTTTCGATCGAATACATTATGAGGTCGCACTCATTGCACACAGAGTGCTCGTGAAATATCTTAACTGGCAAATTAACAGATGGTTTGTACGACTGGCTTTGTGAATACTGCTCCAAGTTTAAGAGGACTAAACATACACGGTGTAACGGTAAGCTTGTTGCTGAGTCGCATAGGATCCACTTGGGCTCACGCTGATGATGAGCAGTCTTGTATTAGCGGGTGACTGTTCATGACGATGATAATCGTGGTAGAATATATGTGCATTATCCCATCAACGCCTGTGACCAAATCACCCTCACTGCACCGGATATCATCAGCTCTGTGTAAGTTAAGCAGGAGGGTTGAGCCTGGTTAGTAGGCGGATGGATGACCATCACCAGGGCTTGCGTCGCGTTGTACGTTCGGCCAATAGATTGGTGTACGGCAACGGAATATTGCATCCATCTGTGCGGAGCTGTGAGTACGCGTCCCTCGGATGGGTGCTGGGGGGTTTCTCCAGCTACGCAGATGGCCTTGCACGAGACGGTCAACCGCTTGCGAGTGGAATTGACCAAACGTCTCAATTGTTTTAACAATGAACATCTGTCTTCTCGACAGACCTGTTCTTCACCTGAGGACGGCTGCTTGCGTTGTGGCCGAAACGTCGTGAGATTTATTTTATTAGTTTTATTTTCATTATTTTGTTATTTCCATTCTACGTGACTTTACCGAAAGAACCAAGAAGAAGAAAAAAAAATGAAGACCTGTAAAGGGGCGGCCGCGATGATCAGTGAGACCTCTCTGGATAAATCACCGGAATTCGATGTATTTACGTTCGTATGTATTATTAACACGACACAGCCTATCCCACTGTGCGGGCCAACCGAAGGGTTAAGCGACATAATCACCGCTCCCGGAGGTTAACGCGCGCGTGTGGATATTACAGTCTCAGCGGAGGCTCTCGCCTCGGTAAACAACGTGAGGGGTAAAGGTGCAGCCCTGCAATTGATTGCTCACGCCACTGATAGCGGGTGGGTAGAGCCTAGACTCGAGGGAGATGATGGAGAGAGAGAGGGAGCTGGCTAGACGTCTGCACGCGCTGTGTAGACGAACTGGCTGCAGTGTAAGCGCTTTATGCTGCTGGTCGTTCGGTCTGCCAGAGGTGGAGAGGGGGGGGGGTGGGTAAGGGACTTGCCCATCGTTTCAATTTGCCACGACGGGAGATCGCAGGTCCTAGTGTGGTAACCATCGCACCACGGTAGCATTCTGGGGCTGAATGAATGATATCGCGTTTCTTGGCCTGTGTTTTTGTGAAATGCGCCGTGTACCTACATCGATAAAACTCGCACGTGCACGCCTCTTGGACGCCACCGGACTGAGTCAACGATAATTATACCGTTACAACAATAATTCTGAATGACGATGTACCAAAGTAAACACCGAACGTTGGACAAACGTTCGACCAACGTTGGCACGATGGTTCCAACCACGCGCCAACGTCGAGCCAACGTTGTTTGCACGTGTGCTGGGCATATTTGATGAAGCACGAATAATGCATCCAATCACAAGGCTGTATGATTGAGATACGTTGTATTACAGCAAGAAGGTTATCAGACAGGATGTGTGTGCGTCTCGTCACAGTATTATCACAGTATTATTGCCTCTTACGGAGAGCTCTTTTTTTCCCCCAGGAGACTCCAGTTTTCTGTGAGATTAATGTTGATAAAAAAACCAGCACCATAACATCAATCTCAATGCGGTACACCGGTGGCCATAATAAACGCTCGCTAAGCGCTGCATCTCGAGAGTTGCTTCCAAGAGGATCCTGCATTCGGATGTTTGGCCAATGAGTTAAATGAGCGTGCACGGGTAGACACGTGAGAGAACCCGTAAAAAATTAACCCGTAAAAACTAAGTTTTTCATTATAAATCCTTTATATGCGTGGCGGCTAGAGTCCTCTCGTCCTCTGGCTTGAGATGGCTGCCACCTATGGGTCAGATGATTGCCTGCCACCATTAAGCAATTGGTAATTAAATATAATTGTTTTTTTCCTAAAAAGTGTAAAATTTTGGAAAAAATTTTTCACGAAAATTAATTGTCACGCACAACGAGTCTGTGTGCAAAATGTCAGCTCGATTGGATCACGGGAAGTGGGTTAAAAAACGACCGAAAGATTTGCACGGTCGTAAGCAAGCAAGCAAGCGCGCAAGCAAGCAAGCAAGAAAGTGAACTTAATATAAAGGATTTAAAAATAAAACCACCCCAACAAAGCATACGAGGGGATAACAGCCAACGACACGGAACCCCATGCCTACGAATACGTACGGAGCCAACCCTGGCGACGGTCGACCATCACACCGAGTGGCCAGGCTCAAACCGACGGCACCAAGCGCCTTCACGTTTTCTTGGTTCTTTCGGTAAAGTCACGTCGAAGGGAAATAATAAAATAATAAAAAATAAAACATAATAAAATTAAATTCTCACGACGTTTCGGCCACAACGCAAGCAGCCGTCCTCAGGTGAAGAACACGTCTGTCGGAAAGCATCCGTCCTCAGGTGAAGAACAGGTCTGTCGGAAACACAGACCTGTTCTTCACCTGAGGACGGCTGCTTGCGTTGTGGCCGAAACGTCGTGAGAATTGTATTTTATTATGTTTTATTTTTATTATTTTATTATTTCCCTTCTACGTCACTTTACCGAAAGAACCAAGAAGATGAATCCCTGCAGTCACGAAAGCTTTAAATAGAAACTCGCCTTCACGTTGTGCTTTGGACGCAGGCACTTGCGTATAGAGACGAGATTCGTGTTCAGGGAGGCTCACGTGTTGGCTCGGCTTGCCGAGGTTGCTCCGACCACTGATGATGACGATGCTGTTGCTGCTGCTACCGGTGATAAGGGTGATGCGTGTTGCTAATGATGACAATGAGGATCCTTTGTGATAATGATGATGATGTACGATGCTAATGGTGATTATAATAATTAATGCTGGTAATGTTGATTGTGATAAAACATGCTGCTGATTCTAATTATGATCATGAATTCTGATAATGACTGATGATGATTGTGATGATGCATTCTGATGATGATTATGATTATACGTGCTGGTCAAGATAATGGTCGCACATGTTGATAACGACGGTGATGATAATGCATGCTGCGGGCTATCACACCGATTATGATGATACCTGTTGCTGCGAATGAAGATTACGGGATGATGTATGTATGCACGCGTGCTGAACTTCTTTCGCACGCCGTACGTAGCCAACCGCGTTCATCGGATGTGCGTTGCCGCCGTTACGCTTCAGAGAGGCAAAGCACGCGCGCGTGTTCGGCAGAGGCTCACTTATAATTATCTGGGCTTGCCGAGACCGCCGCAGACCAGGCCGGGGCACAAGATATTATTGCAGCCGTGTGCGCTTCTCTTATTGGCGGCGCGCGTGATTGAGTGGCAGAAGAAAGACCTCGGGACGCCCACGCGACGCATCGGATCTGTGAGATTTTTTTCTTTAGATTTTTTTTTAGAAGGAAAAAAGACCCGGAATTCTTCCTCCTTCTACACCTCCTCATCTGGCGCGTTCCTCCCCCCACCCCCCCGTCGACATGACACGGCGAGACTAATGAGCGCTGGGCGTGACAGCTGGATCGAGAGGGGGGCCGCGAGGGCGCGCTACGCGGGGTCGGGAAAGTTTCGCCCCTCCCCCGGATTGACCGCAGACGCGCGCCACGGGGCGAGTGAGCGAAACGCACTGCGCTGCTGTTGCTGCTGCTGATGCTGCTGCTGGTGTTGCTGCTGTTGTTGCTGATGTTGCTATTGCTGATGCTGATGCTGGTGTTGCTGCTGCTGCTGCTGTTGCTATTGCTGGTGTTGCTATTGCTGATGTTGCTTTTTCATCTGATGTTGCTGCTGATGTTGCTATTGCTGATGTTGCTATTGCTGATGTTGCTTTTTCAACTGCTATTGCTGCCGTTGTTGCTGCTGATGTTGCTATTGCTGATGTTGCTATTGCTGATGTTGCTGCTGTTGTTGCTGCTGATGTTGCTTTTGCTGATGTTGCTGCTGATGTTGCTATTGCTGATGTTGCTATTGCTGATGTTGCTTTTTCATCTGATGTTGCTGCTGTTGATGCTGCTGCTGTTGATTTTGCTGATGTTGCTTCTGATGTTGCTATTGCTGATGTTGCTATTGCTGATATTGATATTGCTGATGTTGCTATTGCTGATGTTGCTTTTTATCTGATGTTGCTTTTTCATCTGATGTTGCTGCTGTTGTTGCTGCTGATGTTGATTTTGCTGATGTTGCTTCTGATGTTGCTATTGCTGATGTTGCTTTTTAATCTCATGTTGCTATTGCTGATGTTGCTTTTTAATCTGACGTTGCTGCTGTTGTTGCTGCTGATGTTGCTATTGCTGATGTTGCTTTTTAATCTGACGTTGCTGCTGTTGTTGCTGCTGATGTTGCTATTGCTGATGTTGCTTTTTAATCTGACGTTGCTGCTGTTGTTGCTGCTGATGTTGCTATTGCTGATGTTGCTTTTTAATCTGACGTTGCTGCTGTTGTTGCTGCTGATGTTGCTTTTGCTGTTGTTTCTGCTGATGTTGCTATTGCTGATGTTGCTATTGCTGCTATTGATATTACTGATGTTTCTTTGTAATCTGATGTTGCTGCTGTTGTTGCTGCTGATGTTGATTTAGCTGATGTTGCCGCTGATGTTGCAATTGCTCATGTTGCCGCTGATGTTGCAAATTGCTGATGTTGCTATTGCTGATGTTGCTTTTGCTGGTGTTGCTGCTGCTATCAGCGCTACCTACGACCAACGCTGCTACTGGCGGTTCCGGGAAGATGCGTGGAGAGAATTCATAATTCTCGTTCGTGTCATAGGTGTCCTCGTAATCAGCAGATGTATGCATCGCCACAATCACTGTAGTCATTGTCATTATCATCAGCGGCGTGCATCATCACAATCATCAGCAACATTAGCTTCATCACTATCATCATCATCATTCACGCGTTTATCGTTGTTTCGTGTGTGCATCATTATCAGCAGCAGTAAGTCGTACTCGCTTTTTGTATGTATGTTGAATTTTCTTCGCACCGTACGTAGCCAACCATGCTAATCAGAGGTGCGGTGGAAGAACAACAAACTTAACACAAAGACCAGTTCGAAAAATGTGAGTTTTCAATCTAGATTTAAAGTTGCTTTCTAATATCGGAAGGACGAGCGTTCCAGACGGCCGGAGGCATTACACATGTAGTGTTGTGGATTCAGGAGACGTCGGAGACGGTTCTTGGAGGCAACACTATTTATTAAACCACCTCGCTCGGCAGTTGTGTGCGCCTTTTAGCGTCATCTGGTCCAACCCATGTGAGACTAGGCTCTAAGGAAAGCTGTCTCGGGTGTGGACCAATCAACTTCAAGGACAGTGCACATTATCAGTTATGTCTTTTGTTTGCATTATGACTGCATGTATTGTGGTCTAGGTAAACATGACTCCTTATAAAAAAAAAGTGTCAGTTTTGTTGCCAGATAGAAGGGTAAAAAAAAACAATTATCAGTCCCAGAACACTCAGGGTTACTGTCCTCCTGTACCGCTGTCTGGGGAGGTACTGCCTCCGGGCTCACGTGCCCTGACACAGGACGACACTCAGGGTCCTCCGGCTATGGGTGCCTAGGGGGAGGCTATTCTAGCTCGTCCGAGCCAGGGTGCGGGTTCCGACCACTGGACCCGGCCCTTACAAGGCCGTCGGGCCGGGGGTTCCCAGGGTCTCACCACTGAGCCGCACAGAGTCCCGGCCCTGATAAGGACAGCGGGGCTGGGGGTCTCAGGGCCCTATCCAGCTGCTCTTCAACTGGGTCCAGATCGGCTGGGGAGCTGCCCCTTTATGCCCCTTGCCCATCGAGGGGCGGGGCTGCGTGGGATCTTAGATCCTAATTCCCCCGCAGCCCCCCCCCCCGTTGGGGGCGCCAAGGGGCTTAGCTGTGTGAGATCCTGAGCCCCCAGCAGCCCCTCCCCTCTTGGGCTGGCACTGCAGCCCCTCCCCTGGCTGTACGTGGTACCGTCCTCGATGGGCCCCGTCCACCATTGCAGGTAAGTTTCTACGGCGCTACATTTATACTGTATTCATTGTCACCATCATCATCATCATGATCACGAGTCGTGGTCTATCCAATGCTGGATGAAGTCCGTCGCATCCCACGGCCAATCCGAAGTCTCTTTTCACGATGGTTATGCGTTAGGATTTTTTGTTAAGAAATTCCATTGCAGCGTGTGCTTTGCTGCGTGGGTGGAAAGTAGAGTATGCGAATGGGACAACATTCACAGGTCTGGACAGACGGCTTCACTGACCCAATTGCTTCACTACCATCTTGCGGCCAGGCCGCCCTGCATCCCAGCGGGTTTGTGAGCTTCGTCAATCTCTGGTTGACCCACCAACCCTTACCTCCAAAAGCGTTGGATGGTGAGTAGACGGCAGTTAACAGACACACACACACACGTGCTGCCAGGCTGCATTTACATGCAGTCTAACTGCAGGATATTTATGATTGGAATTATGAAATATTCGAGATGTCTGTCTTATAGAGGGGAATGTCATCTCTTGTATTTGATCAAAAAGTCATTTTTTACTATTACCCTATCTCCTTGTCTCGTTGTCTCGGAGAGAGATGCCACCGTGACTTTTACAATTCTGATGCTTTAATGCGTTACGCCTAAGCTGCGTGCATTGGACGTGCCAATCAAAGTCGTTGCGGCAGAATCTGTGTTGTGGAATACACAATTTGTGTTGTGGAATACACAATTTGTGTTGTGGAATACAAAATGATTAGGGGGACGGGGAGCGGTGACGCACTGCCGCTGTGAACCCGGCGACCTCCGAGATGCGATTCTCGGCCACAACTAGCAGCGGTGACAAGTGGCAGAAGATCTAAAACGTGCACTGACCGGCGTGGTCAAGTGCTTGTGTGGTCAAGATAAGACAAATATCACCCCGTATCGCCTTCACGTAAGTTTGGAGCAAAGCGCTGTTCGCGAATAGCATGCATGTATGAAGGCCGGTGCAGCACACGAGGGGTGGGTGGCCAGCACCACGCCCGACCGCCTTTGTCTCCCTAGCGGCGATGTTTACACAACACAGCAGGTACTTATTTGAGGCTGAGTCGACCTAGGGGAGGCCCAGGACCGGTTCAGATAATCGTCACTGGTGTTGGCCGTGAGCGGGAATCGAACCCGGGTCGCCAGGTTCATAGCGCAGCGCGCTAACCGCTACACTACCGCTCCCCACACACACCCACACACTTACACACACTCTCTCACTCACACACTTACACACACACTCACACACTCACACACACACTCACACACACACTCACACGCACACACTCACACACAATCACACACTCACAGACACACTCACACACACTCACACACACACTCACACACACACTCACACACTTACACACTTACACACACACTCACATACACACTCACACACACACACTCACAGACACACTCACACACACGCTTGCGCGTGCACCCAAATGCAGCGCAGACCGAATTCGCTGCATCGCGCGCGTCGTATCAACTAAAATGACTTATCGGGAAATAAACTGACAGTGAAATAACAAAAAAAACAGCAGCCGACGTCGTTGCGGGACCGTCTGATTGCAATGCGCGGGCAACACGAGATGGATGCGCTCGGCGCAACCTGTTGCTATTAATACCGCGACGCGAGCTGAGTGCGTGCTCTGAGCTTCACGTGAAACCACCCCGACGACCTGCGGACGATTTCGGAGGAGCAACGCGACTGCTGCAGCAGCAGCAGCGAAATAAATAAATAACACTCGCCGCCATCGTCATATTAGCAGCAGCATCAGCAGCAGTAGTAGTAATAGTAGAAAACAAATATAACACCGCTGCCGCTATCGAACGGGATCGTGCGCGTCGGAGCGCCGAGCTCAAAGTCACATCAAGGCCAAATATTGCAGCTTGCCCTGGAGTATCGAGTGCGGTGGGAATGAGCCGGGGACGAGGAGAGCGGTGGCGCAGTGGTTAGCGCACTGCGCCGTGACACACGGTAGCGCACATTGGACGCGAGAGTTGGAATTATGGGTTACGTTTCTTAATTAGCACCCCCCCTCCTCCTCCTCCTCCCCCGCCACCGCCTCCCCTATAAGCATCAAACCCACCCATCAGTGTAAATGGGTACTTCGTAGTTCATGTTTTTATCGCTAGGGTTTTATCGCATTGCTGGAGAACGCGTGGGTCCTCCGATCTGGCCAACGTGGTAGAGTCGGCCAAGTGCTCTCTCTCTCTGTGGAGGCTTTGCAGAGCTGGAGGCTCATCTGCCACCAGGTGAGGTGAGTAGGACATTGCAGTTCGGCAGCACCTTTATTAATTTGCATTTTTTTTGTTGCTGTTCAAATTATTGCTCTAAAAAGAAAGCAATTGTGTATAACATGCGACGTTTCAGGCAATTGTTATTCTTTCACAGCATCCGTGCTTTTGCACCGCTGCCGAACGCATTATCACAAACACGATAAAAAAAACATCCCAACTATCCGAGTTCGATTCGCGGTCACGGCTAATGTCAGCAGCGAATGATATCTGAACCGGTCCTGGGCGGACCACCATCACCAACTCGTACTGACCAGAGTCAAGAATCCCCTATGGTCGAAGCTAACAACTCTTTAATCTACGTTTCGATTTTATTTTACAAGGTCAGGCCCACTGAGCTATGTAGCTCTTTTTCAGAAGTGACCTCTCCACAAATTATAGCTCAACGAAGTGGCTTATCATCACGTGAAAATGTATAGCAACCAAATACTCGAAACGCGTGCTGATTCTAAACGTGGAAGGAACAACCGGAGGACGTGGAGAAAAATCAACGCGACCATGGGATGAAAGAGACACGCAAACTCCAAATATACAACAGGCGTCAGGGTCGCGATCGAACCCACGACCACCTCTATACCAGGCGAGGAAGTCAACATTTCGCCACCGAAGCGACGGCGTGGGGAGGCCTTAATCCAGCAGCAGCAGCAGTGGATTGACGAAGGGCTGTAGATGTGCAGGAGATATGGAGGTTGCGAGTAGAACCTTGTAAAGAAATGCGTCGTGAATGTTATCGGAGAGAAGCAGCAGCAGCAGCTCCCGATGGTTGAGACAACGCGTGCGGGACACGGGAGCATCGTTTAAGCAACTCGGAGGAAGGAAAGAGAACGTGGCAGAAAAGCGTTATGGGTGTAATCGGAAAAGAGGCGCTTGAAGAGAGCGTGTTTAATGAGACAGACGCTGGAATGGCACCCAGAGATCGATGAGTAACTGGAAGACCCAAAGGCAGAAGATTCTTATTATCAGACGGGAGCAGCGGTCACCGAAGGACGTGTCGACTGTAACAAGCAGAAGCCCTAAGTGATGATGGTGGGGATAGATGAGACCTTGGAAGAGGTAATTGCCACAGATGTGGAAATCGAGTAGATGGCATTGTGGAGACCATCTTGCAGTGCAGATTTAGTGGCTGATGATGATGATGATGACGGGGACCGTCTTACAAATCATGCGCCTTATTTTTTCCCAACAATACTTTATCGGGTGCCCTTCCCTAAAGCAGCCTTCACGTGACGTCTTCACCTTGATTAATCTAGCGCACACACACACAAAGATACAAAGACAAACATCCCCCGTATAGTCTAAACATACTGTTGAGGCAAGTCCTGTTAGCGAGCACCTATGAAGGCCGACACGGCACACGAGGGGGTGGGTGGACAACGCCAGACACACAGACACGTGGGCTGGGATTGACACCTGCGCGCGCGGCGATCAATCACGTTCAGGTCACCCCGTGCGTTTTGTGTTTCTGTGCCAAAGTCTCTCTCGCGTCGCCTTGGCCAGGAGATGGTGGTGCGTATGTGGTTCGTGGTGGTGCGTGTGTGGTCCGTGTGTGGTGTGTGTGTGGTGTGTGGTGGTGCGTGGTGGTGCGTGGTGGTGAGTGTGTGGTGTGTGTGTGGAGCGTGTGTGGTGCGTGTGTGTGTGGTTCGTGTGTGGTGCGTGTGTGGTGCGTGTGTGGTGCGTGGTGGTGCGTGTGTGGTGCGTGTGTGGTGGTGCGTGTGTTGCGTGGTGGTGCTTGTGTGGTGGTGCGTGTGTGGTGCGTGTGATGGTGAGTGGTGGCGCGTGTGTGGTGGTACGTGGTGGTGTGTGCGTGGTGGTGTGTGTGTGGTTCGTGGTGGTCCGTGTGTGGTGCGTGTGTGGTGGTGCGGTACGTGGTGGCGTGTGTGTGGTGCGTGCGTGGTGGTGCGTGTGTGGTGATGCGGTGAGTCTGGAGGAGCGCTCGGTTTGCTAATCAAATATTAAGAGCGGCGCACGGGTCACCTGCATTGACTGTCTGAAAAGTTGTGACCTTTCGGCGAGACATGTTTAGAGTGAAGGAGCGCTCTCCATCTCTCTCCCTTACTCGCTCTCCCTCTCTCGCTCTCCCTCGTGCTCTCCCGTGCTCTCTTGCCTCTCGCTCGCTCTCGTGTTTGGCTTCCCACGGCCGAAGAGAGGTGATGCCCCCAATGACAGAAGTTTAAATGCGACCGCGCGCGTGCGTCGAACTACTTAAACACAACGAAGACAAAGATCCCCCGTCTAGCCTTCACGGACCTTTGAGGCCAGTGCTGTTAGCGAGCACATACGAAGGCCGGCACGGCACACGAGGGGGTTGGTGGCGAACAACACGCCCGGTCGCCTTTGTCTCCCCAGTGGCGATATTTATACACCGCACCAGGTACTCATTTGTGGCTGAGTCGACCTAGGGGAGGCCCAGGACCGGTTCAGACAATCGTCACCGATGTTGCCGTGAGCTGGAATCAAACCCATACATAAACCCACTGGCGTGGAGCGGTGGCGCAGTGGTTAGCGCACGGCCAGCCAGCACACGTTCACGCGCACACAGCAGTCCGAGCGTTGCGGTGCACCCCATCTCTGCGTGATCCACCAACTCCCCCCCCCCCACCCGCCTGCGCATGCCATAGGCGGCATCGCAAGGCCGCCACAGGACGCGTCGCAGACCTCCCTCGCGATTCCCCCGCGGCGCTTCATCGAACGCAGCCGCTGGTCCTCTCGTGACCGACGACAGCGCCGTCAATCATCGCCCGCGCGCTCCTCTCGAGCCCCAAGGCCTTCCGCTCGCCAGGCGCGCTGTTGTTGTCCGACATGAAGAGATGCGCGGAGAGGAGGAGGAATGAGACGGAAGGGAGAGCCGCCGAGATGAACACAAAAGACATTGCGAGGGAGAGAGAGAATAAAGAACAGAGAGAGAGAGAGAAGAGGGAGAGTGGGGGGGGGCAATGGACCCGAGGCGAGCGCTCGTTAGCGACACTCCTTATTATCGGGTCTCTTAGCCATCGCGCGTTTCCTTAGACCGGCACAAGAATCGCTGGGTACACCACCCCCTCCCAAAGACAAAGATCCCTTAACATGCTGTTGGGGCAAGTGCGCTTAGCGAGTAGCACCTATGAAGGCCGGCACGGCACACCAGGGGGGCAGCACCACGCTCGACCGCCTTTGTCTCCCCGGTGGCGATGTTTACACACCGCACCAGCTGCTCATTTGAGGCTGAGTCAACCTCGGGAAGCCCACAATCGATTCAGATAATCGGGAATCGAACCCAGGTCTGCGGGAATCGAACCCGGGTCTCCGGGTTCGTAGCGCAGCGCGCTAACCGCTGCACCACCGCTCCTTGCTCTCCTCCCGCTGTGTACACCCACACACGCGCACAGACACATCCACCACCCACTCACACCCCACCGCACCCCCCCCACGACGTCACGTCTCGCTGTGCACGGACGATTTGCGCTGTCGAGAGAGAGAGAGGGGGGGGGGGTGGTGGGGGAGCGAAAAAGGCCAATTGCCCGTTTTATGTTGAATAAATGCCTCCTCAGTGGCCGTGAGGACACGGCAACACAAAGACGTCGCATCGAGCATCATCGGACAACGGCGGATCGGAGCCCGTGCCCCGCGTGCGGCTCTGGTGCGCGCGTGACGGTCCGCGCTCAAGGTCCACTCGGCCTGAACGCGATCATCCCGTTGCTGTGGCGGTGTGCGGATGTCGTGTCGAAGTGGAGACAAAGGCGGTCGCGCGTGGGGGTGTCATCACGCGGCGCGCGAAGTTTGCAGCGTGAGAGATGCGCGCGCACCCCACCCCCATCACCCCCCCCCCCCTCGTGTGCCGTGCCGGCCTTCATAGGTGCTCGCTAACAGCACTTGCCCCAACAGGCTGTTAAGGCTACACGGGGGATCTTTGTGTTTTGTGTGTGTGTACGTACGTGGGGAGCGGTGGCGCAGTGGTTAGCGCGAACGTCCGTGACCCGAGTAACGAACCCGGTGGTCCGAGTTCGATTCCCGCTCACGGTCAATATCAATGACAATTATATGAACCGAGCATGTGCCTCCCCTAGGTCGACTCAGCCTCAAATGAGTACCTGGTGCGGTGTATAAACATCGACACTGGGGAAACAAAGGCGGCCGGGTGTGGTGGTGGCCGCCTACCACTTTGCGTGCCTTCACTGGTGCTCGCTCACAGCACTCGTCCCAGCAGCCTGTCAAGGCCACACTGGAGGCTGTTTGTCTCTGTGTGTGAACGCGGCTGAGCGGTTATGCCATTGTAGGGGGCACCTGCCCCCCCCCCGCCCCTCAACATCACCATCGGTCATGATCAATCCACTGCTGGACGAATGCCTCTCCAAGCGCTCGTCATCTGCCACGAGCTTGCCATGTAATGATTCCCCGAGCATCGAGCCCACGGGCTGATTCCATCGCTCCATCTCCTGGGCGGACGCTGCTGTATGGAACGCGTTACATTGCTTGCCTCTAAAATAAAGGTTTTGATTTGTTTGGGTTAGATCGCGTAAATATAAATGTGTCATTAAGCCCGCCACCACCCGACACAGCCAATTAGTAACGTCTGTCAATCCCGCCATCCTCTCGGCTCCGTGTACCGTACTAAGGTGCAGCCCCTGCAATGGCTCACCCACGGCGCTGCTGGTGGAAGGGCGTCCGCTCGAGGTATCTTTAGACAGCCACGACACGGGGTGGTTCTTTCCCGCTTGTTGCGTGCCATGCTCATCCAGAGCTGGCCACAGATCTTGGACGAGGTGGGAGAGAATCCACAATTTATTCCCAAACTTCGTCTGCACTCGAGATACGTTCCATTCATTGGCTACCACATTCTGATGAGCTCCCCCCCCTCTCCTCCCCCTCAACTTGCTTTTAAGGGATTACATCTTGAATCATTGCCTCACTTGATGCAGCTAATCCGGCTGTGACTGTCCCACCTGATGACGGAGACTTGTGTTGCCTCCGAAACGTCGTGATTTTTTTCAATTTATTTTTTCTTAATTTTGATGTTTTACCTACGTGACTTTACCGAAAAAACCTAAGAATATGGCTGGACCCAGTTACACTGATGGGGTGCAGAGAGGCGAGTGGGGTGCGTGGTGGGGGTGGTGGTGGGGGTGGTAAGTGAAGGAAACTCGCGCCTGAAGATCGAATCAAATCGAATCAGCGACTTCTGTGTGTGCGTCGTTACGTGAGTGCTGGGTTGCATGGCCGGAGGGCATAGACAAATACACACGCTACAAAGACAAAGATTCCCCGTGCAGCAGTAACAGACTGTCGGGGCAAGCGCTTTTAGCGAGCACATTTGAAGGCCGGCGCGGTGAACGAGGGGATGATGTGGTCAGCACCACGCCCAGCCGTCTTTGTCTCTCCTGTGGCGATATTCACACACCGCACCAAGTACTCATTTGAGGCTGAGTCGAGCTAGGGGATGCCCAGAACCGGTTCAGCTAATTGACACTGGTGTTGGTGGCCGTGAGCGGGAATCGAACTCGAGTCGCCGGGTTCGTAGTCCAGCGCGCTGAACCACCGCACTACCCACCAATGTACTGCACACACACAAACACACAACACACAACACATCGCACACGTAATTCTCAACACACACATATTAATTGAGTTTCACATCATGTTCGGGGTGCACATTATTAGCGTGCGCGCGAGCGCGCGATTGTGTGTCGCCTGTCCCTTCCCGCTGCGCTTCCGTGCACAGGCGACGCTGGCCTTGCCCTGTTGCTGTAAAGAGCAGGGAGGGAGGGAGAGAGAGGAGGAAGGAGGAGGGGAGGGGATGGATGGAGGTAGCAGGAGCAGGGCGAGCAGGGCAGAGGCAAGGCAGCAACGCAGCGCTAATTGAGATTGATCGACTGCAGTGCCGCTGACGGGAGCCTCCTTGGCCCTGGTGGTTGTCTGAAGGGAACAGAGAGAGAGAGGGGAGAACGCAGGAACGCGCGCAACATTCGTCAATAACGCTGCTCCTAAAGGAACAGCCCCCACCACCACCACCATCCCCGCCACCGCCGCCACCGCCAATCTATACACTGTATATATATAAAAGGCGACGTTTCGCACGATGACCTTTTTTTTTTTACAGCGAAAAATGTGTTCGGGGTTGTTGGTTGCTGGTGGTGATTACGCGGGTGCACCTAGCCTGGTACAAGCGCCGTGGTGACCTCACCGCCATATAGTGGCGCACTCGGCTGTTAACCCGGCGACCCGGGTTCGATTCCCGCTCACGGCCAACACCAGCGACGATTATCTGAACTGGTCCTGTGCCTCCCCGTAGGTCGACTCGGCCTCAAATGAATACCTGGCACGGTGTGTGGTAAAAATGGCGACTAGGGGAGACAAAGGCGGCCGAGCGTGGGGCTGGCCACCAGCCCTCTCGTGTGCCGTGCCGGCTTTCATGGGGGCTCGCCAACAGCACTTGCCGCTACAGTCCGTGCAAGCTACACGGACGTATACGAATGTGCACGTGCACAGCCCTTTTGTCGATCCACTGCTGGATGGAGGGCCAGGCGCCTCCCGACTCGGTGTCGGTAATGGGGCTCGTCTGATCGTAGTTCATCATGCGGGTTGGCGCGGGCTGTTGGCGGTCGGGGAGGTTTAGACGTGTGGGGAGCATAGGAGTACAGTACAGCAACGGATGTAGCCACCGCCAGCATATTGTGCATGGCGGTCACCCATCCGAACACGACCCAGGCTCAGTCCTGCTTAGCTTTGCGAGAGCTGACGAGATCGAGCGCGCCGCGAGGTATTCGCTCACGCACCGACGCACGGTCTGTAGATCGATGGATAGGGCGACATGAACACAGACGGCGTGCGTAAACACCCGGGCATTGCACATAAAGACAGATGGAGAAATGCAACCCCACACGCGGGATACATGCTTTACACCAGGTATGACAAGGTCAAGGGGTCATCACGACCAGCGCTGGTGATGCCACGACTCACCACAGTCGCCTTTCTAACCCCTGCTGGGTCGCCAAGTGCCCACTCGTGTACGCATGGAGATCATGCGCACACGATCATCGTCCTCTTTCACTTGTGCACACGTACAGCGCTCTGTTTCTCCACTGCTGGAAGAGGGGCTCCCACGCCGTGCTAGATCGTGGGGGTGGGGGGGGGGGTATTTCATCATAGCTCACTCCACACTGCTTAGTGCGGGTGAATGGCGATGGGAAGCGAACGGACGTGGGAGCTTAGAAGTACAGTACAACAATGGATTGCCCCTGCGTTTGCAATAGTTGTATCCTGCAAGTGCATTCAATGGCAAATCGGTTTACAAAACTGCGCACGGTAAGGACGGTTCATTGTGGAGAGACGCGCGCCAAGTCTCAATGCATTTTGCCCAGAGGGTCCGAGCGGCTACATCGGGATATTTGGCCGATTTTATTGATGAGTGCTCAGCTACACCTGGAGGTAAACCGGAGTGACGATCAGAACCTGAGTCTTTATTTATACTGCAGGAAGAATCCGATGAGCTATGAAGCTCTTTTATTCACGGCTGTCAGCAAAGTTTCAACAGCAAACAATACAACAACAACGATTGAGAACGTGTAGGCAAATACACTAACCATAAATTAAATACAATAAAGTAATTACTGTACGTACATATTGTATAAGTACGTACATTCCCGCCGATGTTTTTATTTTTAAAACACCGACCACGTGTTGATACGAGGGGGTACCTCTCAGCAGTGCCACCTGTTGGCAACACCCCGAGGGCACGCGCCTATAGCACCTGGCAAACAGTGGCGACGGTCACCCGCCCCCCAGGTACTAACCAGGCTCAACCACCCTTACAGCCTCGGAGCTCTCACAATATCGGGCATATTGAGTGTGATATGGCCGTTGGCAATTGCTACAGCACTATCCTCAAAGGGTGCATACATACATGGGTAACAAGTGCAGCGTATAAATCATTACTACTGTGAGCTGTCTTGGTAGATTATGGGTAATACATTGTGAATAAAGAGACGCAGTTATGTTTAACCACCAAATGTAACATTAAACAACATTGAGGTCCATCTGGCGCGAACGTTTTCCAGTCGCATTTTGTTCAAGCAGTAAATCCTGGACGCGGTTTCGAGTTTTCTGCCCGAGTCATCATTTTTGAAAAATTCATTCACGTAATTATTCATAATAATGTTCAACCTGTCAATCCATTGCTGGATGAATGTCTCGACACTCCTTAATGATCATGGAGATATCGATTTTTTTTGGCCATTTTTTACCGTGCTGGTCAGCGAGGATTTGGTGAACCGTGTCAGAAACCACGAGCAATTGATTTTAGCCGTGGCCAGGAATCGAACTTCCAAACGCCCGGTTCGCAGCACAGTGCACGGCTCTGGGAGAGCCATCGAACAAAGACGGCCGCCACATCGCGCGCTTTCAGATGCACTGCTGCGGCCGTCTGGAACGTTCTTCCTTCCATTCTTAGGAAGCCACTGGCAGCTGTGCACTTTTAAATCTAGACTTAAAACGCATTCCTTTAGGACTTATTATTGTGTTTAGTTTGATGTCCTTTCCCCGCGCCTCCCATTAGCAACGGTTGCCTATGAAAGAAATGCAACATATATACCACGACTTGGTGTTCGCACGAATGAGCGTTAACGTAAACTGGTCACGGCTCAGTGAAATGCAAATGCCGGAAATTGCTTGCAAAAATCAACTGACGGAGGGAGTGTGTGAGCCTGAGAGAGAGAGCGTACGAGTTAGATTTACTGCAGAAAACAAATTGGATAAGGACTCATTATGTGCATGCGGTGGAGCATTCTGGGTAATTAAATGCATTAATAAATATACCTCAATTATTGTAAATCTACTCAGCAGCAGCGGTAGCAATCAAACGCTGATCCGGATTGGAAATTTTTCATTGCGTTCTATTTTTCTTGTCATCTGGGCCCCGTCATTTAGAGGAAGTGCTCTCACCAACAATAACTGGTAACGAGCACCATGGAAGACGCCTTAACTGCTGATAAGACACAGGAGGTTAAAACTGACTTAAAAAAAACACGCAACTGATGGTTAACCTCAGTCCATCTGCTGAGATGTGGCGCAGTTATTAGCGCACTGGCGCGCTGATATAACCCACCAGGGGGTTGGCAACCAACATAACAAGAACAGAGATTTTTTTTTCGAATTTGTTAAATATATATACATTTCCAGAGCCGCATTGCACGGTAATCCTCAATAAACACCGACACGAAGCAGTCCTTAATGTGCCGCAGGTTGCCAAGACCTGGACTGGACCATCTGAGTTCGATTCTCAACATCAGCGGTCATTTCTGCCCAGGTCGTGTGCGATACCTTCCCCAACCCGCGCAGCCCAGCGTGGTGACGAAGTATGGTGAACCAGAACAAAAAGACGTTACCCACATGGCGTGGAGGAGACCTTCATCCAGGAGTGAATTGACAAAAGGGCAACCAATCAATAGACCGATAGAGTGAAATAAGAATTTACATTTGGGTGTCGAGATAGGTAGCGGAAGCCAATTCATTTGTTGCCAGAAAACCAGATCCCAGAAACATGTAGCCAGGGCTGTTAGGCAGAGCTGATGAGACAATATCCACCTGGAGGTGCATCGCAGGACACGGCAGAGTGTAGGATAACGCGAGTGATGCGTGGGTTGTGCGAGGAGAGCGGGAGGGAGAGGGCGGGAGAGGGATAGGGAAGGGGATAGAACAGAGGGAGGGAGTAAGGGAGGGAGGGAGGGAGAGATATGGGGGAGGATGTGGGATGTAGAGAGGGAGGGAGGATGTGGGATGGAGGGAGGGAGGGAGCAGGCTGACTGGGAGTGGATATAAAAGAGCAGAACGATTTCTCCGTGGGATATAGGACGGAGTAAGTGGAGCGGTAGGGAGGGAGTGTATGTGCATGTGCCTGTGTGTTGTCTGTGTGTGTGCGCGCAAGGAGAGAGCGAGAGAGTGAGAGGAGAGAGAGAGAGAGAAGTGGAGGGGAGGGGAGAGAGATGAGAGAGGGAGGGAGGTGGGGGCGGTGAGGGTGGTTGTGGTGGTTAAGCTGCGAGCCACTCCGCTGCGCAGTGCCTCTTCCTCGCAGCCGTCGCAGCGTCGCGCTCCGCTTCTCCTGCGCTCCGCCCAAGGTGAGCGCCGCTCGGGGGAGAGCGCGCCGGGCGTTCGCGTCGGATCCATCAGCTACCGCGTCTGGGAAATAGCGGCGCAACCGCGGCCGTGGTTACTTCGTCTTGCAAAGTGATACGCGTGCAGTGTTGCAAACATCATAATCGTCATTATGACCACCACCACCACCACCCTCGCCGTCGACACACCTGTCACCATCGCCACCATCATCATCATCATAACAACATAGCTGACTTGATCATATCGCCCACTGGGCTTTGGCAAGCGCGTGTTGTGATTGGTGGGGAGCGGTGTGCGCAGCGGTTAGCGCGCTGCGCTGCGCCACCCGGTCACCCGAGTTCGATTCCAGCTCACGGACAACGCCAGCGACGATTGTCCGAACCGATCTCAGCCTCAAGTGAGTGGCTGCTGTGGGGTGTAAACATCGTTGCGCCGTGCCGGCCTTCGTCGGTTCTTGTCAACAGCACTTGCCCTAGAAAGTGTGCCAAGGCTTTGCAGGGGATATTTGTCTGCGTATTAATTGTTGTACTCGCCGACACCCCGAGGGACGGGGCTCGTAACGTTGACGCGACCGTGAACTCCGCAGGCGATATTTTTCATTCGCGAGCAACTCCGATTGAATTAGGATTTACCGTATTCCGATTAATGACATCGATCAAAATCGCTCCCCCCGTCCCTCCCTCTCTCCCTCGCTGGCGCACGCATCTCTGTTGGGCGGGCACACGGGCGAAAAACCGAAGCCCTCTCTCGATCCAAAGATCGCGCCTCTCCCTCGCCCGTCCCCTCTCGTGTCGATATCAGTGCGAGAAAAAAGAAGCCGAGGAAGCCGCCACGCATCAGCCCGCAATCACCAGGCGGAACCTTCCACGTGTTTGCTCCCAGAAGCGCTGTAGCTATTTCCTCGAGAAAGTCACACACCTCGAGAGAGAGCGTACCCACCCACCAACTGCTGATATGCAAGCGCCGCCTGCAACTGCATAACCGTGTAATCTTTGCGCGCGTGGCCAATCCGATATAAATTAAATCAGCCCGCATTATTAATCTCTCCGTATAATATAATTGGGATTTGTTTTTTTAATCCTCGTTTGACACTCAGTTGGCCTAGCGGTCTTGTCGACTGATGTTTCTCGGCTCAATTGGGCTCAGCAAGCGAACTCACTCCGGGGCGGTTTCGATCGGCCGAGTCTCATCGGCAGTGTCAGGCGTATTCAACAAACACTCGTAGGGTTACCGAGTATTGGTGGTGAGGTGACTACCTCGAGACTAGACGATGGGTACTGCCAGCGCAAACGCAATCCCGAATACACTGAAACAAGTGGGCCGGTCTGGGGCGTGGGTCGATGTATTATTACACAGAATGCTCCTCAATAGCGCAACACGCATAGCCCGATCGTCAATTCGTTGCTGTATGTGCGTTTACCCCCTCGGCGTGTCGGTTATAAGATTCCGCTCACCATACTTCACCGCGCTGGTCAGTGCGGGTTGATTTAAAATTTCTTGATCGAAAATCGAACTGAGGTCGTCGAATTCGTGACAGCGATGTGCTAACCACTCCGCCACCGCTCCATCACCGCCGCATAATGAGCCTGATTTAATTCGGATAACCTGGCGCTAATGGTTATGTGTTAATCTTAATCACGAATGCCCAGGGGAGGTGGTGTGGGAGTCGGATTTGTTTCTGGGTACGTGATGTTATCTCCCTCGCCTGGTATACAGGAGGTCGTGGGTTCGATCCCGATCCTGACGCCTGTAAATTTGGAGTTTGCAAATTCTCCCCGCGGTAGCGTTGATTTTTGTCCCGGTCATCCGGTTTTTACCTCCACATTTAGAATAGTGTCTTTAGAGTATTTGGCTGTTGCTTTGAATTCCCACGTAATACAAGCCACTTCGTTGTGCTACCATTTGTAATAGCCAGGTCCGCTTCTGAAAAAGAGCTATATAGCTCAGTGGGCCTTACCTGGTAAAATAAAAAATAGTAAAATAAAAAAACAATGTGATGGCAAATCGGTTCCTGTGAACCGCGATCATACCAACTCTCTGTCCTAACAAGGCCTAGCCGAGTCTCAATACTCTTTGTCGGCTAGGCTGCTGCATTGGGGAGGTGTTTGGCCAATTCCATTCGGGATGAGAGTTTGTGGTTTCACGGAGGAGAGGGAGCCTGCGTAGCTCAACGGGGTTAGAGCCTCAGAGGCTTCCATGTGGTGGGCGTGGGTTCAAGGCCCTGTTTGTCTGCATAGATGCCTTCCGCGTGCTCAGATTTCTTCCCATAGCTAATTATTTTCGTCTACATATATAAAAATTAACCTCATTGTAATTGGTATTGGTCAAATATCCCAATAAATTCGTGAATTGGGATTATACTTTTAGCTTCGCCTCCCGACTGCGAAAACTTAGTAGGAGTATTTGGCTGCTATAAATGTTCACGTGATAAGCCATTTCGTTGAGCTATCGTTAATGGCCAGGTCGCTTCTGAAAATTAGCTGCATAGCTCAGTGGACCTGACCTGGTAAAAAAAAAGTATAGTTTAGTTTAGAAATAAGAGTTTAGATTCAGTGAGGCGTTCCTGGTGAAACAATTGTAGTAACAATAATACGGAGGTGGGGGAATCTAACCACGCTGTGTACGAGGGGATGACACCGCTATCTCCTCCTGACCACACCTCGACACCCCACGTCTAAAACATCTGGCAAGACCTGGTGGGCAGCCATCCGGGAGGATCGAAAACTAATCAGGCGCAGCAATTGGTGGCACTGCTCTCTGAATCCGGTCACCCGAGTCTGAATCTTGGCCAAGATTCTGACCGATGTGAAGAAATATGGTCCAGCATAGTCCAGCATGGTCCAGCATGGTCCAGTATGGTCCAGGATGGTCCAGTATGATCAAGCCATCACGAACACGGCGTACGGAGGTTTCGCTACCAATGTGTCGGTTAAAGGCTGTTGATTTACGTTTTATTAGAAAGGCGTTTGTCCTGTCTGTTCTGTAAAAGCACAATGAGCCCATATCATAGCATCACCATGCCTGATATAAATGTGCCTGCCTGCTTGCAATATCGTCGTCGTGGACATCAACATTGCCCGCATATCGTTCATTGATCGGGGCTTAATTTATGCCGGAGCTGCCCGTGGAAAATTGCCCCCACTCCCACCCCGTTCAGTAATTTGGAAGTCAGTAGCTGGGGCGGGGGATGGGGTCCTGAAAGTATTCCATGGGAAATGAAACCCTGCTTGTGATTATATATTATTATGTTATATGTGCAGTTATCAAATAACCCACGTGTGCAATCGCCTCCCAACTATACCCAGCATCCACCCCTGCTATAAATCCAGATTTGATAAGGTCACGCGGTAACACGTGGACAGAGTTGAAGGAAGAAGAAGAATGGCCGTTTAGTTTACGAATGCATGGCGCATAAATTGACGTCTATTTTTTTATATTTTTTTATCACTTTGACTTTTATGTACGAGGCGTCATTAATAGCGCATGATCAAAGGAATGCGGCGCTTTTGTGAAGTAAGAAAATAAACTATCCCGCAACAAACTTCACTTTATATTGAGACTCGGACCGGTATTCTCCAGATTATACCTTAACTCTCCCCGCCTCCCCGATTTGTATAACTTTATTGGCATTTAATGAGTATCATTTTGTGAGGATGTCAACAACACTATGGAAGATACTCTCCCCCGGCATGTGAATGTGGAATTTCCACTTCTGGCTTTTGGCCGTAAACAATATATGAGCCACCAGTTTAATGGTCCATCCGATCAAAATACCACTCTTTTCTTTTACGAATGTTGAACACCGGGCACAACACGTCCCGGGTGCCCCTTACTTATCCGGATGGGGCTTTTAACACGGAGAATGCGGTAATCCCTCGTACGCGGCGCTTTAAAAATGTGATGAAGCGGGAGAGGACCCACGTGGAATGTTGGTGCAATTGATGTCACTTGAACGCCTCGCAACAGCAGGTATCATCACTGCTGCTGCTGCTGCTCGTGGCGAGCATTTCACAAACCAGAATATACACGGTGCATTAATATAAATGGAACAGTTGCTGCTTCAGCGATCTCCTACAATAAATAACACGTGAAATAAAAAAAAAGATATATATTGTAGAATATATAATTGTATATGTAAAAAAATAGAACGGGAATGTCTTTTGTATAAGAGAGCAAAGTGTATCGACGTTTCCAGCGGAACGTGGATTTATTTTTGGACCAAAATTGCCGCGAGGCACTCTGCTACTGGATATAAATAAGCATTGCCTTTATTTATAGCCGGTATGAAGGTAGAACAGAGGGTCCGAGAGGGACGAGCATCGCGTCAATTCGCAAGAGCGAGAAGACGGATTGGTAGCGGTCAGCGATGAACCGTGGGGATGGCGATGGCACGGGGAAGAGGTCTTCGTCTAGCAGTGAAGAGGCAATGGCCGCTGCTGCTGATGATGATGATTGTTTTTCATAATCAACGTTTTTGGGTTTAGATCGCGTTATTTATAAATGTGTCGTAACCCTCCACCACCCGACACGGCCAATCAGTAAAAAAGTGTCACGTTGACAAAAGACAAATAGTGCACTGCTTTAGCCCACCGGTGTGTTGAAGCGTGAAACCACAACATTTACAATTTGAGTACGACGTTTCGCTGGTAATTGCATCCAGCATCATCGGGCAATTCTGGCGAATTGCCGTGGGCTAAAGCAGTGAACTATTTGTCTTTTGTCAACGTGACACTTTTTTACTGACACGTAGGCGAAAGCCTACGTGTTATGATGATTGTTGTTTACCAGGTAGCGTACATTTACAGAAGCGGCCCGGCCACAAATGATGTATATGCGTATGTTGAACTTCTTTCGCGCCGTACGTAGCCAACAGTGCTCATCGGAGGTGCGGCGGACGGACAGCACACGAAACACGTGATCGCTCAACGAGGTGGCGAATCGTCACGTGGAAATGTATCGCAGCCAGATGCTCTAAACGCCTCATTCTTAATGTGGAGGGAAGAACAGGAGGACCCCGAGAAAAATCCACGCGACCACGGGGAGAGAGAGAAAACCCGCAGACTCCACATAGTCAACAGGCGTCTGTGTCGGCATCGAACCCACGACCTCCTGCATACCAGGCGAGGCAGATAACGTCGCGCTGATGATGATACTGCGTTCACCTAGTTGACTTGTAACCCGTGCAAACAGCGGTGGGGCTGCATTCGGGGTGTATGATAAGGGCAGGAGACTTCATACGTTGTACGAACACGTCGTGGAGTTTGCATATAAAATATAATTCACGGAAATAAATGCCCACTGTAGACTTGGTATGCTGTTGGTGGCAAGCGCTGTTAGCGAGCACCTATTATGGGTGCACGAAAGGTGCGGAGTGGCTGGGCATCGCGCTCGACGGCAGCTCTCCCCGGTGCTGACGTTCAGGTGCTCAGTTAAGGCTGAGTCGACGTAGGGGGGAGACAGGGAAGCGGGGGCTCTTTCGGCGCTAAATCACTGTCTCCGAGCGCTCCCCAACAAATAGGTAACACTCATTCATACAGAACAGACACGCGTCACGTAATGGATAACTAACGACACACTCACACACACACAACCCGACGAGGTTATTACCAGAGGATTACAGTACTTTCAAGGGGCGCTAAATTCTTAATTTATCCGGGGCGCCAGCCAGCCATGTGCCGCCCCACGCCAGATCTGCCTGCATGGGGAGAGCGGGCGACTGTGGGGTTGGGTTGCTTCTTTGTCACGACAAAGACAAAGATCCCCCGTATAGCACGAACAGACTGTTGGGGCAAGTGCTGTTAGCGAGCACATATGAAGGCCGGAACGGTACACGAGGGGGTGGGTGGCCAGCACCACGCCCGACCGCCTTTGTCTCCCCAGTGGCGATGTTTACACATCGCACCAGGTACTCATTTGAGGCTGAGTCGACCTAGGGGAGGCCCAGTCCTGGTTCAGATAGTCGTCACAGGTGTTGGCCGCGAGAACCGAACCCGGGTCGCCGGGTTCGTAGCGCAGAGTGGCACTAACCGCTACGCCACTGCTGCCCTACAACGCGACTACTTCTTTGTCACTCGCACGCGCACACACGCACAACAACAACAACCGCCATTCGCCACTAAGTGGCGGTGACGTCACCACGACGCTTGTGCCAGGCTATGTGCACCTTGAGGCCACGTGAAGTGTCGAATGCCTGCTGGCAGGAGGTCACGGGGCAGACCCAGATGCCACAGGTCGACTGACTGAGACGAGTGGCTGATGAACCACCTGTGCCCCCTACTGTACCAACTTGCTGTGCTTTAGCCACCCGGCGCTCCGCTCGTTGTTGAGAGCGTCGCGCCTCCGCCCTCCGTTGTTGTTGGAGGGCGACTGCCTCCAACTGCCCAGTAGCGTCCTTCACGAGCCTCCTCCTCCACAGAGGCCGATCTTGACACCGCTGCTACCAGTCATCGGCAAGTCCACTCAGCTCCATGTCCTCCTGTACCACATCACTCCATCTCTTCTATAACCCGTGCCGCTCCCGTTTAGCCTCCTCGATCCGGCCGAACAAAAGCTGTTAAGGCATGCGGTGGCTGGGCATGTGGGCTACATGACCCAGCCAACGCAGCCTTGCACACACACACACGCACAGACACCTGCCCGCCCACACCGACACCGCGTCGCCTGTCGCTGCACGGCACGGTCGCATTCATTGGAACGGTCGGACATTCGCTCGGCCGGAAGAGCCCTGGGCGCGACGATTCGATGCGGTTGCAGCGGCGAGGGTGCACCCACGGCTCTCATGATGCGCGGCCGTGGTGCGGTGCGGGCGACGGACGCGTGATAATTAAACTAAATAAATAAATACAAATTATTTAATTTTACCAGGATGAGGCCCCACTGAGCTATGTAGATTTTTTTTCAGAAAGCGACCTGGCTGTGACATATGATAGCTCAACGAAGTGGCTTATCATAACGGGGACATTCACGGCAGTAGCCAAGAGCTCTTAACGCGTGGCGTCGATTCTAAATGTGGAGGGAAAAACCGGAGGACCTGGAGAAAAATCCACGCGACCACGGGAAGAGAGAGAGAGAAAGAAACACGCAGACTCTAAATAGACAGCAGCAGGCGTCAGGGTCGGGATTCGAACCCACGACCTCCTGCATACCAGGCGAGGGAGTTAACATCTCCTAGCCACGCCGGTGAGCGGTGGGAGGCGAGGGGATGGAGTTCCTGCACCGGTTCGCTTCGCCTGTCACTCGTCACGCCGATGTTCATCCATCGTCGGGGACTCAAATTCAGGTGGGCTGGTACCCAGATCAGCGTGTTCGCCACACAACAACAAGCGTCGAGTTCTGAGCCCCTTCCACGTTGTGCCTTCGAATTGCATCAGCGTCGCACGTGGTTTCTAGAGTGTGCATTATTTATCAGACGAAGGAGGTTCTGCCTCCGAGAGCCAGAACAAAGCGTTCCTTGTGTTGTCATTGTTTCACTTTCGCCAACAACACCCCTCACCCACCCCATATTACTTTCATTATTTATTATTATTCTTAGTGTTTTTTTTTCCTGTAAAGTCACGTAGGTAAAAAAATTAAATTAATAAAAGTAAAATAAAAATAAAATAAAAATCACGACGTTTCGGAGGCAACACAAGCTTCCGTCTTCAGGTGGAACTGAAACAGCACGATAGCTACAGCTGTGACAGTTTCATCTGAAGACGGAAGCTTGTGTTGCCTCCGAAAGGTCGTGATTTTTTTTATTTTTTTTTATTTTATTAATTTAAAATTTTTACCTACGTGACTTTACCGAAAAAACCTAAGAATATGAATCCTTGCAGTCACGAAAACTTCAAATCTAGAATTATTTATTATTGTTTACTGTCTAGGACACGTTCGCAACTTTTATTATCTGAGCCATTGCCGCGCGATTGCGCTGCGTGACCACCACGGCGACAGAGCCGTCAGCGTGGTTGCAAACACGACCTCGAGTGCAGCATGAGCACCTCCATATCATCGCGGTTGGCTATGTACGATGCGAAAGAAGTTCAACAGCATTGTGTACCCTTTTTAAATCCTTATATTAAGTTCACTTGCTTGCGTGCTTGCTTGCTTGCTTACGACCGTGCAAATATTTCAGTCTTTTTTTAACCCACTTCCCGTGATCCAATCGAGCTGACATTTTGCACACAGACTCGTTGTGCGTGACAATTAATTTTCGTGAAAAAAAAATTCCAAATTTTACACTGTTTAGGGATTTTTTTTTTAATATTTAATTACCAATTGCTTAATGGTGGCAGACAATCATCTGACCCATAGGTGGCAGCCATCTCAAGCCAGAGGACGAGAGGACTCTAGCCGCCCCGATGCCACGCATATAAAGGATTTATAGTGAAAAACTTTGTTTTTACGGGTTATTTTTTAAAATCCTTTATATTAAGTTCACTTGCGCGCTTGCTTGCTTGCTTACGACCGTGCAAATCTTTCAGGTCGTTTTTTAACCCACTTCCCGTAATCCAATCGAGCTGACATTTTCCACACATACTTGGTGTGCGTGACAATTACTTTTCGTGAAAAATTTTTTCTAAAATTTTACACTTTTAGGACAAAAATATTCTATTTAATTACCAATTGCTAATTGTTGCATGCAATCATCTGACCCATAGGTGGCAGCCATCTCAAGCCAGAGGACGAGAGGACTCTAGCCGCCACGCATATAAAGGATTTATAGTGAAAAACTTTGTTTTTACGAGTTAATTTTTTTTTATTTTTCTCCAGCGCACGCAACCGTGCAGGGCATGGTCAGAAGCGGAATTAGGATTTGTACCGGTGGTATCCGATGAGCTATAAATCCACTTTTTTTTTCTGGTCACAGTTGTCCATGACAATCTGTTTAGCGCGCGACGGCCGCCCATCTAAGCACGCGCAAGGCTCAAAACAATCCAGCTTTAGCTTCCGAGATCGGACGAGATCCAGGCTGCATTCCGCGTGGGGGGAGGGTGGGTGAGGAGGGATCCTCCCCGCGAGTTTCGATGTCTCGGCTGGTGGGTATTTGGATCGGTGATCGATCCCGGACGGGCGCGTCAATTGCTGTGACCTGCTCCCCCGTCGGCTTCAAAACCTCAGCCAGCCCTCCCCGCATGGCGATTTTGTAAAAGCCAATTTCCGTGCGGGTTTTTTTTTATTTTATTTGTTTTCAAACCCGGCGCGATTCAGTACCAGGGGATGGCTGCTTGGGGGTTGGGGGGCACAGGTCTACTTAAAGCAACCTGCCGAGGAGAGAGCCAGAGAGTTTTCTCAGACCCGCAACTCAGGCTTAAATAGACAGACTTCATCCAATGTCACGAAGCGGGGCACAGCCTCGTCGTGTGGTGGGGGGAGGGAGCGTGTGGTGGGGGGAGGGAGCGTGTGGGGAGGGGGGGTGAGCTCTCCCCCTCCCCCATCAAAAATCCTCTGTTTCATTAAACAATGGGTGTTAGGGCCCATCTTCACAGCACGGTTGGCTACGTACGGTGTAAAAGAAGTTCACCATGGGCTCGTCCTGCTTTATCCTCAAATAGTATGTAAAACTTTGGCTGGCTAGCTGGACGGATGGTCGCATCCGAAAGACACGTGCGCGGTTGCTGGTGTTTGTTTAAAATTCGGTTAACATTGACTCTGACGTGCTCCCACCACCCTCTCGCCGCCCCCCCCCGAGTCGCTACTTGTCCCTCTTTAAACAAGTCCTCGCTGCCGGGTTGCACCAGCAGCGGGCAAAGTGTGGGCAGGGGGAGGGGAGATCGTGCGCTGGCATACGTAGACACAACGCAGACGGCATGATGTATCGATAACAAATATATCACAAGCGCGGTGTCACTCCGCGAAATCCGCGAAGTGAGCGTTACGTATAAAATGCATTTTGAACAGCGCTGCGTAGTGTATGATGCATGTGCCGTGCACCGTGTATATGATGTATATTAGACGCATTAGAATACCCTGTGAATGGATCTCACGAGTGATACTTATTCAAATGTATAATGCGCATTTCATCCTATGATCGCAATGCCGCAAAATGCATGAAAAGCAGAAAACGAAAACAGAACCGGGGGGGGGGGGGGGGGGGAAGCGATCAAACTTGAGAGGGAAGGCCACTTTAAAGAGATGGGTTTTCAAAGCAGATTTAGATATATCTACCGACTCCGATCGCCTGATTCCAAGTGGCGAGGCGTTCCATAGCTTTTGGTTGCCACGCTAACCACGCTCGCCCGGCCACCAACAAAAAACGTCGTAGTTTCACAAAGATCCGTTTCCGTGAGCGTGCGGGGACCGCGCTGCACTGGCAATGCTCGGAAAAAGATCGTCTCGAGACGTGACGCCGAGAGCACAATTCGGTTATACAATTGGGCAATATAATCAATAAAAATAAAATAATAATAAATTAAAATAAATCTATTTATTTTAATTTTTTTTACTTACGTGACTTTACCGAAAAAACCTAAGAGTATGAATCCTTGCAGTCACGAAAGCTTCGAATCTAGAATCAATATAATCAACCAAAAGTCCTACAATGCAGTGCGTCTAGCAGCCCGTGCAATGTTTTCATTAAATGCGATAGAACATGGTGGTGACGCATATATAAATATTCATTTTCCCGTGCCATTTCGGGCACATTATTTCAAACGATTTTAAGCACCGAGTATCAGTAGCCCAGGGCAAATCTGCCATCGTGCAATTGGTCGAACGGGAGTGGAGATAGGTCTGACGGAAACACACGCGGGTGAGTTTGTTGGCTGCTCTGAACGCAAACTTTCTGAGATCCTGAAAAAAAAAATCACTGCACGATCGCTCGTTGCAAAGCGACAGGAAAAAAAAATTCTGAACCCTCCCCCCACTCCCCGTGATCTGGGCGTACTCGTGAGCTGGAGTTGCCGGCCGTGGGAGCCAAACCCGCGTGAGTTGACATCCAGTGATTCTCCCCGTGGTCGCGTGGATTTTTCTCACGATCCTCTGGTGTTTCTCTCCACATTGAGGCTGAACGTGCGTTTGGAGTAATTGGCTGCTATGCAGAATGAGAATGTTTACTTATACTGGGGGGGGGGGGGGGGGGGATTCGATGAGCTGTAAAGCTCTTAGTAACAGATAATAAGCCACTTCGTTGAGCTATCATCTGTGGTCAGGTCGATATTTATCTCAGTGGGACTCACCTGATTAAAGAAAACAGTTCATAGTTGAGTTTTGATCGTTTATAATGGCGAGTGAGATCTGCACCGGTCTTGGGGCCTCCCATCCCACTTCAGCCAGTCAAGCCCTACCGGTTTGCACGGATTGCTACGGACGGTGCGAAAGAAGTTGAACATACATGCAATCATACGTGCGTACCAACCCGCAATGCGTGACCTGCTGAGGCATGGACGAACAACCTCCCAGGCAAGACGGATAGGTGATGGGGCAGACCTCGTCCACAAGTTGGGACGTGGGAGGGTTGGGGGAGGGGCGGGGTGGGGAGAGGTTGAGGTGGTGGGAGGGTGTCTTTGCTGCTGACCCTGATCTAATCATTGCTTGACGATGCGTAGCACTTAATCGTTGCCACTATGTTGGCAATGGCTCCAAATTGGTCGACATGGAACGCTTGGCCAGTGGAGCAAGTCATTGCAGCGATCTATTTTTGATTGACTTTATCAGATAGCTCACCCGGCACAATTCACACCGGGTATAGGTTTAGATGCTACACATTAAACGTACAGAAATATAAATGACAAATATATGGCCCTTTGTCAATCCGCTGCTGGACGAGGACCTCTCCATGCCGTGTTAGTAAGTGGAGGTTGTTGGACCATACTTCACCACGCTGGTCCGTACGGTTTATTGAAGCAAGGGCAGCCGAGGGCTGGTACATATATCGCTCTGGCGATGTAAGGCTGTGGTCACGAATACAACTCATTAGAGATTACGATTAATTTTTTTTACGCGAGTTCCACGGTTTATTATGTCTATAATACGGTTCGCCAGTTCTGTGAAATATATATATATATGTGTCCAGGCCTCTGAGACTCTTTAATAGATTTTGAGAAGTTGATATATATGATAATTAGATTGGAGAATGGTTTGATGGAACTTTGAGAATTGCAAACTAGTAATTTATAATTTATCGCAGCTGTTTGTTCCTCCACTTCTGTAGTGTAAATTATACCCTATAAACGATGTGAATAAAAAAAACTAATTGCACTGAAAACTCTTTCATTGTGGTATATTGTATTGACACGAGCACACTTGAAAGCCCTCTTTAAAGTGAGACTAGGTCCTAATTGAGATTGCATTAATATTGAACAATAATTTAGAGTTTTTGTTGTCAATCCACTACTGAGGATTTTTTTTTACCATACTTCACCACGCCGGTTCAGTGCAGGTTTGTGAACAGAAAGGGCCCATCGGACTGTATCAGCGACATCGCTCGCCCACTGATGTCACGGCCCTGGCTGGGAGTCGAGTCCGCACGGCGGAGTGCGCTAACCGCTGCCCCACCACTCCACCACCTTCGAGAAAGGCCGAGTGCAGAGTTCCACCTGTGCACGATTGTCATCTACCCCGTCACCTGTGCGAGTGGCAGGTGAAGGGAGGCGAAATTGGACGAAGCTTATTTCGTCTCACGGTGGCTGGGTACATGATTCGATGATTGATGATAGTTTTGTTCGGGGTTGCTTGGCCGCTTCGGTTTGTCTGCTGGGTGAATGGTTTATTAGCTCATGGAGGTGTAACAATTCCGCCCTCTACCCCCGGCAATCCAATGCATTGTCACGATTCACGGTCGCGATTCTATCCAATATTTAGGCGAGAAGGGCCGGGGGGGGGGGGAGGGGTTAGTTAAATCACTGCGATGATCGTAGCTGCCTCGAGAGGTTTGAAGGGTCACCGAGACCCCGTGTCTTATACCATGCAGCCAACCTCTCGATTACACACACACACATCACGGATACTTCACAACACATGCAAGTAATTCCAAACGTTGTTTTTAAATCCTTTATATTAAGTTCGCTTGCTTGCTTACGACCGTGCAAATCTTTCGGTCGTTTTTTAACCCACTTCCCGTGATCCAATCGAGCTGACATTTTGCACACAGACTCGTTGTGCGAGACAATTAATGTTCGTGAAAATTTTTTTCCAAAAATTTACACTGTTTAGGGAAAACAAATTAAATATTTAATTACCAATTGCTTAATACTGGCAGACAATCATCTGCCCCATAGGTGGCAGCCATCTCAAGCCAGAGGACGAGAGGACTCTAGCCGCCACGCATATAAAGGATTTATAGTGAAAAACTTTGTTTTTACGGGTTATACTTGTTTCTTCTTCATGTTTAGCTCTGTGGGACGCGTCGTCTGCTTTATTGCTTCGGCAAGTAATCGCTGAAACTTTGGCGACGTTTGCTGCGGCCACGTGACCACCGAGTCACCGATCCGTCGACGAGTGGGGGACGACTCAAAATGAAACCAGCGTCCATATTTATAACACACACATACACACGATATAATACTATATACACATATTGTCGCAAGTACGGTTTGTCTCGGATGATCCGCCCACGGAAAATGAGCCGTTTATACGACTCGAAAGATATTGAGTTTCATTCCACGGGTTGGATCCAGAAGCGACGCGAATTGCTAAATCGTTATGCATCTATACCAGCCCCGCTAGCACAGCCGACGCCTGCTGCCATGGCTGCTGCTGCTGCCCATCCGTGTCTCCCTGCCACACGTGGCTCCACTACGCGAGCTGCAGATGTCACGCCAAGCCGACGGCGCAACGTTTCGCGTTGGGGTTTTTTTCTCTCTCTCTCTCTCCCTCTGAGCTTCTCACCGATGGCAATGCAACTCTCGTATCCGTTACGTTACATCGCGAGAGCTGTGGTCTTGTTAAAAGTTCAAGTCAATTTACTGCCCACCTTTCGTCGCTCGTACTGCACTCGGTCAATTGCCTTTTTTTATGAAGGGCCACTTCCTCTCATTAACCTCTCATCGCCCCCCCGCCCCGGCCATAAATGCGGCATTCTCGACCGCTCCAGACCACTTCGTTTAAAAAGGGCGTTTGCTCATCTCGCGTCCGCTGCACTGAAGAGTTGGCCATTGGGTCTCAGGCGGGTGGGACACATCTTGGGCTGGCACAGCGAGACCCAGACGAAGCAGTCGGCAACGTGGCGAGTTCCACGGGTCAGTTATCCGTGATTAAGCCGAGCGCTCAGGTTGCGAGATCATAGGTGTGTTGTCCTTCCCCCGCACTTCCGATTAGCAAGGTTGGCTACGTACGGTGCAAACGAAGTTCAACGTACGTACGTACATGGCCACAGAGCCGGCCAGCAATGGCTTAAATCGGAGACCCACACGCTCACACAGAGAGAGAGCCATCGATTTAGATAGACTAATACAGACACTCATAGACTTACGTGGAGATGCATAAACTCGCGCAAAGACCCATAGATGTATACAGCATGAGTTGTGATTAAACTGGCTTCGCAGGTGTCGTGAGATGATGGGGCGAACCCAGCCACCAATGACTGCATACAAAGAAACCCCATCACGTTCCATTTGAGTTTTAAGTGAAATTGGCTTATTCCAGCTCTTAGAATGAAAACATGCTGGGTTTGATTGGCATATGATGATTTTTTTTACCGTGTATATACAAATACAGTTGGGCCCACCTGATATGGATAAAGACGTCTGCCGATTTGATGTCAGAATTAGTTCTATGGGATCATATTCTAGAGGCATTCTTTGCCACAGGGTGATGCACTGCAGTCGTCGGATTCTGAATGAGAATTTCTTCATCTTATGACGCTGTAATACAATTGGGGGAAAAGGGGAAACAAGACTTGTCATATGTAACTGTCCACCAAATGCGGGCGGTCAGGATCTGTGTAGTGACTTATGATACAGATTTGTCCGTATGTACCTATGACATTTGAGCCATGCTAACGTTTAAAAATATATATTTGGATTTACACAGCGGCTAAACACTATAACCATCTCCAATTAACCCGATTGGCCACGTACGGTGCGAAAAAAGTTCAACATACATACGTCTCTGTTACTGGTAGGAACCACCTGGTTCCACCAGCCCACAGGGGATTATTGTGTCCGTCGGTCGTGCATCCAAAAATGGGAGGGGTGGGGCTGGGTGGAAAAGGGAGGGTGGGGAGAGGCTGGGTGGGAAGGGTGGGGAGGGGCTGGGTGGGGAGGGTGGCGAGGGTCTGGGTGGGGAGGGTGGGGAGGGGCTGGTCACCCCGTGGTGCCCTTATAAAACTCAACGTTTAACCTACTCACGCCGGCTTGTGCCCGCCCTCACAGTCGGGCATATTTGCGGAATACACCATGCCGCAGTTAACCCTGGCCATTGACCGAGCAAGCCGACGTTCCTACCAGCTCCCTCCGCAGGAATGTGTTTAACAATCACTGGGCGCGTGCAGCGTGGAGCGATTTAATTAGCATTTGAATGGGCCAGAAGTAAATTGGTAAACGCGGAAAGACGGAGCGTGCTGGTGGGGGAGGGCCGGTGGTTACGAGGACCGGGGGGTTTTGGGAGATCCTGGGCGAAGCGCTGTTGTTTTATTTCCAAAGAGAATTCCTCCACGCACAATAACGTTCATTCCACCTGGCAGAACGCGGCCGGCCGTGTGCCTGTGTTCCAGCATTGCAGATTAGTATTATTATGAGTTTATATAAAAAATATCACGGTGGCTGAACACATGGCCCAAGCGCCTAAAATCTCCGAGCGGCCAACAACAAACGGCGCTTTTTATAAAAGTTACAATTGATGAAGAGGTAAATACGTTTCTCGACTTGCGCTAATGGTCATTTATGACAAGAACAAGGCGATAAAGAAATGATGATGATAGTGCTCGGAGATGAAACTTATAAAGTGGAGCCGTGCGAGGGAACAAGCGGAGTGAGAAGTGTTGTGACCAGCGGTGCGGTGAGTGAGCGAGTGAGTTGGTGAGCGTGTGAGTGAGCTGGTGAGCGTGTGGGTGAGCTGGTTAGCTGGTGGGTGAGTGGTTGGAATGAGAAGTGTTGTGACCAGCGGTGCGGTGAGTGAGTGAGCGAGCTGGTGAGCGGGTGAATACATTAGTGAGCGTGTGAGTGAGCTGGTGAGCGTGTGGGTGAGTGGTTGGAATGAGAAGTGTTGTGACCTGCGGTGAGCGGGTCAGTGAGCGAGCTGGTGAGCGAGTGAGTGAGCTGGTGAGCGTGTGGGTGAGTGGTTGGAATGAGAAGTGTTGTAGCTTGCAGTGTAAATGTGTGGGTGAGTGTGTGGATGTGTGGGTGAGTGTGTGGATGTGTGGGTGAGTTGGTGAGTGTGTGCGTGAATTGGTGAGTGTGTGCGTGAGTTGGGGAGTGTGTGTGAGTTGGTGAGTGTGTGTGTGAGTTGGGGAGTGTGTTTGTGAGTTGGTGAGTGTGTGCGCGAGTTGGTGAGTGTGTGCGTGAGTCGGTGAGGGTGTGCGCGAGTTGGTGAGTGTGTGCTTGAGTCGGTGAGTGTGTGAGTCGGTGAGTGTGTGCGTGAGTTGGTGAGTGTGTGCGTGAGTTGGTGAGTGTGTGCGTGAGTTGGTGAGTGTGTGCGTGAGTTGGTGAGTGTGTGCGTGAGTTGGTGGGTGTGTGCGTGAGTTGGTGAGTGTGTGTGAGTTGGTGAGTGTGTGTGTGAGTTGGTGAGTGTGTGCGTGAGTTGGTGAGTGTGTGTGAATTGGTGAGTGTGTGCGTGAGTTGGTGAGTGTGTGCGTGAGTCGGTGAGTGTGTGCGTGAGTCGGTGAGTGTGTGCGTGAGTTGGTGAGTGTGTGCGTGAGTTGGTGAGTGTATGCGTGAGTTGGTGAGTGTGTGCGTGAGTTGGTGAGTGTGTGCGTGAGTTGGTGAGTGTGTGCGTGAGTTGGTGAGTGTGTGTGAGTTGGGGAGTGTGTGTGTGAGTTGGTGAGTGTGTGCGTGAGTTGGTGAGTGTGTGCGTGAGTCGGTGAGTGTGTGAGTCGGTGAGTGTGTGCGTGAGTCGGTGAGTGTGTGAGTCGGTGAGTGTGTGCGTGAGTTGGTGAGTGTGTGCGTGAATTGGTGAGTGTGTGCGTGAATTGGTGAGTGTGTGCTTGAGTTGGTGAGCGTGTGGGTGAGTGTGTGCGTGAGTCGGTGAGTGTGTGCGCGAGTTGGTGAGTGTGTGCGTGAGTCGGTGAGTGTGTGAGTCGGTGAGTGTGTGCGTGAGTTGGTGAGTGTGTGCGTGAGTTGGTGAGTGTGTGCGTGAGTTGGTGAGTGTGTGCGTGAGTTGGTGGGTGTGTGCGTGAGTTGGTGAGTGTGTGTGAGTTGGTGAGTGTGTGTGTGAGTTGGTGAGTGTGTGCGTGAGTTGGTGAGTGTGTGTGAATTGGTGAGTGTGTGCGTGAGTTGGTGAGTGTGTGCGTGAGTCGGTGAGTGTGTGCGTGAGTCGGTGAGTGTGTGCGTGAGTTGGTGAGTGTGCGTGAGTTGGTAGTGTATGCGTGAGTTGGTGAGTGTGTGCGTGAGTTGGTGAGTGTGTGCGTGAGTTGGTGAGTGTGTGCGTGAGTTGGTGAGTGTGTGTGAGTTGGGGAGTGTGTGTGTGAGTTGGTGAGTGTGTGCGTGAGTTGGTGAGTGTGTGCGTGAGTCGGTGAGTGTGTGAGTCGGTGAGTGTGTGCGTGAGTCGGTGAGTGTGTGAGTCGGTGAGTGTGTGCGTGAGTTGGTGAGTGTGTGCGTGAATTGGTGAGTGTGTGCGTGAATTGGTGAGTGTGTGCTTGAGTTGGTGAGCGTGTGGCTGAGTGTGTGCGTGAGTCGGTGAGTGTGTGCGCGAGTTGGTGAGTGTGTGCGTGAGTCGGTGAGTGTGTGAGTCGGTGAGTGTGTGCGTGAGTTGGTGAGTGTGTGCGTGAGTTGGTGAGTGTGTGCGTGAGTTGGTGAGTGTGTGTGAGTTGGTGAGTGTGTGTGTGAGTTGGTGAGTGTGTGCGTGAGTTGGTGAGTGTGTGTGAATTGGTGAGTGTGTGCGTGAGTTGGTGAGTGTGTGCGTGAGTCGGTGAGTGTGTGCGTGAGTCGGTGAGTGTGTGCGTGAGTTGGTGAGTGTGTGCGTGAGTTGGTGAGTGTGTGCGTGAGTTGGTGAGTGTGTGCGTGAGTTGGCGAGTGTGTGTGAGTTGGGGAGTGTGTGTGTGAGTTGGTGAGTGTGTGCGTGAGTCGGCGAGTGTGTGAGTCGGTGAGTGTGTGCGTGAGTTGGTGAGTGTGTGCGTGAATTGGTGAGTGTGTGCGTGAATTGGTGAGTGTGTGCTTGAGTTGGTGAGCGTGTGGGTGAGTGTGTGCGTGAGTCGGTGAGTGTGTGCGTGAGTTGGTGAGTGTGTGCGTGAGTTGGTGAATGTGTGGGTGAGTGGTGGGGTTAGTGGATGTTTTACGTTCTTGCGACCTGCAGCGTGGTGGTTTGAACGAAGTGTTGATGAGACGAAGCAGTTGGTGTGGTAGAGTCCGAGTCCGAAACGTGGGAGATGAATCAACGTGTCAGGTTCACGGTCACAGTGACCATGAGATTTGAATTCAGGAGGCCGCTGAAAAATTGGGACGTTGGGCCAATTCCATTCACGAGCGTTTGGATTCGTGTGGGAATGAAACCGGAGTCGCCCAGAGAAATCGCACACGCAAGAGAGGGGGGGGGGGGGCAAAGCGAGAGCACCGCCCACACGCGGATTCAGTCTTTTTTTTAGTTTCCTTGCCTGCCCCCCGTCTCTCATCAGCGTCGCAGTCCAAGCACGCAGCACTTGGCGTGTGTGCGTGTATGCAGGAGGTCGTGGGTTCGATTCCGACCCTGACGCCTGCTGCTGTATATTTGGAGTTTGCACATCTCTCTCTCTCTCTCTCCCCGTGGTCGCGTAGATTTTTCTCCGGGTCCTCCGGTTTTCCCCCCTCATCGTTTAAAAAGCAACGTCGTGCTTTTACAGTGTTCGGCTGCTATGAATGTCCACGCAATGAGCCATTTTGTGGCCAGGTGGCTTCTGAAACACATTCCTGCGGAGGGAGCTGGTAGGAACGTTGGGTTGCTCGGTCAATGCCCAGGGTCAACGGCAGCGTGGTGTATTCCGCAAATATGGCCGACTGTGAAGGTGGGCACAAGCCGGCGTGAGTAGGTTAAACGTTGAGTTTTATAAGGGCACCACGGAGTGACCAGTCCCTCCCCACCCAGCCCCACCCCTCCCACTCCCCACCCAGCCCCACCCTCCCCACCCAGCCCCTCCCTACCCTCCCCACCCAGCCCCTCCCCACCCTCCCCTCTCCACCCAGCCTTCCCCCTCCCATTTTTGGATGCACGACGGACGGACGGACGGACACAACAATCCCCTGTGGGCTGGTGGAACCAGGTGCTTCCTACCAGTAAAAGTGCTGCGTAGCACAACGTGTGTCGTAGTTGGTATCAGCGGATGAGTTGACATCTGACCCTGGATTGACTCGACCCACCGGAGGGGCGACACAATGAGGGCTGCTCCACATCAACGTCGATTGTCCAATGGGATGAACAGGTCCTCGGCACAGGAATGTGGAATTGTAATCACCGACTTAAGACGCCTAGTCCACACATCAATCTGGCGCATGCCGCGCTACTGGACGTGAGAAAGATGATTATTCGATGGACGAACGAACGAACGAACGAACGAGCGCGTCCTGTCCGGGGTCGTGCGTGCAGAACGAGGCACGGAGTTAAAACGCACCACGTGTAGCCTGCAGTGCACGAGCCACTGTTTAATTATTTAGCTTAGCCAGATTGGAAATTGACCAGGAGTCGCTGTGACACACCCACATGGGAGGGGTGGGTGTATGTGACGGAGGGGGGATGGAGGGATAGGGGGGTGGATGGATGGGAGGGAGGGAGGATTGGTGGATGGATGGGAGGGAGGGTTGGTGGATGGATGTGTGGGTGGGTAAGAGAGAGAGTGAGAGGGTGGAGGAGGCGGCGAAGAGGAGGGGGTGAGGGGGTGGCGGCGAGGGGAAGGGGGGGGGGGCGAGGGGGAGGGGGGGCGAGGGGGAGGGAGGCCGCATGTTCTCGTTCTTGCGGCTGTTATTCATTGAGCACTTTCTGTCACATCACCTCCTTTGCCAGTACCAAATATGAGAATAGGGTTTTCCCATTTTTTCTGGCAACAAAACCGGTGCTAAGATGTTAAAACACCAAACTGAACCCTTTTACAAGGAATCGTGTCTGCATTAACCAGCCTAAAAATACGAGGCCCAAGAGAAAGGTGTCTCTGGTGTGGACCAATCAGTTTCAAAGCCAATGCATATATCATCAGAGTATGTTTTTTGCTAGCATTCTGGGGGTTAATGCACACATGATTCCTTGTAAAAGGTTTCAGTTTGGTGTTCTATCATCTTAACACCTGTTTTGCTGCCAGAAAAAAGGCGAAAACCTATTCTCACACTTTCTGTTGTCTTTAATTTAAACTTTTTCGTAAGCCTGCACCTGCTGACAATTGTACATGCAAAGGTGAAATGAAAGCAGTCTCGTGCAAGTATAATGCTCATTGACTAAGCAGCCCTTTCCTGATGCCAAAAAGGGTCAACGCATGCGTCGATAACGCTGTGGCCCAAAAAGGAAAAATATAACAGGCGACGTTTCGGGCAATGGCTCTTTCTCATCCGGATAACTTACATTTCAATGCGGTTTCACTTGTGATTGAACAACCACCCCGCACGAGCCACGTCAATACAAGTCGCAGATGCACACCACAAGCGAGAATTCAGCTGCCAATAATAATACATTTCATAAGAAGAAGAACCAGGAGGGCATTGAACAAATCCCGGCGCTAATGGGTGTTTTTGTAAAGTCTCAGCAAGGGAAAAGTTTCCGCCGTCTGCTCCGTAAACGTATTCGCATGAACCCAGCTGGACGTTTCATTCTTACCAGGGCTTAACTTCACACTGAATATGTTGCAGATCGCTCTCTCTCTCTCTTGCAGCAGCAGTAGTAGCTGCGTGCCCCGGTCGAGGTGTGGTGGCATCACTGGCTTCGGCCATGATGACGGCACAATGATCGTGATCTCGAAGGTTAGAAATTCTGCCGAGGTGGCAGGTGACGAGCAGCCAATAGCCACAGCGAGAGGTGTGCCGGGCGGTGGGAATACCTCGCGGGTCGTCCACCCAGACAGGACCCGGCTAAAATGAAAGCCTCGTTGTAATGTGATGTGACGTCCCTGCCATAACTGCATGGGGTGGGGGGGGGGGGGTAAGAGACGGAATAACATCATATATAGAAAGTCGCTAAGTACATAGGCAGCGATGTTGATTAAGGGGCTACTTTGTCTTGCCGTTAAATGAGGTGCGCCGATTGATTTGGCATTACGCCGGCACCAGGATCGTTCACGAGTCCCGACCCCGGTGACCCCCTTCCCCCCCCCCCCCCGGAGCACGCGGGGGGCTTTGGGCTCTGCGGTTACATCCGGGGTCATCCGCGCCGACTTTTCAATTTCCCGCAAAGCGAGAGAGGTCCCGGGCACGAATCTGTAATGACACGGGCGGCACGTGTGTGAGCGTGCACGCGCGCGTGTGTGTGTGCGCACGTGTGTGTGTGTGCGCACGTGTGTGAGCGTGCACGCGCGCGTGTGTGTGCACGCGCGTGTGTGTGTGTGCGCACGTGTGTGAGCGTGCACGCGTGTGTGTGCGCAAGCATTGGTTCGCCCGGACTGTGCGTGTGTGCGTGTGTGAGCGTGCACGCTCGTGTGTGTATGTGTGAGTGTGCGCACGTGTGTGAGCGTGCACGCGCGTGTATGTGTGCGCGCGTGCAAGCGTGTGTGCGCACGTGTGTGTGTGCACACGCGTGTATGTGTGCGTGTGTATGTGAGTGTGTGGGCGCTACAAACCCGGCGAGCCGAGTTGAATTCCCGCTCACGGCCAACACCAGTGGCGATTATCTGCATCGGTTCTGGGCCTCCCCGAGGTTGGCTCGGTCATAAATGAGTGTCTGGTGCGGTGTGTCAACATCGGCACAGGAAAGACACCCAGATGGGTGAGCGTGGTGCTCGCCATACCACCTCCCCGTACACCGTTCCGACTTGCGAACAGGACTGGTCCAACAGTCTGTCAAGGGATCATTGCCATTATGTGCACATTGCATATGTGCGTACACATGTGTGTGACGTGTCTGTACCCATCACTCTGTGTGTGCTCGTTGCTGATGATGTGGGTGGGTGCATATGGATCCTATTCAAACTCACGAGATTGTAGTCTGCGTTACTTGTTGGGAATGTCATCATCGCTCGTAGCTAAGCCGGTGGTTGGCAATTCCCCTCCCCTCTCCTGCTGATGCCGAGGGGGACACGGGTGAGGTTTGGGACTGTGGCTCACGCAGCTGCGATGGCTGTGGACTAGGGATTTTGTCCCACTTCAGACCTCCAAAAATAAAACCCAACCTCACCAAAGAGGAGGTGTCCCAGTCAGCCCGAGAGAAAGCGTTGCGGCCCATTCTCTCCGTCTGCTAAGTATCCCACGCCTGAGGATGAGGAGGCTGACTTGCAGCCTGCGCTCGGGGTTTCTCGGGCAGCCCTTTGTCGCTCCGAGGACGAACGGTGGTCGCAAATTATTTGAGGACATGGAAGCTTCCTCGGCGGTCTGGCAATCGCAAATCACTCCTTAATTCCAATTCCATCAAAAATGTAATTTGCCGCGTGACTCCCATTACCGTCCTTACAGGGAAGAATGGAGGTCCGATTTCTGACCCCCCCCCCCTCTCAAGATCAGCTTCTGTAGAATTGCTGAGAAATTTCGTGAGGAGGTGGAGGTGGGGGGTGGGTAGGCGAGGGTGGTAACCCCAAACAATATCACAGAGTTGAGCCTACGAGGGTTGCAGAGCCTCCAAGGGAATTGAAGAAGTAGCCCCGCCTCCTGCGAGTGGCTGGCTGAGGTGCCCTTCTGTTAACGAGATGGATGCGGACCATACGTGTGGCTTCACCCACCCCCCGTCCCCCCCCCCGTTAGTGTTAATTAAAAAAAGTGATGTCAGAAGTAGTTATGTAATATCTGGCTAAGACGGCCGTTCCTCTAATTCTCAAACACACGCGGTGATGCTTCGCTCAGCGAGGGTTCCGCACGGACACGTTATACTTCGTCTAACAGCAATGACACCTGTAGCGCAACTGGCATGAAGTGGTTGTGAAACAAAAAAAATGTGTAAAACAACGGGACATGAATAGCCCAGCGGAACCGTGATGTGAGTATTGTTTGATAATAGGTTTTTTACCCTTTTTTCTGGCAACAAAACAGGTGTTAAGATGTTAAAACAGCAAACTGAAACCTTTTACAAGAAATCGTGTCTGCATTAACCACAATGCTTGTGGTCAGAATGCAAACAAAAAACATGCTATTCATCATAAAGTTTTTGGGTTAGATCGCGTTATTTATCAAAAACATAGTCTGATGATATATGCATTGCCCTTGAAACTGATTGGTCCACACCAGAGACAGCTTTCTTTTGAGCCTCGTCTCAAACGGTGTTAGACCAGACAGATCACGTGGTGGGGTCGGGGGGGGTCACTCGCGACTTGGGCCACTTCGCCTTGAGCCGCTTCGGCGACAATCATCACCCCCGTGACGGAAACCTGCCACGGGGGAGGGGGCGGGGTTCACGTTGTTCACAAACATGCATTGAGATCGTTTAGAATACTTTTGATCGTTATCATTATTGAGACGATTAAACGTATTACAATTATGTAGATTATTTAAATTATTTTGCTGCTATGAATGTCATTTGTGGCCAGGTCGCTTCTGAAAAACAGCTGGATAGCTCAGTGGTCCTTACCCGGTAAAATGAACATTCTGTAGTTTTATTTGTATATTTTCTTAGTCATTTGTTTATTTTTTTCTACTTTGAACTCCTACCGTGTTTGTTTTGCATTGCTTGTCGCTGCAACGTTCTGGCTCCGTGGCCTTACTGGACATCTGTTATTAAAGAGCTTCACAGCTCATCGGATTCCTCCTCCAGCATAAATACAAATATTCTGACGGTAGTGGCCAGCATCCGTCACCAATCCCAGGCCTCCAGTCTCTCCGTCCTGCCCGCCCTCCCGCCCGCCCTCGACAGAAGGACGCCACCACGCCTCGGATCCGTCGCTTGCCCTCCCACTAACGAGCCTTTGCCCCCACCCCCCCAAATACCCCCCCCCCCAACGTTGTAATCGTGCGACGCTGTAAATAAAAGAAGGCAATCTGCGATGAGAATCTTCATCAGCGTCTCGTAAACAGCGCGTGCCCGCGACGAGCAACGCGTCATCGTCACGCGAGCGGCATCTGGGACTGTCGGTATCTTGTTCCCCGTTTTTATTGGGAGCAAAACTACAGAAAAATATGCATCTATATATAATTCATGAGAACCTCCCCGAGCGGCGAGGAAAAAAAATAATCGGTCAACGCCAGAAAGGAATGGAATTTTCGAATTTACTGTATAATAGTGGAGCGGGCGGGGGGGGGCAGAGGCTTAATAATGGTATGCAAATCCCCATGAATGTACATCATGCAGTTGCTTAGGGACACGGTTGTCGGCTAAATTCATCGCTGCGTACTCTCTAATGAGGCCACGCGGCGCAGGGGTCAGGGCCGCTGGTTAGACGGTAACAATTGAATTCCCCTCTCTCGCTCCCTATAGCCACCTTATTGTACTTAACTGTTCAATGATATACAATTACGCCGGCCTCTGAAATCAAGCTTTTGCCCAGGTGCACCTGCAAACGGTCAGCCATTCCAAGCCGTGCTATGCACAGGCGTATGCGAGATGCGATCTTGGGCGGAGAGAGCTGCCCGGCGGTTGTAGTTGTGGTCCTGTGGTGTCTCTCTGCTGGCTTGATGGAGTGGTGAGTCGCACAGGGCTACGGACCCAGTGAGGCTGAGTTCGATTCCCGGGTCACGGCTGGCATCAGTGGCAAGCGAGAGCTGAACTCGTCTTGCTTACCCCTCCTCCCTACCCCAAGCACCTCGCCAAAACCCCCACTGCTCCACGTGGTGTTCGGTATGACCGTGACCAGGTCCGTCCGTAGCGGGGTGGTGATTGTGGGGCCCCCACCGTGCCCCTCCCCCCGATGCCTTCTTCACACTGAACCAGCAGTCTTACACCTGACGAGCTGCGAAAGACCGCCGGGCATGGCGTGGGTTTGTTGCAAGCGTGCTGTGACGGTTCCACCTGAAGACGGAAGCTTGTGTTGCGTCGTGATTTTAATTTTATTAAATCCTTTATATTAAGTTCGCTTGCTTGCTTGCGTGCTTGCTTGCTTGCTTAGGACCGTGCAAATCTTTCGGTCGTTTTTTAACCCACTTCCCGTGATCCAATCGAGCTGACATTTTCCACACAGACTCGTTGTGTGTGACAATTAATTTTCGTGAAAAAAAATCCAAAATTTTACACTGTTTAGGGAAAACAAATTAAATATTTAATTACCAATTGCTTAATGGTGGCAGACAATCATCTGACCCATAGGTGGCAGCCATCTCAAGCCAGAGGACGAGAGGACTCTAGCCGCCACGCATATAAAGGATTTATAGTGAAAAACTTTGTTTTTACGGGTTTACTTGTTTTTAATTTTACTTTTATTAATATTAATTTAATTTTTTTTTACCTACGTGACTTTACCGAAAAAAACCTAAGAATAGGAGTGAGTGAGTTACGTTTGACGCGCCGTGGTGTCGAAGCGCTGGGGGGCCCCGGGCGGTCGGCCCGCTTCGCCCCGTTTGCCTCGAGGGGACGTCTCTGCTCGCGACCGACACGCTACGAGGAGGCCCTTCGTCCGGAAGCGGCTTGACGACGAGCGATCTTCGGCATTCGTGTTGTGACGTGAACGTAATCGCTCGCACGGACCGCGTGACGCTTTGAAGAGGGAGCTCGCAAGCCGCCCTGTGACAATGTTAACGCGATGAGAGGCGCCGTTATGAGTGCCGTTTGTTTGTATCTCACGAAATTCGCATCGTTTGTGGGCTATCATTACACTCCAGAGAATGCAATAATAACAAAACGAGAAAATATGAACGGTTGCCCTTTGGCCGATGCTGAGAGCTGTTGGCGTCTTTCTCTCTCTCTCTCTCTCTGCGCGTTTTCCCAGCCTCTGTCTCTCTGTCTCTCCCACTTTCTCTCGCTATAATTTACACCCATCTTGCTTCGCTCTTCGTTTCCATTTCTCTCTCTCTCTCTGTTGTGTGTCTTTTCATGCACCATCCTTCCCCCCGCATGTATCCATACCCCCCCCAAGCACTCCAACCCATTTCCCCCTAGCCCCCCCCCTCCCCTTTTATCCCATGTAACCCAACGAGCAACCAAACCCCCGCCTCTCCCCCCTCCCCTCTCTCGTTCGCCATTTCCATCGTGACGCTGTGATGAATGGTACAGCTGCGGAGCGAGATGTGATTGATATTCAGTCTCGCCCCCACCCTCCACCCTCCACCATCGCCCCCCGTCCTCCCCCCACCGCGATTCTTTCTCAAGGATGCGCAGTTGATCTACTGAAGGCTCTCTGAAATGGTAGAAATATCGCCGTGTAGGCATCAATAAAAATTGTCCTGGAGGGGTGGGGGGTTGGCGTTACGACGGGGGAGGTAAGGATTTAATAAAAAAAAAAACGAACCAAGAAAATTATTGCCCAAATTAATACCGGGGTCTCTATGCGAATGGCTAATAATGATGATGATGATGATTTAAATAACGTACTTATTTTATTGTGACATCATTTGCTTAGTCCAGGGGTCGACAACCTGCGTTTCTTTAAGTGCCACCGTAGCGCATTCACGCTGCACTGCGGCTCTTGGAATATTGCGATTTAATATTTACCGAATTTAAAAATAATGGATTTCCCTGTTATTTTCGGTTGCCGATCTCTGCCTTAGTCAATGCACTCTTGGACGAAGGTCACCCCGTATCGTGTCGGTGATCTCGTGGTTAGTTTGACCACACTTCCATCAACCATTTGAGACCCGACCGGGAATCAGACTCAGACCCCCACCCCACTCGACCTCTCCCCACCGCCCTCAGTAAGAGTATTAGTATTACTGTTGCTACTCCCGTCACACTTACTCAAGTGTCGACTAATGTTGAGTGTTAGGGATTTTTTTGCAAATAATGAATTCAACTCGCCGCTGCTCAGACGCTTGGCCTCAAGGACGCCCGAAGGCTCGAGGCGAGACCCACAGCGGACTGCGGGCGCGCGCGGTGGGGGCGGTGCCGTTGTGTGGGAGGAGGGGGAGCGGTGGTGCAGCGGTTAGCGCTACGCTCCGCTACGCACCTGGCGACCCGGGTTCGATTCCCGTTCACGGCCAACAGCAAGTGACGATGATCTGAATCGATCATGGGCCTCCCCTAGGTCGACTCAGCCGCGAATGAGTACCTGGTGCGATGTGTAAACATCGCCACCGGGGAGACAAAGGCGGTCGGGCGTGATGCTGGCCACCCACCCCCTCGTGTGCCTTGACCTTCATAGGTGCTCGCAACCAGCACTTGTCCCAACAGTCTGTAAAGGCTATACGGGGGATCTTTGTCCCCCGTATCTCAGTAAATCCCAACGCCATCTCCTTTGTTACCCCCACCCACTCCCCTGCCACCACCCCTCTTCCTCACCCCCCACTCCCTACCAGTGACAACAGGTTGCACAGCCAGCCAGCGACAGACACGACGATCATCAACCTATGATGCGTGTCGACAGCGTCTTAACGGCTCAAAATTACCCCTTCAGCGTATTCATTCATTTGCGGATTTATTTATTTTGGTGGCCACACGGTGCAGGCTAACGCAGGATGATTCCCTATATTGCTCCCATTCATCTTGCGCGCCGTGTCTCCGATGTGGGCTTATGATGTGAACAAAACTGCCGCTTTCTTCCCTGTGCGATGAGCTTAATTTGTGTTTCGATGATTTACCTTTAAACAAAAATCTGGCCATGTCTCGCAACCCCAGATAGGGCATCTCACACCCCCAGGGGGTGCGTGCACCCCAGGTTAAGAACCACTGCTTCAGTGGACCGTCTGCGTTCACCAAAAATGTTAAAGAATAGAATCGATGCTTGAATCCAATTGCAACATCGAATCTCAGAAATGCGTTCAATTGCTGCGGGCGTTTGAGTCTTTCGAACTACTGCTCAAGTATCTTTCTCACGAGGGTCCAAGTAGGGGATTGTATGGCCCATCGCACATTTTGCTGCCTCAGCTGAATTTATTTTGTGTTATATCGTCTGGGTTATAAACGTGTTCTCGGTCTTAATTTGTGTTTGTGACGTACGCTCGTCTTTCCTAGCCAGAAGATTGTCCGGTCGTTTCATTGGCAGCGTAGAGAGAGAGGGCCCAGAGCTCACCATGGAGTTCGTCCAGGGGGCAGATGCTGATACCTGATGCACAAGTGGAAAAATAAAAATAAACTCTCCAGGGGCAGTGTGCGACTGTGGGTCATCCAGAAACAGACACCGTACAACGTGTGACGACGCAATGCCCGATTCCACAAATACGAATGAGACATCACAGCGATACGCTCCGCTATTCCTGACGCGGTTACATGGCTTGACAACCTGATCGCTGTAATGTTATCGGTCGTTCTGTGTCTATGTCAGCCGTACGAAAGAAAACGAATGGGGACACTCGTCGGCAAGGTTCGATGATTCGCTACGTCACTGAGCACATCCACAGATTCATATTCTTAGGTTTTTTCGGTAAAGTCACGTAGGTAAGCGTTAAAATTAATAAAAGTAAAATAAAATAAAAATCACGACGTTTCGGAGGCAACACAAGCTTCCATCTTCAGGTGGAACCGTCACAGCCACGACAGCTGTATCAAGTAAATGAGAGATTACAGGAGCTACCACTCCGTTTATATAATGGTGGGAAAAGGGGGGAGGGGTAAGGGCCAAGTGCAGCACACTTTTTATTAATATGGTAAGGTAAGATGTTATGGAGAGGTACGGTTTGTGACTCAATCCTGTGACAAGGAGAAAACCACTAAACATGGTAAACCTGTAATAGTTGTCTGTCAAATAAGATTGGCAAATAAGTGTAGTTAAATCTTTTTTGCATGGTTAATCACATCTTTCAATGATTACTCAGTTTGTAACCGTCATCACGGTTGAAATTATGTCTGTGTTTGTTTTTACCTACGTGACTTTACCGAAAAAACCTAAGAATATGAATCCTTGCAGTCACGAAAGCTTCAAATCTAGAAACACATTCACAGAGTTGGTTTCGGCCACGTTGCCTCCAGGTGTAGAGGAAGCTCAGCTCCACGGAGACTCTGGCAGGTACGGATGCCTGTCAAGCACTCTCCCCCATGATTACAACTGCCGTGACAGCTCGAAGCCAAGGTATCTTAATGATGAGAGCCCTTTAAAAATTATGTTGCCATAACGACCATGCCGCATTGCCTGCCAATAGGTAAACAAAACAACGTGGAGTGTTTCCTTCCATATTTTGTGGATCATTCAGACGTTCTCAGGAGAGATGCACGGGTTGATTGAGAAGAGGAGGGGGGGGGCAGACAAGGGTGATGGGGGGGTGCTGTGAAGAAGGGAGCGTGCCGTGCTGTTGTGAGGTTGAACAGCCCCATTCCTGAGCATCTCAGAGCCGCGGCAACAGCGAGGCACGTGGTGCGCCCTTTAATTAACGTTCGCGAAAGAAAAAAAGGAACAACCGCAGACATGGTGACGCATTATTAACCGCTGGTAATGGACTTGCTTAGGGTCAGCGCGAGCTCCGCTTTATATATATAAACTTTTCTTTCCCAATTTGAAATGCACATCGACCGACCAGTGCAATTGTAAACTGCGGACTTCGCCGCGGCTGCGGCTGAGCGATCCGTGCGCCGCTGCTGCCGCTGAGCGTTAATGAGGAGCCGCGCTCTTCCCATTACGACCAAAGCGGTCATTGATGATAGCGTTGAAGGAACAAAAAATAAATCGTAACAATAGTCTTGCAGCGAAGGAGCGTTCACAAAACAAAATCGTCTGCTTCTCCGTCAGTCCTCCACCGCTTCCCGAAGAGTCGATGCGTTGTCGGCATTCACGATTGCCAATTGATCGTTTAAACGTAAACAACTAAATCTGTTGTCGATGTAGCGGCCTCTAGTGCGCTGTAGTGAGGTTCGTGTGAACCCGTTAGATAAATCGTGCACGAGTCGAAAACGCGTTGATTGCCACGCGCGCAATTGGATCGCGATTAATTCGATGCATCAACGCCGCGTCGATTACAAGATCGAATTCGCTGCCTTCGTGGTCCTTGCTGCACTCGCAGTTGCTGTGCCTCTCTCCTCGCTTCTCGCTCTCTTCCCCTCTACGCACTCTCAGCTCCAGCAACCGAGGTCTTCTGTCGAACATCTCAGTCAACCCTATCACAATGGGCAGGTCTACTTTGCTGTCACCATAGCCTCAAACTAACTCCCCCCCCCCCCCCGCACTCCAGAGCCGTCCGTGCTGTCGACTCCCGTGCCATTGTGACAGTCACGGCTCAAGCCTGCCCTGTTTCTTTCTTCCTCTGTACGTGACTGGCTGTCTCCCTCCCTCTCTCTCTCAAATAAATTTGCCCACCGCTTCTCCCGCAGCATGTTCAGATGCTGTCACATTTTAGATGCTGTATAAATACGCCGCGCTGCTTGTTGCAGCCCCGATTCGGCAAACCCTGCTTGCACACCCGCACTGGGCATGCATTTGACAGCTGGGATATATGCAGCTGGCAGGAGGAGGAGGAGGAGAAGGGAGAAGTGGGTACCGACTGAAATGTGCTCTGGCATTCACCAGTTGGTGGCGAGGTGGGCGGGAGGGGAAGAGTTGGGGGGGGGGCAGGTGGTGGTGGAGGGCTGCGGGTGGGTGAAATTTCCCGGTACTGTCAGTGCGGAGAATGATTTTTCTGCAATGTTGATGCCAATGATGATGTCACTAAACGCCACTGGATGTGCATACTGGCCACATACCGCACGACAGCTGAATGGAAGCTCGAAGAGCAGGTGGTATCCTTCGTCACGGTCAATGTGGGGACTCCCTGTGGAATAGCGAGTGGAGGGGGGGTCATTTATCCCTGATCTGAACCTCAGCGCCAGCAACCCCCCATCCACCACTGCCATCGTTGCTGTCAGCTGTGTTGGTCACGCGCAGCGCCGTCTGCGTCTGTGTGGGAGTCGGGTCGTTACGAGAGTGGGAGTCGGTGCGTGACAAGCAGCCACAGCCATCGCGAGGGGTGTACTGGATGTGGGAATATTTTCCGGGTTTCGATTTAAAGCTTTCGTGACTGCAGGGATTCATCTTCTTGGTTCTTTCGGTAAAGTCACGTAGAAGGGAAGTAATAAAATAATAAAAATAAAACAATTCTCACGACGTTTCGGCCACAACGCAAGCAGCCGTCCTCAGGTGATGTTTCATTCTTCACCTGAGGACGGCTGCTTGCGTTGTGGCCGAAACGTCGTGAGAATAATTTTATTATGTTGAATTTTTATTATTTTATTACTTTCTACGTGACTTTACCGAAAGAACCAAGAATATTTTCCGGGTTGTTGACCCAGACAGACCCCGGATGAAATTAAATGCACGTGTTGTTGTTGTTGTTTTTTTGCCATTTTCCTCCCGCCTCCAATTCTACTCCAAGTAAAAATCGACGTCGCTTCGTGAGATGGAGAAACCGTTCGGAAAGCTCACGAAGCATCACGGAATAAGTGAGGAGACGCGAATATCGCAGAACAACTTGTGGGTTTTCTTCAAGTAACCTGTTACATACGCCAGGGGCAGTACATTTTTCTTACCTACCCATTCATCGCACGCCAGTCAAACTGATATTTAAAATTGTCACAGCTGTTATTTAGCGAAGTTAATTGAACGCTCAAACACGAAGGGATGGTGTCAGTGTGCAGCTTTGCTGGCAATTAAAATCGGCAGCGTGTCATTAATTGAAGACATTTCGATTTGGAATTCTGCAGCCAGCAGTGCAAGAACACATCTCCAGAGGATAACATGAAACAAATAAATACACCTCGTGAATTCATTCTGATAAACCACTTCATCCACAAGAGGGGCACACAAAGCCGGATTAAGTCATTAACTAATGCAGTTCATTGCGGTGTTCCGACTTACGAACCCTTCGACTTACGAATGGGCCACAGGGACGAATTATTTACGTAAGTCGAATACTGCACGCAAATTTTTAGGCCCTCATATTTTGTAGGTCCACCTTTAAGGCCCTCCCCAGATAAAGCTAGGGATTTTAAAAAATGCATCATTTTAGTGACTGATTTGTGTTTGATCAATATACATTGAGCCAAACAAATTTGTTGATTTTACATCGGTCAATGCATATGGCTGATGACTGTATTGCATTTCTTTGCAACAGCTGATACAGTAACCTACTTAGCCCGTTCTTTACTATTAGCCTTAGGTCTCTCATAACCTGAATACGGTCCCAAAGGCACATCTTTTAAATGTCCCTGCAAAGACTGATCATCACATAGTAATCAAACAAACAAATACAATGTTTTGCTTTGAAGCTTTCGTGACTGCAGGAATCCATACTCTTTGGTTCTTTCGGTAAAGTCACGTAGGCAGAAAAAAATAATATATCGGGATATCATATTTTTTTCTACCTACGTGACTTTACCGAAACCAAAGAGTAAAAATACAATGTTTATTTCTCAGAGCTGTAATACGCCAATTTAAGTAAAAAACATAACAAATTGAATGTGCTGTGTTTGCAGTCAATAGTGACCACGCTGGGTCCATCAACTCGCTTTTCGCGAACAATACGACGATTAATAAAAAACTAAATTGGCTTGCATCTCGTGAGTACAATGGCCCAATGTTTGTCGTGCACCCTGGCTCCACCCGACTCAGCCAGATAGACAAAGTTGTCACGTGATGAACGCACGTGCCAGGGCACGATTGCTTTGGCGCAGCAGTTTTTGCCGGACAGCGGATCCACGGTTAGCAAATTGGGTGTCGCCGTTTCGCTGGCAGTTTTACGACGGGCATCGATTATTCGTTGCGGCCGCTTGACATTTACCTTTCTCAGTCGGCGTTAGCCGCTGAGGTCGTGACGGGTTTCTTTTTTCATTCCTTTTGCTCCCCCCGCTCCCCACCCAGTACCTTTCCCGTTCCGTTGTAATGTGCACTGATACAATACTTTATTGAGGGCGAAATTATTGTCGCGTACAGCAGAGATTGGTTGATTTCACTCAATACATCAGAATGTTTGTTCACGTGACAACTCGTTTTTTTAATTCAATTAAACAAAAATTTTATTTTTGCCGGGTAAGGCTCACTGAGCTATAAATTTATTTTTCAGAAGCGGCTTCTCGTCACGTGGACATTTATAGCAGCCAAACACTCGAAGTGCATGTTTCTAAACGTAGAGGGAAGAAACTGGAGGACCCGGAGAAAAACAACGCGACCACGGGGAGAGCATGCAAGCTCCAAATATACAGCAGGCGTCAAGGTCGGGATCGAACCCATGACCACCTGCATACCAGGCGAGGAAGTTAACATCTCGCCACTGCAGTGCCCTGTATCGGGTAGAGGAGCGTGCACGACACACATCGGCGTTTTACTCACACAGCGATCTGAACAAATATCAATACAGAATCTCTAACAAAACCTGGTTTCATCATACGGGTCTCGGTGGTCCGTAACAAAAAGGACCCTGGCTGCTGATCCAGCTAACAGCTGATTTAAATATGAACGTTGTCTCTGAAAGTTTGGAGATTAACCGTGGCTCATGAGCCACCCAACATCCTGATTTAATTTGAATCTGAACATTTTCTCTGGAAGTGTGGAGGTTCACGGTGTTCTTTCACTGACTGCTAGCGAGCACGGAGAGGAGACGTTATTCATGTTGTGCGAAAACAACCTCGCAATCTCAAAGCGACAAAAGGTTCCGCAATGTCAGAGAGTGTGCAGCCTAATTAAGTTCCCATTGATTTTGTTTAAAAATAATAATTTAAAAAGTGCAGAAACGCAAACTAGATAAATCAGTCGTATAAATATTGGCCGGGTGTGTTGGCGCACACCAGCTATCGAGCAGAGTTGATGGGGGGGATTGGTGGATCACGGAGAGATGTAGACGTGAAGTGTTTAATACATACATCCCCTTCTATACAGTGCAGTAAGATGTCTCACTATCTATATACGCTGCGTGTCTACAAATACAAAGATCCACCATGCACCTAGGTTCAGGCGAACACAACTCGCTCCAACAGTCTATGAAGGCCATATAGGGGATCTTCGTCATTGGTGGTCCTATAGCGAGCTGTAGTGGTGTTAGTGGTGGTGATATGGGGACGCATTGGTGGTGGTATTGCTCTGCAGCGGTGGTGGTAGTGGTGTTGCGATGGGAACACGGTGGTGGTGGTGACAGGAGCGGTGGTGCTATGGGGACACGGTGGTGGTGGTGGTGACAGGAGCGGTGGTGCTATGGGGACACGGTGGTGGTGGTAGTGGTGGTGACAGGAGTGGTGGTGCTATGGGGACACGGTGGTGGTGACAGGAGTGGTGGTGCTATGGGCACGTGGTGGTGCTATGGGGACACGGTGGTGGTGGCGGTAGTGGTGGGGCTATGGGGACGCGGTGTTGGTGCTTTGGGGACATGGCAGTGGTTTTGGTGGTGGTAGTAGTCATGGTGCTATGGGAATGTGGTGTGATGGTGGTGGTGGTCAGTGGCGGAAGAGTGAAGCTCGCGTTTTATCCTCACAATGAGTGAGTGTCGCTCACGGAAAGTCCTGGGATTTACCAGATAAATGAGGTTCAAGCACATGGTGGGGGTTGGGGCGGTGGAGGGGGCGACTGTGTGGTGGTGGTGGTGGTGATGGGGTGTATGGGACCACATTGTGCTGAGCTGGCCCGGCCGTGGGGGCCAGGTGATGCTTGATTGTGGCCGGGCTGCCTGCCTAATGGAAGCTAGGAGAGGTCTCTGGAGCATTCATTAAAATTCTCCGTTTTTATTCTAACTCCCATCTCAGTCTGCTGCCCACACTCACTCACCCCCCGCCGCCCCCACCACCTCCTCCTCGAACACCGCTCGCTCTCTATCGCTTGTCTTCTCATTTTATCGTTTTTCTTTCCCCCCCCCCCAGCTGCCCCCCCCCCAGCTGCCCCCCCCCCCCCCATTTCGTCTCCGGCTTGCTGATGTCCCACAGTGCCAATTCGACCAATAGAGAAGTTGAGGCAGAGAGGTTTAATTGTCTCGTGGAATATTTTAGAAGGGCTCGAAAATCTTTTTAACGCCCCTAAAAAATATATATATTCTAGACAGCTCTGGCTGCTGAGACGAAGCCCTGCGTACAGACGCTACTTATATATATTTATATATTTGCGTTTAAAAAGAGCACACCTTTTACGTGATTAATTCAACGACACGTGATGCGCAATACAGGCAGCATTTTGGTGGATCGCACCGCGATGGGGAAAGACGTCATCTCTGCCAAACAGCACCACCACCACCGCCACCACCACCACCACTCCCATCACCACCACCACTACCACCCCCATCACCATCACCACCACCACCCCCATCACCACCACCACCACCACCACCCCCACCACCACCCCCATCACCACCACCACCACCACCACCCCCATCACCACCCCCATCACCACCACCACCCCCATCACCACCACCACCACCACCCCCATCGCCACCACCACCGCCACCACCACCGCCACCACCCCCATCACCACCACCATCACCACCCCCATCACCACCACCACCCCCATCACCACCCCCATCACCACCACCACCACCACCCCCATCACCACCACCACCACCACCCCCATCACCACCACCACCACCCCCATCGCCACCACCACCGCCACCACCACCGCCACCACCCCCATCACCACCACCATCACCACCCCCATCACCCCCACCACCACCACCCCTATTACCACCACCACCCCTATCACCACCACCCCCATCACCACCCCCACCACCACCACCCCCATCACCACCACCACCACCACTCCCCATCACCGTGCGGGATATGGCCATGAGATGGTTCCGGTCAGTGGCGGTACAGCAAGTAGGCTGTACACCTACCCGCGTGGAGTTTGGCTGCCTCACCCCCCCCCCCCCCCCCCCCCCCCGTTGTGTAGGGGTTTTCTCGGGGCACTCCGGATTTGCTACCGCGGGCTAAACAAGTGGGGAGGATAGCAATGACTAGCACATGAAGCGTGCTATCCATGCTACCGCTCGCGAGCAGCAGGTTGTCACGATGGGTTATTCTCGCCCCCTTACAGATTTGAGCACAGAGGGTGGCAACGCCACGACTCCCAACATCGGAGCCTTGCACGCGCGTGATGTGACAGGAGAATTGCATTTGCAATGCTCTCAGCCTTGTCTATGATCTCTCAGATCACAAGAGCTGAACGTATGACTGCACGTATTCTTAGTTCTTTCGGTAAAGTCACGTAGGTAAAAATTTAAATTTATAAAAAATAAAAAAATTTAAATCACGACGTTTCGGAGGCAACACAAGTCACCGTCATCAGGTGGGACAGTCACAGCCAGATTTGCTGCATCACTTGATGCTGCATCACTTGATGCAGCAAATCTGGCTGTGACGGTCCCACCTGATGACGGAGACTTGTGTTGCCTCCGAAACGTCGTGATTTTTATTATTTTATTTTTTTATTAATTTTAATTGAATTTTTTACCTACAAGACTTTACCGAAAGAACTAAGAGTATGAATCCTTGCAGTCACGAAAGCTTCAAATCTCGAATTATGACTGCACGGTATTCTTGTTTAGTTGAGCAAGCACCTCAACTCGATACAGTCACATTTGCGAGTGTGATTTGTACCTTGGATCATTGTCCATGTATCGATAGTTCAATGTCAATGTGCGATGTTATTGAGGGACTGTGCCTACTTGGTGTCGTCTGGGACTATTCTGCCGTTGTTTTTGTTGCCTTGCCCCAAATCTTTAATTCATGATCTAATTAGTTATCGTGACTTGCTTACCATTTTCTTTATTTTGTACTCCTATCGTTTTTTTTTCAAACTCATAATACATTTATTGATTGCTGTTGTAAATTACGGACCCGCCCACAATGGATATCTGTGGGAAAAAAAAGAGATGAATAGCTCCTAGCAGTAGTCTAAATAAAGATTCTGATTCTGAACTGGCGGAAGAGACGGTGACACGTGTGCCCGTGCTTCGTTGAGCAGCACCCCCATCCGCTCGTTGCGATTGGTAATTGCTGCTTCCTGACCGCATGCGTGTTCACTTTTTCTCGGGATGTTCCTCATCATTAACATAATATCTCTCGTTTTGGAGGTGGTGGGGGAGGGGGTGGTTGAACACTCAAGGATACGGCTCAAGACAGCACGCGTGATCCTTGCCAGTCAGCGAGGCCGTGCCGGGTAAATAATAAAAATGAGATTTAATGTATATTGCATCATCAATATTTAAGCAGCAGTTATATGGCCTCTGTCTTCACTCAGAAAGGGAGAGAGGAAGAGATAGCATCCAGCCTTGTAAAGCGCTTTATTTATTTAAGTTATCAGCGCTTATTTATTTATCTGCTTCCGGGTACGTACCATAAAAAAATAAAGATGCCAATTATAGACTTAGGAAAGCCTCGCTGAATGTCAAGCAATTTTTCGTTGTTTCAGGAGGCACCTGCATTTGCGACGATTGGCCAATTCCACCAACGAGCATTTGGCATTTTGTATGCAGCTGGAGTATCCGGAGAAACGCGACCAAACATACGAGGGCATGATCAAAAATCATTATCATCGTGATGATAATCGCTCCACTCAGATGGATTCAATCCACAGGTAGACCCGACAAGTCTAATGTATTTGTCGACTGGAGCCATCGCTGTACGGACACGTTCTGGCAACCTTTGCGGCCTCATCCCTTACCACACCAACGCCCTCGTGGCTGTCCAGCCAAGCGCTGGCCAAGACCCTTCCCCGCTTAGCTTCTGGGATCGTGGCGGCGGGGGGGGGGGGGGGGTCGTGGTTTGATAGGTGAATTAGATTCACTGCACCCCGTGTGAATGCAGATGCAGATCAACGGACGAGTGACGACATTTATTGAATTAATTCACGAGCTGAAGCACGGGGGGGGGGGGAGGTGTGGGGCTTGTGGCTGTGTCTGTGGCGGTTCCTGCACTGCCCCATAAACCTGAGTTCGACTCCCCTGGTCACGGCTCAAACTCAGCGGTGGTACGACATCTCGTTCGCATCTTCGTCGCCCGCCTTCGTCCAACAGTGGCTTGACGAAGGGCGGTCAATGATTTTAGCTGAATGGGAGCATCCACTGCAAAGTAAAACAAAGAAATAATAACAGCAGCAACAACAACAGCAACTGTCGAGATATCCATCACGCGTTGTTTTTGTTGTTGTTTGAACCACCACATTTGGAGGAAGCTGCAAATCCGATGCCAGAGTCGGTGCGGAGCGAGGAGTTTCAGAGGAGCCTCATTCGGGCCACCCTCCCCAGTTCTATCGCGCACCCTTTCTTTTGTGTTAAACGCGCAACAGAGTCGTCACTCCACCGCACGTCTATGGCCTCGTGGGAGAGAGCGAGCGCGCACGCGGTTGCGTGGACTAACAACCCTGCGCGATCAGGGACGCACTTTGCGCTGGCATCAGACACAGCGGTCGAGTTTGCAGCATTGAGCCATTTTGCCGGGGAATGCAACGTGGCAGGCACGTGATCCGCTTCGCCACGAGACTGGGATCGCGCGCGCCCCTCCGCTCGCTGTCTCTCCTCCCTCTCCTTTTTTTTACGATCAGTGGAAACAAGAAGATGCTCGGTGTATTCGGCACTTTGCTTCGTTCATCATTTCGTAATTTTTTAAAAAATAACTTAGCTTTATGTAAACCCCCACCTCTCGCTCACTTTCTCGCTCACTCACTCTCTCTGTCACTCTCTCGCTCACTCTCTCTCCTCTGTCTCTCTCTCTCCTCTCTATTTTTTTACGATCAGTGGAAACAAGAAGATGCTCAGTGTATTCGGCACTTTGCTTCGTTCATCATTTCGTAATTTTTTTAAAAATAACTTAGCTTTATGTAAACCCCCACCTCTCGCTCACTTTCTCGCTCACTCACTCTCTCTGTCACTCTCTCGCTCACTCTCTCTCCTCTGTCTCTCTCTCTCCTCTCTCTTTTTTTACGATCAGTGGAAACAAGAAGATGCTCAGTGTATTCGGCACTTTGCTTCGTTCATCATTTCGTAATTTTTTTAAAATAACTTTGCTTTATGTAAACCCCCACCTCTGGCTCACTCTCTCGCTCACTCTCTCCCTCCTCTCTCTTTTTATTTTATTCTTGAAAGTTTTATTTTTCCAACTACAGAAAAGGAATTGCAGGAGTTTCCATTTAAAATGAACAAAAACATATTGGTCAGTGTTTAGGAGAAATGCCTCAATTCGGAAAAGAATGTAAGCAAACCCACGGATAAGGCACAGAGTATACATATTTATCTCCGCTCTCTCTCTCTCCCTCTCTTTTTATTATTTTTTACGATCAGAGGAAACAAGACGATGCTCGGTATAGTCGGCACTTTGCTTCGTTCATCATTTCGTTTTTTTTTCAATGCTTTGCTTTATGTGCCCCCCCCCCCCTTTTAATGAAATATTTCACGCTCTGCTCTCCTCCTTCTTACTCCCCTTCCCTCTCTCTCTATACCTCCTCTCTCTACCCGCCTCTCCCTACTCTATGTCTATGTTCCCCCTGTTTTCTATGTAATATTTGTAATAGTTTTTTTTACTACGACAAGTGCTGCTTCTGCACCCAGCCTCTCTCTCTCTCTCTCGTGCGCGACTGTCGTGGTGGGCGTCGCTGTGTCGGGCGGCGGATTTTTAACACTTCTCTGATCTTTTTGAAACACCCCACGAGCAATATTCGGTTATACAAATTACACCTCGCAATCCGCAGAGGAGGTTGCAGCAAGGAGTTCAGGGTAGTATCCCACATTCTGTGTGTGTGTGTGTGCAAGCGTGCTGTTCTGCACTGGTTGATAGAGCACCATTAATTATGGAGCACCACTGCACTATAGAACCATCGTATTAATATTTCTTCCAACTTATTCCAGCTCTGATCAACAACGGTGTGAAATGTCTGTGAGGAGTGGGAGTGCAGTGGTTAGCGCGCTGCGCTAGGAACCCGGCGACGCAGGTTCAATTCCCGCTCGCGTCTAACAACAGTGGTGAATGTTTGAAACCGGTACTGGGCCTCCCCTAGATGGGCTCAGCCTTAAACGAGTGCGGACAAAGGTGGCTGGGCGTGGTGTTGGCCAGCCACCACGTCTTCATGTGCCGTTCCGGCCTTCACAAGTGATAGTGGCACTTGCCCTATCAGTCTCTTGAAGGCTACACTGGGATTTTTTTAAATTTGTCTTTGTATTGAATCAGGGGGTCACAGCACGGAATTGACACCGGTCAGATCCTGGGTTTGAATTCTCAACAGTCGCTCGAAAATTATTAAACGAGGTTCTCAAGTGCAGTGGCGTTGACTGCCCACGATCTTATCAACAACGACTGTGAGATAGAAACATCCTATCAGTACTCCCCCCCTCCCCCATCTTATTACAGCTCTAATCAACAAACACTCTGACGTATGGCAAGTCTGTGCAAATCACACGTCCAAGTTTAAGCCTGCGAGCCGTGCGAAAGCTTAGGGAGTTAGCCGCGACGAAGACCGCTCAGTCCGCCGTAGAGCGGACGTTCGGTGCAGCTATTCGCGATAGGGTTCCATTGTCTGTTCTAGATTTGAAGCTTTCGTGACTGCAAGGATTCATATTCTTAGGTTTTTTCGGTCAAGTCACGTAGATAAAAAAAATGTAATTTAATAAAAGTAAAATAAAAATAAAATAAAAATCACAACGTTTCGGAGGCAACGCAAGCTTCCGTCTTCAGGTGGAACCGTCACAGCACGATTTCTGTATCAAGTAAGAGAAATTCCAAGAAACAGTATTTGTATATATACTGGTTGAGGGTGGGAGGAGCCAAGGTAGGCCCTGAATATTATTTTTGTGAGGTTCGGTGCGGCTGAAGCCCGCTGTTAGGAATGAGCCTTTGTTGTGTAAACTAGGTGCGGCTGATGTAAAGGTGCGTGTAAATAGTACTTGGCTGGTTCGGGTGGACGTAGTCACCCTTTAACCATCCACTTGTGGAGGAGCTATTTCCCGGCAACCAGTTGCTGTTCTGCAGTATTTGATGGAGCACCACTGCACAATAGAACCATCGTATTCACATTTTTCCCAATGTATTCCATCTCTTATCAACAACCAATGAGCAATAGAACCCAATAGAATCATCGTGTTAATATTTTTCCCAATTTATTCCATCTCTGATCAGCAACCACTGCACAATAGAACCATCCTATTAATATTTTTCCCCTACCAATTTATTCCATCTCACTCTTTGTAGGCCACGACACGGTGACAGCGCCCCCACCGTGAAGTTATCTGACACAAAGGGACGGCTGCACTTGCCACCCGTAAAAGTCCCGAATATTAAAAAGAAAAAAAATACCATATCGTGACGCGATGCCTATAGTACAATTGGGTAGGTAATGGTGGAAATTAAATAAATAAGGCTAAAGATTATGCCTCCCTTAAGAAAGAGTATTGTACCATCATTATCATTATCCCCCTCTTCTTGGTTCTTTCGGTAAAGTCACGTAGAAGATAAATAATAAAATAACAAAAATAAAACATAATAAAATACAATTCTCACGACATTTCGGCCACAACGCAAGCAGCCATCCTCAGGTGAAGAACAGGTCTGCGTTGTGGCCGAAACGTCGTGAGAATTGTATTTTATAATGTTTAATTTTTATTATTTTATTATTTCCCTTCTACGTGACTTTACCGAAAGCACCAAGAAGATGAATCCCTGCAGTCACGAAAGCTTTAAATCGATATTGATATCCCCTTGTCAGTAAATTGGTGGAGATAGCCTCCCCATCCCGTGTCAGTCAAGGGGTTTTTTCTGACCATACTTCACCACGCTGGTCAGTGCAGGTTGGCTAAGGTTGTCCGCCTGGGCGCGACCGGTTCAGATATAATTCTCCACCGATTTTACGATAAAACTAAACGATAATTATTTACCAGGTAAGGCACACTGAGCTATATCGCTCTTTTACTGGTAGGAACCTCCTGGTTACACCAGCCCACAGGGGATTATTCTGTCCGTCCGTCGTGCAGGGAGGGGCTGGGTGGTGAGAGAGGGGCTAGATAAGGAGGGGAGGGTGAGGAGGGGCTGGGTGGGGAGGGTGGGGAGTGGCTGGGAGGGGAGGGTGGGGAGGGGCTGGGTGGGGAGGGGCTGGTCACACCATGGTGCCCTTATAAAACTCAACGTTTAACCTACTCACGCCGGCCTGTGCCCACCCTCATAGTCGGGCATATTTGCGGAATACACCACGCCGCCGTTGACCCTGGCCATTGACCGAGCAACCCAACGTTCCTACCAGCTCCCTCAGCAGGACAATGTGTTAATAAGCCACCTGGCGATCACACATGATAGCTCAACGAAGTGGCTTGTCACGTGGAAATTTAGAGCAGACAAATCCTCTAGATGTGAAGGAAAAATCGGAGGACCCGGAGAAAAATCCACGCAACCACGTGAAGAACATTCAAACTCCAGATATGCAGGCGTCAGGATTGGGATCAATCCCACGACCTCCTGCATGCCAGGCGAGGTAGACAACATCTCGCCACCGTGGCGTCATCTAGCCGTGGCCGGAAATCAAACTCAGCTCGTGAGGCTCATAGTGGAGCGCGAGAACCACTGCGCCACCTCACCCGTGTCACCCCTCCTGCGTCACCCCTCCTGTGTCACCCCACCTCCGTCACCCCTCCTGTGTCACCGAACCGCTGTCGCCGTTCCCCCCACTACTTCCTTCCGAATGAGTAGCTGTTAATGAGCTTGCATTAACCCGTTCGCTTGTGGTAAAAACAAAAACGAAATCTCACCACAATCTTTGTTCTGAAGCCACTCCCCAACCTGCCACCAAACAGTTGCTCGCGAATGCCAGCGGTCTATTGGTACCCACACAGCGAAATGTTTTGTTGGTCTCTGTGCGCGTTGCAAGCTGTCACCGCTCACAGCTGGGATGCAGTAGCCGCCGCGGGGGTGGGGCTGTGAACGCAAAACTGCAAGACGGCTGAAATAATAATAATAACCTTCCCTCATTTGCAAAACAAAAATTAATGAATTTGAAGCTGGCATGGCAGGGGCGACGAGAACACACTGCACCCAACGGACGCAAAATTTTTTTTTCAGAAGAGCCTCCAAAGTCCCCCATCCCACCACCGCGTGGTCCGTCTCCGAGAGGGGTGACAGACGCCTGCGGCACGGGGCAAAGGGGCAAATGCCACCGAGTTCAGAAGGGAACGTGGTCGCGGGTCAAAGCGTTCTAAAGTGAAACAGCCGCGCTAATGTATCGTTGTGCATTGGACAGGTCGCCACGCAAACTGCAGGAGGTGGGGGGGGGGGTGTGTCCGAGCACCGCAACCGCGCGGCAGAGAAGCTTCGGTTGAATCGCTCGGGCTCGCACGCCGGAAATGAAACCAGGTGAACTAGGAATGAATGCCCGATGCTCTTGGCCAGGTTAGCCACGATCAGCTGAGCTTAGGTTGCTCCTCTTGCGGTCCCTGTGGAGCGTAAGGCCGCAACAAGCCCATGCCATGTTGCAACTATGATTGCAACAACAACAACAACATTTTGCAAATAAATCGAATTAATCGTCAAGCTGCTGTGGTTTTATGGATCGCATACCGCATTCGCAATCGAAACGTCTCCGGTTCGATTATATTTACGCGAACTCACCTAAAAAAACCTGTATTATGGACAAGATGCTCTTGTTCACTGGTGACTCGGCTGGCAGACAACATCAAAGCATTCCACAATTACAGATTGAACTAAAATAAATAAACCAAATGACAGCAATAATGTTGTTCAACATTTAAATTCCATTTCAAGGATTAAATGAGGACAGAGATGGCGGAATGGAGATGCCAAGAGACGAGATTGGGTGGTTCCAAACACTTTGGAGCAGCAGCTAAATGAAACGCTTTTGATCCGAATTGCGTGCGAAATGTGGAATGTTCGGAATTACCGCACCTATCGGTACGCGCGTGCGACTCTGATTGGCCAGTGGCAGCTGTCTCCCCCAGCGGCAAGGCCCGGGAGTAAAGAGGCAAAGGCGCAGCCCTGCAATTGCTTGCTCACGCCACTGCTAGCGGAAGGGGACCTCCACTGATCTACGCTGAGCGAACGGGTCGGCAGGGGTGGGGCTTAGCCAGGCGTTATCCCACCACACCACGACCCGCTGATCCATGATAATAGTATCCATGATAATGCGAGCGAGCGGACAGTGGCAGGGTCATTTGATAAACTTGCTCCATTCATTCAACTCCCTCGCTGGGAGACTGAACTGAGACTCAAGCGTGCTGCTTAACATCACAACACGCGTAAGATGACAAACAAGACAACATACAAATGCCCCCCGTATAGCCTTGGCAGGCTCATGGAGAAAGTGCTGTGAGCGAGCACCTATGAAGGCCGGCACGGCACACGAGGTGGGGCGAGGGGGGTTGGAGAGCACTACGCCCGGTTGCTTCCGTCTCATTAGTGAGGATGTTTTTACGCATCGCACCAGCTACTCATTTGAGTATTTGCCCTAACAGCCTATTAAAGCTCGGATGGGGGATATTTGTCTTTGAGTGGGGAACAGAACCCGGCTACCCGAGTTCAATTCCCCCATCACCGTCAACACCAGTGACGATTGTCTAAACCGGTCCCGGGCTTCCCCTAGGTCGACTCAGCCTCAAATAAGTACCTGGTGTGTGGTAAACGTCGCAACTGGGGAAACAAAGGCGGCCGGGCGTGGTGCTGGCCACCTACCACCTCCTGGTGTTCCGCGCCGGTCTTCATCCGTGCTCGCTAACAGCACCTGCCCCACAAGTCTGTTACAACTATATGGGGGATCGTTGTCAGATGTGGGGAGAAGTGCGCGCAGTGGTTCGTGTCCTGCACTCGAGCAAGAAGAGTTCAATTCCCGCTCGGGATAAAATAATCGGCAAGTGGTATTTGAAGTTGTCCTAGGGCTACCCCCAGGGTTGACTCAGCCTTAAATGAGCATCTTATGTAATGGGACAGACGTTAGCATTGACGGGACAAAAGGCGAGCTGGGCCCTGGTAGCCCCAAGCGCATCATCTTCATGCCTCTAGCAAACGGCTGTAATAATACACATTTATAAACAAGTGCAGCTTCACAATATTATCTCTGTGCACACACACACTCACAATGCTTGCAGCTAGGGCATTTGTATATTTTCAGTCGAATTCCCCCCCCCCCCCCCTTCATCGCTGTCCAAATAGAATCTCTGCCACCTAATAAAGAGACGCGCAAAGGGAGACGCTGGAGGACGTTTACTCAAACCAATAATTTGCGTGGACCATGAAACACTGGAATCCCACGACGTTGCTTTCGCAAATGTGGGGCCATTGCTTCGCCGGGTTAACGGCGGACGTGCGAGAAGTATGAGCCAATTACGCAATCGGTTTATGTCCCATTCCCGAAATGTCCGGCCAAACTCCACCTTTGACTGAGAGAGACGAAGTGACGTCACTGGGCCAATCGCCTCCACGAAACGACGCTCCGTTGTCTTTGGCAGATCGCAATGAGAATATTTATCTTATTGCTGGAGAAATGCGATGATCTACAAAGCTTAAAATCACGGATGTCCAGTCGGATGAGGTTGAGAAAGTTACAGCAAAAAATAATGCAAAGCACAAGATCGGAGTGCAAATTATAGCCAAGATAAACAAATCAATCCTGATTTGAAGCTTTCGTGACTGCAGGAATACATACTATTTGCTTCTTTCTGTAAAGTCACGTAGGTAGAAAAAATAAAACAAAATAAAAATTAATTATTTTATAATTATTTTTTTACTTTATAATTATTTTTATTTCGTGTTATTTTTCTATCTACGTGACTTTACCGAAATAACTAAAGAGTATGCAACCAAATCACTGAAAATATATGCAAATAAACTAAGCTATTACTTTTATCTTACTTGGCAAGGCCCACTAATATGAGAACCGTCGCTATTGTGTGTGTGTGTACAGACAACAATCACTCCCCCCCCCCCTGCCACCACTAGTGATTCAATGATTTGTTTTTCTTCTGGATCGTGATGAGATATTTTTTTAAACACTTTTGTTGTACGCCGCGGCCTCTCGCGGCTGCAGGGCTTCACGCCAACCCGTGTGCCGCAGTGTAAAGCAGACGCGGCAGATTCTTGCAAACGTGCGGCGCATCGCGAGCTCGAAGAATCGGCACTGGTCGACACATCGGTCCACCCGCAGTTTGTTAACAGGCAGAGTGCTCGCCACAAATGAACCACAACGTAGAACTTCACGCCACCTCCACTGATCCCGTCAAGGCCGTCACGCCAACTCCGCTCATGGTCGCAGCGGCGGCTTTTGTGACTCGCTCATCGCAACAAAGACGGCGGTCACCGCATCGGATGCGCTTCTGAGGCCGTCTGGAACGCTCTCCCCCTTCCGATGTTCGGAAGCCGCTGAGGTTATACACTTTTAAATCGTCGGCATTGAAAACTAATTTCTTTAAAACCGCACTTTGTGTTTAGCTTGTTGTCCTTCCCCCCGCAGCTCCGATTGGCACGGTTGGCGACGTACGGTGCGAAAAAAGTCCTGCACATGACCACACCGTGCATACATACAAACACACAATGACAAATTAGTTGAGCATAGTCGCAAGAACCTTGCGTTGCGATATCGCACATGTGGCGACGCGTGTCGGAGCACGATCCGTTTGTCAATCCTCTGCAGAATTCCTACACGCCGTGTCAGTCACGTAGGGGGGGGGGGTGTTTTCCCATACTTCACCGCGCTGGTCAAGGTGGGTTGGTGAGTGGGGGGGGGGGGGGCGAATACCGGTACAGATATTATTCGCCACTGATGTTAGCCGCGGCCGGTAATCAAAGTCATCGTGCTAAGAATTGCACCGTTCACACAACAACGCACTTAATATACCTATTATTATTACTACATGTTTTAATCATCATACGCGGGTATCGCAAGATGAAGAATCGATATCACTTGATGCATCGATGCACGGTTACCGCTCGCTCACTCCTTAATCGCGACGCGACGTGATACGCACGGGCGTGTGTGTGTGCACGTGTGTGTGTGTGCGTGTGCACGTGTGTGTGTGCACGTGTATGTGTGCGTGTGCACTTGTGTGTGTGTGTGTACGTGTATGTGTGCGTGTGTGTGTGTGCACGTGTGTGTGCGTGTGTGTGTGTGCACGTGTGTGTGTGCGTGTGTGTGTGCGCGCGTGTGTGTGCGCGCGTGTGTGTGTGCGCGCGCACTTGTGTGTGTGAGCGCGCGTGTTTGTGCGCGCGTGTGTGTGTGTGCACGTGTGTGTGCACGTGTATGTGTGCGTGTGCACTTGTGTGTGTGTGCGCGTGCGTGTGTGTGCGCGCGCGTGTGTGTGCGCGCGTGTGTGTATGTGCGCGTGTGTGTGCGTATGTGTGTGCGCGCGTGTGTGTGTTCGTGTGCGCGTGTGCGCGTGTGTGTGTGTACGCACGGGCGTGTGTGTGTGTGTGTGCACGTGTGTGTGCGTGTGTGTGTGCACGTGTGTGTGTGTGCACGTGTGTGTGCACGTGTGTGTGTGTACGCGCGTGTGTGTGCGCGCGTGTGTGTGTGTGTGCGCGTGTGCGCGTGTGTGTGTGTGTGTTCGTGCGCGCACATGCGCACACGCGTGCCCACAAAAGCCGGCCACGTGCATGTAGGGACATGCAGAGAGGTCCCCCTCTGGGCGATGACTCGCATCTCAATTAAGGAAAGCAGCGTAACATCTCGTCGTCTCAGAGGCATTCGCGTGCGGGTATGAACCGTGCAGGAACGTGAGTAGCAGCAGCAGCGTCAGCCAGCCCACGTGTCTGCTCTGCCTCCACACCGCCGCCACCACCACCGCCGTTGCCTCCTTAACATCACTACCGCCACAAAATAAGACAAAGATCCCCCTAGTAGCCTTAACAGACTGTTGGGGCAAGTGCTGTTAGCGAGCACCGATGAAGGCCGGCACAGCACACGGGGGAGGAGGAGGAGGAGGTGGTGGGTGGGGTGGGTCGGGTGGGTGGGTGGCCAACACCACGCCCGGCCGCCTTTGTCTCCCCAGTGGCGACGCTTACACATTGCACCAGATGCTCATTTGAGGCTAAGTAGACCTACACACACACACGAGCACGCAGAGGTGAAGTGGGATTTTCAGCTCCAGGTGCAGTGCGGAATACATCACTCTCTGTCGTCGGGTGTTTAAACATTCACGTGGTGCTGGGAGGGAGGCGCATATTGACGTTATGCAATTTACATTAAAGGCATCTGTTGATTGACAAGCGTGGCAAGATGGACTGCACGTATCCCCAGAGAAATATGAGCGCAATCTAAAATACACACGGATGCATATGTATGTACGTGTATGTGTGTACATACGTATACATATTAAACATACAGAGATCCCTTGTATAGCCTTAACATAATGTTTGGACCGTTTGCGAACAGGTATTTATGCCGAATCGGCACCGGAGGGGGAGGTGTGGACAGGATCACGCCCGGCCGCCTTTATATTCCTAGTGGCGATGTTTTATACGTAACACCAGGCACTCATTTAAGGCTGAGTCGACCTAGAGGACGCCAAGGCCTGGTTCAGATGATGGTCACTGATGTTGGCCGTGAGCGGGAATCGAACTCGTGTCCCCGGGGTCGTAACGCAACGCGCTAACCGCTACACTACCGCTCCCCACTTTGAGCAAATGCAAAGATCCCCCGTGTGGCCTTAACAGACTGTTGGGACAAGTGCTGTGAGGGAGCACCTACACACACACTAAAACTAATGCATGCGTGCATGATCACAGCTACACACACGCATGCTCGTATACACAGACACGCACACACACGGATGTAGCACACAAGCGTTCAGCCTTGTACAGACCACTAGCTTAAACGAACTGTGTTGTCATATTATCATTTAGGCCACCATCTCAAATATGTAATAAAATGTGGCCGTCCCAGCAGACAACAGCGAAACAAAGACACACAAATGTCGACCAGATTCATCCTCATTAGGACTCATCAGCATAGTACAATCATCAATGATCCTTGCTGTCATATGCCTCTGGGAGCATCGTATATGGATAGGGCTTGTATCCTCGGCACTGTGGGGACACGTTAGCTTTCCATTAGCTTGCCAACAATAATCCAAATCTCTAAATACCCTAAGAGGTTTCTCACCATTTACAGATTTGAATTAAACATGCACTCATTTACAAAGACAAAGATCCCCCCTATAGCATTTACAGACTGTTGGGGCAAGTGCTGTTAGCGAGCACCTATGAAGGCCGGAACGGCACAGGAGGGGGTGGGTGGCCAGCACCACGCCCGACCGCCTTTGTCTCTCCAGTGGCAATGTTTGCACACCGCATCAGGTACTCATTTGAGGCTGAGTCGAGCTAGGGGAGGCCCAGGAATGGTTCAGATAATCGTCACTGGTGTTGGTCGTGAGCGAGAATTGAATTCGCGTCGTTGGGTTCATAGCGCATCGTAGCGCTAACCGCTACAACAACCGTCATTCGCCACTAAGTGGCGGTGACGTCACCACGACGCTTGTGCCAGGCCATGTGCACCTTGAGGCCACGTGAAGTGTCGAACGCCCGCTGGCAGGAGGTCACGGGGCAGACCCAGCAGGTGCCACGGGTCGACTGACCGAGATGACCGAGATGACTGGCTGATGCGCCACCTGTGCCCCCTACTGTACCAACTTGCTGTGCTTTAGCCACCCGGCGCTCCGCTCGTTGTTGTGAGCGTCGCTCCTCCGCCCTCCGTTGTTGTTGGAGGGCGACTGCCTCCAACTGCCCAGTAGCGTCCTTCACGAGCCTCCTCCACTGAGGCCGATCTTGACACCGCTGGTACCAGTCATCGGCAAGTCCACTCAGCTCCACGTCCTCCTGTACCACATCACTCCATCTCTTCTCTAGCCCGTGCCGCGCCCGTTTAGCCCCCTCGATCCGGCCGAACAAAAGCTGTTTAGGCATGCTAACCGCTACACACACAGACACACACTCATGCTCACACACACTCACCTACACGTGCATAAGCACACATGTTCGTGCTGCACATACATCGGCGAGCTCTTACAAGCTTTGGAAATATTGTTGGTGAGATTTAAATCGTAAATCATTTCATTCCTCACTCATGGCTCCCCACGTCTCACGAAGTCACATGACCCAGCAGCAAGGAGCGGGCAATTCGGTGGAGGGGGGAGAGGCACATTATCATGCACCACAGAAATGACCCTGAACGTCTCATGGGATCTCGAAGGCTAAGCAGGCTTGAGTCTGGCTAGTGTTTGAATGGGCCACCACCGGGGTGTTGGAGACGATCGGGCGACGGGAGTGGTGGGAAGCAGATGGCAGCGCTGATTGTCTTCTCGCTCGTTCGCCACGCGTGGTGAGGTTTTCTCCACGTTCTCCGGTTTCCTCCAACGAAGCCACGGTGGCTAGGAGATGTTACCGCCCTCGCCTGGTATGCAGGAGGTCGTGGGATCGATCCCGATCTTGACGCCTGCTGTGTATGTGGAGTTTGCGTGTCTCTCTCCCCGTGATCGCGTAGATTTTTCTCGGGTCGTCCGGGTTCTCCCTCCACATTTAGAAAAGTGCATTTAGCATATTTGGTTGCTAAATATTTCCACGTAATAAGCCACTTCGTTGAGCTATCATTTCGCGGCCAGCTCGCTTCTGAAAAATGAGCTATATTTGCTCAGCGGGCTTTTGCCTTGCAGGTAAAGTTAAGAAGCAAAACTCTCACGTATGGCTTTTCCGTCAAACAACCCAACGTTGGACGCTTGCAACAGAGCCACGCGATTTAACGAGAGGCTCTGGCTGTACAATTGTCGTCGTCGGTAATTAATTCAAGGTGGGGAGAAACAACGTCGTGGTTCGCCGCCTTGTGCGGTGGTGACGCACGCCCTGCGACCCAGCGCTGTGGAGGCAGCGAGGGTTGGTGAATCTCACAGACGTTGCCAAACTCACTTGCCTGCGGGCGTTGTATGGGTCGCTTCTACCCCTCGCACGCCAGCAGAAGGCGGTACGGCAACAAGCGCGGACTCCCCACCTGCTCCGTCTGTGTGGGGGATGGAGTGGTCCCCCCCTTCCCCACACACGCGTGGGGGTTTTCTCTGGGTGCTTCCGTTTCCTCCCGCACGTAAACGCTCGTTAATTGGCCGATAACACCTCTCTATATATATAGAGAGAGGATCGCAGAACTTGGGCAATTGTTGTTGCCTTCCTGATTATCTGTGGTTCCCCCTCGCGTCTAGTTGAGTTGTTCTTTCTTCGCTAATCATCTCTGCTGTGCGTGTTACAAGTTGACATTCATAATCATTATTATTACTATGACCCTACACTGAGGTCAGTTGGAATCCCAGCCAGAGGTAACAGAAGTGGGGAAGTGACAGATGAACCGGTCCTGCGATGGCCAGTGTAATCGATTACACTATATTTGCGGAATACACCACGCCGCCGTTGACCCTGGCCATTGACCGAGCAACCCAACGTTCCTACCAGCTCCCTCTGCAGGAATGTGTTTATCCTGGATAGTAAGTGTTATTTTCTTATTGCCTATACCTCGAACGTATAGAAAAATGGTTTTTATTTCCCACAAACTTTGCTTTTGTGACCAGGACTTTACGTGAAAAAATTACACAAATGCACACGTTTTCTCATTGAAAATTGGTACATTTCAAAATACCGCTGTCCTGGTCACAAAAGCACACTTTGTTGGGAATAATAGCCATTTTCTGTACTTTTGAGGCATAAGCAATTCGTAAATAACACTTACTAACCAGGAACAAAAAATAAATAAAATTCTTACACAGTGTTATTAATGGGGTGGATTATTAACTTTCTTTTGTGTCCTGGTCACTAAAGCAAAGTTTGTGGGGAGTAATAATAGCCATGCTCTATACTTTTGAGGCATAAGCAATTGGAAAATAACACTTACTGCCTAGGAACAAAAAATATATTTTCTTGTTACACAGTGTTATTACATTTCATAACGTAAGTCTGATTATTCTTTGGGTCTTTCGGTAAAATCACGTAGATAGAAAGAATGATAACAATAAAATGACACTAAAAATTGTAATTTTTTTCTATCAACGTGACTTAACGGAAAGACCCAAAGAATTTGAATTCCTGCAGTCACGAAAGCTTTAAGTCAAGATGTAGGTATGATTCTTGTATTTTATCAGTTGAGAAACGAAATTTGGCACTAGACAAAGACAAAGATCCCCCGTGTAGGCTATACAGGCTGCTGGGGCATGTGCCTTGAGCGAGCACACAGGACGGCCAGCAGAACACACCATTCCCGGCCGCCTTTGTCTCCCCAGTGCTGATCTTTTTGCATCACATCATCGACTCGCTAAAGGCGACATTGACCACAGAGAGACCCAGGACCGGTTCGCCGGGTTTGCAGCGCAGGGCGCCAACCATCACCACCCCCGCTGCACACAGCAGACAAAGATCCCCTGTATAGCCTGAACAGACTGTTCGGACAAGCGCTATTCGTGAGTAGTATCCTTTGAAGTCCAGCACGGCACACAAAGAGACGCGCAAAGACAGTCACACACAAACAGACACAATATATTCCCATTAGCCGGCAGTGAGGCTGGTAAGACGCAAATGTTCTTCAAGCCCTTAGTGGCCAGTGCTCCACGTGTATGAGAACGGAGGGTGGGGCGGAGATGGTGGTGGTTGGGGCAGCAGACAAGCGTGAACGCACCCTCACATGCCCTGTGAAACGCGGTGTGTGTATAATACATTGTTGCAGAGCGGTGTTTTTCCAACGGTAAGATGAAACAAATTATACGGCTGAGATAAATTCGAGATGGCGGCGTAGATTTGCAGACCCCCCCCCCCCCAACCATCAGCGCCCCCCCCCCTCCCCCGAACAAAAACCCATCTAGCCCGATAGGGCGAGCAGGCTGCCTCTGATACCGGGCTGATAATTGCGTGGGGAGAAGACATTTCCAAGCCCGGTGGAGGAATGGTCCCCAGTGGCGTCCTGGCAGGGGGCAGGGTGAGAGAGAAGCGAGAGAGAGAGGGGGAGAGAAAGAGAGAGGGGGGGGGCGGTATATGGGGGGGGGGGGAGTGGTGGTTTTTTCCGGATTCCTGGTATGGAGGGAACGATGCGAGTTTAAAATCTCCAAGCCCTACCCGGCCCCGACCCGGCCCCGTTGCACAGGCCACTGTCGGAGCGAGCGATGTCCGACGTTTCGCTCCACGTGCTGAGGAAGAAGAAAAGGAGGAGGAGGAAGCTGAAGACGAGGAAGGTCCCGGTAATCTGAATGTATCTCAAGACGGACGGATACCGAGTGAATAACAGGGAGACAGATGAGTCGACGACCAGACAGGCAGGCAGACGGAGAGAGATGGACAGATGCACGGCTGGAAGGAACGCAACACTTGTGGAATCTACACGGCACCGACATGGAATTATATCTCCAGACGGAAGGACGTACAGACAGCCGGACAGACAGTCACGTGGGCAATGACGCGCAAAGTTTCACTTCGCGTGCTTAACAAGAAGCTCCAGGCACACGGGCCGAAACGTCGGACGTCGGAGAGCGAGGAGCGCTGTTGCGACCGCCGCTAAGCGCACTGCGAATTCCACGAAGACGCTGAACATCGATCGGTCCTCGCGGGCTCCCGAGGGAAAGTGGGGGGGGGGGGGGGTGCCCATGATTTTCTTAAACAAAGTAAATAAATGTTGAGTTCGAGAGATTAAGGTAGATCAGCAATGGATTTAAATTCAGGTGGAGTTGCAAATGGAATGAGAATTGAAAAATGAAAAACGCCATGCCCACATCTAAGCTCCGCTTAAAGGTGGAGGTTGCTGAATGGGATTTGTGCTGCTTACCGAGGTGTGATTACAGACTGGGCGAGTCAAGCTCTTAAAATCACATTTGGTAATTTTCCCTGCTGCCTTATACAGATAAGACGCAAAAATCAACAAGACAGCGATACAGACTGACCGACTCAGGGGGGGGGGGGGGGTAGGGGGGGTAGGCCGGGAGATAGACAGGGAAAGGCGAGGTGACGGACGTTCACATGGACAGAGGTGCAGATGGACAGTTGGTTAGAATGAGAAGACGAGTACATCTTCTTGGTTCTTTCGGTAAAGTCACGTAGCTCTGTCTTCACCCGAGGACGGCTGCTTGTGTTGTGGCCGAAACGTCGTGAGAATTTTATTTTATTATGTTTTATTTTTATTATTTTATTATTTCTCTTCTACGTGAATTTACCGAAAGAACCAAGAAGATGAATCCCTGCAGTCACGAAAGCTTTAAATCGAAATTTACAATTTGGATGTTCTATAGCATCCAAATGCTACTGCGCACTGCCAGATGGACAGATGCCTGGTTGGAATGAATTTCAATACCATGTTGGATTCATACAAGTGCGTCTCTGCACGCAAGGGCGGACTTGAGAGATAGTTGGACGGCTCGACGGACAGGCAGACAAAAGAGACACCCGACTGGAAAGAACACACCGCAAATACAATCTCGAATCACCCAGCTTCCAAACGCAACCGCAACTTAAGGCGAAAGGACGTACGCGCCGACAAACGCACACAGATGGATTTATGACAGGTTGGCAGATTGGTACATTGCTTTGTGTGTGTGTGTGTATGAAATGCTGCAGGTGATAAACAATGTGGCATTAAAGTGAAGGCACCAGAAGCTGTTTTCAGCAGCCACACGGAGCGTGCGCGGCAATGCGATGTCTTGGCATCCTCAATACCCCAGCCTCCGAATCCATCTGTTGACTCCCAAGACAACTCTGAACCACACACTAAGCTGCACACGCTGAACATTGCTTGCCGATTTCACCAGGGTACTGCTGCCGTTGTTCAAGGCACTCGAACGGCGTAATCGTGGTAATAGTCCCTTTCATTTTCAGCTGGAACGGTCCCGAACGCCGTCTCGGGAACGATTTTTGTCACGTAAAAAAATTCATCCCACCATATTGTCATCATTGATCACGAGGACATGTCCTCATTGTGACTCCGCATTACTGTAAACCCGCTCATAGTATTGTGTGAATATAGAGCGCAATGATATAGGATTGTTATTATTATGAGGCATACCGTGTATTGGTAGTGCCTTACGCCGTCAATCCCTACTCCGAGGCTGACTAACAGCGTTTCCCAAAAATATCGGGTGAGAGATGAAGCCTCAATAATGACGGCCCTTTGTTAATCTCGTCCGTGTCGGTCACTGGATGCTGCTGACCCACTTGACCACGCTGGTCAGTGCGAGTTGGTGAAACAAGGGGGGTGGGGGGGTGAGTGGAATAGCCCAGGATTGGTTCAGATACCACTGACTCTTGTTCGCCGACGGCTGGGGATCAAACGTAGGTTGCTCGGTTTCGCAGCGCGGTAACCGCTGCACCAACACCAGGCATCGTAAGAGGACACTAACCTAAACCGCATGACCTCAACTACTGTCCTCGTCGTCAGTCGGCCATGACCAATCCACTGCTGGATGAAGGCCTCACCAAGCTGTCGTGACGCCGTGCGGTGTTGCGATGTGGCAATCCGTGCAGCTGCTGCACGTGGATTGCTGCTGCAACTAACCCGTGCAATGCAGAGCACACGAGATGCAGACATGAATAATTTTCTCTCGTGCTATAGACTGCGATGGCAAATATCATTAGCGAGTGTCTATTAAGGCCAGTCTGGCACTTAACTTCAGCGGACACTCACGCACAGCACAGGAATAGACGTTTCCCTTCTTATTGGTTATTTCGGTAAAGTCTACGTGACTTTACCGAAAGAACCAAGAAGATGAATCCCTGCAGTCACGAAAGCTTTAAATCGAAGTTTTCCTTCTTCTTAAGCACAATGTTAATGCAGTGTTAATACCAATTCCTTACTTGTTTCTCGTTGTTTAATCAATATACTTTATTTACCTGTACGCGTACAGTATTTAAAAGCTTGCTTGGAACTACACTAAGACACAAAGAATAGCGCGCACTGATGGAGAGTCACGGTCGTGGATCGTGTTTGACACGGAGCACTTCTCGCCGGAGCATCTCAAGAGCGCTTTTGCGTCGCATTGAGTCTCAACGCGATTTGAGGGGGGGCACCCCCAGCAGCAGCTGTCCCTGTGAGCACGCGGTGACTCGCGCAAAAACGGGCATTAGTCTGCCATAGAGGGGGCGATGATTGCGATCACAGTGCAGTTTCCACATTGAGTTGGATTCGGATCAGGAAACACGAAAGCAAGCGGAGTTGTGCGATCACGTGACCGTTCCTGGGGGGGGGGGGGGGGGGGTGGTCGCGCGTGGACGAGATCGGTGACAGAATGGCAGCCAGAAAAGATCATCTCGCGCCCCCCCCCCCCCTCGAGAGTATTCCCACCGTGGAGATGCAGCGATGAGATGGAGTTCACGCACGAGGCAGAGATGGGTCGTGGTATCGCGCGATCGCAAGGAAATGCCAACGAGTGTCCCCCACCCCCATCCCCGGGGGGGGGGGGAGGGGTGGGGGGCAGTGGTGTGGGGGAGATTTATTTTATCCAGCAGTGGATATAACACGGGCCCGTGACGCTCGTGCGTTTGGAGGAACACGCAAAAACATTTTAAAAGGTCACGCATTACGAGCGCACGGAACGAACGTAAAGGATTGACATCGGTCCGCTCAAGTAAAAACCGCGCGCGGTGCGTCATGTAATATGCCGCTGGCTAAAAGGGAGCCGGCTGCCCTGCCAACGACGATCAGCGTCAAAATCTCGTAACTCGGATCACAGGTGCGGCTGACGTGCCCAGGTGAACGGCGACAGCGTCAGTGGCCCGTTCGATAGCGGGCCAACGTTTTGGGGTCTTCTTGTTTGTGTTAAACCAATTGCGGCGGAAGACATTGGCGCTCTTCCCGAGATGATTCAGCTTCCACGCTTCGAAAATCTGTTCACATCCTCCTCCACCCCCCCACCACACCAAACGCGTCGCCATTGCCCAGCGGCGGAACAGACGGCACAGGTGCGACCACGCGGCGCCGGGAGCGTGCCTCTGTTCCGCTGTCATCGTTACGGCCAAAGCAGCCGTCCGTTGTTGCTGGTCCCGCAGGAAAAGAGAGACAGAGAGAGGCAGGGAGTGGGAGGGAGGGAGATGGAGGGAGATGGAGGGAGGGAATGAGGGAAGGAGAGGGAGGGAGGGAGAGGGATGGAGAGAGATGGAGGGAGGGAATGAGGCAGGGAGAGGGAGGGAGAAAGACACACAGAGAGAGAGAGGGAAGGAGAGATACAGAGCGAGGGAGGGAGTGGAGAGGACAGGACGAGTGAGTCAAGGTGAGCGTGGCAGGTCAAGGCTGCCTTCCCTGGGTCGACAGACGCCTGGGGCGTGGGCGGGCGAGCGAGGTGTGGGCAGACGCCCTGGGCGAGGCGACAGGGGGGAGCGTGCGGGGCCAGGAGGTGAGGCCAGACGAGAGAGCCGTCTGCGGGACAACGACACCGTTGTTTTGGTTCTTTCGGTAAAGTCACGTAGAAGGGAAGTAATAAAATAATAAAAATGAAACATAATAAAATAATTCTCACGACGTTTCGGCCACAACGCAAGCAGCCGTCCTCAGGTGAAGACCAGGTCTGTCGGGGAGACAGCGTCTGAATACAAACCAGGTAATGAGGAAATCATTCAGACGCTGTCTCCCCGACAGACCTGGTCTTCACCTGAGGACGGCTGCTTGCGTTGTGGCCGAAACGTCGTGAGAATTATTTTATTATGTTGAATTTTTATTATTTTATTACTTCCCTTCTACGTGACTTTACCGAAAGAACCAAGAAGATGAATCCCTGCAGTCACGAAAGCTTTGAATCGAAATTTAACGTCACCGTTGTTTTGGTAGCCCGCGGTCGGTTTGCTCTGTGGCAGGCAACGGTGAGTGAGAGGCATCTGTGGTCCTGTGCGTGTGGTTCTCGGTAAATGCTGTGCTCCACGTCTGATGGGGACGGGGGGGGGGTATTATAGCAGGGGGAGAGGGGGGGGGTTCACCCTGTTAGCGAATGTCCCTGTTTCGTGTGAGCTTCGCCGTTGATAATTGCAGCTTTACTTTGCGAGAGTTTGCATTGGTCCCTCCACGAGTCAGTCACAGCTCTCAGTTTAGTCGTTTTCACGTAAGGGCTCATTCAAGCCAAAAATAAAACCACAACGATCTATGACATCGATGAAGAGTTATGTAAAGGCTATGCCCTGTGAGTTCGGTTAACAAACAACAAAACAGTTTCCGAAGAAAGTAACCGCGTTATTTTAGTTTTTTTTGTTAGTTGAGACTTGGGAATAGTTTTGAATCGTGGGTGAAAAAAAAGCAATCATTGTAATGATGTGGGAGTCAAATGTATTTGAGGCACTGTCAAATTTGAATGTGAATTTAATATTCTTTTTGTAAGTACGTTAACACCGGATTCATTATTATTATTGTTTTTGGGTTGGATCGAAAAAGTTCACTGTGTGTCGTCAAGCCACCTCCATCCGACACAGCCAATCAACTAAAAGTTGTCACGTGAACAAATGTGCCCCTTGATTACCAAGGGTACCACACCTGAGAACCAGGGGCACAACACCTGAGAACTAGGGGGACCACACCTGAGAACCAGGGATAAAACTTAACTTGTCATCATTTTGGGTACTGGCAACAAAAAAAGTTGCCATCGATAACAAAAAAAAAACCTATTCCGTTGCACATCCCCCGCGTGCAAAATGCAGTCGTTAGAAAGTCTGTGACGTCCACCGCTTGAGACGACCCTGGACCCCACTCCAGCACCGCAGCCGCAGCCCTCCCAACGGAAACACCACCCCACCCCACCCCACACCACCCCACACCACCCCACACCACACCACCCCACACCACGCCACCCCACACCACACCACCCCACAACACCACACCCCACACCACACCACCCCACACCACACCACCCTACACCACCCCACGCCACCCCACGCCACCCCACGCCACCCCACACCACCCCACACCACCCCACACTACGTCACACCACCCACACCACCCACACCACACCACCCCACACCACGTCACACCACCCCAACCACACCACCCACACCACACCACCCACACCACGTCATACCACCCCACACCACACCACCCCACACCACACCACTCCACACCACGTCATACCACCCCACACCACACCACCCCACACCACACCACCCCACACCACGTCACACCACCCCACACCACCCCACCCCACCCCACCCCACACCACCCCACACCACACTACGCCACACCGTGCCGGCAGTTGGAGACAGCCGCACCGAAATAAATTGGGGGAGGGGGGGTAACAGAGGTCAAATATTCCCCGTATAGCCTTCAACAGACTATTAGGGCAAGTGCCGTTAGCGAGTAGCACCTATGAAGGCCGGCACGGCACACGAGGGGGTGGGTGGCCAGCACCACGGCCGGCCGCCTTTGTCTCCCGACTGGCGATGTTTACACGCTGCACCAGGTACTAGTTTGAGGCTGAGTCGACCTAGTGGAGGTCCAGGACCGGTCTTCATAAGCGTCCTCGTCGTCACCAGCCACGATCTGTTCGCTGCCAAACGAAGGCTTCTGCACGCTGTCCCCATCGCGCACGGCTCTGTGATGTCACCACCCACGTGAGCAAATCTCATTGCTCCATCTCCGCGGTGACCCTTGATTATATAGTACAACACATTTCCCCAGCCATTGTTTGTTAAGTATTACTACTACTATTATTATTACCACTACGTGTAATTACCCGCACATTTTTCGATTTAAAGCTTTCGTGACTGCAGGGATTCATCTTCTTGGTTCTTTCGGTAAAGTCACGTAGAAGTAATAAAATAATGAAAATAAAACACAATAAAATAATTCTCACGACGTTTCGGCCACAACGCAAGCAGCCGTCCTCAGGTGAAAACCAGGTATGTCGGGGAGACAGCGTCTGACCCCAATCGTCGTGCTTACCGGTATCATTGCATTTTGCCTTACAGGTCACTGACGCCAACAGTAAAACATGTGCCGCTGTCAATTTCTCTCCGCAGCGTCGGTGAGAATCGCTGTCATTCTCGCCAGCTCGCGGGCCGGCCTCGGAGCGAGTGAACGAGCGGGCGGGCGATCGACCCAGACGAGACGAAGGCGAGCGAGGAGTCTCCGAGTGAGAGCGCGTGCGTCGAGAGGGGGGGCGGGGGGGGGCCGCCATGGGGCGCGTGTCTCGAGGGATGCCCGCTCGCCGCGCCTTCCTGTGGCTCGTGGCGGCCGGGGCAGCCGCTCTCCTCCTCGCCGTCTACATGCAGAGGCGGCACGGCCCCACAGAGCACCACCCAGGAAGTGAGCGGACCCGCACTCATTCAGCCAGCGGCAACAGCGCGGTGGCTCTCCGTTATTGAACGGTCCGACGGCGATTATAATTCTTCTTCTTTTTTAAATCCTTTATATTAAGTTCGCTTGCTTGCTTGCGCGCGCGCTTACGACCGTGCAAATCTTTCGCTTGTTTTTTAACCCACTTCCCGTGATCCAATCGAGCTGACATTTTGCACACAGACTCGTTGTGCGTGACAATTTATTTTCGTGAAATTTTTTTTCTCCAAAATTTTACACTTTTTAGGAAAAAATCAATTATATTTAATTACCAATTGCTTAATGGTGGCAGGCAATCATCTGACCCATAGGTGGCAGCCATCTCAAGCCAGAGGACGAGAGGACTCTAGCCGCCACGCATATAAAGGATTTATAGTGAAAAACTTTGTTTTTACGGGTTAATTTTTTGTTGTTGAAACCACCGTCGTCTTCGTCACAATCCAGCGGCAGCTGCAGCTCCATTCGCAAACACTCATTTATGTATTCGTTCGCCGTTTAAATAATGTTATCCCAGAATTGCTATCGGCATCTTGGCATGGGATGAAGAATCCATTCAGATCTCTCAGGGCGGGGCAAACCATCGCGGAAGGGGATATCACAGAGCTACCTCTGAGATACATTTCAAGTGACCTCTGGTGCGCCCGTCAAATGGCTGCACTGGTGTAAAAGGAGACATCCGTCATCACGTGATTCTCGCGAGCGATTGCGACCAACAAATCACTCAATTCAACGTTTTTGTCCGACCTCCAGGTCAGGTCATGCACTCTCAAAAATCAAACTTGAAATTTTAGAAAGGTGATTTTGTTTTCGCCGAATGTTTTTGTAGCAATGCTCATCTTCGCCCAGCTCCGATGTATCAACTATATTTCAACATTTGTTTTGTTTTACCAGGTAAAGCTTACTGAGCAGTGTAGCTCTTTTTCAAAAGCGACCTGGCCACAAATGATAGCTCAAGGAAGTGGCTTATCGGGTGTAAATGTACAGCAGCCAAAACTCTAAACGCGTGACGTTGATTCCAAACGTGGTGGGAAAACCGAAGAAACCGGAGATAAATCCACGCGACCACGTGGAGAGAGACACGCAAACTCAAAATATACAGGTGTCAGAGTAGGAATCGAACCCACCACCTCCTGCATGCCAGGAGGTACCGTTCACGTTCTGTCGTAATGTGCACCGATGCCAACTTTATTGAGGGCGATTTTGGGAACGTAAAATAGAGATTTATTGATTGATTGAGGCGAGGGAGATACGATCTCGCCACCGTGGCACCCTGCTTAATAAATGGAATGACAAACATCGTTCAATAAATCACAAACACATTCACAAGAGATGTCACCGTGCTCGCTGATGCATTGCGTGCTGTGCTCAGCGTGTTGTTTCCGCACGATGTCTGACGTTTCGCTCCACGTGCTGGGAGCTTCTGGAGGAACCGAATATCCAAAAAACCTGAAAATCGTCCCGGGGCGTGTGGGAGTGAAACGTCGGACAACACGCGATATAACCCAAAGGCACAACGGAGAGCTATAGAGCACAACCGCGAAAACCCAGGCAGTTGGTACATTTGGACAGTGGCCACTGATTGCATGCGACGCCAGAGACCCATGGAGCTGCTTTTTGTCTTCAGTTTGCCGTCCTTCCCCCCACTTCCAAATTAGCGTGGTTCGCAACGTACGGTGCGAAAGAAGTCCAACGTACGTATACACATACTCAGTCGCCAATGAACGTGAACCACCGCGCTAGCTGCAGTCATCACCGCAGCGGCTTTGTGTCTCGTCATCGAACAAAGGCGACGGTCACCGCTTCATCGCGCAGCGCTTTCAGGTGGCGCTTCCGCGGCCGTCTGGAACGCTCTCCCCCTTCAGATATTGGGAAGCCGCCGGAGATGTGTGCACTTTTACATCATCATCGATATTGACAAACTCATTCGTTTGAAACTGCTTTTTGTGCGTTAGTTTGCTGTCCTTCCCCGGGACATCCGATTATCGTGGTGGGCCACGTGCGGTGCGAAAGGAGTTCAACGTACACACGAGACTGCTGTTCACTTCACAATAATAGACGTGTCCGTTGACGGCTCACCGTAGAAACTGTGGCAACAGCGATGGGAATTGAACCTCCCTCCCTCCCCCCCCCACAGACTCTGTGCAAATCGGCCCAGTGGCGAGCGAACGGTCGGCACACCACACACACCACACACACCGCACACACCACACACACACCACACACACCAAACACACCACACATACCACACACACACCACACACACACCACACACACCACATACACCACACACACCACACACACACCACACACACCACACACACACCACACACACACCACACACACCACACACACACCACACACACACACCCACCACACACACCACACAGGCACTGCACTCTCTCGCTCGCACACACGCTTGGGAATTCAGCGCTCACGCTCGTGCGTGCCGCAGAGTGGGGGGTTGAGAAGGGGGCAGCAGAGTGGGGGGTTGAGAAGGGGGCAGCAGAGTGGGGAGTTGAGAAGGGGCAGCAGAGTGGGGGGTTGAGAAGAGGGCAGCAGAGTGGAGGGTTGAGAAGGGGGCAGCAGAGTGGGGGGTTGAGAAGGGGGCATACCTCTCGAAGATCACTTTAACAAAGCACTCGATGTATTTCTGACGTTAACCGGCGAATATTCCCACGTGTCCGGCCACTGGACGGCAGGGAAGCGATCGGGCCGCCTTTCGACGGTGGCCCCAGGGGTAACGGAGCTCTTGAGCCGGCGTCGCTGAGACCCTTGGGTTCGAATCTGGGTGGAGTGAGTTGACGGTTTCAGCCCCGTAACCAAAATGACTGTTCACGAATATCAATTGCGTTTCGTCTTTCGCTTAAAATGTGTCTTCTGCCAGCTCTGAGATTTTGAAATGATAAATTAGAGGTGGTTTGATTGATGTGACAGACAATTCGCATGGCACGGAGACACCGTGCCCCCTGGCAGTAGATATACAGCGGCTGATTGAGGTGACTGCAGAAGTACTTCTGAGACATCAACTTCCCGAGCCAACACCGGATCCTGTACCGGTTGCTGCAGAATTCTGAACGTAAATGTGCAGCAAAATTGAATGATAACCGGTGGGTGGGAGGCGGGCGGGGGGGGGACCAATGAAAGAGACAAGATGCATCGTGCATTTGTTGACATTGGTCTGCGTCACGTCGAGACCGAGTTGACTCGTCGCGGTTGGCGCTGCAGCTCACGTCCATGCCACGCAGCGTGGTGGTCCGGGCATAACCATCGAGCGTGCGGCTGATGCCACTGCGCCTCCGATTAGCACGGTTGTGGCTACCCACGGTGCGAATGAAGTTCAACATAAAGCACCTGCAACTGCACCAAGGCCCGTGGGCCCCGGAGGCTCCCCACAGGCCAGAGGTCGCAAACGGGTTTTGATTCCTTACCCGTACCCGGCCGCACCAGGGTCGCAAACAGGCACCCGTACCCTACCCGATACCCGGCTACCCGTACCCGGCCGGGTATCGGGTAGAGTACGGGTATCGGGTACCCGATTGCGACCTCTGGGATGAAGCCATGTTGCAGGCGCGGGTGGGTTGATTCAAGGAACTTGAATTGTGAGAAGAGACAAGACGTTGGGAAATTAGTGACAAACAGTTACTCACCAGTGACTCACGGTCTACCCGTACCCGTACCCGGCCGCATCAGGGTCGCAAACGGGTACCCGTACCCGGCCGGGTACGGGTAGCCGGGTATCTGGTAGGGTACGGGTATCGGGTACCCGATTGCGACCTCTGCCACAGGCCCCGGGCCACACAGGGAGGGGGGCAAATAGGACCCAGGGATGGGTGCTTTCCGCGTTCCTCGCCACCGCTACGCCACTCAGACCACCAGTCGACTGACACGGTGACTCGATAGATGCACGCGGAGACCCGCGGAGACTTTACACAGCACGTGGCAAGGCTGGCACAGGACTCATGAACCTAGGTCGGACCCAGTGGTGCAATTATTGTGTGTGTAGTCGGTGCCTCTGCACTGTGGGGGAGGGGAGGGGGGGGGCAGTGGAGGGCAGGCAGGCGCTTGACTATGAAGATTGAGGGGGGGAGACGGACAGAGGGTCCAAATGAATGCCCTGCACTAGGGCACGTGGTTAGCTTCACCTTGTCGCCCGCCGCCGCCGTGGTGGTTGTGGTGGTGCGGTATTGCTTAACATTTCACGAGACGGACGCGTGTGATGCGAAGACAAATACGACGATAACAGCCGATAGGTTTGTGTCGCGGTGGATTTGCCCTGAGCCTCATTCCTCTGGGGATTGAAGATGTTTGAATAGCAGTGCATTTCATATGCAGGGGAAAGCTAAAGCTGGCCTTGAGCAGAGAAAAAAAATATACCCCGCTCGCCTCCCGATAATAATCAACTTGGTAAACAAAACCAAAAGCTGAGCTAACCCTCTCCGGATACGACGCTCATTTATATTTTAGGTGTTTTTTTTCTCCCCTACTTTCATATATTTATGATAAGCTTATTAAATGCTAACAAGGGCTAAAATGTTGGTTTATCGGTGCATTGTAGAGCAGAGCTGTCATGGAGATGTTTTGAAATGACCTCACGCAGCGGATCTTTTGAATTTGCTCGGTGCATTACGAACAGACGCAACCATTAAGATGCAAGACATGTAGAGACAAAGACCCCCCGTGTAGCCTTCAACAGACGGTTGGGGCAAGGGCTGTTAGCGAGCAACAATTAATGCCGGCATGACACACGAGGGGGCGAGTGGCCATCACCATGCCCAGCCGCCTTTGTCTCCCGAGTAGCGATGTTTACACACCGCACCAGGTACTCATCGGAGAGCTGAGACGACCTAGGGGAGGCCCAGGACAAGTTCAGATAATCGTCACTGCTGTTAGCCAGTGAAAGCTAATCGATCTTGGATGATACGATGCTTCACCACCACTCCCCATATACAAACGTACACACGTACACAACATATGTGGGTACATAAAATCTGGTTTCCACGGGAGACGATCTACATGTTGACGTGGCTGGCGTGTTACTTTGACAGCAATCTTTTCACACGTGCATATTTTTTTTTGTTTTAATTAACGTGCCAATCACATCATGCAAATATAATTTATCCCCCGCGAGCAACAATTTGCAAGAGAAAGGCAATCTAATCCCAAAGAAACATTATCACCGTGATTACAAAATGAAATTACTTAAGAAACGATTAACACATCTCAAAGCATTGTGCTTGTTTTTGTTCGAATCGTACTTTTTCTCATATCAAGTAATATTTATCAATCTTGATTTGAAGCTTTCGTGACTGCAGGAATCCATACTCTTTGGTTCTTTCGGTAAAAGTCACGTAGGTAGAAACATTTAATTAAATAAAAATAATAATATATCACTACGTTTCGATCGCAAACACAAGCGGTCGTCCTCAGGCGGAAAATCTACATCGTCATCCTACGTTGTCATCCTACGTCATCATCCTACGTCGTCCCACGTTCCTCCACATTCCCGTTCGGCCCCACAGTGACGACCGCGGCGGCCCCCTTACGAGATAACAAGCAGCGGGGGGGGGGGGGGGGAGTGTGACCCGCTGCCCGGCTGAGACTTGACACAGCTCCGCCCGCCACCGGGGCGATATTGCAACATTTGTCACCATTACACTCTGCCTGCTGCGCGCCCCCCCCCCCCCACGCGGCTCTCTCACCTCGCGTCGCCTTAGCGCGCTGCCCCCCACCCTCCCGCGCCGTTCAACCTCTGATCGGACCGCGCCGCCGCCGTTACCACGCCGAGGCCAGCCCCTTGCACTCTGAGCGGTGTAGCCACCGCCGTCACAATAAAACAACAAATGTGGGGGGGGGGGTGGAGCAAGGGGTGCCTTGCCTCCCACCGCCCCCCGTTAGCCAAAGCTACGAGCTGGGGGAGGGGGGCCCTTGACAAGCACCATGAGATATGTTTTCTACAAGGGCGTAGAAGAACGACGGCTATTATGTAACGACGTGATTAGGCGCGAGGAGCCGCGATACACTGTGTGTAGCCAAGGTGCGACCGTGCCAGGCAAACCAAATATTGGAGCACCACCTGATCGATTGCCGCACCCCCTGGGGCTGATAAAGTCGTCACCAGGCCACCTGAGCCTTTCTTTTTTTGCTCGAGCGGGTGCAGTTTACGGAGCGCGCAGGCCGGTGCAACTGCACGGGTCGGGGAGATTCTGGGGAATTGGGCTGAGCATCCTCCACTGCCACCCATTGAACTCCTCGTGTAAGGTCCCATGTCGGCCGAGCGCTGGCCAGTGAAAGATTGGCTGTCCGAGTCGGCCTGTGTTCAGCGAAGAGCCTGTGTCAATCAAGAAGCTGTGTCAGCGAGGAGAGTGTGTCACTAAAAAAAAAACCTGTGACAGTGATGATCCTCTGTCAGTGATGAGGCCGTGTCAGTGAATTCCGTCCGTGCCGGATGCGCATGAATCTAGCTCCACGCACACCCACGGATGTCTTTTATTTTCTCTTTTTATGCAAAACCCTTCAACCAATGCCCCCTTTAAAATGTAGAACACTCACGTGACCAATCACGTCTCGCTCTCCTTCTGCCAAGCGGGAACTGGGAGAGAGAAAACATTTCCGCAGTTTCCAAGTCATGTTATTAACACGTGGCAGTCCGGCTTAGGTTTCCCCCAAGTCAGATTTACCAAATAGATATATATATACCACAGCCAACAAATGTGATGGGTTCTTTTTTCTTCCCCCTTTTTATTCTTCTTATTTGTCACTGCTTGTTTGTTCCCTCGCCCACAGGAATCCCAACGCACCTGGCGCGGTGTCCGCTCACCGCGCCGTGATTAATGGGTCTGATTACGCACCGCGGATTCGGCACCCCAACCCCCTTCCCGCCCACGGGTCCCCTTATCTCTGGCACGGAGAATTTGTCCCGCGACGTAAATTGAAGTTGTAACCGAGCCGTGCCTTAAACCTCGGCCGTGCCAGGCAGCACTCAAACGCGGCGATAATAATAATAATGCCTGCCTCGTAATTTTTTTTTTTCGAGCGACTAAAAAATTGATTAATGAAGGCAGGGGCTGACGCTGATGCAGCCCATTTAAAGGAGGGTCATTAATTATCCATGAGTGACGCTTTATCATGCGCTGCCGTGCGCGGCGCCCTCTTCCCTGTAATTGTTTTATTTCTTGCGGACCAGGATGTCTTTTTTTTGTTGCTATTCCAAAAGTGTCCCCTCAAGGATTATGCGTCCCCTCGCTCGTGTGCATTGTATGAGATCTCCGACTCGTTCGTGCGCCACCATTCCTGGAGCCATCGGACAATTACCTTCCCCCCGTCCCCATCAACATCCTAATAATAAACGGTTGTGGTTTTTTTTTTTTAACTGAACACTTTCTCGACGCCAAATTGTTCGCAAAATGTTTTATTGACTTGCGTGCTATTGCTAACTTTGAAGTCACATGTCCGGTTGTTGTTGATTTTTTTCAAGCTCGCCGTCTGCTGGCTACAACCAAGCGGTCTCCTGGCCATGCAGCGTTCCTTCCAACCGACGTGGTTATCCCTGACAACCAGATATTCATTTCAGCCACGGCTGTCCGAGGTTGAGTTTTGGAAAAGGGGTCGCGGTTGTTTGGGGAGAAGGGGGGGGGTCATGGTTTTGGGAGCCCCTGAAATTACTCCAGGATGAATGTAGCCCTCCCCCCCCCCCCCCTTGCTCGCTGTGTCCAGGGATAGAACTCCCGTTGCTGGGCTCATAGCTCAGTGCAATAACCACCACCACCACGCCACCACCTCACCCCCTTGTTATCTCTGCATGTACCCATATTACTCACTCACGCGCTCGCGCGCACACAAGCCCCAGGCATGTGTAAGTGGGACAAACGTAGACACGTTGCATTACTCTCTTTTTTTCTTCTTCTTCTTCTTGCCCAGTTAAATGCAAATGCGTTCACAACACGAACGCGAGACGGGTGGACTCTCTTCCATTATGAGCTGTCAAGGCCGTCCTTTCGCGGAGATCGGCGCGCTCGCCGAATGAAGACACTTGTGGGCGTTCGAGAAGGGGGATGCGTTTGGCATGAAGGTTACAAACAGGGCGTGCACACACAGCGTGCGGCAGCGGTAGCAGCAGCAGCGGAGGCAACAGCAGTCCCCGTTACGGGTTATAGATTCTGCGCGTGCAAAATTAACAGCTCGGAGCAGCGAGATGGGGTAGGGCTTTAGATCAATGTCAAAACTATTATTTATACGCGGGATGTGCACGCGCGCAAAAAAAAAAACACAGGGACGCGGGAGACAAAACGAGGGAAGGGCGACTGTGGTTTATTTTTATTTTTTACGAGCTGGATTTGTTTCGCGGACTCGAGCGGCGAGCCTCGCAGCGGCAACCTGCCACGTTTTTTGTGCTTTCGGTACCGCGAGAGCACGGAGATTTCTCCCATTTTTCACCAGGAATAAATTTGACACTGATAACATTCCACACGGAGCATTGGTGGAGAGGGAGGGGGGCTAATTGTATAGGGTGGAGGGCGCGGAACCGGTAGGAATTCAGAACAGGAGGTCAGAGTGATATCTGTGCGCGTATTTATTTATTTCCCCTCGTTTAGTTTGGGGTCGTCGGGGAGAAATAATTCTGGGTAAATGCTATTTCTGTACGGTGAGTACCCTTGGTGTTTGTGCCATGTCGTGCGTACGCATTGATGTGAATGCGTGCGCTAGCGTTAAAGTACGCGTGGGTCTTTAAGAATTATTACGATGAGTCCTTGTGAGATGCCAGTGAGTGCTTTTGGCCAGGATTTGGCTCATTTCTGTCCGAGGTGGCTGTCACTATATTATCCTTTAGAATGCGTCTGTTTTAAATCCTCCCGGGTATCGCTGCTTAAATCCGAAACTACCGGCGCCAGGCTATAATTTTAATAAGAAATGTTTCTAAGCTCGCATGTGGAAGCCTCGATGTGATATCGCTCAGGCACCAATTACATTCGACACGCAATGACAAATCAGATTCGCCGATTAAAAAATTGATCCGAGCGCTCACGATCAAATCGCAAATGCAAAGATCGACTCCCGATCTGAATAATTTATGAGCAACGGTACTGTGTCACAATGCGTAGCGGCGATGAATAAATCCCAACGCTCTGGGTTTGCATCCCAGCCACGGCGAATATTCGTGTGCGGTTGATATCTGAACTGCAACACCCCATCCAACCCTTAGCCAAACCGGCGTGAGACCAGCGTGGTGAAGTATGGTCAAACCACCGCCCAATGACTGACGCGGAAGTGGACTGACTAAGGAAATCGCGGCACATTAGAATTATCCCTACCTTGCTATCCTTCCAAAAACTGGTGTCACATCGCATCGGATTAAATACATTTTGTTGATTTCACATCTAGGCTGCCAAATGAGGATGACACGTTAAATTATTACATCATTTAAAAATGGTCCGGAGAACGTTAATGCTAAATTGTCCTGAACAACTAAAATAATCTGCAATATTTTTTTGGTTTTAATCCAAAGCCCATCCCGAATTGTTGCATGTATCGTACGTGATTTACATACATCGAGATAATCCCTGTATATATGTAGTCATTGGTCACACGCACGTTGGAATATACACGTACGAATGTCGATACTATGGTGCGCGTGTATCGCTGGTCTCCACCTCGAGTGCTCCAGTGCTTCGCTTTGCAAAATAATTTTAAAGGTCAGCCGCGCCCATTCTGGCTGTTCCGAAAAATTCAAGTGGCCAGTACCCATCGTTATTCATGAACTCAGATGTCCACGGTGGCTTTTCGTGCGAGCGAACCGGAGGGCCTCAACAAAGCCCCACGCTTTACGAGGAGGAAACATTTAAAATCTCCGCACAGACAGATTCCGGAATCCTTTGCCATTCTGCCATCTCCTGACCACTCCATAGCCTAATCCCACAACCGCCTGGCATTCCCAGCCATGTACAAACCAAAGCTTAAAAAAAAATTCAAAAATCCCTGCTTAGCTTCCAAAATCTGACGAAATCGTGACGCATTCGGGATGGGGATTTGGCCACGGGCAAAGAGGGTGGGTTGGTCGCGGTTCAGCAACCGCGGATTTGCGCTAAAGTTTTCATCTCTGCGGGCACACAAAACCATCGTCGGGTCCGGAGCAGCTAAGCTGGATTGGGGCACACAGATGAATAGATGAATATATATTATATACACTCGCGCAAGAAAATAAACCCAGATGGTCCCGAGGGCATGGCTCTCGTGTGTGTACGCGTGTGACTGTGCGCATGAATAATTTACTGCCGTATTGATATTATTGACTTAAGGAGATTGAGTCCCCGGAAATCAAGAGCGTTGGATTATGTTGGTCGCCATCGTCGTCACGTGTTGCGGCCCGCGATGTTGTGAATTTATTTTCCCCATTATGAGTAAGTGTAATTATTATTAATAGGCATGTAATGATTCACCTTCCCCCACCCCCTCAACACCACTCAGCTATTCCAGCGAAGATATGACTCGTATCTAAGCTGCGCATGTTTCGCCGTTGTGCTGCACGGTTCTCCGACATAGTTTCGGATCGCGCCGGCGTGTTGCTCTTGGGAATGAGGTCCGACGTTTCGCTCCGCGTGCTGGGAGCTTCTTCGGGGAACTCAATTGAGCAGATTTCGATTTAAAGCTTTCGTGACTGCAGGGATTCATCTTCTTGGTTCTTTCGGTAAAGTCACGTAGAAGGGAAGTAATAAAATAATAAAAATAAAACATAATAAAATAATTCTCACGACGTTTCGGCCACAACGCAAGCAGCCATCCTCAGGTGAAAACCAGGTCTGTCGAGGCGACAGCGTCTGAATGGTTTTCACCTGAGGACGGCTGCTTGCGTTGTGGCCGAAACGTCGTGAGAATTATTTTATTATGTTTTATTTTTATTATTTTATTACTTCCCTTCTACGTGACTTTACCGAAAGAACCAAGAAGATCAATTGAGCAGCTCACGCTCTCCCTGGATTGTAGAGGAGTGCCAACTGTTGCTGGTGAGGCTGGTTTTTTTTGTCCATCTGGCAACAGCACCAGCAGGAGGAATCAGATGAGCCACCAAGCTCTTTTTCCCTACAGATGTCCAGTAGCGGCGGGTCAGCAAAGCTACAGGAGCAAATAATTTTAAAAAAAAACAACGATAGTGAACACGGTAAGCAAGTCACGAAATCTAAACACGTAATAAACGCACTCATTATATAAGTTCGAATCGTCGAGATTGGACAAGGCAGCAAATACAACGACAAAACAGTCCCAGACCACACCAATAAAACACCACACAGCAGTAGTAGTCCCTGAATAAAATGGCACATTGAACTATCGACACGACACTGGCAAGGATCAAAGTTACAAATCTCATTTCGTCCACAACGTGGCCGCTGTATCCAGCACTTATCTCCTGCGTGAGGAAGGGCTGTCAAGACCGACAAGCGAATTGCTGGCCAGACACCCAAAAGGGGAAATAAGGTTTAGACGTCCTCGCCTAAGAGGAGACTCACAATGGTGATGGCACGGGGATGGAGAGCTACAGAATAAACGATCCTACTCTCGTTGCTGCCGTCTATTCGACTTTAACTTAAAACATTTTTTTAAATTTTAGCAGCTAAGAAGGGCCCACTGAGATATATAGATATTTTACAGAAGCGACCAGGCCCACGAATAACAGCTCAACGAGGACCCGGAGAAAAATCCACGCGACCATGGTGGAGAGAGAACATGTAAACTCCAAATATACAGCAGCAAGCGGCAGGGTCGACATCGAATCCACGACCTCCTGTATACCAGGCGAGGTAGTTAACATCCCCTAGCCACCGTGATGATGATGATGAGAGAGAGAGACACGCAAACTCCAAATATACAGCAGCAGGCGGCAGGGTCGAGATCGAATCCACGACCTCCTGTATACCAGGCGAGGTAGTTAACATCACCTCGCCACCGTGATGATGAGAGAGAGACACGCAAACTCCAAAAATACAGCAGGCGGCAGGGTTGAGATCAAATCCAGGACCTCCTGTATACCAGGCGAGGTAGTTAACATCCTCTAGCCACCGTGATGATGATGATGATGATGAGAGAGAGACACGCAAACTCCAAATATGCAGCAGCAGGCTACAGGGTCGAGATCGAATCCACGACCTCCTGTATACCAGGCGAGGTAGTTAACATCCCCTAGCCACCGTGATGATGATGATGAGAGAGAGAGACACGCAAACTCCAAATATACAGCAGCAGGCGGCAGGGTCGAGATCGAATTCACGACCTCCTGTACCCCAGGCGAGGTAGTTACATCCCCTAGCCACCGTGATGATGATGATGAGAGAGAGACACGCAAACTCCAAATATACAGCAGCAGGCTACAGGGTCGAGATCGAATCCACGACCTCCTGTATACCAGGCGAGGTAGTTAACATCCCCTAGCCACCGTGATGATGATGATGAGAGAGAGAGACACGTAAACTCCAAATATACAGCAACAGGCGGGAGGGTCGAGATCGAATGCACGACCTCCTGTACCCCAGGCGAGGTGGTTAACATCTCTTAGCCACCGCGGCGTCTACCACCCTAAACAAGGCCTCCTCGCCACCTTCACCGGGCAAGACCTAAAGGCGCACGCTCTCAGGACCATCACCACGATAGACATCGACGACAGCCGTCACAGCTGGTCACGTGGCAGTCGTCACCACCTGTGCCAGCAGCCGCTGTAGACGCGGGTGACTTCAGCAGCCGCCACGGCACTCACACCGGGGCTTCTCGGAAAATTGACAAAGCCAGACACGTCCCTTATGTACGAGCCTAAACAGCTGGGCACATTCCACTCAGGCCGATGGAAAAAAAAGGAATAGAACCCATACTCATGCTTGGTCTCAGAGGACAAGGAAGGACAGCCGCTAATTGTTTCTCGAACAATTATAAGTAATTGCCCAAAGAGCCAACACGGACCGGCAGTCACGCACATCAGTTTACTGGTACCGGCCGTAACCTCAACACCACGGCCACCGCGTTGGAACTATCAGGCGGCCAAGCGGCTCCGGCTGCTGGAAAAGAAAACCGATGCCCGATTGAAGAACCCAAAGCCAGAGTCGAACGAGTTCTATTAAAATAAAAAGTAAAAATTAAAGTCCCTGAACTCTGCACGGAGAGAGCAAAGCTCCTCCAGAACCGAGGGTGCCTCAAATCCAAACAGCATGCAGACCGCCGCAATAAACATAAACCCCCGCAGTGAATGCGGTAAGCTTGTCACGCGCTTTCCTGTTCAAAGGACCATGCGCACGTCTCATGGACGAAGGGGAAATTAAAGACACGAGCCGCAGTAGTGCGACTGGAGGCAATGCAAGCCGAGCTATGGACCGTATCGTAAACCACTGAATCCTGCGCTCGTTCGACACAGCAATAGCAATAAACAGCACAAACTTTCTCCCGAAGCCCTCTCCGCTGGATAGCAGCCCTCGCCACTGGCATTTAGCCAGTGGACGGATTGCCATACGGGCCTATTTTAGCCTCGCAGCAACGCAGGAAATATTCAGTGGCAGATTAAACCCTGGTAAGCAGCCACCAGCGAATGCATTATCGCGATGCGTGTTGAATGGACCTGCTTATAGATTCGCAAGCCTTGTGTATCAGCCAGCTTGTGTCAAAACTCTGTCAGCCTTTTAGTAACAATACAATAATAATAATATGCAGGAATAAATAATAGATTAATTCTTCATGGGTGTGAGAATATCACGTGCGCGCATGGAGGAGAGAGAGAGAGAGAGCGCGCGCGAGAGATGGAAATGTCTCATTATAGCTGGCTACACGCCAAGCCTATAAGCACTTTGTTTGGAAATCCAGATTCGACAAAGCAGGTGTGTGAAAAATGTATTCTTTTCATTTTCACCGGAGCGAAACGGTACGAGAGGAGAAACAGCCGTGAAAATATTAAATAGCGTTCGAGTGGAGATAGCCAGCGAGGGTTTGATTACGTCACCCGTCTAAAAGCCCTTCGCTCGCCCTGACACAGTATCCACGCGTGATCACTATTGCACGATGGCGGTGGGGTTTTTTTTTACTTAGCCACAGCGCGAAACATGAATATTTACACAAGCCCTATCTCTCTCTGCATGCATGATTCAGCCAGCCAGGACTCGTTTGTGTATGAACTTCTTTGACACCGTACGTAGCCAACCGTGCTAATCGGAGGTTCGGGGAAAGGACAACAAACTTTTGAAAGACATTCATTTTCAATCTAGATATAGAATTGCATAGCTCCAGTGAGTGGCTTCCTAATAGCGAATGGAAGAGCATTCCAGACGGCTACAGGAGCGCATCTGAAAGCGCGCGATGCGGTGACCGGCTTTGTTCGATGGCTAGCAGCCAAAATCCGCTACTGCGAGGATGAGCGGAGTTTGCGTGATGGTTTAGGGTAGCACTTTGGACTTGGAATCATCCGTCTAAGCCACTCGCTCACCCTGAGACCGTTTCCATGCACGCTCACGGCGGTTTAGTTGTTGTTGTTATCTTTTTTCAACGTAACCACGGCGCGCAACATGAACATTTACACAAGGCCCGTGCGTGCATGATTCAGCCAGCCAGGATTCCGTGCGTTCCAACACGTGCATGCCTTTCTCTGCCCCAGACACGCGCGCCAGATACCGGGGCTTGTGGAGACGCCAATTTAATGTTTAAACGCACTATTAATAACATGGAGCTCTTACCCCCCCCCCCCATCCTTTCTGTGGCCCCGCGATGACGGAATCGTCTGAAATGCGCCTCACCATAAATAATAAATGAGTTGTTGCAAGATACATTTCTATCCTTCCATTAATATTAATGCGCGCCAAATTTTTCCTAGAGTGTCTCCGGCACATATTTCACGCTCCGCATTAAATCACTTATTTATTTATGAACGTATTTACAGTATTTAAACTAAAAAAAAAATTGCGTTCTATCGTTCGTCCAAACTCGCTCCGCTACATCATGAGCGCGCCTAAGCGAAGCTGACACTTCTCTCTTGATTTGAAGCTTTCGTGACTGCAGGGAGCCATACCTCTTTGGTTCTTACGGTAAAGTCACGTAGATAGAAAAAATAAATACTGGTAGGAACCTCCTGGTTCCACCAGCCCACAGGGGATTATTGTGTCCGTCCGTCGTGCAGGGAGGGGCTGGGTGGGGAAGGAGGGGCTGGGTGGGGAGGGGAGGGTGGGGAGGGGCTGGGGGGTGGGGAGGGCTGGGTGGGAGGAGGGGCTGGGTGGGGAGGGAGGGTGGGAGGGGCTGGGTGGGGAGGGTGGGGAGGGGTGGGGGGGAGGGGCTGGGTGGGGAGGGTGGGGAGGGGTTGGGTGGGGAAGGAGGGGCTGGGTGGGGAGGGGAGGGTGGGGAGGGGCTGGGTGGGGAGGGTGGGGAGGGGGGGAGGGGCTGGGTGGGTAGGGTGGGTGGGGAGAGGCTGGGTGGGGAGGGGCTGGGTGGGGAGGGTGGGGCTGGGTGGGGGGTGGGGCTGGGTGGGGGAGGGGCTGGTCACCCCGTGGTGCCCTTATAAAACTCAACATTTAACCTACTCACGCCGGCTTGTGCCCGCCCTCACAATCGGGCATATTTGCGGAATACACCACGCCGCCGTTGACCCTGGCCATTGACCGAGCAACCCAACGTTCCTACCAGCTCCCTCCGCAGGACAATGTGTTAAAAGAAAACACGGCGTCGCAACACAAGCGTCCTGAAGACGGACACTTGTGTTGCGCCCGAAACGTCGTGTTTTCTGTTATTATTTTTTCTTCTATCTACGTGACTTTACCGAAAGAACCAGAGAGTACTGACAGTTCTTGTCCACGGCTTAGAGTCTTTCTCGCGCTTCCTCGAAGGAACAGCCCGGATGAGTGCATGTCTCGCCAGACGATGCAGCCACCAAGTCAGATGTCGCCTCGTCTCGCCGTTGCGTCGAGACCGCGCTTGGCTTTCCGAGATGTGACGAGGTCGACGTATATCCAAGAAGCTCTTTTGGTCACAGCCTCTCAAGTCAGTATAAAGTGTTTTCCACATATCAACACCCAACACCTTTGCTGAACTAAAGAAACATTAACCATCACGCAGACTCTGGTGATACTCGCAGCACCAGCTTTTGGCTGGCCGTCGAAGGAAGGCGGTCACCAGATGCACTTCTGTGGCCGTCTGGAACGTTCCTCCTTCTAACATTAGAACGCCACTGGAGCTATGCACTTTGAAATCTCCTCAATTGAAAACCCATTTCTTTAGAACTGATTTGTGTTTATTTTGACGTCCTTCCACCGCACGATCCGATTATCACGGTTGGCAATACACGGTGCGAAAGAAGTTCAACATACACACATTGCATGCCAAGCCGTGACCATTTCCTCCGCCGATATCTCCTTGCCAGCGTCTCACCTACTTCCACTCTGTCCGTCGCTGCCTGCGTCTTTCAACCGAGTCGCTTTCCATCGAGTTCACAGTTTGGCATTTGATGCTTGGAAAAGATCCGAGGTCTTCGTCTTCCGCCGAGCACCATCGTGCATTCCCTCCATCGCCGTCCTTTTGCGAACTGGTCACCATCCATCCGTCGTGTAGTCTCCCTCACCTGGCCTCACCTGACCTCACCTGACCTCACCTGACCTCACCTGGCCTCACCTGACCTCACCTGACTTGAGATAGTTGTCTCCGTTCTTTTCCTCGAGAAAACCGCGGCGAGTGTTTGTGGATTATTTCCAGAACGGGTAAAACCTATTTATTATTTTTTCATACTTTGATACCTGGCAAAAAGGTCCCATTTTTTTTTTGCTGCTCACCCCGAGCTTCAAATGAACACTGCGAGTGCATTGTCCTTGTACTGTTCGCCTTTTGGTGTTCTCTGCTCTGACACTGGTGGTGGTGAGACTGGGCCCTAAAGAAGGCTGCCGTCTCTAGTGTAGGCCAATCGGTTTCAAAGACAATGCCATTTATTGTCAGAGCATGTTGGTTTACATGTTCGCCGCAAGTAGGCGTGGTCAATGCAGACATGATTCCTTGCAAAAGGTTTCTATTTGGTGTTTGAACATCTTAACACCGCCTTTTATTGCCAGAAATGGTTAAAACCTATTTATTAATTTTTTTATTGTTGGGGATTTGTTGAGTGTTCGTTCGACTCTGGTGCTTCTCGTCGTTTCTTCCACTTCGGTGGCGAGATTTACGCGGCACGGCGCAAAGCTTGCGCTTAACTGCACCCTTAGCATCCTTAATTAAGCATAACATATAATCTGTAAAGCAAGCGGCCAGATATAGGAACGCATGATACCACAGTTATAATTGCATGCATATTAAATTTAAAGTTAAGGTCATGATCAATTTGTTTAATTGATTTTTTTTCGCTTCCCCTTTACCGAATCCTCCAAATTAATGAAACAACGCGTGCGTTTGGATTATAGATTAAGCGAGATTAAGGATTTGCTTCCACCGGCGAGCAATTCGCTTTGTGGAGCAGAGCATCTGTAGGTTGTGGGTCCTTACCCTTGACCTCCCCCCCAACCCTTGCCCCTGCCCTACCCCCTGCCCCCCACCTCAGTAGAATAACAATGACAAAGATTCCCCGTAGAAACTTAACAAACTGTTGGGGCAAGTGCTGTTGGCGAGTCGAATAAGAGCCATCCACCCTCACACATCACCGCTCCGTGAATCGTGCAAACACAACAGCAGCAGTAGCAATAGCCGACATTGGCCACTAAGTGGCATTGACGGCACCATCACGACGCTTATGCCAGGCTCGGTGCCCTTAAGCAACGCGTGTGCACGTACAACAAAGACAAAATTCCCCCCTTGTATAGCCTTCACAGACTTTTTGGGCAAGTGCTGTGAGCGAGTGGCGCCTATGAAGGCCGGCACGGCACAAGAGGGGGTGGGTGACCAGCACCACGCCCGGCCGCCTTTGTCTCCCCAGTGGCGATGTTTACACATCACACCAGGTACTCATTTGAGGCTGAGTCGACCTAGGGAAGGGGGTCTTTGTCTCGTGTGTGTGTCTGTGTGGGGAGCGGTAGTGTAGCGGTTAGCACTACGCTGCGCTACGAACCTGGCGATCCGGGTTCGATTCCCGTCTCACAGCCAACACCGGTGACGATTGTCTGAACCGGTCCAGGGTCTCCCCTAGGTCGACTCAACCTCAAATGAGTACCTGGTGTGATGTGTAAACATCGCCACTGGGGAGACAAAGGCGGCCGGGCGTGGTACTGGCCACCCACTGTCGCGTGCGCCGTGTCGGCCTTTATAGGTGCTGCTCGCTAACAGCACTTGCCCCTACAATCTGTTAAGGCTACACGGGGTATCTTTGCCTTTGTACGTGGCACAGTCGGGGGGGGGGAGCCGGAGTGTAGCGGTTAGCGCGCGTGCCACCCCCCCGTGTTGCTCTCCGTGGTGGGGGAGCAGCGCAGGCGCGCGGGGGGCACATTCACCGCAGAGCGGGGTGCCTCTCGTCGGCCCCCAACGGGCGGCAGCGATTCGGTGCGTGAAGGTCGCCAGCGGCTGATTTTGATGGATGTCGGTGCAATGATCCTCGGCTACACGTCGATGCTACGAGCAAACTAGTGGACGTCTGTTGAGAGAGAGAGAGAAACAAGAGAGAGAGATTCGCATCTCATCGGATTCCTCCAGTACACATCGATATTCCGACTCTGAAACGCGTGCGTGGGTGCGCGCGTGCACCTAGAGTGGCACGCGCGTCGTGGTGACGTCACCGCCCACTTCGTGGTGAGCGGCGGTTGTTGTCGTTGCTGCTGCGTGTGTGCGTGCGTGTGTGTGTATGCGTGTGTGTGTGCGTGTGTGAGTGTGCGTGTGTGTGTATGCGTGTGTGTGCGCGTGTGTGCGTGCCGTGTGTGTGTGCATGTGTGCGTGTGTGCGTGTGTGTGCGTGTGTGTGTGTGCGCGTATGTGTGGCGCTACGAACCTGGCGACCTCAGTTCGTTTTCAGGACACGACTGACATCGGTGTGGCGGATAATCGGAACTTGTCCTGGGGCTTCCCCTAGGTCGACTCGGCCTCAAATGAGCACGTAAATGAGTTCGGAGCCGCGTGTAAAACGCCAGCACTGCGGAGACAATAGGCAGAGGAAGCAATGGTGTCTCGCCACACCGCCCCTGTCTTTGCCGTGCCGGCCTTGATAGCAGCTCGCTAACAGAACTCTTGCCCCTACAAATTGAAAAACGAAATCGACACTGAGACCCATGCGTGCATGCGCAGAGCTTGCTTCGCTTGTCTCCCCCCTCCCCCCTTTCGTTTTGTTTTACTTTGGTCTGCCGGTCACCTCCGTCCACCTGGGTCCGTCCCGTGCTCTCCTGCCAGTGCGCTTTGGACACACCTCAAGCAGAGGTTGCAAACGGGTTTTGATTCCTTACCCGTACCCGTACCCGGCCGCACCAGGGTCGCAAATGGGTACCCGTACCCTACTCGTACCCTGAGTGACAAACGTCTTCTTGGTTCTTTCGGTAAAGTCACGTAGAAGGAAAATAATCAAATAAAAAAATAAAACATAATAAAATAATTCTCACGACGTTTCGGCTACAACGCAAGCAGCCGAAACGTCGTGAGAATTATTTTATGTTTTATTTTTATTATTTTATTTTCCTTCTACGTGACTTTACCGAAAGAACCAATAAGATGAATCTCTGCAGTCACGAAAGCTTTAAATCGAATGAGTGACAAACGGTTACTCACCAGTGACTCACGGCCTACCCGTACCCGGCCGCACCAGGGTATCGGGTGCCCGGTTGCGACCTCTGACCTCAAGTGGCCTCGGAGTGCACCTCGCCTGTCACAACGGCTGCCGTGACATCGCCGCCACTTCGCGGTGAATGGAGCGGTGGCGCAATCAGCCGTGGGCTTTGAAGCCGCGCTCTCATCTCGAACCCGTTGAGTTCGATTCCCGACCCTGGGCAACGTCAGAGGCGAGGTGGTATATGAAGCTTGCCTTGAGCCTCCCCTAGGTAGACTCGGCCTCAAATAACTACCCGGTGCGGTGTGTAAACATCGCCACTGGGGAGACAAATGCGGTCGGGCGTGGTGCTGGCCACCCACCCCTTCGTGTACCGTTCCGGCCTTCATATGCGTTCGCTATCAGCACTTGCCCCTACAGTCTGTTAAGTCTATACGGGGGATCTTTGTCTTTGTGAACGTGACCGCGAATGTGGGTTGGGTGTGGCGCTGGCCAAACCACCACCCCTCCCCTCCCCCACCCGTGGTGTGACAAGCCGACCTGAATGTTTGCTCACTCACAGCAAACGGGCCTGGCGATCTGGCCGAGTGGCTCAGTGGTCGAGTGAGCGGTTCGCGATCACAAGGTTGGGAGCTCAATTACCTGGCTGGGATGGTAGGTGGGAGGCGGGGATGGGGTGGGGGGGCTGGTTGACTCAGCCCATCATCCATCCCATGGTGGGTTAAATGAGTACCACTTTTTCTTCTTGGTTCTTTCGGTAAAGTCACGTAGAAGGGAAATAATAAAATAATAAAAATAAAACAGAATTATTTTATTATGTTTTATTTTTATTATTTTATTATTTCCCTTCTACGTGACTTTACCGAAAGAACCAAGAAGATGAATCCCTGCAGTCACGAAAGCTTTACATCGAAAAGAGTACCACTTTGTCGAGAGGTCAACGGTGGTTTTGGTCTTGCGGGTAAACTCGCCCCCGTCATAGGAATGCGGAATGTCCACTGCTGGCTCGGGACTGCCAGCGGGAAAGGAGCGCTGTCACAATCGCTCAATTGAGCAGCAAATCGCCGTGACTTGAAGGGCGCGTGCGCTCAGGGTGTGTGGATGGCGAAACGGGCGGATCGTTGTGCGTCTCTGTGTGGTGCGTGTGTGTGTGTGCGTGCGTGACCTCCTGCCAGCGGGCGTTCGACACTTCACGTGGCCTCAAGGTGCACATGGCCTGGCACAAGCGTCGTGATGACGTCACCGCCACTTAGTGGCGAATGGCGGTTGTTGTGTTTGTGCGCGTGTGTACATGTGCATTGTTGTGTGTGTGTGTGTGCAAGTGTGGTGAGCGGTAGCGCAGCGGTTAGCGCGCTGTGCTCTGAACCCGGAGGAACCGAGTTCGATTCCTGCACACGACCAGTATCAGTGGCCGATATCTGAACCGGTCCTGGGCCTCCTCTGTGTCGACTCAGTCCTCAAATCGGCAACTGGTGCGGTGTGTTAGCGTCGTCACTAGACGGTCGGGCGTGGTGCTGGCCACCCACTCCTTCGTTGTGCCCTGCCGGAGTTTATAGGTGCTCGCTAACAACACTTGCCCCAAAAGTCTGTTAAGGCTATACGGGTGATCTTTGTCTTTGTGTGCGCGCGTTTGCACGTGGAGGGGTTCACGTGCGCGTGTCAGCGGCGTCTCAATGCTTAGCGCAATGAACCCGACGACCTAAGCTCGATTCCCGGACAGAGCTGTTAGCGAGCGATATCTGAATTGGTGCTTGGCCTCATCTTCCCTCGGGTAGATTTGGTTAGCAACCGGGGATACAAAAGTGGGCGGGACTTTGTCTTTGTACAGTTTTTTTTTTAACAGATGGCATTGTGCAACGTGAATAATTGTTCGCGTTGAGCTTAGCAACGAAGGAAATTGCATCACCCTCGGTGCATGTCTGTCGTGTTTAATAGTGCACCCGATTATGAAACGTCCGTTGCTACATTTTCCTCTTCGGGATTGAATCGAGTGCAACCGCAAGAAACAAAAACATGAACAAGAAAACATCTTAAAGTGACTATGCGAGAGAAAGAGACTGTGGAAAGCGTTCGATTTCGTAACATTTCGGAAGCTAAGTTTGGCCTGAAGCCTCGAAAGTGCCTGGATGGATGCCCACCACACACCACCCTCTGCTGAGACACGGGGACAAATGGCTTTAGTCTTTTCACCGTTTCTAAATGCGCGCGCACGCTCTGAAACGCGCGGGCATTGTTCCTGTAATTCTATTAGCCGCACAATTGCTCAATATATACAAAGACAAAGTTCCCCCGCGTACTGTATAGTCTTTAACAGTCTGTTGGGGCAAGTGCTGTTCGCCAGCAGCTATGGATGGCCAGCGCCACGTTCGGGCCGCCTTTGTCTCCGGAGTGCCAATGTTTACACGCCGCACCAGGTACTCATTTGCTGCTGAGTCAACCTAGGGGAGGACCGGTTCAGATTACAATCGTCACTGGTGGTGACCGTGGGAATCGAATTCGGGTCGCCAGGTTCGTAGCGCAGCGCGCTAACCGCAACACTCCAGCTGCCCATAATAAATATATTCACACACACACGCACACGTGCATAATTACACAGTGTACGTTCCTCTTGAGCAGGCTGACGGTCGAGACGGAATAAGCCATCAGCGGATGAGCAAGGTCGGCTGCAGAGAATTAGCGAGGCGGCTCAGTGGGAGGGCAGGCTGGCCGAGAAGGGGGAGGGGAAAGCGAGTGGGTTGGGGGAAGACGTCGAAATGAGAGCCGAGAGACGCGGGGTTTTCAGCAGATGGGGTCGGGTGACGTTTGATGAGAAAGCTCACGTCCAGAATTAAAACCCAAAAATAAACGGGTAGAAAAATAATAAAAATCGTTAGCGGAGGGTTGTTACGTGGTATGGGAAAGAGGATGGGCTAGGTACGGTGAAATGAATCGGAGCAGATCGTGCATCCGTAAAAGTAAAATGTTGAAATGTATTTAAATTAAAACGTGATATTGAGTGACGCTCATCCCATTCAATGTGGATTCAGCAATTTGTTTTGCAGTTAGATATAAAAGGAAAATCTGCACGCATTCATGTGCCAAGTCTCAATAAATAAATAAATAGCCATCTGTTGGTGATTATAATTAAGGTGGTGGAGATGTGTGGGGAATGGCAACGGATCTACCGTGGGATTTTAATGGGTCTCGGTTATCACATGGATCGCACGTCTAGTTCACGTCCCTGTTAGCAGAAAATATATATTAGCCGATGGCGCCGTGTACACGTTCTCACGGTGGCTTTTCGTCTTTAAACATTCGCGTTAATTTGTTTTTGTTCACGATTTTTTTTATTGATGCCTCATTATCTTGTATATCAGGAGGGAGCATTATAACGGCATTCATAACCTCAGAGATACGTCGCGGAACAGGAACACGCTGGCCTTATTTATGTTAGCCGACATAATTGTTAGTTTTTTTTTCACTCGTATTTTCGTGTAACGACCCATCAATTCTGGCCGGTTGAAAGTTATTAACTCGGCCGATGGGTCCTGGTCCCCGATAAATCAATGCGAAGGGGTTGGGGGTGGGTGAGTGGGTGGGTGGATAGCGAGCTTGACAACATTTAACACGTGCCCGAGCAGTGTGCAATGCTGTAAAATTAGTAATTTGCTCAATTTAACTATAATTGAACCTCGCAGTTTCCGTGTGTCCGTGCGCACAGTTAATTGCATCTCTGCAACATCTTGTGTAATTGAGCCATTGATTTCTCTATTATTTTTCATCGCTCGGGTTTGGACCTGCATTAAGTTTTATATTTATGAGCGCGTGCGTGTGTATGTATGTATGTGCGGGCAGCAATAGCAAAGTGGTTAGTGTGCACTCACGCTATTAACCTGACAGCCCATATTTAATTCCTTGCCACAGCTAAACAACCATCAGTGTCAATGAACTGAACCAATCCTGGGCCTCCCACCCCCCAGGATTCAATATAAAATAAACAGCCATGAGGAGTACTACTACGATTTTTTTTAAATTTTATTTTACCGGGTTAAGGCCCACTGAGCTCCACAGCTCTTTTTCAGAAGTGACCTGGTCACAAATAACCTCTCAACGAAGTGGCTTAACATGGTGGGAATAAAAAACGGAGGACCCAGAGAAAAACCCACGCGACCACCGGGAGAACACGCAAACTCCATCCTGTACGCCAGGCGAGGCAATTAACATTTCGCCACCGCGGCGCCCCAAACATCGGCTCTGGGGAGACAAAGACGGTCGGGTGTGGTCTCAGCCACAACAGCTATCGGTTGCTCCGAAGCTTGACTTTTGAAGGCGCTCGATAACAGCGCCAGCCCCAGCGGTCTATGCGGGCTACGCGGGGAAGAGGAGAGATCTCGGTCGTCGTTCTCTTCCTGTACACATAAAACATTCACTTTTAATTATTTATTTCTGACACGCCATCTCCAAATCCACGTTAAAAAAATCCATATTTGTTACGCGGCCAAGCTTATCCACTTTGCGCGAGACAAATTTATTTGACTCGCGCCGTATTTACGAGGTCACCAAAGCACTGCGGATCAAAGCACAAACACGGCGAAGGGCAAAGAGCGACGCGCAGAGATACGCGCGCACGCCTTCAAACCGCCGGGCCGCTCCGAGGCTGGCCGATCGATGCGTCTAATAAGTTCCAAGGCGGCAACAGCATTGAGCGACAAAAGAAAAAAACGAGAAAACTTCTGTGCGCGTGGCGTAATCATTTGGAAACGATGTTCGGGGGAACGCGCGCGAGACGATAAGTGGGTGCGATGATGAGAAGTGATCTATGATGATGATGATGATGATAAGTGAGATGATGGTAAGTGGGACGAGGTTGGTGGCTTGGGAGAGAAAGTTGTGTTTTGTTTTGGCGCCCTGAGTCTTTGTCAAAGGCTCCTAATAAGAGCAAATTATTATTGTGTGTGTGTGTCTTTGTCGTTGTCACACAATTTATATTATTCTGTCACGTACAACACATGCAAAAAAAAACTTACTTTACACCCGTAACTTTTCTAAATACACTTTAGTAACTCTGAACACCAGTGGACATTTGGTGGTGTTAATGCATAAAGTAGTTTTAAGTTAACGCTAATATTTGCTTTGGTTTTCCTTGACATTACCCTCCTGATCTGCATTTTTCTTATCATCGGGTTGTGTTACCTCCGTGCTATCGGCGTCTTTTCACGAGCAGTCGCATTTCTCTCCCGTGTTAGGGAACGACGGTCCGTGCACTCGTACGTGTGTATGTACGTTGAACTTCTTTCGCACCGTACGTATCCAACCGTGATAATCCGTTGGCTACCACAGTGAAATCTCGTATTTCCTTCAGGTGACTTGTTTCATCCGCACACGAGCAGGGCACACACATTCCCACACTTTACAGACAAATAGATTTGTTTGTTGTTGTTGTTGTTTCATGACCTAAACCAGTATTTATTTTGGAATCCTCAAGAGCTGGGGTTTATCCAAATTCGGGTGAAAAAAACTTTACATGATGGGGTTTGATAATTAGTTTTTTACCCTTCTCTCTGGCAACAAAACTGACACCTTTTTTTACAAAGAGTCATGTTTGCATAGACCACAATACCTGCAGTCATAATGCAAACATTCATAATGCAAACATTATGACTGCAGGTATTGTGGTCTATGCAAACATGACTCCTTGTAAAAAAAGGTGTCAGTTTTGGTGCCAGATAGAAGGGTAAAAAACCAATTATCATATTTTTTACTGGCAAATAAGGTTCCAATGATGATGGGGTTTGTTGTATGAAGCATGGAAATTTAGGACACTCGAGTACGCAGTTTAATCACGGGTGACTGAGACCTGGATTTGAACCATGCCTCTAAGTGGTGCCAGATCACCGCTCTGAGTAACCGAGGCAATTCATCTTTGTTTTTAGTACTTTTTTTTGTGCCCGCTTCTCATACTTAACCTAAAAGGACATTTCATTTACCCTGAAATGTAAAGATACAGTTATGGCACCAATGGGGAGACATTCATCCAGCCGCGGATGAATGATTCTCCACTTCCCGGGTTATTTCGGTCGTTGGCGGTTGTTTGGGCATACTTCACCCCGCTGGTCAGTGCGGGTTGGTGAAGGCAGAGAGACGCCGCAGCGTAGTACAGTACAACAATGCGTATTGCTGCACTGATTTACAGTATGCTGACAAAATAGCCCCCGCAGAGGCTGTGAGTCCAGATCAGATATTAAATTTGTCTATTAACACGTGAGGTGGGCGTCAATTCAGTGGTTCCGATTTCTTTACGTGACCTATAGTGGTGAATCGTGTGATGAACACTTTTAAAACGAGTGGACTATCAAATAATTCAATCCCATTAGCCATATAAATGCATCGTTTCTACTCCAGTTTGCCACGTTAAGTGTTACCGATGACTGCTCTGGCCCATGAACTAACGGTAGCCTCCGGCACATTCGGCCAATTCCATTCATGAGTGGGCAGCGGACGGAATCCAGAGTAACCAAGAGAAAAAAACCAAACATGCAAGAGGATAATGCGCACAGCTTTACACACACAGATTCAGGAATTCATCGCTGTATCGCCATCTCCTGGCCGCTTTGCAGCAGCACAATCCACTCGTCGCAATTGACTGTCACAAATTTCGCTTCCGTCGAATTGACGCATCATCACAGATTGCTTCCTCTCATCTGTTTCATTCACACGCACCTCCACCATTACATTCACATACGGGCGCGTTGCTGTGCCGTTGTTAATTCCGTATAAAGCGCCTTGGTTAAGGTGCTAGATCGTTCCTGTTAAAATAAGATAAAACGACTCAGTATTCCCCGTCAGTTTCACATCCAAGCGCGACACAGGTCCAAACCAGCTTAGCTTAGTGGTCTGACGTGCCTCGGGCACAACCGAGGAGACGCGTCCTCGGGCTAAGGGGACATGACAATGTCGCACCTTCAATTAGCACGGTTGGCGACGCACGGTGCAAAAGAAGTTCAACGCAAATTTTGATTTAAAGCTTTCGTGACTGCAGGGATTCATATTATTGGTTCTTTCGGGAAAGTCACGTAGAAGGGAAAAAAAAATAATATTAATACTTTATATTTATGAACTTTTATTCTTGGTTATTTAGGTAAAGTCACGTAGAAGGGAAATAATAAAATAATATACATATTTTATTTTTAAATATTTTATATATTTAACGTAGAAGGGAAATAATAAAATAATATTAATATTTGATATTTAAATACTTAATATTTACATTATTTTATTATTTCCCTTCCACGTGACTTTACCGAAAGAACCAAGAATATAAGTTCATCCATAGCACAATTTAAATGATCCGTGAGAAACACTCTCACGAGATCGATGTCTGTTTTCTTGCGGGTGTCAGCCAACTTACCTCCCCCCCAGCCCACTGATGATAGTGTGAGGGGTCAGCGGCGTGTGACGTGCGTCTGTAGCTCTGACTGACAAGCCCGAGTCATCCGAGGCGAGGTTACCACAGGCGTGCCCAGGATGCCGGCCAGGGCTGGATATAAAAGTGGAAGAAAAAAAAACCTCTCGCTAATGATACGGCTAAAAATAAGCGCTGGAATAAACAAGGAATACTGATAAATGTCAACGCAATGCACCCTCCACCCCCCCGAGCGTTGTGGGAACGGCGCACTTGTTGCGAATCACTCAGGAGACGGTTGTTGTGACGGCTCTGAAAAATGCGTGGGGGGTGGGGGGGTTGGTTAGTGGGGAGGTTGGTTGGTGGGGAGGGTGGGGGGGTTGGTTAGTGGGGAGGTTGGGGGGGGTTGGTTGGTGAGGAGGGTGGGGGAGTTGGTTGGTGGGGAGGGTGGGGGAGTTGGTTGGTGGGGAGGGTGGGGGGAGGGGGTGATGCGTTGGGGGGGGGTTCGTCGGGGGCAAGGGGGCAGTGCTCTACTGACCGTGGCCTTGCGGGGTCCCTGATTCACGCAATCGCTGCTCGCTTGGCGGCCACGTTTACTTCATCAAATCCGTTCCAATTCAGCGGAGCAATCACTTTTGGCGCAAATCACTGCGTCGCGCAATCTGCTGCGCAAGAAATCACTCTACCGCCGCCGCAGACTTACTTAAAGCCCAGCTCTGACGAGACGATTAGGTAGCACAAATTGAGTTCATTATGCGAGTGGCGTCGGCCGCACGCGTTGGCAAACTGGCCACACTGACGAGATTGAAAATGAGAATGGCGAATGAAGCTAATTATGGGTCTCCGTTGTCTGCGCGCTTTTGCCTCCCCATTAAGAGAGAGGCAAGCGCGTGGGCGCCAGAGGATCGGTGTAGTGCGTCTGAACGAGCCATTCGGACCCTGGACGTGCAGTAGAGATACGACCGCGTCCAGGAAGACCGTGCCAGGGGCAGTGCGCTCGGCGTCCAGGGAGAGGGAGGAGATCACTCGCGTCTCGGCTCGTGATCACGAAGCACCAAGGGTAGTCACGTGGAACTTATTTCGCACCGTGCGTTGCCAACCGTGCCGAAGGGTGGTGCGGTGGAAGGACAACACAACTAAACACGCACGAAAAAGCAGTTCTGGGGAAATTCATTTTCAATCTAGAGGATTTAAAAATGTATGGCTCCTGTGGCTTCCTAATATGGGAAGAGCGTTCCAGACCGCCGCAGAAGCGGATTTTTGAAAGCGCGCGATGAGGTGCCCACCGTCTTTGTTTCGATGGGCTCGTCAAAAGGCGCCGCTGCGAATATGATCGGAGTTCGCGTGATGATCTATGATCCTTGACGAGACCAGCGAAGTATGCGCCCTGTAGCGTCAGATCTCCTAAGCTTTAGAACAAAATATATCAGCGGTGTCTCTTACGTGATGTATATCCGTCTGGCCCCGTTTTACGTCTCCTCCCCTGTACGTAGTTTCGCAAATAAGTCGTCACTTATTAATCCCACCAACCGATTTGCGTCGGCTCAACCCCCACGCTTACGTCGCTGTCAGCATCGTCCGTCATTTCTCGATATCCGTTGCCTCAGCCTTCGCCTCCACCACCACCTACTGCCCTGTACATCGCTTTGATTTAGGTCGTTTCGATATCCGTCGCACCTTTTAGGACGGCATCGACGGGGTATTGGTAAGCCGCTGCAACTATGCACTTATACATCTCGATTGAAAACGAATTTCTTTCGAACTGATTTATTTCTGTTTAGTTTGTTGTCCTTCCCCCGCACCTACGATGAGCAAGGTTGGCTACGAACGGCGCGAAGCAAGTTCAACATACATGCTCTTTGGTTCTTTCGGTAAGTCACGTAGGTAGAAATAAAACAAAATAAATCACAACGTTTCGATAACAACACAGGCCATCGTCTTCAAAGCTTTGTGACGTCATATTTGAGGGGGGGTCTGACTTTTTGTGACGATTGGGGGAAGGGGTCAAAAAATCGTCCAAAATCACGTGACGTCATTTATGGACGGCCCATTATCGCGTGCTTATTTATTTTTTGATATCAAACGAGCTCTGGCTGTGCCCACGAAAAAAGAATCCTGTTCCACAACAGTCGATGGCCAAGTGTGTGAATCCAGATCACGTGCCACCACCCCCATTGTTCTGGCTGAACAAGGTGAGACATCAAAACTTTGTACGCTTCGGCAACAGATCTGTGGAAATGTTTTATTGTTTGAAGCTCGCAGAGCGAAGTCACCTTCTTGCTCACGGCTCTACACGCTCGCACAAAGTTTCCACTTCGTGTTGCCCGCGCCTTCCTAATGCGCGTTTGGCCACGGGGTTTTTTTGTTGTTGTTGTTGTTTGAGCTGAACTTTTTGAACCCCCACCTTGTTCCAAATGTAATGGTCGCGTTCAATGGGCGCGGTTTATTCCAAGGGTTGTATGCCTCATTAGAAGTAAAGCCGTTGGCCCTGACATTTGATCGCCCGTCTTGACCCTCCCGAACCCACCACGCCCACCTTAACGACAGATTATCCAAGAGAAGGCGTCCTTTTTTTTTAAACAAGACGTTGTTTTTGTGTTACCGGCAATGCAGTCGCTTTAGTGAGAGAAACTCCTCGCAGACAACATGTTGGGGCTGTGAAATATCAGGCCAGAATGTTGTCCTCTTGTATGAACAGGAAACGGCACACGACCGGATCGCCCTCAATGCAGACAATGCCGTCAGGGGCAAATAAGGCTAAGCCGGTTTGAGCCTGGCCGGTTTGGCAGGCTTGGGTTGTGAGGTGGCCAGGAGATGTCACTGGATCCTTGAATCTGATCGTGGGACACGTTCATCGTGGGTTTGGTTCACTCCAGGCGCTCTGCTTTCCTCCCACAAGAAGCAAAACACTCACGAATGGAATTGGCCAAACAAACCGACCAACGAATAATCCTGGGAATCAGTTGGATTGATAAAGGTCGTGCCTTTGATTAGAAAGTCCTTCCGTCCTACAAAACAAACCATTAACGGTCACCGTGACTTCTCCACTGCCTTGGAGAACACACGTTTACATATATATATTTTTTGAATATCTTTTTACACAAACTTTTTCCTTCTCAATCTGCCCTGCTGCCCTCTTCATCTCTGAGTGTCACAACAAAGCCTCGCTTGAGCTTGCGTCTCGGATAAAGCCCAGCAACTGCGAAGCGAGGGGACACACCATCGATCGCTCGTGTCCGATGCGAGCGCCGCTTTGTGTCTCAGAGACACAAAAGGAAGCGAGCATCCCCTGCATTCATCCATTGCGGCGGTCGCAGCAGCAGAAACAGCGGCCATGCTCAATCCACTGCCGGATGAAGGCCTCCTCAATGGCGCTGTCACCTCTCACGAGCTTTGCGATGCAGCAACCTGCAGATTGGCTATAGGGCTAATGCCCGGTGAGGTCGGTTCATTCCGAGGGCCGGTGTGTCGGTCGGTGTGGGGAAATTGCAAGTGTGATCAGACTAAAAAAAAAATATCTATATAAAACATGTTTTGATTAAAGTATTTTATTACCTCTAATGTGTACTCCTCATGGCTTATTTACGCTCTCAGTTGCCATTAAGTTTCCAACATATTCAGCAGCTCCCAAGATTCTTCCTCACAGGTCCCATCTGTGTTCTTTTTTTGGACCCAGCCCCAAATGGTACCAATGAAAATCGCGCGGCAATTTGGGCCCGGTTTGTTTACAAAATGCCCGCGGTGATTTTGTTATTGTTTACTCCCAGTCCGTCACTGCGCTCCATCTCCTTGGCGGACGCCCTCTCGAGGTCGTCTCGAGGTGGCCACGCCGGTGGGGGGGGGGGGGGGGTGCTTTGTGCAGAGGAAAGTGGGAACGTACAGTACTTATGCATTCGTCAAACGACGATAGAACGCTCTCTCTCTCTCGAAAAAAAGGGACTGTTAGCAACGAGATATTTATTGCAGATATTTTTTCTACGCTCGAAAAACGTAACCTAAAACGTGGAGAGCGATACGAGATATATTATTCAATTTACGACCGAGGATTTCTCGGAGAAAGCCGTTGTTCCATTATATATCCATTCCTTTTTCTTTTAATGCGTTTCATCGCGGGCGTAGCCTTGCCCTCGAGGAGAGTGAAATGAGAGCTGGATAAACCAGATTCTTTTTTTTACTTTTCGTTTATTCTCCGAGCCATTAACAGCCACACCTGCATACGTTACGTGTCCTGCAGAACGTGCAGACGATAATGGGATCTCACCCTGCATCGTGACATACCGGTGTGTGGTGTTTTATATATTATTATTATTCTTACTTTTTACTGTATGTCAGGTAAGGCACAGAGACCCTGAGAAAGAATTTAATTTTATCAGAGGAGCTTTGGGCTACAACAAAGCAATGCGGGAAACTTACGAGTGTGCAGTCGAACGTTCTAATATCGTTAACGCAACATCGATGGAACTCGAGCTGGAGATAAATTAACTGTGAACAGCAAACAAACGGTACCGCAGTGATAAAACAATTTTTTTTTAACTTAAATTAACAAAGCAATGATTGTATCTATTACTTTATTTATATTTTACTTGTATTATTATATTACTAATGTAGAATTTATTTTACTTCATTAACTTCATTTCCAGCAAAACAACTATTTTTAGCCGTGCGATGTACTGTATAGCTCCAGAGAATTGACATTCAGAAATGTACGCGCGTGTATAAACACTCATTTTATTTGACTGAAAACATCTTCATAGACAGGTGACTGCAGAACTTGGGCAATTGTTGGTAGCACAGGCTCGATGCCTGGCCGGCTGCCTTCGAACTCCTCCATAATTCCTCAGCGAGGTGTGAGAGAAGCAATCTGCATGAACGATGATGCAATTACATAAAACCAAACTAAACATTATAAATGACCACGCACCATTCACATTTTTTTGTGTGAACAGTTCACCGGGAAGGAATGCATTTTAAACGTGATGGTTTCAACGCTCTTTCGAACGAGGACAGCCAGTGGCGTCACGACCCAAAACACGCGACCCTAAACTTCGTTAAGAGTACCCAAGTCGCTGAGCCACTGTTCGCATTCCCCAACAAAGCGTACAATGTGTCTCGGTCACCGTGTTTCCAGCCTAGAAGTGGGAGAAATATCTCGGTTCATACGAATCCAAATTACATCCGTGCATGTATATTACAGGAACAGCCCCCCTCCTTGTCAATCCACTGCTGGATGAGGGGCCTCCCCGCGGGGGTCATGTGACCGCACTTGACAACGCTGGCTGGTCACTGCGTGTTGGTAAAAGCACTCCTCAGCATAGACATCGGGAGCATATAAGTCCGGTACAATAATGGGATGCTATGCATGACGGTCACCCATCACAGCACGATTCGGGCTCGTAGCCTGCTTCAGCTTCCGAGATCTGACGAGCCGCGATGCATTCTGGGTGACGAGGTCACAGGCGCATATTGCGGGTTTCAGTCTGGATTTCAATCTGGAATTATTGCACCGCGCAGACTGGGTGGCAATGCCTCGGGCCGGCTGGCACGATGTTGGTCTATTACAGTCGAGGCTCCGAGCTGTATTGTTTTGAAATAACGCGCATTACCCGGCGCCAATTAGAGACTATCAATAGCCACGTTGAGGCTGTTTCAACAGCGCGAACGTGCGCCGGAGTGGAAGGATTAGACACAGGTCACTGATGTTTTTTTCGCTCTCAAAATATTGAATGCCGAGACGGCGGGCAATTACAGAATCTAATTGCATGAAAACAGGGGTTTACCGTGTGTGTTTTTGCGCGTGTAATTTCTGTTGTTTATTTATCGCTCTTCTCTTTCTCTCTGCCCTCTCCCCCCCAACCGCCAGGGCTGATGTTGAACAACTCTCCATACCTCGGCCAACAGGTGAGCATGGAACAATGCAATGACACACTTCGTAGTCACCGATGCATCGTGGATAACACATTGCGTGGCATGAAAGGGTTGAGGAAGGGAAATCCCCCCCCCCCCCACACAACCCACAAGGAGGCCTCTCCGATGCGCTTTTCTTGTCAGTACGCACGTCCGTTGAACGTACGTGGCCAACCTTTGCTACTCGGCGTGTTGGTTGGCACGATGTCCGACGTTTCCGCTCCGCGCACTTCACCAAGGAGACTCCGGAGCGTGCAAGCCAGTCGTTGGGACACCGCAGGCCGAGAGGGATGCGCGGCACAGCACCGACGACGATTCGCCGGGCTGACGCTGCCCAGCGGTGAACCCCCGAGGGTGGATCGACGCGGGGGGCCGTGTTCGCGAATCCCGATCCGATCACGTCCTACGGGATTGAACCTCGCTCGCTCGCTCGCTCGCAGCTCGCGATGACTGGAACACGTTGTGTGCGGGGTGGAAGGTGATGGGAAAAGCAACTTTCGAAGTTTGGAAATGGAAGGCGGAAGAGAAGTGTTCTAAGACAGGCAGTAAGACGAGGTTGTGGCGGGTGTTAACACTGTTAACACAACTTGGGGTTTGGGATACTCAACATTGCGGGAGAGCGTCGCACAGTATTTGTAATCAGGGAGCGGAGGTTGCGATTGGTGGGACGTGTGTGTGCGGGGCGGAGGAGGTTTAGATTTTTTACCGAGGCGACGTTGGAGTGGCACCCAAGTGTTGTTCACGGTGGCGGTAATCAGAATGTGGGAGCGAACCCTGAAGGACAGTGCTCGACTTTGCAACAACTTTCGGAAGCAGCAAACGAAAGAGAGATCGATGGCGTTGGTGTGGTGCAATCGACAGCATTGGCCATGATGACCTCGTGACCTCGACTCGCCGGCTTGAGGGTTTCCACCGTTGAAGGGATGTCGCGCTTTGTTGAATTCTCTCGCGCGCGTGGATAAATTGTGATGGAGAGTTGCACATTTCCTCCACCTAACCGTCTGCCCCCCACCCCCTTCAAAAAACAATCTCACATTTCCACGTGTTTTTTTTCTCAACATGACATTCTAGATTTGCCACTCAAGACACTTTTGCACAAATACTGGTTATTTGGATCTTGAGTGCTTGTCCCGTGTCATTATCCACTTGCCAATCACGGCTGGGCAGAGCCGAAGGAAGAGCATCCACTCGCAATCAGTGGGGACGAAGACAGATTTCCACGTGTTTTTGTTTTCAAGCTGTGTGACAACAGCAAGGACACGATGCCTGTCAACACGGCTCGATCGCATGGTCGGCTACGTACGGTGCGATATGAAGTTCAACACACATACGGAGGTGCACCCAGCACACCACTCACTTGGCTTTTCTGACACCGTGATAGGCTGCGTGTCAACACCGTTTACACTGTGGGAGCGGTGGCGCATTGGTTAGAGCACTTCGCTATGAAACCGGCGACCCGGGCTCGATTCCCCGCTCACGGCCAATAACAGTGGACAATAGTCGAACCGGTTCTGGGCTTCGACTCGGTCGACTCGTCCTCAAATGAGTACCTGGTGCGGTGTGTAAACATCGCCACTGGGGAGACAAAGGCGGCCGGGCGTGGTGCTGGCCACCCACCCCTTGCCGTGCCGGCCTTCATAGGTGCTCGCAAACAGCACTTGCCCCAACAGTCTGTTACAGGCTGCACAGCGGCATCTTTTGTATTTGCCTTGACAGACTGTACACACCTCCTCGTTGAAATGGAACCGCATGAGCGGGCACAAGACTATAATTGCTGTGGTGTATGAATCAGAAACGTGGGCGTAAATGAAGAAAATGAACAGAAAACTTCAGTGTGCACAAAGAAGCATGGACAGACGCATGCCTTTGGATTACGTTGACGGACAAATGATGGCCAATGGTTGAGAATAATTGTAGAATGACAGCGACTGCTCGGAACACCACTGAGAGTACGTCCTCAGCAGAGACGGAGCAATGAACGCAGCTCGTTTGAAGGGAGCTTCGGTGGATTGGTGTTTTCTAAGTTATATTAAAGCTGTGCTATGGGCATCGTGCCAAGAGATAAAGGCATTTACACGCAGAACTCTCATAGATCGCGGTGCAGATATCGCCGTGGAAGTTGACCGTACAGAACTACTTCTGAAGTCAATTCAACAGGCTTCCTTATCGACACGTAGATCACACCTTTCACAAACCACGACGAGAGTGTCGGTCACGTGTTAAACCGCAACTTCTCATTCTCAGAGCTGTAAGAAGCCAACATTTATATAAAACTAGCAGCCCCCACGTCCTTTGGATGGGGCATGAGACCGTCCATCCCTCACACCCTCCAGCCAGCAAAACTTGTTTTGTTTTGTTATCACACAGAGTACGGAAGCGGCGATTAGTGCGATCCTTTTATTGCGCGGTCCCAAGTGGCTGGGCTGAGACCATCGATTCGCTGCGCTGGAGAAAACGACTCAAGCACAGATGGCTCAGACCTGACTCCCTGTCACTCACCATGGAACCCCCCCCCCCCCAACACTCGTCCTGCCACTTTTCTCAAGACAGCAAAGTTGCGTTCGGCGAGACGCAGGAGAGTGACGCGCCACTCATCTGGGACGTCTCCACGTCCGCGGCGACATCGCCGATGGTGGCTCGGAGCGGGCGTGGCACGGGTACGCGAAACGGGGGGTCGATAGCGAGCATCACGTGGAACAAACTAACTATTTTTTTTCCTTCTTGGTTCTTTCGGTAAAGTCACGTAGAATGGAAATAATAAAATAATAAAGATAAAACATGATAAAATAATTCTCACGACGTTTCGGCCACAACGCAAGCAGCCGTCCTCAGGTCAAGAACAGGTCTGTCGATAAGACAGAGTCTGACTCTGTCTTATCTGTCTTATCCACAGACCTGTTCTCCGTCTGAGGACGGCTGCTTGCGTTGTGGCCGAAACGTCGTGAGAATAATTTTATCATGTTATATTTTTATTATTTTATTATTTCCATTCTACGTGACTTTACCGAAAGAACCAAGAAGATGAATCCCTGCAGTCACGAAAGCTTCAAATCGAAATTTAACTAAATATTTTTTTTTTAAATCGCAGCAATTTGCTTCGCCGCCATTGGCTGTGCGCGCGCGAGTCGCGCACCACGTGTGTGCTTGTGTGTGTGTGTGTGAGTTTGATTGCCGCTCAAGGCCAACGCCCAGCGTGACGATTGTCGGAATCTGCCCTCGGCCTCCCCTAGGTCGACTCGGCCCCAAATGAGTACCTGGGTGCGGTGTGTAAAATCATCGCCAGTGGAGAGACAAAGGCGGTCGGGCGCGGTGTTGGCCACCCAGCCCCTTCGTGTGCTGTTCCGGCCTTCATAGGTGCTGCTCGCTCACAGCGCTTGCCCCAACAGTCTACACGGGTGGTCTTTGTACGCATCATCATCATCATCACCGTCATCATCAGCAGCAGCAACAGATTGTTATCAGCAGCAATACCAGGAGCACCATCATTATGATGATGGTCATCATCATCTGCAAAAGGCATAGAAGCATCATCATCATCATCAGTAGCAAGAATAGCATGAACACTATAAGCATCATTGATAGCAGCATCATAATATTATAATCAACAGCAGCGTCATCAGCAGCAGCAACAGCACAGCAGCAGCGCGTCGGCTATTGCCTGCGGTGGTTTAACCTCGAAGTCTTCCTCCCACCTCCGAACCAGTTCCTCCCAGGGAGTCCCTGACCACAGCGGAAGTGCTGCCCAGAGAGCGAGCGGACGACGTACACGTGACCCATTCCTCGTGTGTGCAGTGGCAGCACGGGAAGACAGAATGATGTCAGAACGAAAAGCAGATGTTCTCCCGACTACCAGCTCATCCACTTGCTGCTTAGTCGCCTTGTATGAGGAGTAGGGTATAACATTTCAGATGGAGACATTCTTGAACAGTGTAGCACACGCTTGAGGGGGCCCAGTGGCTCGGAGGTCGGCGAGTTGAGCTGGCCCAGCCGAGATCCCGGGTTCGGATCCAGACAGCCACCTGTGATTAATCCGGGATCTCAAATGGAGCGAGTTAATGGCCGTGGCCCGGCCACCAATGATTGCACACACAAAAGCCATCACATTAAAGCGTGGTTCCGCGCTACAGGTGAATTCAAGCTTGTGAGAATTTTCAAAAATGTCGGTTTAATTGTCACGTGGCAAACCATACGCGCAGTGGCAGAGCCGGCGAGAACGCGATGTGCCCCTGGTCTGTGGAACGGAGGTCCCTTGAAAGCGTTCTCAGAGGTAGCTCTGCGGCATCCACTTCCTTCGGACCGTTCTCTTAACGCGGAGGGTTGCAAATCATCTTTGAAAGATCCGAACGGGGACTTTGTCTAACGATGTGGCACGATTGGGGAAATAACGAGAGCGCAAGTGGGCGGGTGGAGGGTGGTGGGGGGTAGAAACAGTTTTGTTCGTTTAGCCGCGCGAGTCGCGGGAAACATTGCACCGTCCAAGAGTTTTGCGTGCTAAAAGTTGCGACTGAAACAAGACGCTTTGTGTGGGCTGCTCATTAAAACGGTACATATGTCGGCAAAATGAAGCGCCGTTAAAAATACAGCTCGTTTGATATCCCTCGGATCGTTTCGCCAGTATGTGCACTATTAGCATCCTTCATCAAGCAGGCCAGCTGTTAGCAGTAAGTTAAGATCATTATTCCACCCCCCCCCCCCCCCGCGTTTCTCCTGCATCGCTGGCTGATGCGTTCCGTGCCGGGCGCAATTGCCCGGGGGTGGCTATCGTAATGAGACCTTCTAATTGACAGCCCCATCCCCACCGATGTATGTAGCGGCTGCGCTGGCATTCGTCTGCGTGCCCTTCAGCTCTATGGCACCGGGCACCGATGCCGCTCTGTCCGTAGCGGGAGGGTGGGCCGCTAAGCGAGATGTTGGGGAGGGTACGAGACGGGTTGACAGAACGGGAAGCGATGAGCGACCTTGATGAAACTATCGGCTCCCACCCAAACCACCACCGCACCGCAAGCGGTCACCTTGAAGTCAAACCCACACTCGGTCCATTGATGTTCCAAGGTTTCAATCCCAGCCCAGAAGAACTCTTTGTCCCATCCTCAAACAACTTGTTCAGGGCTGGCACGCCACTCTTCATTGTCACTAGAAAATTGCTTTTCTCCCGGGGCGATGATTTAGCTGTGGATACACGCGGAAAGCGCCGGGAGCTTTGTCGGTGTGCTGAGTACCTTCTTAGTTTCGCTCCAGATTTCGCTGAATTCCCCCGAAACATTCCTCAAGCGATTTAAGTTCATAATATCTGCGGGTGTTTTTTTTTGTTCAGTTCAACGATTCCAAGATTATATCAAACACACAAATTGTAATCGCTATGAAATCTTTCTAACAAATGCTTCTCTCCCCTCCACCCCCCCACAACTATCTTGCGAATTTTGTTGTCCGTTGCGACGAGTGACAAATTAGCTTGCAAAAATCTCGCTGTGAGCAGTGCACCATCCTATCTCAGATAACGTCCTGGGGAGGATGAAGTCACCAATTTACTTCTGAAGTCACTTCGATATTTTCACCAGGGCCACACATTTTATACGTCACGTGGCAATCAAGTCAAACGTTTAATTATCACCACTTGCGTAATCCCAATGAATTAAAAAAATCGATTGTTTAATATAATTGGTATTTTTGCTGGCACTCATTGAAACAGTTGACACGATGGTGTAAGCTTCATGACCCCTTCCCCCCCAAGCCTCTTGTCCACCCAGCAGTACTCAATGTGTATGGTGGGGTAAAGTGTGGGTAACACAACCTTTTCCAAGACGTCTGACCAGCGTGGAGGAGCAGGCCAAATGTCACGTGAGAAAAACTATCCTTAGAGCGCCCCCTAGCTGAGGCCCTTCCACCAGCAGTGACGTGACCAAGTAATTGCGGGGCTGCCCCTTTAAAATTGCAGCCCAGGGTCCCAGCGCGCCAGCTCAGCGCTCTGACGTGGCATCAGATCTCCGAGCCACTGCGGCAGAGCCGGCCCAGCCACTAAGCGACCCTTGCAATTGCAAAGGGCCCCGTGGCCAGCAGAGGGCCCCCTAGAGTCACTGCTAGCTAGTGGGTGAAAAAAATCATACATCAAAGGGGCCTCCAACCAAATTTTGCTTAGGGCCCCCAAAGGTCTAGGGCCGGTTCTGTACTGCGGCCACCACCAAATGTCACTTCAGACCGCACCGTTCACCCCGCGTCGCCGGGCCACTCCTCTGCCTTCGTCAGGCGCAGGAGTTTTCGATCAGCCCCTCTTCAACGCGTGCGAGCGCGTGCGAGTTCTCTGGATTCAGCCGCTATTGTCAGCCTTCCGTGAGGAAGCGGTGTGCGGTGGTTATGTAACACGGCAACCGCTATCAGATCTTAATTCTTTCAGCACTCTGTGGCTTGTGGATTCGAACCCCCCCCCCCCCTGCTCAACCCCAGTACACATGCAAACGTTGGGGCGACGTTGGGGCAACGTCAGATGCCGTCGGCCGAACGTTGGTCCAATGTTGCTCTACGTGTGAATGTTTACGGGGTTCGGGCGGGGCACGGGCACGCGAAACGGGGGATCGATAGCGAGCATCCCGTGAAACAAACTAAATTTTTTTTATCGCGGCAATTTGCTTCTTTGCCATTGGCTGAATGTGTGGCATGGTCGGGTGCGGTAGCGTAGCGGTTAGCGCGCTGCTCTGCGAACCCGGAGGGATCCGAGAGTTCGATTCCCGCTCACGGCTAACATCAGTCACCATTATCTGAACCGGTCCTGGTGTGGTGTGTAGACCAATAGGGAGGCACTTGCCCCAACAATGTATCTGACTATATGGGGGAGCTTGATCTTTGTGTGTCATCATCGTCGTCATCGTCAGCCATGAGCTATCAGCTGCTGGATGAAGAAGGCATCTCCAAGCCAAGAGATCAATTATCCCATTTTCGTCTTTAAACATTGTCAGCGAGCACCTATTCAGTGATGCACAGCACATCGTACTTTAACTAGTGGTATATTTAACGAATTGTGGGTTTAATTGTGTTCATAGTACACAATGGATGGTGATAATTATTCAAGCAGAACAAAGATTTGGCGAAAAATGATTCTAGTAATAAACAATATTCACCATTGAAAATCGCCCTTAAGATGAAGATTCAAACATCCTACATACGTTCAATGTATTTGCAGTAATCACGGCTGCTGAGTAAGGGCCTGAAGACTCAAAATGCCAAGCGGTCAGCAACAAACAGCACCGTTGACGTTGTAATGGATACGTTCTTTGAATTGAGCAAGGGTTATAGTGACTTTGAGCGATGGGGCAGTGGGAGGGCATTCAAAAGCCCAGCGGAGTCAGGGAAGTGGGAGAACGAGAAGTGTGGTGACCTGCAGTGCGGTTAGTGGGTGAGTGAGTGGGTGAGTGAGTGGGTGGGTGAGTGGGTGGGTGGGTGGGTGGGTGAGTGGGTGGGTGAGTGAGTGGGTGAGTGAGTGAGTGGGTGGGTGGGTGAGTGGGTTAGTGAGTGAGTGGATGAGTGAGTGAGTGGGTGAGTGAGTGGGTGACTGAGTGAGTGGGTGTGTGAGTGAATGAGTGAGTTGTGGTGACCTGCAGTGCGGTGAGTGAGTGGGTGAGTGAGTGAGTGAGTGGGTGGGTGAGTGGGTGAGTGAGTGGGTGAGTGAGTGAGTGGGTGAGTGAGTGAGTGGGTGAGTTGTGGTGACCTGCAGTGCGGTGAGTGAGTGAGTGAATGAGAGTACTGTTGTGATCAGCAGTGCGGTGAGTGAGTAGATGAATGGGTTAGTGATTGAGTGAGTGTGTTGTTGTCATTTGCAGTGAGGTGACTGCGTGGGTGAGTGAATGAGTGAGCGAGTGTGATGTTGTGATCTGGAGTGTGGATGGGACGAAACAGTCTGACAGAGTCCTCGACAGAGGTGGATGTTTCAACGAGCAAAGTCCACGGGTACAGTAACCATAGCGATACTAGAGCGAAAAGGAGGCGACTGACGGTTGAATAATTACGAATAGCATTTTGTATCTGTACAAAGTTGACCTATTTTCCCCAACTCTCACTGGACACACTTTGTATCCGACCGTATCTTTCTATCTATCAGTGCTGCTCTTTCAAGGAAGCGCTCATCCTTGTAAGCAAACAAAAAAACATCTCCGTTTATGTTGCAGACCTTTAACAATTTTGTCCTTTTAGCGTCTCGTGGGTCAGCCACCCCGCCCGCTCCACAAGAAAGTCTGGTTCCAGCCGGGCCGCGCTGCCCTTTGTTTGACGGCGTCATGCTGCGTGGTGGCGGAAGGGGGTGGGAGGGGCTTGAGAGTCAGGTCAAACTTGTTCCAATGCCACAACTCCGCGTCGCATCGTCACCACCAACTCACTAATCTCACAATTGATGTGTTTTTTTTTATTTTACCAGCTAAGGCCCATTGAGCTATACGGTATAGCTGTTTTCCAGAAGCGGCCTGACCACAAATGATAGCGCAACGAAGAGGCTTATCACGTGGCACATCTATAGCAGCCAATTATTCTAAGCACATGTTGACTCTTTATGTGGAAAGAAAAAAACCGGAGTACCCAGAGAAAAATCCACGCGACCACGAGGAGAGAGACACGCAAACTCCAAATATACAGCAGGCGCCAGGGTCAGGATCGAACCCACGACCTCCTGCATACCAGGCGAGGGAGCTAACATCTCACCATAGCGAGAGAGAGACACGCAAACTCCAAATATACAACAGGCGTCAGGGTCAGGATCGAACCCACGACCTCCTGCATACCAGGCGAGGGAGTTAACATCTCACCATAGCAAGAGAGACACGCAAACTCCAAATATACAACAGGCGTCAGGGTCAGGATCGAACCCACGACCTCCTGCATACCGGGCGAGGGAGTTAACATCTCACCACAGCGAGAGAGAGACACGCAAACTCCAAATATACAGCAGGCGCCAGGGTCAGGATCGAACCCACGACCTCCTGCATGCCAGGCGAGGGAGTTAACATCTCACCATAGCGAGAGAGAGAGAGACATGCAAACTCCACATACACAGCAGGCGCCAGGGTCAGGATCGAACCCACGACCTCCTGCATACCGGGCGAGGGAGTTAACATCTCACCACAGCGAGAGAGAGACACGCAAACTCCAAATATACAGCAAGCGCCAGCGTCAGGATCGAACCCACGACCTCCTGCATACCGGGCGAGGGAGTTAACATCTCACCATAGCGAGAGAGAGAGAGACACGCAAACTCCAAATACACAGCAGGCGCCAGGGTCAGGATCGAACCCACGACCTCCTGCATGCCAGGCGAGGGAGTTAACATCTCACCATAACGAGAGAGAGACACGCAAACTCCAAATACACAGCAGGCGCCAGGGTCAGGATCGAACCCACGACCTCCTGCATGCCAGGCGAGGGAGTTAACATCTCACCATAACGAGAGAGAGACACGCAAACTCCAAATACACAGCAGGCGCCAGGGTCAGGATCGAACCCTCGACCTCCTGCATACCGGGCGAGGGAGTTAACATCTCACCATAACGAGAGAGAGACACGCAAACTCCAAATACACAACAGGCGTCAGGGTCAGGATCGAACCCACGACCTCCTGCATGCCAGGCGAGGGAGTTAACATCTCACCATAACGAGAGAGAGACACGCAAACTCCAAATACACAGCAGGCGCCAGGGTCAGGATCGAACCCACGACCTCCTGCATACCGGGCGAGGGAGTTAACATCTCACCACAGCGAGAGAGAGACACGCAAACTCCAAATATACAGCAAGCGCCAGCGTCAGGATCGAACCCACGACCTCCTGCATACCGGGCGAGGGAGTTAACATCTCACCATAGCGAGAGAGAGAGAGACACGCAAACTCCAAATACACAGCAGGCGCCAGGGTCAGGATCGAACCCACGACCTCCTGCATGCCAGGCGAGGGAGTTAACATCTCACCATAACGAGAGAGAGACACGCAAACTCCAAATACACAGCAGGCGCCAGGGTCAGGATCGAACCCACGACCTCCTGCATGCCAGGCGAGGGAGTTAACATCTCACCATAACGAGAGAGAGACACGCAAACTCCAAATACACAGCAGGCGCCAGGGTCAGGATCGAACCCACGACCTCCTGCATGCCAGGCGAGGGAATTAACATCTCACCATAACGAGAGAGAGACACGCAAACTCCAAATACACAGCAGGCGCCAGGGTCAGGATCGAACCCTCGACCTCCTGCATACCGGGCGAGGGAGTTAACATCTCACCATAACGAGAGAGAGACACGCAAACTCCAAATACACAACAGGCGTCAGGGTCAGGATCGAACCCACGACCTCCTGCATGCCAGGCGAGGGAGTTAACATTTCACCATAACGAGATAGACACGCAAACTCCAAATACACAGCAGGCGCCAGGGTCAGGATCGAACCCACGACCTCCTGCATGCCAGGCGAGGGAATTAACATCTCACCATAACGAGAGAGAGACACGCAAACTCCAAATACACAGCAGGCGCCATGGTCAGGATCGAACCCTCGACCTCCTGCATACCGGGCGAGGGAGTTAACATCTCACCATAACGAGAGAGAGACACGCAAACTCCAAATACACAACAGGCGTCAGGGTCAGGATCGAACCCACGACCTCCTGCATGCCAGGCGAGGGAGTTAACATCTCACCATAACGAGAGAGAGACACGCAAACTCCAAATACACAGCAGGCGCCAGGGTCAGGATCGAACCCACGACCTCCTGCATGCCAGGCGAGGGAATTAACATCTCACCATAACGAGAGAGAGACACGCAAACTCCAAATACACAGCAGGCGCCAGGGTCAGGATCGAACCCTCGACCTCCTGCATACCGGGCGAGGGAGTTAACATCTCACCATAACGAGAGAGAGACACGCAAACTCCAAATACACAACAGGCGTCAGGGTCAGGATCGAACCCACGACCTCCTGCATGCCAGGCGAGGGAGTTAACATCTCACCATAACGAGATAGACACGCAAACTCCAAATACACAGCAGGCGCCAGGGTCAGGATCGAACCCACGACCTCCTGCATACCGGGCGAGGGAGTTAACATCTCACCACAGCGAGAGAGAGACACGCAAACTCCAAATATACAGCAAGCGCCAGCGTCAGGATCGAACCCACGACCTCCTGCATACCGGGCGAGGGAGTTAACATCTCACCATAGCGAGAGAGAGAGAGACACGCAAACTCCAAATACACAGCAGGCGCCAGGGTCAGGATCGAACCCACGACCTCCTGCATGCCAGGCGAGGGAGTTAACATCTCACCATAACGAGAGAGAGACACGCAAACTCCAAATACACAGCAGGCGCCAGGGTCAGGATCGAACCCTCGACCTCCTGCATACCGGGCGAGGGAGTTAACATCTCACCATAACGAGAGAGAGACACGCAAACTCCAAATACACAACAGGCGTCAGGGTCAGGATCGAACCCACGACCTCCTGCATGCCAGGCGAGGGAGTTAACATTTCACCATAACGAGATAGACACGCAAACTCCAAATACACAGCAGGCGCCAGGGTCAGGATCGAACCCACGACCTCCTGCATGCCAGGCGAGGGAATTAACATCTCACCATAACGAGAGAGAGACACGCAAACTCCAAATACACAGCAGGCGCCATGGTCAGGATCGAACCCTCGACCTCCTGCATACCGGGCGAGGGAGTTAACATCTCACCATAACGAGAGAGAGACACGCAAACTCCAAATACACAACAGGCGTCAGGGTCAGGATCGAACCCACGACCTCCTGCATGCCAGGCGAGGGAGTTAACATCTCACCATAACGAGATAGACACGCAAACTCCAAATACACAGCAGGCGCCAGCGTCAGGATCGAACCCACGACCTCCTGCATACCGGGCGAGGGAGTTAACATCTCACCATAGCGAGAGAGAGAGAGACATGCAAACTCCACATACACAGCAGGCGCCAGGGTCAGGATCGAACCCACGACCTCCTGCATACCGGGCGAGGGAGTTAACATCTCACCATAGCGAGAGAGAGAGAGACATGCAAACTCCACATACACAGCAGGCGCCAGGGTCAGGATCGAACCCACGACCTCCTGCATGCCAGGCGAGGGAGTTAACATCTCACCATAACGAGAGAGAGACACGCAAACTCCAAATACACAGCAGGCGCCAGGGTCAGGATCGAACCCACGACCTCCTGCAAGCCAGGCGAGGGAATTAACATCTCACCATAACGAGAGAGAGACACGCAAACTCCAAATACACAGCAGGCGCCAGGGTCAGGATCGAACCCTCGACCTCCTGCATACCGGGCGAGGGAGTTAACATCTCACCATAACGAGAGAGAGACACGCAAACTCCAAATACACAACAGGCGTCAGGGTCAGGATCGAACCCACGACCTCCTGCATGCCAGGCGAGGGAGTTAACATCTCACCATAACGAGAGAGAGACACGCAAACTCCAAATACACAGCAGGCGCCAGGGTCAGGATCGAACCCACGACCTCCTGCATACCGGGCGAGGGAGTTAACATCTCACCACAGCGAGAGAGAGACACGCAAACTCCAAATATACAGCAAGCGCCAGCGTCAGGATCGAACCCACGACCTCCTGCATACCGGGCGAGGGAGTTAACATCTCACCATAGCGAGAGAGAGAGAGACACGCAAACTCCAAATACACAGCAGGCGCCAGGGTCAGGATCGAACCCACGACCTCCTGCATGCCAGGCGAGGGAGTTAACATCTCACCATAACGAGAGAGAGACACGCAAACTCCAAATACACAGCAGGCGCCAGGGTCAGGATCGAACCCACGACCTCCTGCATGCCAGGCGAGGGAGTTAACATCTCACCATAACGAGAGAGAGACACGCAAACTCCAAATACACAGCAGGCGCCAGGGTCAGGATCGAACCCACGACCTCCTGCATGCCAGGCGAGGGAATTAACATCTCACCATAACGAGAGAGAGACACGCAAACTCCAAATACACAGCAGGCGCCAGGGTCAGGATCGAACCCTCGACCTCCTGCATACCGGGCGAGGGAGTTAACATCTCACCATAACGAGAGAGAGACACGCAAACTCCAAATACACAACAGGCGTCAGGGTCAGGATCGAACCCACGACCTCCTGCATGCCAGGCGAGGGAGTTAACATTTCACCATAACGAGATAGACACGCAAACTCCAAATACACAGCAGGCGCCAGGGTCAGGATCGAACCCACGACCTCCTGCATGCCAGGCGAGGGAATTAACATCTCACCATAACGAGAGAGAGACACGCAAACTCCAAATACACAGCAGGCGCCATGGTCAGGATCGAACCCTCGACCTCCTGCATACCGGGCGAGGGAGTTAACATCTCACCATAACGAGAGAGAGACACGCAAACTCCAAATACACAACAGGCGTCAGGGTCAGGATCGAACCCACGACCTCCTGCATGCCAGGCGAGGGAGTTAACATCTCACCATAACGAGAGAGAGACACGCAAACTCCAAATACACAGCAGGCGCCAGGGTCAGGATCGAACCCACGACCTCCTGCATGCCAGGCGAGGGAATTAACATCTCACCATAACGAGAGAGAGACACGCAAACTCCAAATACACAGCAGGCGCCAGGGTCAGGATCGAACCCTCGACCTCCTGCATACCGGGCGAGGGAGTTAACATCTCACCATAACGAGAGAGAGACACGCAAACTCCAAATACACAACAGGCGTCAGGGTCAGGATCGAACCCACGACCTCCTGCATGCCAGGCGAGGGAGTTAACATCTCACCATAACGAGATAGACACGCAAACTCCAAATACACAGCAGGCGCCAGGGTCAGGATCGAACCCACGACCTCCTGCATACCGGGCGAGGGAGTTAACATCTCACCACAGCGAGAGAGAGACACGCAAACTCCAAATATACAGCAAGCGCCAGCGTCAGGATCGAACCCACGACCTCCTGCATACCGGGCGAGGGAGTTAACATCTCACCATAGCGAGAGAGAGAGAGACACGCAAACTCCAAATACACAGCAGGCGCCAGGGTCAGGATCGAACCCACGACCTCCTGCATGCCAGGCGAGGGAGTTAACATCTCACCATAACGAGAGAGAGACACGCAAACTCCAAATACACAGCAGGCGCCAGGGTCAGGATCGAACCCTCGACCTCCTGCATACCGGGCGAGGGAGTTAACATCTCACCATAACGAGAGAGAGACACGCAAACTCCAAATACACAACAGGCGTCAGGGTCAGGATCGAACCCACGACCTCCTGCATGCCAGGCGAGGGAGTTAACATTTCACCATAACGAGATAGACACGCAAACTCCAAATACACAGCAGGCGCCAGGGTCAGGATCGAACCCACGACCTCCTGCATGCCAGGCGAGGGAATTAACATCTCACCATAACGAGAGAGAGACACGCAAACTCCAAATACACAGCAGGCGCCATGGTCAGGATCGAACCCTCGACCTCCTGCATACCGGGCGAGGGAGTTAACATCTCACCATAACGAGAGAGAGACACGCAAACTCCAAATACACAACAGGCGTCAGGGTCAGGATCGAACCCACGACCTCCTGCATGCCAGGCGAGGGAGTTAACATCTCACCATAACGAGATAGACACGCAAACTCCAAATACACAGCAGGCGCCAGCGTCAGGATCGAACCCACGACCTCCTGCATACCGGGCGAGGGAGTTAACATCTCACCATAGCGAGAGAGAGAGAGACATGCAAACTCCACATACACAGCAGGCGCCAGGGTCAGGATCGAACCCACGACCTCCTGCATACCGGGCGAGGGAGTTAACATCTCACCATAGCGAGAGAGAGAGAGACATGCAAACTCCACATACACAGCAGGCGCCAGGGTCAGGATCGAACCCACGACCTCCTGCATGCCAGGCGACGGAGTTAACATCATCGTCACCACCGTGGCGACAGGCAGAGGCGTAGCGGCCCTAAGGATGACGCGTCCCGGACGGAGCCCGTCTTCGCGTGATGTCACCGCGACCCTGAAACTTTGTGAAAAGTCAGAGGCGTCGGGCGACATTTGCATAGCAGACGAATCGGACAGCTTTTCTCGGTCACTGGATTTCCAGTCTATAATTCGAGTACATTTATATTTGCATCCCTACGTGGACGTTACAGCCACAGCCCCCCTTGTTCATCCGCTGCGGGGCCAGGGGCGCGGGCACCATTTGACCATACTTCACCACGCTGGTCAGTGCGTGTTAGTGAAGGCACGCCTCGGCACAGGGGCCGTCCATAAATGACGTCACGCACCTAGGGGGGGGAGAGGGGGTCAGACATTTGTGAGGATGTGTGACGAGAGGGGGGGGTGAGAAATGTGACGTAACATCAAAATGCGCAACTTTAAATAAATATAGACAACACGTTCTACTTAATTAAATAGACTTTTTAATAAATGTTTTCTCCTACGACATCAGAGTGCAGCGCCACATTAAATACGCACGACAATGACAATAGTTTAAAGCGATTTGAAGCATGTTTTATTTTCAAAATGTGTGTTTTTTGGGGGGGCGGGGCAGAGCGTTGTGACGTTATATTTGAGGGGGGGTCTGAGTTTTTGTGACGCCGTGTGACGAGGGGGGTGGGGGCGGGGGTCAAAAATCGTCCAAAATCGCGTGACGTCATTTATGGACGGCCCCACAGACATTGGGAGAGTAGATGTGTCTCGGGAAACAATGACGTCAGCTCCTATGGTAGGGACCAGTATATTACGAGTGATAAAAATTCAACCCCACTCCTAATAATTCGATCAATTCATAATACAGCCGATTAGTAAGTGTTGTCATGCAAATAGAACATGCCGATTCGTTTGCGTGACAAACCTTACTAGTTGGCTGTGTCGGGTGGTGGCGGGTTTAACGACACGTTTATATTTGCGCCTAACGTGTTAATTCGATCAATTGTTGCAATTCATGGTCGCGACTTCTATTTAAGTACAGTCATCAACTCTTTTGCTTGATGATTTGAGTTAATGACAGCGCCTCAAGCGTCTGCGGGGGTGACATGAACCCAATCCACACAACGTACATGAATGGAAACACAATGAACATTCACCGATTATCTTCTTGGTTTTTTCGGTAAAGTCACGTAGAAGGGAAATACTAAAATAAGAAAAAATAAAACGTAATAAAATAAAATTCTCACGACGTTTCGGTCACAACACAAGCAGCCGTCCTCAGGTGAAGAAACAGAGTTGTCGGAAAGACAGCGCTCCAATGAACACTGCTAAGCTTGGCAGCGTATTTAAGCTGGGGTGGGAGGAGAAGAGCGCCTTGACAAAGGAGTTTACATATCAACAGAAGAATTTAGCATTGAATAAGCTGTGTTAATGTGAGATAAAAAATCACCATATCAACAGAAGAGTTTAGCATTGAATAATCTGTGTTAATGTGAGAGAAAATTTCACCATATCAACAGAAGAATTTAGCATTGAATAAGCTGTGTTAATGTGAGATAAAAATTCACCATATCAACAGAAGAATTTAGCATTTGAATAAGCTGTGTTTATGTGAGAGAAAAATTCACCATATCAACAGAAGAGTTTAGCATTGAATAAGCTGTGTTAATGTAAGAGAAAAATTCACCATATCAACAGAAGAATTTTGCATTGAATAAGCTGTGTTTATGTGAGAGAAAAATTCACCATATCAACAGAAGAATTTTGAAATTGAATAATCTGTGTTAATGTGGGAGAAAAAATCACCATATCAACAGAAGAATTTAGCATTGAATAAGCTGTGTTAATGTAAGAGAAAATTTCACCATATCAACAGAATAATGTAGCATTGAATAAGCTGTGTTAATGTGAGATAAAAAAAAAATCCACCGATTAATCAATGCGTCCCGGACGTTCGAGTGGACGACGACTGCATCGTAAGCCACGGGGTCAGAATCCAGGGCGCGACTGCAGGCCCCCAAAAAGACGAGAACAACAAAACGATGGTTCTAGATTTGAAGCTTTCGTGACTGCAAGGATTCATATAAGGGATTACATCTTGAATCATTGCCTCACTTGATACAGCTGATTCGGCTGTGACGGTCCCACCTTATGACGGAGACTTGTGTTGCCTCCGAAACGTCGTGATTTTTTGTTTTATTTTATTTTATTTTCATTAATTTTGATGTTTTTACCTACGTGACTTTACCGAAAAAACCTAAGAATAACAAAACGATGGCTGTCTGCGCCACCCGTCTGGCTGACGGTCACTGATGTTGGCCGAGATTATTATTATCATCATCCGCGCTCCTGTTGGGCGAAGTGAAGTCACCCGTTCCTCGGTTTCTGAATCATCGCCACCCGCGCCTCGTACTGCAACGATCGGCAATAGTGTGATCGCCTCTCTTGCACAATGGGAAATTATTGCGCAATCTTTGGCGGAGACGACTTTTAAACAACTTTTATTGCCGCCAGCAGCAACAGCACTGGATGCGATTCCGATATGAAATACACAAAGTCACCAGCAAACAAACAGACGCTATAAATCCACGCGCTGTGGCGCTAAATGCAGCGCGCACAACACGAAAGAAAAGTCACGTGGTGGGAGAGAGCCCAGCGAAATTCATAATAAAAAAAACCCGGACGACTTTGCCGCAGCGTCTCGAGAAGAATCTCCTCCATAATTATTGTAGCCCGCGAGGTGGGCAGATGGCGGTGCGAAGAAATGGATTCTTGAATCCATCTGTGGTGGAGATTTGCGTGTAAACTCGCTCGTGCGCGTGCGTTGGATCGGTGGAGACATCCCGACCCAGGGGACACACCACCAGAGGGATACGAATCTTACGACTCTGTGAGAATTTTGCACGTGCAAATAAATGCAAGGCGTTATTAAGCAAAGAGCCTCTCGTAATTTAAATGTTGAATTACCCCGTTCAATGTTTGTCTACTTGAGATTGAATGCACGCATTAAAAAGCACAGCTTTTATGGGTACACATAAGCGCGTTCAACCGACAACTCTCTTGTGTAAATAACTAGCACGACTCTATTATTAGCACCAAAAAAGTGTTGTCAGCCGCACTGAAGCAAACGCAGCGCGGTTCGCACTGCGTTACGACACGCTGAACTTCATTCGAACCGTGCATAGCCCACCGTGCTCATCGGACGTGCGAAAGTTTCGGGCCGTCTTCTCGGACCTCCCCCCCCCACCCCCCACCCCCCCCCCCGGTCCCTCTGCCCTGACGCGACACCCTCCTAGACGCACACATTTGCTGTCCTGGCCAAAAAAAATAATCTGTTGCATTGCTCGTGGAGTTGACCTTCACGTCTTGTCTGTTGCAGCCTTGCAGACATCAACGGAACCCGTTGCCGCAGGTCAAAAGCCGTCATCTTGTTCTCTACTTGTGGCTGCCATTCCGCAGTTAGTCAGTCTCACCCCAACAGCCGCTGGTGTTTTTTTAGAGAAGGCGCCATGAATGCAACTGTGGATTTTTTTTTTGACAATTCAATTTTAGAAATGGCGAGGTGGGGGGGGGGGCGGTGGCGCAGTGGTTAACGCACTGCACCGTGCACCCGAGTTCAATTCGCGGCCAATATCGGCGGCGTGTGATATCCGACCTGGCCCTCTGGCTGGCTCATCCGCTGAACGGTGCCTGGATGGGTGAGCACCGTGCATAACAGGTGTTATAGGCTGTCGCTGGGGCTACAGTGCGGTCAACAATGGGCAATGCTTCTATGCGCCAGCATCTACTCTCGCTCTCTCTCCTTCACCCCCCCAGCCCCCCATTGACCGGTGTCGTGAAGCAATCAAACAAATCCATCCCCGCCACTGATGCAGCGTGGAGGAGGGGCACTCATCCAGCAGTGGATTGACAAAGTGTCCGTAAACGATTACCATTCTTTCGAAATTAACGTTAGCCTCGTTAAAAATAATGGTGGGGTCGTTTTAGGGGGGGGTAGTGGGGGGGGGGGCTTGGCAGAGTTATTTTTTGCTCTGGACCCGCGAATTCCCTTCGCGAAAGAAAGAAAAACACACAAACACACATGGGGGCAGCGTGCGCACTTAAGATGTTGCCCTTTAAACTGCGAACGTCTGCGGCTGCTGCTGCTGCTGCCCTCGCTGCAGACGTCGACGGGAGCCCCGTGACGACGCGACACCCCGTGACACCGCCGCACATTCTCGACGAACCCCCCCCCCCCCCCCGTTAAAGTGTACCAGCGTGAATTCACGGCCGATTGAGCAATTGACGCGATGAGTCTCGTCGCGTGTTTACTTTAAAGGGAGGGAAGAGAGTTCAAGTTCAAGTTCATTTATTAGGTATAGCCCTGTGAGCCATTCAGCTCTTGAATCGGGTGCAACCGCAACAAACAAAAAACAAAAACATGAACAAAAAAACATCTTAAAGTGAATATGTGACTAAGTGCAAACAGAAAATCCAAGAAAAGACAGCAAAAAATATTGCAGAAAAAACACCGTACACCAACGCTGTGTGCAAAAATCCCAGTGGGATGCAAGTCAAACAACAACAACAACCACAAGACAACTTAGATTAAGGCCATCAGTCTAACTCTGTACTACAACAACACAAACATGGCTAAACCAATACACTTTTCGAAATCACCAAAATAAAGCCATGAAGGCAATGAAAAAGCAATCATAGGAACTGACGGAATTTTCACAATAAATGGCATAAACAACATGTACTACCAAAACCCTGCAGCCATAGCTGGCTGCATGAGTCACTCCACAACAGCAGGAGCATCAATCGGAGTATTGTAATTTTTCAATGCACCTTTAAGATCAGCACACTAAATCAAAACACAGGTCATACTTTGTAGCGATCATCCGGAGCGAAACATTTTATTTTAGGTCACTGAATAGCACTGGCAGCTAGGGGTGTACAACTCCTCTAAAGCAGTTTTGAGTGAAGATCTCATAGGTAGTGACTCAAGTTTCAATTTATTTGCAACAGCATTCCAGACCCTGGGGGCATCAATAGCAAAGGCCCTTCCTCCAGTATATGTACGGCAATAGGGAATATTAAGCTGGTAAATGAGTGTAGACCTTAGGTCAAATTTGTTCTTTGAAACAGAGACGAGATCCAGCAGGTAATCTGCAGATTTTTTTGCAAGTACATCATGAATAAATAAGATCTGGTGCACAAGCCGTCGAACATTCAGAGATGTTAAGTTTGACCCAATGTAGAGATCACAGTGGTGAGTCCTATATGGGCAGTTCAATGCAAATCTTAAGGCCGAGTGATACATTGAGTCAAGCTTCTTCAGTACAGTACTTGGGGCTGATTTATACACAATGTCACAGTAATCAAGTAGAGGCAGTACGGTAGCTTTAATCAATTCCAAACGGAACATAGGAGGGAAGCAGTGCTTGTGTCGATATAGAAAACCAATTTTAATTTTTGTCTTTTTCCCAATATAATCAATGTGATCTTCAAAATTCAGTTTTGAATCCAGGATGACCCCAAGATACTTATAGATCTTGACTTGCTCTATTTGATCATTATTTAAGGTATGTAATTGGGGAAAAATAACTTCCCGCTTTAGTCCTGGTGAGAAGCATAGCACCTTGGTTTTGGCAGGATTTAGGACTAGTTTAAGAGCAACTAGCTGATGTTGTAGTTTGTTGAAATCACTCTGGAGCTTAGCAATCACGTCATCCGGAGAGCGGCCAGCAGTAATTAGTACCGTGTCATCTGCAAAAAGATTTACCCTGGAATAATCCAGTTCAGTGCCCAAGTCATTTACATAAAGAGAAAACAAGAGGGGGCCGAGAATGGAACCCTGTGGAACCCCTTTTGTTATCTTAACACTGTTTGACCTCCAACCATCTGTGAATACAGTTTGGGTGCGAGAAAAGAGGTAATTTTTTAACCATTTTACTGTGTTTTCGGAAAAACCGAGGCAACTTATTTTACTAAGCAGGATGTTGTGGTCTACTGTATCAAAAGCTTTGGACAAGTCAAGAAAAAGACAGGCGCAGTACTGCTTATTATCAAGGCTACTGTAAATGTGATTCAGAGAGTCTAATGCAGCAGATGTGGTGCTGTATTTTTTTCGGAACCCAGATTGTTTTAGATGTAATAGATTGTTGGCGGACAGGAAACTGTTAATTTGGTAGGTCAATAATTTTTCAAAAATTTTCATCAACGGGGACAAAATTGAGATAGGTCGATAGTTATTTGGATCATCTTTAGGGCCCCCTTTGTGAAGTGGACGAACATAGGAATGTTTCCATTCTAGAGGAACTGATGCTTCTTTGATGGACAGGTTGAAAATATGGGCTATAGGTTTGTATATTAGGTGACCAACAGTTAGTAGAGCAAAGACGGGAATACTATCTGCTCCGGTAGAGGAGGACCCTTTGAGGTAGGACAGTTGTTTCAGAACATTACTTTCGTGGATTGGCTGAAAACTAAATTCGCTTAATGTTTGGACAGGAGTGTAGGAATTTGCATGAGCAGGGGTGACTCCCAATACATTATCAAATAGGGTACCAGCTTCAGAAAAATGAAGGTTAAAATTGTCAACTATTTTTTGGGGATCTGAAAAATATTCCCCGTTTCGGTTAAGCTGAACGGGCAGATGATCTGTTTTGGATGCCTTTTCGATACATTTGATTGTTTTCCAGAAAATCCTGGCATTTCCATGAGATTCAAGGAGAGTGGAAGAGAAGTAGTTATTTTTTGCATGCCGTATTTTTTTGACGCATCTATTCCTTAAAATCCTGTATTCTAGCCAGTCATTGACCAAATTACTTTTCTGAGCACATGTCCAAGCCTTGTCCCTAGTTTTCATGAGCTTTGTAATCACAGGATCAAACCATGGTGGACGGTTGCCTTTAGTTTTAAATTTAACCAACGGAGCATGTTTGTTAAGAATTTGGAGAAACGTGTACCTGAAGGTCTCCCAAGCCGTAGTCAGGTTTGGAATATCACAGACCTTGTCAATATCCGAGTGAAGCACATCATTAGTAAATGCCTGAGTGCTGAAGTGTCTCATGGAGTGCTTCTCAACCAATTTAGGGGGGGCTTTGGGTCTGGCTGATGATCTCACCCCAAAAATGAAGGAGTGATCACTAAGGTTATTACCTAGAACACCAGTCAGTGCGAAATTGTGAGGGGCATTTGTCAATAGGACGTCAAGCAGAGATGACTGTCCCGGATTTTTTAGGTTGGGTCTTGTGGGGACATTTATTAATTGAAACAGGTTAAATTCATCTGCAAAATTTGTGGCCACGGCCGGCGGGTTTAGCCAATTCCAATTTAGATCACCCACTAAAACTATTTCACCTTTAGGGAGGCCCCCAAGAAGCTCTCTCAGTGCAGATGCAGCTTCAACATCCTTCCCACTAGGCGGTCTATAGCAGCACACTACCAATATGTGTTGATTATTAGGGAGAGTTATTCTGAGAGCCAGACCTTCAAAGCAACATTTTTTAAACAAGGAGTGAGCTGGTGAACATGCAATAGTATTACGAACATAGATGGCAATTCCACCTCCTTTAGATCCTCGGTCAAGCCGAAAAAGATTGTAGTTGTCAATCGTAATCTGCAAGTCATTGACGGCAGGAGTGAGAAATGTTTCTGTTAGGCAAAATATGTCCGGGTCAAGATTTGCTACTTCTAGTTTTAGTTGACTTAATTTAATCAAAAGCCCTCTGATGTTGACATGTAGAACACCAACACCTTTTCTGCCAGAAAAATCTACAGAATTATATGAGTTCTTTACATTTGGTCCAGGATGAAGCTCAATACCACCCAGAAATAAGAAAAGTAGAATTAATAGTTTGCACAGGTATTTTCTGTGAAAGGATGAAGAGCGACGAACCTTGGACGAATAGCAGCAGCTCGCAGATGGTGTTATTTTTAAGAGCAGAATGAAGTTTGGAAGGAGTGCTGGTGAAGTAATGGGACAAAGATAGGGTTTAAAAGGATATAATGATGGAGTGTAGAAGTGTCTATAAGTTGTTTCATTAGCAGGTGTAGTTGCAAATTTAGCAATAAGTATTGACGCGAAGTAACGCGGGTAGCCATTTGTAGAGTTGAGTGTGGCACTAGATATGGCCGGGAGGGACAGTAGTAAGATACACAGCAGGTGAATTGACATCTTTAAAACACTAAATTTAAACACACACACAGCTCACTCACACGCAGCTCACCCTCACCCACTCTCACGCACAGCCCACACCCATGCAGCACAACGCACACGTGGCCGCACACGCCGCCGCCATCTTGCTGCTGTTGTTGTTGCCGCTGCTGTTGTTGTTGCAGCTGCTGTTGTTGCTGCAGCTGCTGCTGCTGTTGTTGTTGCAGCTGCTGCTGTTGCTGCTGCAGCTGCTGCTGTTGTTGCTGCAGCTGCTGTTGTTGCTGCAGCTGCTGCTGTTGTTGCTGCAGCTGCTGTTGTTGCTGCAGCTGCTGCTGTTGTTGCTGCAGCTGCTGCTGTTGTTGCTGCTGCTGCTGTTGCTGCAGCTGCTGCTGTTGTTGCTGCAGCTGCTGCTGTTGCTGCTGCAGCTGCTGCTGTTGCTGCTGCAGCTGCTGCTGTTGCTGCTGCAGCTGCTGCTGTTGCTGCAGCTGCTGCTGTTGCTGCTGCAGCTGCTGCTGTTGTTGCTGCAGCTGCTGTTGTTGCTGCAGCTGCTGCTGTTGCTGCAGCTGCTGCTGTTGTTGCTGCAGCTGCTGCTGTTGTTGCTGCAGCTGCTGCTGCTGCTGCTGCTGTTGCTGCTGCTGCAGCTGCTGCTGTTGCTGCTGCTGCTGTTGTTGCTGCAGCTGCTGTTGTTGCTGCAGCTGCTGCTGTTGCTGCAGCTGCTGCTGCTGTTGCTGCAGCTGCTGCTGCTGTTGCTGCAGCTGCTGCTGCTGTTGCTGCTGCAGCTGCTGCTGTTGTTGCTGCAGCTGCTGCTGCTGCTGTTGCTGCTGCAGCTGCTGCTGTTGCTGCTGCAGCTGCTGCTGTTGTTGCTGCAGCTGCTGTTGTTGCTGCAGCTGCTGCTGCTGTTGTTGCAGCTGCTGTTGTTGTTGTTGTAGCTGCTGCTGTTGTTGCTGCTGCAGCAGCTGCTGTTGTTGCTGCAGTTGCTGCAGCTGCTGTTGTTGCTGCAGCTGCTGCTGCTGTTGTTGCTGCTGCTGCTGTTGCTGCTGCAGCTGCTGCTGTTGCTGCTGCAGCTGCTGCTGTTGCTGCTGCAGCTGCTGCTGTTGCTGCTGCAGCTGCTGCTGTTGCTGCTGCAGCTGCTGCTGCTGTTGCTGCAGCTGCTGTTGCTGCAGCTGCTGTTGCTGCAGCTGCTGTTGTTGTTGTTGTTGCAGCTGCTGTTGTTGTTGTTGTAGCTGCTGTAGCAGCTGCAGCCGACCCAACTGCAGTTTCAGGAGTCATACACGAAGCAGCAGCAGCTGTGTGTACTACAGCAGAGCAGCAGCGGCCGTGCGGCCGTGGCTGCACGTGGCGAGGTGGAGGAGAGAGAGAGAGGCGAGAGAGAGCGGCATGGGGGGGGGGGGATAAATAAATAGCAGCCGGCTAGATTGCTCTCTCGAGGCGAGGAATGTCGATAAACAACAGCGGCTGCTCGAAATGTTGATGGGTAAATTGAGGTGGCGGTAAGCGCGAGAAGCGGTGCTTGCAGCGATAAGCGGCCCTGCGGTCACAGATGAAGCCAGCAAACCTGAGTTCGATTCCCTGCCACGGCTGCAACCGATTCCATCACATTCCCCCCCCCCCCCCCCCCCGCAACTTCCCACTCTGCCCCCACCGCTTCATCAACTCAACCCGACCAGCGTGGTGAAGTATGGTCGAACAAGTGCCCCGTGATAATTGTTTTTTTTTATCAACTTCAAGGACAGTGAACATTATTGATTGGAACAATCAACTTCAAGGACAGTGCACATTAGTAGAGTTATGTTTTTTGTTTGCATTATGACTGCAGGTATTGTGGTCTATGTAAACATGACTCCTTGTAAAAAAGGTGTCAGTTTTGTTGCCAGATAGAAGGGTAAAAAAACAATTATCATATTTTTACTGGCAAATGATGTTCCAATGGTGTAAGTGCCCCGTGCTTGATGCAGCGTGGGTAGGAATTTTCGCCAAGCAGCGGGTGAACAATTAGCCCGTGGGCCGGAGCAGAAATCGGTGCCGCTTAATGTGGCACAACGTTGGCTGTGATCATTCATTTCACACGGCGAATTCGAGTTCATTCTTTTACAACTCCACACATCTTCTTGGTTCTTTCGCTAAAGTCACGTAGAAGCGAAATAATAAAATAATAAAAATGAAACATAATAAAATAATTCTCACGACGTTTCGGCCACAACGCAAGCAGCCATCCTCAGGTGAAGAACAGGTCTACCGGAAAGACAGCGTCTTCACCTGAGGACGGCTGCTTGCGTTGTGGCCGAAACGTCGTGAGAATTATTTTATTATACTTTATTTAAATTATTTTATTATTTCCCTTCTACGTGACTTTACCGAAAGAACAAAGAAGATGAATCCCTGCAATCACGAAAGCTTTAAATCGAAACTCCACACATGTCAAGCGGTAATCAAATAATTCACCGTTATTGGCCACGTATTGAAATTGTAACGGGGTGTTTTATTTCTCTCTGTGCCCTCCTTTGGCTGCCGCTCCATAGTTAGTCTCACCCCAAAAGCAGTGGCGGTTTTGTAGGGAATGAGTAATTAATGGGAATGTGCCATTAATGGGAATGTGTAATGTATGGGAATAGTCATTATTTGGGAATGAGTAATGGATGGGATTTGTAGTGAATGCAACTGCACAGAGGATTCACAATACAAGGACAATTTAGGAGGACCTTGTAACGGTGGTTCACCTTACCAACATGACACTATGAACCGGCCCCCTGAGTTATATTCCTGGCTGTGGTGACATCAGTGGTGGGTGAACGCTGCCATGCCTACATCACCAACCTGCACTGACCAGCGTATAGCGAAGTGTGGTCAAACAATCCCCACGACTGACATGGCGTGGGTAAGCCCACATTCAGCAGCGATTGAATGTATGTTTTCACGCACATGTATATGCAATGTTGAATTGCGTGCGTATTGTTCTGCAGTTGAATGATTACATCGAGTCTCGCCGTCAAGATTCATTGGGCACAGCGTGTGCTGGCTCTCATGACTTTGCGCATTCCCTTCCCAATTTAGAATTGTGAGAGGGTTATTGGTTATTCACGCGCGCAGTCTATTTTCACATCCGTGATTTCGTCAAAAGCCTCGTGTCGTCTCATATTGGTGGGCGGCACAGATTTACGCGCAACAAGGCGCTGTGAAGGTTTCTATTGCATCACGATGCGATGTATGTATGCCTGTATGTTGAACTTATTTCGCACCGTGCGTAGCCAACCGTGCCAATCGGAGGTGCGGGGGAAAGACAACAAATTAAACACCAAAAGCCTTTCTAAAGAAATTGGTTTAAATTTTGATGATTTAAAAGTGCGATTAGCTCCAATGGCTTTCTAATATCAGCAGAAAGAGCGTTTCAGATGGCCACAGGAACGCATCTGAAAGTGCGAGATGCGGTCACCTTCTTCTGTGACGACGGCGATGATGATGAGGATGAAGTTGAATGACTGAAAGCTGATGTTTGGGTGACTATGAACGATTGTGATCGAACAACTTTGATCATAAATGATTGAATGATGACGATGACGGCGATGATAGGACCGAATGATGATGATGATGATGACTACGGTGATCACTGACCATAATGAAAGTGAATAATTATCATGATTGGATGATGATGATGATGACATTGATGAGGACGACGAGGGCCACCATGACGATGACGAGTCTCTGCCGCCTCTCTCACGTCTGCAGGATTCGCAGGAGGGCGATCGCCTCCCCGCTCGCTCCTCGGCCGCCCTCTCTCCCCCCGAGGCCCGAGTGGCCGTGAACGCGGCGGCGCAGAAGCGGCAGCTCCTCAACCGAGAACTTGGAACCGTCAACTCATCCTCCTCCTCCTCGGTCTTCTCGTCGGCAGCTCATCCATCGCGCCTCTTCGACAACGAAGCAGTGGCGGCGGCGGTGGCGGCGGCAGCAATGTCACGCAACCACGCAACCTCTTCGACCACCACCACAACAACCACCTCCACGGCCTCCATTCTCAACCACGCGGCGTTCAGGCCTCACGGCTCTCCGCGGTCATCGTCGTCGTCACCGCCTCCACCGTCACCGCCGTCGCGCCAAGTCGGCCCCGACTTCCAGCGGGACCCTCGCCTCGACCTCTCCGCCCTGCCGGAGGCGGCGGCGCAGGCGCAGGTGGCGCGCAGGGCGCAGATCGCGCAGCTGTGCGCGCGCTACGGCGTCGGCGGCGGCGGGGGTGGCGCGGGTAGCGGCACTGCGGCCCCCGTGTCTCCGCGCCAGGTGTCACGCCTTTACGTGGAGGACCGCTACCGCCTGCTCTACTGCGAGGTGCCCAAGGTGGGCTGCACCAACTGGAAGCGGTTGCTCATGGTGCTGAGCGGAGCGGCGCGCAGGGCCGGGGAGGTGGCACACGACGCGGCGCACTACGCCAACGGCCTGCGGAGGCTCGACAGCTTCGGGCGCGCCGAGATGGAGCGGCGGCTCGCAACTTACACCAAGGTGGGTGGGGGGCGGCGCTCGTGGGGGGCGGGGGGGCGAGAGAAGCGGACGTCGGTCGCGACGAGGCTGTCCGTCTCTCGTGCTGAGATTCTGAAAAGTGACGATTCAATGTTTTCTAATAGGGTTTTCCCATTTTTTCTGGCAACAAAACTGACACCTTTTGCAAGGAATCATGCTTACATTAACCAGAATACTTGCAGTCAAATGCAAAAAAACTCTGATAATTGATGCATTGTCTTTGAAACTGATTTCAAACTGATTTCAAAGACAATGCATACATTATCAGAGTATTGTTTTTTGTTTGCATTTGACTGCAAGTAGTGTGGTTAATGTAAGCATGATTCCTTGCAAAAGGTGTCAGTTTTGTTCCCAGAAAAAAGGGGAAACCCCTATTAGTATATTTTGGTACTGGCAAAGGAGGTCCCATGATCAATGTTTTCTGTTTATTTGACCAGGTAAGGCCCACTTAGCTGTGTGGCTCTTTTTCAGGAGCGACCTGGCTCTCACAAATAATAGCTCAACGAAGTGGCTCGTCGCCTGGACAATTTTTGGCAGCCGAATAATGTAAACGCGTGATGTTGATTCTAAATGTTGAGGAGAAAAACTGGAGGACCAGGAGAAAAAAATCCACGTGACCACGGGGAGAGAGACACGCAAACTCCAAAAATGCAGTTTAAGACGTAGGCTATCGCGACCAATATGACCAAAAAAAAAACCTCTATTATGGTCCAGATATGCAGGCGTCAGGGTCGGGATCGAACCCACAACCTCTTGCATACCAGGCGAGGGAGTTAACATTTCCTAGCCACCGCGGCGCATTTTATTGGGAACGGAACGCAAAAATCTGACAGATTGTATGCGAGGGCCGGTAACTCACTATTTCAAGAGCCGCAAACGCACTGCGTGGTGAACACGAGAAAGGCGGCCCTTACTAAACAACGTCACGGAGCGGTCCTTAAAGAGCCGCACGGCGACTCCGGAGCCGCGGGTTTGCCAACCCCTGGTCTGGACCTTAGCAGCATCCCACACCGGCCAACGAATTGTTTGTTGAGTGACTCACTTCCACGGATACGAACTTTTGGTGATGCTGCTGATGCTGCTGCAGCGATGGCAGCGGTGTGTGCACAAACACCATTCACATTAAACAACTAAAAAGCTCAATACGTCAGTCAATAAGACTGTGTGGCCTTAACGTTGTAAATATATTATAGGCAATGCCCCTTCTTCGAAGCATGTAGAGTGGCCAGATAGAATGGATAATAAGAGTTGGATAACCACATATGAAGTAAATGTGATTGTTGTCGAAGGTGTAATGGCGATTAACTTATTGATCAGCGTTATCGTTGTTGATGCCCTGAATTAATTGTCAATTCATCATTTGCTGCTGCATCTCTTGCCGCCGCTGCTGCTGATGTTGCATCTGCTGCTTCTGGCTCTGCTACTGCTCCTTCTATTTGCGTCTCCTACTGCCGCTTCCACTGCTCCTGGGTCTCATGCTGCTGCTGCTGCTGATGTCGCTTCCGCCGCTTCTGGCTCCTCCGCCGCTGCCGCCGCTTCTCCGCGGCAGGTCCTCTTCGTGCGCGAGCCGCTGGAGCGCCTCGTCTCCGCCTTCCGCGACAAACTCGAGCGCCCCAACCCCTACTACCAGCCGCTGTTCGGCCGCGCCATCCTCGCCCGCTACCGCGCCAACGCGAGCCGCGAGGCCCTGCGCTCGGGCGAGGGCGTGACCTTCCGCGAGTTCCTGCGCTACCTGCTGGACCCGCGGCGCCCCCTCGGCATGGACATCCACTGGGAGGCGGCGACGCGCCTCTGCCACCCGTGCGCCATCTCCTACGACTTCGTGGGCAAATTCGAGGAGCTGGAGGGGGACGCCAACGACCTCCTCCGGGCCGTCGGCGTGCCGGACGACGTCACGTTCCCCGGGGAAGGCGAGGCGCGGGCGGCGCAGGTGCCGGCCGAAGCCGAGGAGGCCGCGGCGTTTCCCCAGACGCCTCCGTCGGGGGAACGCGCGGGCACGGGCGAGCGTGCCGACCGGGACGAGGAACTCGGGAGGGGTTCGACCGCCGGAGACGGAGGCGGGACGGCGACGGTGGCCGCGGGCGAGGACGGCCGGGCGACGGGACGCAGATACCTGTCGGCGCTGTCGAGGCGGGAGAGGCAACGCGCCTACGACTTTTACTACCTGGATTACATCATGTTCAACTACTCCAAGCCGTTCGGCGACATTTACTAGCCCGCGTGGCCTCGCGAGCCACGTGGCCGCAAGCACGCGGCTCGGGCGGATGCGGCGTCGTGCGGCAGTGGGACATCAGCGAGCGCACAGCGGTGGCGGTGACAATTGCGGTTCGGATTTAAGGAGCATTATTGTAGATCTGTATTTAACCGGGATTTCCAAAACACAACAACTCTCGAGATTCACGTCTTCTTACCAAGAAGGCGGCAGTGGGACATCAGTTCCGTATGAACGCAACCGCATGTCAAGAGGCTGTACAAAATATTATATATATACTGTGTATATATATGAGAACGAGTAGTGAGTCATAGGCAGAAGAGCCAAGCAAGGACTTGAGCCTGGACTTGGAACAGAGGCAGGGGTCGACAGCATGGATTGCTGGGAGGAAGTTTTCGGGCAGGGGGGGGGGGGGGTCCGTGGGGGGGGGGGGGTGCAGCACAGGAGAAGAAGCGACCTCCCCACTGACGTTGACTACTGGGGCTGTGACAGCAGCAGCAGCAGCCGCCAGTGGATGTACACGTGGCTTGTACGACGAAGATTGACTGGGAGTAGGCGTCAAAATGTGAATCGTTCAACTACGCACTAAGTGTACGTGCGAGGCACTCGATTGCACATTATTTACGAATCTAAAAAGACATCAGGTGTGCTTTAACCCCAACCGGACCGCCTACTGCGGTAAATCTGGTTCGGGGGTTGGGTATCGTCGTCAAAATATAGGCCACCGATGCAAATAGTGCACACCGAGAGAGGAGAGATCCCACCACTCAGAAGGTTTAACGATAGACCTCACGCACGGTTCATTTACACACACACACGCGTGTCACACACACACACATATACACACTGTGTACAGAGTCTGTGCTTGCGGTGGATTACAAGATTAGCGTCATTGAGTTTTATTGGTTCGAGTCGTTTCTTTATTTCCAGTGTTCCATGTAAGTGCCATTTAAATTAACGTGCGCTAGGGAGATGACGATTTATGCTCCCAATGAAGATGATGATGACAAATGATGATGATCATGATCATCATGACGATGACCTCTGTTTGTCGCGATAATGACCTTTGCTGTTCTCGATGATGGTGATAATGATGGTGATCATGAGTCTGGATATTTACATTTGCTTTTCATTTTGGTGATGACCATCATCATGGTAACAAAGATTATATTTGCCACTCATGATGATCATGATGACAGTGATGAACTTGATGATGATGATGATAATTAATGGTCTTAATGATCGTTATTATGAGGCTCTTGGCTGCTCATGGTGATAATGATCATCATGTTATCACGATTCTCCTATTCACGATGTTGGGTTTTTTTCTGAATGATGATTAACACCTGCGATACTGCAGTTGCATTCATTAAAGCGCTTATACCTGACAGCCACACACACATCTCTTGTTGACTTAACAGCCAATTGTTGACAGTGTAACGTGGCTCGTGTGTAGCCTATAGAAGCAATCCCATGATCAAACAGGGCCGCCCAGATAATCTCACACAATACGGCCTGGGAGACATCTCCAATCGCACGACACAACACCGTCGAGCACCCTCATCACCCCCATCGCCCGAAAATAACTCGTGCGCAAGAATGGACAGCTGTTTTTAACTGGTGTCGCTCTTCAAGGTCATATGCATATGTAGAGGTGTCTGTCTTCTTGGGTTCAAAGTACATTTACCGGGCATTATGATTGCAGTGAAATCATAAGACAACCGAGCCATGCTTGCAGTGATTAGCGCTCACCGCAATGCACCTGGAAACCCGAGTTTGAATCCAGGCCACGGTTCCGTAAGCGAATTACACACGAGCCGGTTTACTCGCGTGGTTCATCAGCAGGGTCAGGCGTGTTAAACGCATACTGATGGTTACCCACAATTGGTGACATCACTCCATCTACACAATGGAAATCATGGTAAATCGACCTCGTAGATTTCCCAGATTTTTCACCGTGAGATGATCAGTGGCATGGACAGGGGAGGGTGTGGGGGGTGCGGAAAATATTTTCCAGAGCTCAGCCCCAGACATCTCCGGCTGAAATAAATAAGGCCTCGGTTTCACCCCATATTTATTGTATTGGGAGTGCACAATTAAAAAAACAATATATACGGCACCGGTTCTTAACGGATCACAGACACACACACTGGTGGAGTGTGTGTGTGACAAGACCTGGTTTGCAAACGTTGTGTTCAGCCCGCCCGTCTTGTTTAATATACATAAGTTACGAAACTACCATACATCATTTAAATAAAGAGATGTTACTTACGTACGGTGTGCTGATCAGTATTGTTCATGTCCGTATGTGCATGTGCTCGAGTGGAAAAACAGAGAGTTTCAAGATCATAACTCATGTCAGGTATGATCGGGTGTTTATTTAATAACGTCGGTTATTTATTACCGGTATGCCAAAATAAACCCACACTGTACAATACTGTACGGTACTGCCACACACGATATCATTCCATGATGCCGGTGTATAGGTATTGTTTGGTGGGTTAAAGTGGGGGTTAACATCGCTTTGATAGCTATTAGTCATGTGACATTTGTTTTCTGGAGGGTCCTGCTACGTTTGCCTATTCCATTGATGAGTGCCTGGCTTCGAGTGGGAGGAAACCTGAGATAAATCCACATAATACCAGGCGGTATTAGAAAACGCTTGTGTTGCGCCCGAAACGTCGTGATTTCTTTTATTTTCTACCTACGTGACTTTACCGAAAGAACCAAAGAGTATGGATTCCTGCAGTCACGAAAGCTTCAAATCAAGATAGATTGAATAATTTAATTGCTGTACTGGTCACCGTGCAGTTCAGAATATTTACTTATATGAGAATCATAATATGTATTTATACTGGAGGAATCCGATGAGCTATGAAGCTCTTTTCACAGATGTCCAGTCGAGGCGGGTAAAAACGTTACAACAAACAATACAAAAACATGACAATAGTACAACGTACAATAAAGGTGAACAAATCACCCCAAACACACACAAATCGAACGAAACCATCCCCATCCTACCAGACAAAGCCCACTGAAATATTAACTTATTTTAAAAAAAGCGACATGGCCACAAATGACAGCTCAAAAAAGTGGTTTATCATTTGGACATTAACAACAGCAAAATTATCTAAATAGTTCAAGCGTAAATACAACGCCTGATATTTTCAGGCAGTCTCACATGCAATTAAAAACCAGGCTCAAAACCTGCTTATCTTCTGAGGTCCGTTCAGATCGAACAACTCCGGGGTGAATTGGTCGTGTGCTGTTACCATTTCGTAATAGTCTCGAGGTCCCACATTCTTGTCACGTGAGCACTACATTCTGTTTGTGAGGGCTCCTCAATAAAACGACTGCATTGCCACTAAAAAGCCTCTTGTTGGAAAAGTACAGGATGCCTTCTCTTGGCTAATCTCTCGTTGTAGTTTCTGGAGGGTCAAGGACAGCTAACGAATGTCAGGGCCGACGGCTTTACCTCTAATAAAATAAATTGCGCCCATTGACTCCGACCATTCATTTGGAACAAGGTGGGATTAAAATCTTCAGCTCAAAAAAATACAACCCTGTGGCCAAACGCACATTAGGACGGCGCGGGCAACGCGACACGGCGGTGAAAGTTTTGTGCGAGCGTGGGAGCCGTGAGCAGAAGGTGGCTTTTGCTCTGCGAGCTTTAAACTAAAAAAATTCCACAGCTCCGCCGTCTCTGAAGCGTGCGGAGTTACGATTTCTCGGGTCCGTTCCAACGTGCTATCCCCTTCTGATACGAATTTACAGATAAGTCACATTGCACGCGGTTACCGATGCGATCGGCGACTACCGCGTATTGAGCACGGATAATGTTGTTCAGTCCAGAGTGAGAGAGAGAGAGAGAAAACCCCAGGGGCAGTGCCGCAGCAGTTAGCGAATTGCGTAAATGAACCCAGCCACGTTCAGTTTGATTCCCAGCTGCCGCGGCCAATTTAGATTAACAAGTAGGGTGGACATGGATGTTTGGTGTTCGTGCTTTGTTATGACGCAGAGACTCTCACGACGGCTTCATGATTATGTTTTGTAAACATTAATAATAATAATTCAAATGTATAATGCGCATTCCACCATTATGATCCCAATGTGCAATGTTTAAAAAGCAGGAAACAACAGAACCAGGGCAACCGACCAAAGTCAAGGGGGAAGGCTCCGTTTAAGGAGATGGGGTTTTCAAAGCTGACTTGAATCTATCTACCGACTCCAATTGCCCGATTTCAAGTGGCAAGGCGTTCCATAGTTGGATGCCTCGCTAATTAAAGCCTGATCACCAAAAGAGCGCAACCTAAACCCGGGAGTGCTGAGAATTTCCGTCGTGAGCCAAAACCAGGAGGCAAGCGATATTGGAACCTGCTCGGACCCAATTACACGGGGAGGGACTTAATACAGCAGCGGATTAACAAAGAACTTTGAAGCATATCTTGAAAAATGTACGATTAAATATGTATATATCCCCAATGACTGAATTGTATTCTCAATCTAAATCCAGTGTTTGTTTGAAATCCAGCCCGGCATTTTTGTTGGTGCGTGGGCTTTTGCAATTCCCACGGTTAGGTGAGAATAAGGAGTCAAATTTCGATTTAAAGCTTTCGTGACTGCAGGGATTCATCTTCTTGGTTCTTTCGGTAAAGTCACGTAGAAGGGAAGTAATAAAATAATAAAAATAAAACATAATAAAACAATTCTCACGACGTTTCGGCCACAACGCAAGCAGCCGTCCTCAGGTGAAAACCAGGTCCGTCGAGGCGACAGAGTCTGAATGAAACAGCACACGGGCTTAGAGCATATATATAAGCTGGGCGCATTGACAAAGGAATTTGCATATCAACAGGAATTTAGCATATTTATGGGAAATGCAGGAATGTAATTAGTACTGCATATGCATGTGCATTATGCAGGATTAACAGCATCAAAGGGAGCTGCAGTTACTGCTGCTGCAGCAGTTGCTGCTGCTGCTGCAGTTTCTGCTGCTGCTGCAGTTGCTGCTGCTGCTGCAGTTGCTGCTGCTGCTGCACTTGCTGCTGCTGCTGCACTTGCTGCTGCTGCTGCACTTGCTGCTGCTGCTGCACTTGCTGCTGCTGCTGCGCTTGCTGCTGCTGCTGCACTTGCTGCTGCTGCTGCTGCACTTGCTGCTGCTGCTGCACTTGCTGCTGCTGCTGCACTTGCTGCTGCTGCTGCACTTGCTGCTGCACTTGCTGCTGCTGCTGCAGTTGCTGCCTTATCCATTTTAATATAACACTATGTATTATTCTACCCACCCTAATGTGTATCATACTGCTATATGTACAGCAACTGCTGCAGCAGCAGTAACTGCAGCTCCCTTTGATGCTGTTAATCCTGCATAATGCACATGCATATGCAGTACTAATTACATTCCTACATTTCCCATAAATATGCTAAATTCCTGTTGATATGCAAATTCCTTTGTCAATGCGCCCAGCTTATATATATGCTCTAAGCCCGTGTGCTGTTTCATTCAGACTCTGTCGCCTCGACGGACCTGGTTTTCACCTGAGGACGGCTGCTTGCGTTGTGGCCGAAACGTCGTGAGAATTGTTTTATTATGTTTTATTTTTATTATTTTATTACTTCCCTTCTACGTGACTTTACCGAAAGAACCAAGAAAATAAGGAGTCACTTTAGCTCCAGCACACAGATTTATGCCAAGCGATGCCATTTACAATTACTCGTGTTTGAATGCTCCCACCCACGAGCTCTGGCTTTAACGCCCCATCGGGCAACGCATACACGCAAATTGTAATGCACGTAACATTATCAAGAAGCCTTCCTTGGCTGGTTCGGCTTGAAAAAAATAACACACCCTATCGACCTGGCCAAAAGGCGTGGCCGGCCATTCTCTACAAACACGGGTTATGCAACTCCTGTTAAGGCGTTCCAACGCAATCAATGCCATTACATGTTCCCTTAATTATACAGCCAGTGTTTGTTGGATTACTTTCCTCCCAATGCCTTTGCGGGTCGTAAGGCTTATTTAATAATACCAATAAGTACCAATTGATCCAAGATCAATATGTACTCATACTTATTATTGTATTACACCACCTGTGTGAGGAAATAGGAGCACCTGGAGAAAACCCTCGCGTGCGAAAGGGGGCAACGCTCTATCCCCGTACAGATGGATGCAGGTGGAGATGATTCCACGTGCTGAACCGGAATTCTCCTGGCTCAGCCAGCAGGTTATGGCACCTCCTCAAAGCCCCCACGTGAATGGGGGCTTCGCGAGATGTGTGCGCTCCACCACGCTTGGCCATGGCAGGTCGTTGAAGGTGGAGGGAAAGCGGTAGATGTGGAAGCATGGCTCCTTTATTAAAGACCACGGTGAAGTCACGTAACCGCAATGTATGCGTGTATAGTTGTACGTAGGTCGACTCAGCCTCAAATGAGTACATGATGCGGTGTGTAGGAAATATCAACACTGGGGAGACAAAGGCGGCCCGGCGTGGTGCTGGCCACCCACCCCCTCGTGTGGCGTTCTGGCCTTCATAGGTGCTCGCTAACATCACTTGCCACTAGTTTGTTAAGGCTATACAGGGGATCTTTGCCGTATATGAACCAAAGGGATTTTTTTTTAAATAAAAAGGCGTATAAGATTTCGATGCAATGCTTTCGTAAAACTGAATTTCATCACGAGAAGCAGCATGCAACTGTTGCTGAAGCGGAAAGTTTTCAATCGGTGCGCATTTTCTGAGTGAATAGCCAGTTATGGACATGCGGATCAGAGATGTGGATACTGGCAAAGGGAATATAAGAAAATAGGAAATGTGCCAAACAGAAGAGTAGAGAGATGATATATTATATTCTTGGTTCTTTCGGTAAAGTGACTTTACCGAAAGAACCAAGAATATGAATCTCTGCAGTCACGAAAGCTTTAAATCAAAATTTAAAGATGATATATTCTTGGGTCTTTCGATAAAGTCACGTAGATAGGTTCAAAGAAAATAACAAAAAAACTACAACGTTTCGTTCGCAACACAAACAATCGTCATAAAAAAACGATTGCTGGTGTTGCGATCAAAACGTCGTAGTTTTTTGTTATTTTCTTTGAACCTATCTACGTGACTTTACCGAAAGACCCAAGAATATGAATGCCTGCAGTCACGAAAGCTTTAAGTCAAGATTTCATAGAGAGATGCACGGTTGGAATTAAACAGAGACAGCGGAATAGCGCCAACAGCGTTCATTTATGAAAGTGCTACATTTATAAAAGGAAACATCTCAAAGTGATCCAAAGGACATATCGGATCAGGCAGCAAATGCAAGTACCGAGATGTCTAGCCGACTCTCACGAGGAAAAAAGATTGTGAGATGGGGCAGAAGACGGCGCGCGAGAAGGGATGATGGCCCACGGATGGAAACCGTTCACCGAACGGCAACCAAAGAAGAAATGAAATCTAGATTTTAAATTTTCGTGACTGCAGAGATCCATACTCTTTGTTTTTTTCGGTAAAGTAATCATGATTTAATTTGTTTTATACCTACGTGACTTTATCGAAAGAACCAAAAAGTAAAGGAAAAATTGCTCCCCGAAATGACCAACCCCCCGCGGAGTAGCGGCGATGATAATAACGGCTCACACGCCGAAGCAAGATCGACTGCGGAGTTCAAGACCGGCGAGAGTCGGCAGGCGATGGGATTGGACGACGATGAAAATTCCGCTGCAACAAAATTTCCCCCCTTTTTGCAAGGGAGACCTAGGATTTATTTTGATTGTTACAAAATCTGTGCGGCTTGTTTGTTACGTTGATTTTTTTTCTGTTAATTGCATTAATCTCTCTCCCCCTCCCCCCCAGCTTCGCTGGCTACCTATGGTAATGCATGCCTTACAATGATACATTAATCACGGACGGAAGCGTGCTCATCCGAACAAAAATTTATAGGATCAATTATATTGGAAGGAGAGTGGAAACGTACAATTTCCAGTCTTCTACATAGTTTTTTTTTCGCGCAATTTAGTGTTTTCATTATTGTGCTTAAAACCACATATGCAGAAAATCGCACGCGCGGTGCGTAGTACGAGGTTTATAGCTCACCGTGAACGGAGTCAAGTCACCTTGCACGCGCTCTATCTCGAGCAGATCTCGGGAGCTAAACAGAAGTTGTCAGCCTGGTTAGAACTCTTTATTGGGGGACTGCTTGGAGCTACCAGGTTGTCTGCAGTTAGCAGCGACGGAGCTTTTTAAGAGACCCGTGCAGAGCTTCGAGCGTGGGGTTTATCCGTGTACTCTTGCTAACCTCGATAGCAGGGGGTTGAGGCAGTGGGTGAGAGGGGCGGATTGCGTGACCATACTTCACTACAATTGGCTCAGCGCAGGTTGGTGGTGGCGCACGCCTGTAGCCCGGCACCGCGGAGGCGAGAATTGGCGGATCACGCAAACGTTTGCGAGCAACTCCCTTCCCGTGGGCCCTGCGCTAGCACGCCGTGGCTTGCCAGGAAAAGGCAATGCACTAAGTGGACTTATCGCCATCTGTTTCCACCAGTACGGTGGAGTGTATGAAATATATGTGTCTTGAACTTCTTTCGCACCGTACGTAGCCAGCCGCGATAGGGTTTTATCCAGGTGCGCTCCGTTTTCCTCCCACAGGTAAACACTATTTGGCTGAAAAGGCCTTGAGATTAAAATAAACGCAATGAAGCGGCAGGACCCTCCTGACAAAACGTGTCCTCCGACTCAGTGTGGATCCGCTTGATGAATAATCACGTAAGTAACCCTGCCGGGCGAGGAGAAACACTGACTGAAACTTCAACAATGCGATTATAGTTCGCTGGAGCAACCACCACCACCACCGCCGCTGCCACAATCACAACTTGCACAGCCAAACCTTAACCACAATATCACTGCAACGACAGCCAAGGTCTAGCTTCGACACGGATAGCTCGGGGAATTGGCATCATAGTTCGGGTGGCAGGGATTTATTTGGTGATAAAGTGGCGAACCTTATGATAGTAGATTGCGCGGTTTTGACAATCTTGTCGGTTGGTGGAGGATTAATGGCAATCATTTTATCATGAATCTAGCACTTGGCCTAAACCGAAAAACAAATCAAGAAGACAGGATTGTGACTCCCGCTAGAAACGGTCACATAAACTCGAGTACTAGATGTTATACTACCGAGTGTAACTGTAGGAAGTTAGGGCAAGGAGTTATAGAACGTGAAATAAAATTTGAAGACCTTAGAGCAATTTTCGAGAAATCGGCAGCTGTATTGCTTTCTAATACATCAGTTTTATCCAATTAGCATTTTGCCACGCAGATGAACTTAGCCATTGTCACACGCGAGGAATGCAGTGAACAAACAAACAAAACCAGAGAACCCAGACAAGTATCATCACGGGCAGTTTCTGAAGGTGAAATGTGGCGAGTTAAAAAGGTGAGCAAGATGGAGTGTGGAGTGCTTCCGAAAATTGTACTCGGATAGGCTGGTGGACTGCTGCTCTAATAACACGTCACGGGGTCCCTAGTGCGACGCAATTGATGTCTGCGTTTGTGATGCATATGTCACCGATTAGCACACACCCATTCGGTGTCTTACAGTGCACGTGTAAGAGACGGGAGAGACAAGAAGCGTGTCTCGTCTTGCTTCCCATGGTAACTACGAACTGTCGAGAGACACTTTGCGGCCCCTTTCTCCCCCACGTCACGTGCGTGACTCCCATGGCAATTTCACAGCAGCCCCAAACGCAGCAGAACTACCACCACCACCACCACCACAACAACAGTCGTATATGAACGATCCGAATTGAATGTTCGATTAAACAGACCAGTGTTCAAGTCCCGCAGGGGCCACTGGCAGCCCATGGTGGCCTTCAGTACGGCCCCTGATGTGCGCCCCCCGACAATACACACATCGTGAAAACACCCCCCATCATCATTATTATCGTGCTGTTGTCAAACCCCCACCTGAAGACGGAAGCTTGTGTTGCCTCCGAAACGTCGTGATTTTTATGTTATTTTTATTCTACTTTTATTCATTAAATTTTTTTTCCTACGTGACTTTACCGAAAAAACCTAAGAATATGAATCATTGCAGTCACGAAAGCTTCAAATCTAAAAATAAACCCCCAACAGTTTAAAATGGTGTGGCGGCCCTCACACACACATGCTGATGTCTTCTCGCCGAAAATGGCCCACCTCTGAAAATTAGTTAAGAACATTGAAATATAATATGTATGCTTCTTCGTCAGCCATGAGCTGTCCACTGCTGGATGAAGGGCCTCACTCATCCGTCGCCATTTCTCGCGATTGCAAAGATGCATCCGCCTGCAGCGCACGAGTTGAATTAATCCGCTCCATCTCCTTTTGGGCGTGTCAACCCGCCTCCCCGCTCCTCTGACAGCCACTCCGTCGTGAAGATCTCGGCCCCCAGCCGTCATCCCTTCCCGTGACGTTTCCTGTCACTTTTCTACAGCAAATACGATCTTCTCCAACGTGCAGCAGTTATCTTTCTGTGCCCGAGTGCGATTGCAAGCGGGGACATCGCGATGGTGGTTTTTATTTCCTTTCAATCATGCGCTATGAAGGAGGGCCATTGCACAACATCACCTGTTATATATTTTGTTTGTTTCCTTTGAAGGAAAAAAAGTGTTGTAAGACGGGTGTGTTGAGTTTCATGCTTTTCGGACCACTCTTTTGTTCGGGATTTCCTTTGGGAGATGCCCACGCTTCTGAACGACGTCATCGCGGGTAATGTACACCGATGGCCCCTCCCGACAAGACATGTCCGACGTTTCGCTCCGCACGTTGGGAAGCTTCTTCGTCAACCCTGTGCTTTAAAATAAAAAAAAAACTGAGCCACCGGTTTTGCCGGATGCGGTGTGCCAAAATAAACCTGCTTTAAAAGCCGCGTGTTTGCTTCAACCCGCTCCTGTAAACGATATACCTACGTCAGACAGGTGTGTGTGTGTGGGTGGGGCTGCTGTGGGTGGGTGCGTGTGTGCGTGCGACTATATATGTGCCGGCTCTCAGGTGGATTCTATCCAGTCGCCCGTGGGCAAGCGAGACGTTATTTAAGCAACGACACCAACAGCAACTGCCAGGTAGGAATAATACAATAAAACCCCACGCGGCGCGATGCTTCTGTACGTTTGATGTTTTCAACGCGAACTGTTGGACACGTACCTAGCCCCTCTATACACCGGTACTCATAGGCGGAGTTTGACTTCTATATTTGGGGGGGGGGGGCAGGATTTCGCTTTGTCCTTCACAGGGATCGCGGGGGCATGTAATGTATTTATTTAAAATCTTAATTTTTAACTACTGAAAATAAATGTATAAAGTGGAGTTTGGGTGGGGGGGGGGCACAGCCCTCTCCGTGCCCCCCACCACCCAAACTCCACCCATGCTAGTACTGTATATAGCTTTATATACATACACACCGTGTGTCACCTGTAAAGATTACATACAGATGTGTATGTATGTACGTTGAACTTCTTTCGCAGCGTACGTAGCCAACCGCGGTAATTATCGTAGGCGCGGCGGGGGGAGGGAAACAAAACTCGACGCAAAAATTGGTTTCTAAAGAAATGAGTTTTCAACCTGGGCGATTTAAAAGTGCAATAATAGCTCCAGTGGTGTCCTAACATGGCTCCCTGACAACCACTGCATTGCTTGACCGACGGGTGATGGAACGCATGAAAACAATAACGTCACCCGAACGCAGTTCGAGAAGATAAAGTGGTGGTGGTGGTGGCCTTGCTAACACAAATAAAAATGTGTCGACGATGACTTTGCTCACCAAAGGGATTATTGGAATTATGCGTTCGAATATTTCGGCAGCCATCGCGAGACCTCCTTGTAATGAATGCTCGCAACGTGTTACACGTCCTTTTGGATGTCACCGTCAGTCCCGTCCCTCCCTGCGCCTCGCGACCGAAACATTGTACGTATGTAATAATATAGCAAGGCGTGCGTGCGTGTGTGTATATGATGCCTATATATGAAGCCAAGGAATGGAACGTGTCCCGAGAGCATACAAGACGCGCTTGGCATCTGATAGAGAGCTGACACTCCGCACAAATAGAGTCAAGTTTATGCGCTTAATCTAAAGAAAACGATCCCTAAAATTCGTCGTTATCATCTTTAGCCGTCAAAATGTTCAGCCCGTAGGGCGACTGGGATGCACTCAGGGTAGGGGCAACCAAAAAATGCTGTCCGCATTTGCTGTAAGGCTAATGTCAAACGCACAAATGCAATGTCCGTGCTAAATGCTTACACGTTTACAATCTCCATCGCCGGTGAACCCAGTTAGTAATCAGTCTCCCGTGCAGTATGTGGATGAGGCCGATAGAAAGCTGCCTCGGCCTGCTGCCACCGGTTGGCAAAGGAGACGATGTGCTGATCGTCACGGGATGTGACTGGACCTACAAGAATGCGTCTTGTTACCGACAGCCACCTGTGTGGGTTGTAGAATTTGAAAGGATTTGTAATTTTATCGTATTATGATGTGGCGTGTGTATTTGATGTGTGTAGGGTATAGTGGCATGCGATTATTACCAATTAAAGTACAATGATATATTGTGTAAGAAGATATAACCTGCGCGGTGGGGGCAATGTATGACAGATCCACGCGTTAAAGCTTTCGTGACTGCAGGGATTCATCTTCTTGGTTCTTTCGGTAAAGTCACGTAGAATGGAAATAATAAAATAATAATAATAAAACATAACAAAATAATTCTCACGACGTTTCGGCCACAACGCAAGCAGCCGTCCTCAGGTGAAGAACAGGACTGTCGAGAAGACAGACCTGTGAAGACAGAGTCAGACTCTGTCTTCTCGATAAGACCTGTTCTCCACCTGAGGACGGCTGCTTGCGTTGTGGCCGAAACGTCGTGAGAAGTATTTAATTATATATATATATTATTTTATTATTTCCATTCTACGTGACTTTACCGAAAGAACCAAGAAGAAAAGATCCACGCGTCTAAATTTCGTGTTCCGAACTTTGGGCTGCTCGGTGGCCACGAGTGGGATTCGTCTCGCAAAACTTATCCTTGAATCCATCTGTGTGGAACATTGTGCGTTCGAGGGGCCGTGACGTGCCCTGGCGATTCAGGGTCCGGTTACATTCGGCCGCCCTGCTGTAACCTTGCTTCAAAGCGTGGACGTTCAAGATGCCGTGACCCCCCCGTTCTTCGCGTGAATAGGAGGGCCCATCCGTGTGCCGATGTCACGTTCCGATTAATTATTTGTCGCCAAATTTAAAGAAAAAAATTCCCCGCAAAAATTACCCATTTTGGGTTATACTTGGCAGGACCCTCATGCAAAGTGAGCAAAAAGAGGGCTAATTATGATAATTAATCATAAACTAAATGAAAACCTTGGGCAACGTCGAGATTCTCAAGTTTCCTCCCACATGCCTATATTGTAGAGGGTGGCCGAGATGTCTTGTGACCCCCCCCCCCATCCACAATTTAATTCTACAAAACGTAATGTTTTTTGCATAATGGATGTGAAAACAGAAATAATTAAGCAAAGGGGGGGAAAATGTTAGGGGTCAATAGATAAAGTCCACAACAAACAGAACAAGTGGTGTTAGCGAGCACCTATTGACAAGGCCCCTGTACAAAGCACGACAGAGTGGTGTGGTCAGAACCACTCCCGGCCGCCTTTGTCTCGCCAGTGTTTTTTTATCCCTCTATGCCCGGATAATTATTTAAGGCTGAGTCAACCTAGGGGGGGGGGGAGCAGGGACCAGTTCAGATAGTCGTCGCCGGTTCTGGTCGTGAATCGAACCCCGGGGGTGGCCGGGTTCGTAGCGCAGCGTAGCGCTAACCGCTACACTACCGCTCCCCACACACACACACTCCACACACACACGCCACACTCACACACCACACACTCACACACACCCTCACCCACCACACACACTCACACCACACACTCTCACACCACACACACTCACACGCCACACACACTCACATCACTCACACGCCACACACACTCACATCACTCACACCACGCACTCACCACAAACTCACGCCACACCCACATCACACCACCACACATATGCCATTCACACACCTCACACACAACACACTCACACATCACAAACTCACTCACTCACACCACACACATGCCACACTCACACACCACACACCACTCACGCCACACACACCACACATATGCCACATTCACACACCTCACACACACCACACATCACACTCACACCACACACACATCATACCACTCACACTCACACCACACGCACACACCACACACACACCACACACCCTCCCACGCAGGCCTAAGCCATGACCGCCTTCCGCGGCGTCTGGACGCAAGCCTTCTGGCGCTGCGTGGCCGCCGAGTTCGCGGGCACGGCGCTCTTCCTCATGCTGGCGCTGGGCTCCGCGATGCCGTGGCCCGACACGGCCTCGGACCCCCTTCGCACGGCCCTTGCCTTTGGCCTGAGCCTCGCCGCGTCGGCCCACGCGTTCGGCCACGTGAGCGGCGCGCACCTGAACCCTGCGCTCACGGCGGCGATGGCGTGCATGAGGAAGATCACGCTGGCCAAGGCCGTGGTGTACATGCTCGCGCAGTGCGTCGGGGCCGTCACGGCGGCCGGGCTCGTCTACGCGGTCACCCCACCCGAGGCACGCGGCGATATGGCGGTCACGCAGGTGGGTCAGGGGGTCGGGGTGGGGTGGAGTGGGTGGTGTGGGTGGGTGGGAGGGAGGGAGGGACGGGTGTGTGGGGTGGTGTGTGAGGGAGGGAGGGGTGTGTATGGTGGGGTGGGTGGGAGGGGCGGGGTGGTGGTGGTGTGGGTGGGAGGGGCAGGGTGTGTGTGGGGTGGTGTGGGTGGGGTGTGTGGGGTGGTGTGGGAGGGAGGGGCGGGGTGTGTGGTGTGTGTGTGGTGTGTGTGGTGTGGGTGGGAGAGAGGGGTGTGTGTGGTGGTGTGGGTGGGTGGGAGGGGCGGGGTGTGTGTGGGGTGGTGTGGGTGGGATGGGCAAGGTGTGTGGGGTGGTGGTGTGGGTCGGGGAGCGGTGGGAGATGGGATTGGATATTTTCTATGGGACCTAAAAGAGTCAACAGAGCGGCTTACATCGTTTGGAAATCCATAGCAGCAAACCAATCAAAAATTCCATCCATCCGTGAATGAAACAATACGAATAGAGAGTACACATGAGAGTGAGTGTTTGGGAAAAGTGAAAAGAAAGTGAGGATTGCGTGCCCAATCAGTCTGTCATTCATCTATTGAGGCAAGTGGGCAAGTATGGACCCGATCTTGCCTGTGTAGCTAGTCGCCACAATTTTTTTTTCAAGTGACATTTTAGTTTGTATCGTCCCATGGGACTTGTGGAGGAATGATTTCTCTGTAGCTTCTTCAAGCTCTCAGGCGGCATGCAGACTCTGCCGAAGACTTGGAAATTATCTCGCGCAATGCAAATTCCGAAATAAGTTTGATCCACGTTGTAAGTGTAATTATCATTGGATCACCTTCACTTCATTTCTATGCAAAGTGATGGCAGCCATCATTAACAATCGGCTCTTCAATCACTCTGAGTTCTTATACTTTGTTTCGTGAATATCAGGATGGGCTATGTGCCCCTTAGCTCCTGCAAGCCAATCTTACACCTTCAACCATCAACTCTGGCATCCCGCAAGGATATGTTTCATCCACAATATTACTTCTTAATGCCTTGTTGTATTCCGCTCACGATCTGATCCACTCATTTGCAGATATCAGTACACTCCAAGCATCATATTTGTTTAACTAACAAGCTGAGAGTTGTCGACACTTTGCTGCCTAACGCACAGATTCTTCACTGTCAATATCCACCGACCTGAATACAAGTCTCGATTTGGTTACAAAAACCTGAGCATGTTGAACAACAACAAAACACCCAATCAGTAACAATATCATGGAAGACTGTCAATTGCACAGTTCCTGCTACCGTTTAACAGTGAACAGGCTTATCCGTAGTTAAACGATTAATATGCTTGGCACAAAATCTCTCCGCACCCGTTGTGGACCGGCTTTGTGACTAATCTGGCCTGAGGGGCTGCGCTCAGCAGCCGTGGTTTAAACAACAGCAAAAAGGTGATGGTAGTGGGAAGGTGGAAAATCATTCTGGAGTTTTCTGTTTAATTTAAAGCTCCTGGAAAACATTGGCCCAAATGGCACTAAGGCGCTGGGGGACTAAATGAAGATCTGTGCTATCTGATTGCTGTGTTCAAGTACTGTAATCGATTACTCTGCAGATTGTCGGTTCGATTACTCTCACGACTTGTGCCGGTGGACGGGAGGTGACGGGCAGGGGAGCATGGAGAGGTCATCGGCACAGTCAGCCGTGTCGCGCTGGGTGGGGCTTGTGGGGGGTTTCCCTCCTTCTGGAGGCCAGATTTGGGTGGCGACCACCAAATTTTAAAGGGGCCCAGGGTAGTCGACCACCAAAGAATAAATTACAACGAATAGGGTTTTCCCGCTTTTTCTGGCAACAAAAATGACACCTTTTGCAAGGAATCATGTTTACATTAACCACAATACTTGCAGTCAAATGCAAACAAAAAACAATACTCTGATAATTTATGCATTGTCCTTGAAACTGATTGGTCCACACCAGAGACAGCTTTCTTTAGAGCCTAGTCTCATATGGTGTTCGACCAGATGACGCCAAAAGGCGCACAGTTCAAAGACAACGCACTATCAGAGTAATGAGAGCTCGGGTGAGCAGCTACATCATGGGACCTCCTTTGCCAGTACCAAAATATACTAATAGGGTTTTCCCCCTTTTTTCTGGCAACAAAAATTACACCTTTTGCAAGCAATCATGTTTACATTAACCACAATACTTGCAGTCAAATGCAAACAAAAAACAATACTCTAATAATTTATGCATTGTCCTTGAAACTGATTGGCCCACACCAGAGACAGCTTTCTTTAGAGCCTAGTCTCATATGGTGTTCGATAAATTACAACTTTAGTCGATTTATTCAACCAATCGTTTTAACTATAGACTCCCGTTTATTCCTTTGTGGTAACGTGAGCCTTGTATAGTTTAAATACAAAATTTCCTACAACACAGCACGTGATTTATATTTTAAACATATATTTTTTAACGATTTTTCTGATTCATCTTTTTTTTACGAGGCCAAAAAATTATTGGCGCGTGCGGCGTTGGGATTTTCGTTCGTTCCCGCACGTTAGATTACCTTCTTCCACGTCGCCCTTGTAACAGAGCAATGCCTGTCCGAGCCCACGCTTTATTTAAGCGCGTGATTGATTGCATCGTTCGTTGACAGCTCCAGTTACTTTGTCTCCTTACGGGTTGCCATGAATCCGTATACATCTTAATGGGTTTTGAGACACGTTCTTGTGAACAGTGTCATTGAATGGCTTTTACTCTTATATAACCGGGCTCGGTTAAATTCAATGTTCACCTTTATTTAACCAGGTCCGGCCGATGCCCTTTATTCAATCAGCTCTAAACGCAACCAGATTTACTTTGATTTATCACCATTTAAGCCGACGAGATGGTGCAGCGTCACCGGCGTTCGATCACCAGTGGTGTCTAACGCCAGCGGCGATTTACACCCAACGCTGCCCCCCCAAAACTGTTGCTCGCCTGCACTGATCAACCGCGATGAAGTATAACAAAACTACTCCCGTGACTCGGGAAGCATGGGTCGGCCTTCATTCGGCAGTGAATTGAGAAAGGGATGTACATGTTTCGATTTAAAGCTTTCGTGACTGCAGGGATTCATCTTCTTGGTTCTTTCGGTAAAGTCACAGACCTGTTCTTCACCTGAGGACGGCTGCTTGCGTTGTGGCCGAAACGTCGTGAGAATTGTATTATGGTTTATTTGTATTATTTTATTATTATTTCCCTTCTACGTGACTTTACCGAAAGAACCAAGAAGAGGATGTACATGTTTTATGATTATTATACACTAGGCAAGAGGCCAGGGAAGATTTCATTATTGCCCACTTATGTATATAAACTCGGCACATGCATCAATAACTGAGGGATCTCTCTGCTTAGAAGAAACGCCTTTTCGTGGAAAGGCCCCGATTGTGTATATTGTTTTGTCTTTTATAGTTTGGGCGTTGTTATTGATTATCGCGTTTTTGTTATCTCTGCCTGTGCACCACTGCAAACGCAGTATCACAAGCAGTGGTTAGTGATGTGCAGGGTTTAGTTAGCAATTTACCAAACGCCCGTCTATTGAGCGGTGCTCGGGACACACATCTGACAGAGACGGTCTAGTTCACCAGCATTGGTTCGAAGAAGCGGCTGACTCTGCTGATGAGACAATGGATGTCAGAATCAGTACAGAGTCTTAAACCAATGCTGCTCAAATTATATACTCTCAGAATGCCGTGCGGGATGTATAAAACAATACTTTTATTTATGCGAAGGAGTCACCATTGCTGATTTATTATTGTATCATTTGAGATAATTGTAATGAAGCATAACAGCCTGGAGTCTAAACCAAGCCTTCCTTGCCCAAGACGCGTTCCATCGCCGTGTTTGATCTGTGCATGACTGTACAACACAGCTTGAGGATGTGGTTGCACTTTGCATAGCTTGCCTACAATACCGTACGAGCCAGCAACCACTGAACTGTATTCTAGGGAGAGTATCCTCTGACCAAATCACCTGGAACAATCCCATCAGATCCTGTCACATTATTACCCAGGTTGAGCCTGGGTAATGATTTGATGGGTCCACCTTTGTGGACAAACAACAACGTCAGAACGTTGGTCAATAACACTGTGGCCTTGAAGGTAACATATTTCATAAAGAGGCTACAATGACCCTTCTTCATATCACGTAAAAAATGTTTTATTGTGCTATAAAGAAGGCCCATTGGCTGAAACGCCACCTATTATATATATGGTTTTCCTTTTAAGAGCACGGTGTTATTGACGAATGTGTAGAGTGTATTGTTACTCGTGCCTGCGCACCAGTGCCAACGCAGAAATCGCCAAATAATACCGTTGACAACCAGGTTGTTGCAGGCTGTGGGCCTACGAGGTGGGCTGTAGAGGGCTAAATTCCTCTTGATATGCAAATTCCTTTTGTCAAGGCGCTCTTCCCCCTCCAACCCAGCTTAAATATACGCTGCCAAGCCTGGTGGTGTTCATTCAGACGCTGTCTTTCCGACAGACCTGTTCTTCATTGAGGACGGCTGCTTGCGTTGTGGCCGAAACGTCGTGAGAATTATTTTATTATGTTTTATTTTTATTATTTTATTATTTTCCTTCTACGTGACTTTACCAAAAGAACTAAGAAGAAGAAAAATATATTGTTTTACAATTAAGTCGGGTCGATATTTTTTATAGGGTAACAGATTCGACTGTGCTGTTCTTGTGTGGACAAATTCAGCTTTCAATTTTTTTGGTTTCACTTTAAGATCATTAGAATTGATATCAGTCTTAATTTTGGATATGTGTCCTCTCTCTGTGTGTCCTTGTGATGTCTGTCTGCTTGTATGTCTGTCTATAGTTTTCTAGTTAGATTTTTGTTGCTATTTCTTTTATGCCTGATGATGATTGCTTGTGTTGCAATCGAAACGTCGTAATATGATATCAGTCGCCCGGTGTGTGGGAGTGTGTGTCAGCGTAGGTGCCACCATGGGTGCCACGCTGCGCTACGAACCCGGAGACCCGAGTTCGATTACCGCTCACGGCCAACAGCAGTCACGATTATTTGAACTGGTCTTGGGCCTCCCTTTGGTTGACTCGGCCTCAAATGAGCACCCAGTGCGGTGTGTGAACATCGCCACTGGGGAGAAAAAGGCGGCCGCTTGTGGTGCCTTCATAGGTGCTCGCTAACAGCACTTACCCCAAGAGTTTGTTCAGACTATACGGGGCATCTTGTCTTGGTCTTGCCACGGTGGCGAGATGTTAACTACCTCGCCTGGTATGCAGGAGGTCGTGGGTTTTATGCCGACCCTGACTCCTGTTGCATGTTCTCCCCGTGGTCACGTGGATTTTCTCCGAGTCCTCCGGTTTTTCCCTCCACATTTATAAACAAGCGTTTAGATTATTTGGCTGCTTTAAATTTCCACGTGATAAGCACACTTCGTTGAGCTACCATTTGTGGCCAGGTCGCTTCTGAAAAAGAGCTGTGTCGCTCAGTGGGCCTTACCTGGTCAAATAAAAACATAGTTTAGTGTTAGATGAAGGCATTTGGTTCTACCGCTTGCAGCGTGGTGCTACACGGTCGACAGAGGATAGTGCTGACAAATCTACTGTTGTACAGTACCAAGCTCCAGTCACTATGCTCCCCACCTACCAGCCGACACGGTGAGATCCGATCAGCAAAGCGGTGAAATATTGTCAAGTAGCCCCCCATTATCCGCACTGCGTTGGACGGTCCCTCGCTACAACAGCAGTGGATTGACAAAAGTTCCTTGTACATGTAGGGCGAGCCAGGGCTATCGTGTATATATGTGTGTGTGCACAGAGCAAAGAGGTTTACGTTGGAGGCAAAACTAAAAAACGGCCACTTGGAATGTTGCTTTGCAGGTTGACCACCAACATTGCGTCCTGCTGGAACACGCACTCCCCCACTGCCTGCCTCGCAGCACCACTGCACCCCAAATGCCAAACATGTAACTGCATGTCGGCACACACACAACAACTCCTTCCATGACAACCTGCAAATACAAAGATCCCCCCCCCTGTAGCCCTAACAGACCATTGGGACAAGTGCTGTTAGCGAGCGCCTATTGAGGCCGCCATGGAAAACGAGGGGGTGGGTGTAGCAAGCAACATGCCCGGCCGCCTTTGTCTCCCCAGTGCTGACGTTTGCAGGCTGAGGCCCAGCACCGGTTCAGGATGTTCGCCACTGTTATTCGGTCGTCGCGAGCCGGGAATCGAACGCCGTTCCCAGCGTGGCGAGCTGACGACTGATGTGCCACCACGCACGCACACGCGCACCATCCCAACTCACACACGCGTGTTCCCCTTCCCTGCTGCCCCCCCCCCCCCCCCCCCCAAGCTGCACAAGTCGCTGTCTGCGGGCCACGGGCTCCTCATCGAGATGATGATCACCTTCTTCCTGTCCTTCACCGTCTTCTCCACGTGCGACCCCAACCGACCCGAGCCGCGCATCCCGGGCTCCGTCGCCGTCGGGGTGGCGGTGATGGCGGGCCACCTGTTTGCGGTAAGCGACGTCCCGCTAATTAGAAAAACCTATAAACTAATTTGTTTTATTTTACAAAGCCCCCCCCCCCCCCGACCGGAGCTATACATAGTTCTTTTTCAGAAGTGGGCCTGCCTTTCGCACCAAGCTGGCTCATCGAAGTGGGTTGTCGCGTGGAAATTTTTAAGAAGCCAAATACTCTTGATGTTGAGTCAAAACGTGGAGGAAAAAACTGGAGGACCCGGAGAAAAATGCACGCCACCACGTGGAGAACATACAAACTCGAAATATACAGCAGGCATGAGGTTCGGGATCGAACCCACGACCGCCTGCCTACCAGGCGAGATAGTTAACATCTCCTTGTCACCGTGGCTCCCGGCGCCAATCAGTGGCGTGGCGTAGTGTGGTTGGCATGGGCCCTGGTGGGGTCCCCCACCTCCGACCCCGCTTGCTCTTCATAGCCCGGCACTTGTGCGCCTCTGCCTGCCTGCGCCTGGGTGCAGGCGCTACGCTTACGTGTCCAAATGTGGTTCTGGTGGCAAATGCGGTCGCAGATCAAATACGGTCCAAGGTCACCGACAGTCTTCGAGATCCTCCGAGGACTCGTTCCCTTCCTACACAACGCCAACTTGTTGAATGAAAGTTTACCCAGAAATGGTTCCAGAAAACACCATGAGAATAATTCATTTTAGTAGCCCAACTGCCGTTTCCATTCGGGTTAGGGATCTCAGGAAACATAAGCATCAGAGGGAGGGACTTGCACGTGTTTAAAATTCCTGCACCTTTTAAGACAATTAAAACAAAAGTAATTCTCTTTATCATAGGATTTTAAAAACGTATTTTCATTTGAGTGTCTATTTGGCTTTTGCTGTCCAAGTTAAAAAAAAACGTGCTTCCCAAGGAGGCTACACCACATATGAACCTACAAGGGGGTTAATGTTTGTCCAGCACTCAACGATAACACTGTTGTTGTAAGTGAAGACGAGACTTGTATTCAGTCCTGCCAGCTGAACTCTTTCGCACCGTACGTAGCCAACCGTGCTGCGAGGTTGGCTACGTACGACAGAGTTTGCCCTCTGTCCTTTTTCGGGTGTGATCCCCACCAGAAATCCAGACAAGGCCACGTACCGACATGTAACTGGTGCTATGATCGCCGAATAATTAGTTTCATAAAAGCCAATGAACTTGGGCAGGACGTGTCGTCAGTAGGTTCGATGGCCAACGGTTAAGAATAAGAACCAGAACACACGCGATGAAATCATTTCGTGTGCAGGCACTTGATGTAAGCCGATTCCATCACTCCATCTCCACCGTAGATGCCCAACGCTGGTGTGTTCCCTCCTTTGTCCGCCACTCCGTCGATCGTGGGTGTATCAACAGAAAGACGTAAGAGCGAGGGTTGCAGCGGCAATATTATCTGGAGAAGCAAGCAAATTAGCTACAATTCCAAACTGAACATCTTAAGAACATCCGTGTTCAGTACAGCTTTGTATGCCTGCGAGACTTGGACATTGAAAAAGACTAACGGAGATAAGATATCGGCATTCGATATGTATAGCTACAGAAAGATTCTGCATCTAAACTGGACCAAAAGAGTGACTGACATGGAAGAAAAAGGTTGCACGTAGAAGAAGACAACCTGGTGATGCAGGCAGTGATGAGAAATAACTGTTTGGACACCTACGTAGGATGGGCAACAAGAGGAAAATGTATCGTGTGTTGTTCAGAAAAATGGAAGGAACCGGAAAGAGAGGAACACCTAACGGAGAATGGCTTCACGATGGTACGAGAGATTGGCGCTAGAAAGATGTGGCGCTAATTGAGTGTATTGGCACAAGACCTCTTGGGACAGATATTTTGCTGTGACAGTTTCACCTGAAGACAGAAGCTTGTGTTGCCTCTGAAACGTCGTGATTTTTATTGTTTTATTTTTATTAATTTTTATTTCATTTTTTTTACCTACGTGACTTTACCGAAAGAACTAAGAGTATAAATTACGAAATGTGCAGTAGACACCTCCTGGCTGTCTGCCCATGGATCGTGATGATGATGATGATGCCTCTGGGTGTTTTGATTTAGCATGCTGGCCGACGAAAGAGGTGCTCACGGCTATTGCCAGTGTCTCTCGCATGGAGGTGGTGTGAAACCGGCATTTGGTCAAGGGGGGTCAAGGTCTCTGCGGAAATGCGCCGAGAAGTTTCCACTTGGAAATGGTCCCGTGCCGCCGTTGAAAATGTGAAATTTGTGGATCATGAGGTTTTTCGGTGGCGCTTGCATACAGGGCTGGAACGGTGGCGTGCAACGCTTAGTGCATCCAGTTACGTGAGAGAAACGTTCGCGCAATGTACGCACGTAATCGATGCTCACAATCATAATTACAATGCATTGCTGTTGATCAAATCGATCGATAGTTGCGTTGCACGGTGAAAGCATAAACGCAATTAAACTCCGTCCGCCGAGCGGGAAAAGAAAAGTAAGAAGTGTTTGACAATTTCCAGTTTTTCAACATCGCTAACAGACCGGTCTAAATCCATTCAAGGCGATTACAATTTCACTTGGCCGCCTGCTCAATTGGACTCAAGTTCATTTAGCCGCGTGTCGCTTACGGAGCCGGTGGAAGGGAGGGCTCTGGCGATGCCTCCTCCCTCGCCCCTCTCGGCGAACGCCGAATGGAGAGCCCCGGCACTTAATTCCCCGTGCGATCGCAGCATCACGTCTCGTCCTAGTAACCGACCCGCTCGATTTTGCCCTTTATCTGCCAAGCGGCCACTGGTAATCTCCCTTCCTTCGACTCCTCCGCGGTTCATCCCACCTCCCCCTCAAATCCTCCTACCCCCCCTCCCCCCCATCCACCTTCCTCGTCCTACTCCCCACACCGCCCCTTTAACTCGCCATCCTTTCCAATCACCCCCCCCCCCACGCCTCCCCGCCCCCCCCCCCGCACCACGTGTGAATCTTAACGAGGTGTCATATCGGAGCACCCAGCATGGGGCTTTATGATTTTTTTGTTCTTTAAACACGAAAATCGTCGTCCTCTCTCACACACATTTTTCTTTTTAAATCCCATTTGTGCCAACGGGAGTGGTGTCACGAGACGAAGCATCAGTCTGGAATCGCTCGGGAGAGCGGCGCTTCGCCCCCTGTCAGAGAGCCGTCACAGTGCGCGCGTCAAGCCACGTGTCTTAAGAACCGCGTGGTTTTATTTTTGGTTCGAACACGACCCCCTGAAGCCACAAGAGGCCGCTACGTATCGGTGAATCGGCAGAGACGTGGCGGGCGTCCGAGCGCGGGGGGGGGGGGGGGGGTGGAGGCGTGGATCGTTACACCCACAATTGTTGTAATTGTTATGATAATAAGGCTACGGCCCACGGCCACACTTTGAAATGTCCCGCAAACCGATATTTATCTGTCACCGAGAGCGTCGCAGCTGCTCTGATCGGGCACTCGAGGGGAATCATCTGGGGCCGGCAGCACGCCCAGTGTCCCCCTAATTCCCATTCGCGCTGAGTCACCTGTTGACCTTCAAGTGTTTCTCGGCCGCACACACACACAGCGAAATAGCGTACAGTCCTCACGCGATTCAAGTCTCCGCGGTGGCTCTTGCGCGCCTGTAGACCGGCACTGTGCGGGCGAGGGTTGGTGGATCACGCAAGTGTTTTGCGGAGTTCCCCGTGGGTGTCGAGGGGCCATGCAATGGCGTGTCAGGAGGAGGAGGTACGGCAGAGAGCAGACTGATTTTCTCCTAAAACTCCCTTCCCATGGGTCTCGAGCAAACATACCATGGCACGCCAGGAGAAGGCGGTACGGCAAAACGTGGACTAATATCATCCCTCCTTTCCGTATGGGATAGGGTATTGCTCCTCTCACGTGCATGACTTTTCACCTGATGCTCTGGTTCCCTCCCCCCCCCCCCCCCCCAATCTGCAAAAACACTCAATAACTGGCTAAAAATATCTTAATTGGCAAATTTGTGACCGCAAGATGCAATTTGTATGAACGACGACGACGCCACACGGTATACAACGAGAGCACTGCCTGAAAACGTTGTGAATCTTTACCGCCAACGAGCGCGTGGCCCCCGCCAAATGGTGTATGCAAATTCTATTCGGCCATCTTTAATGATATCACATTGCGAGGCGAGCAGTTCGCGAAAGGCGTGCCATGCCGACCGGTACGTCGATGGATCAGAGTATTTATTCGTACTGAAGGAATCCGATGAGCTATAAAGATCTATTTTCACAGATGTCTGGGAGGGGCTGGTCAGAATGTTACACAACAAAGAGTACAAAAACACGATAGGAGTGCACAGCATATAAAAGGTAAAGAAATCACTTAAAATATCTACACATTTTTCAGAAGCGACCTGACCATGAAAGATAGCTCAACGAAGTGGCTTATCAAGTGGAAATTAATAGCAGCCAAATCCTCCAAACGCATGTCTCTAAATGTGGAGGGAAAAAACTCGAGGACTCGAAGAAAAATCCACGTGACCGAGGGGGCGTCAGGGTCTGGATCTAAACCACGATCTCCTGTACACCAGGGGAGGTGGTAAACATCTCGCCACCGGGGCAGTGGTTCACATCTCGCCACCGTGGCACCCTTAGCCTCACACCATCAATCAAAAAGGGCATAGTGCTCGCTTGTAAAACTGGAAAATCAAGCGATCAGAAAACAGTTCTGTACTCAACGTTAAGCGACGGTTGCAAATAAACTCGAATTTCGAAAAAGCAATTGTCGAATTCCATTCGTGAGAACGAGCGTGCACTCCCACTTAAGCTCCGCGGATTGAGTGATTTGGTCAGTTTGTGCCTATTATTTAGCACATCGGGAGCCTGTCGAGATTTATTGTCTCCTCGGCAGAAAATACCTCGTTCCCCGTGGCTGTGTAAAACGAAGCCATCTGAGGCACACGCAGCAAGAGGCTTGCTGTGTTGGAGAGTGGCTGGCGACAGAGTCGCCCTGGGAATGTTTTCGCCCGGCAGTGGATAGAGAATGACGGCGGCCAACAGCGTTCCGAGGCAGATGCGTCGTCCGCCTCGATTTAGAGCGCTCCCAACATTGAGTGCTCTCCTACACAAATTGTGGGGCACCGCAGTGGCGAGATGTTAACTGCCTCGCCTGCTATGCAAGGGTTCGTGGGTTCGTTCCCGACTCTGGAGTTTGCTTGGTCTCCCCATTGCCACGTGTATTTTTTCTCCGGGTCATCCGGTTTTTCCCTCCACATTTAGAATTGACATGCATTCCGAGTGTTTGGGTGCTGTAAATTTCCACGTGCTAAGTCACTTCGTTGAGCTGTCATTTGTGGCCAGGCTGCTTCTGAAAATGAGCTATATAGCTCAGTGGGCCTTACTTCAGTGTAGTTGGACCGCCTGGACATTCAATAGCAACAAGAATTATAACGAACTCCCCCTGCTGCTGCTCTATATAAGAACGGGAGACACAGCAGAGCCTCACCATTCTGGCGAATTGCCCGATGATGCTGGATGCAATTACCAGCGAAACGTCGTACTCAAATTGTAAATGTTGTGGTTTCACGCTTCAACACACCGGTGGGCTAAAGCAGTGAACTATTTGTCTTTTGTCAACGTGACACTTTTTTACTGATTGGTCGTGTCGGGTGGTGGAGGGTTACGACACATTTATAAATAACGCGATCTAAACCCAAAAACGTTGATTATGAATATTGGTCGCGAAAGCCTACGTGTTAAACGAACTCCCCCCCCCATAACCCCCTGACACCATTCTACCCCCCTCCCCCCCCCCCCCCGTTTCTGCTCCCCTCTCCTGCACCAACCACATCTATCGCGCAGATCCCGTACACGGGCGCCAGCATGAACCCTGCGCGCTCGCTGGGACCCGCGATCGTGTCCGCCAACTGGGACCATCACTGGGTACGTCCGCACCCGTCTGCTCAAGGCCCACGTGCTCCCACCCTCCCCTCCCCCCGTGACCCCCTCGTGCGCCCACCCACACAGAGGAGCCATGAGCAGTGTCGGTGTGATCTCTGGTGGGGAAAAGGTGCTACAGTTTTGAGAGCCATTTTAGCGTTTATTTTTTTTACACTCGGCTCTTGGGTGTCTGCGGGCCAAAACGATAATGTGCTTTGATAATTGTTTTTTTACCCTTTTTTCTGGCAACAAAACTGACACCTTTTTTACAAGGAGTCATGTTTGCATTGACCACAATACCTGCAGTCAGAATGCAAACAAAACACACAACTCTGATAATGTATGCACTGTCCTTGAAATTGATTGGTCCACACCCGAGACAGCTTTGTTTAGAGCCTAGTCTCACATGGTGTTGGACCAGATGCCGCCATAAGGCGCACCTTTTTTTGTCGATCAGACAAAACAAAAAAAACATGCTCGGTTATTCGGCACTTAGATTTTATGGCCCTTTTTGGACAAAAAATATAACATATATTAATTACACCTTTAACCCGTGTAACATAACTCCCATAGTGTACTACTGTGTTCACAGACACAACAAAAAAACACCCTCAAAAACTCATTGCAAGATCCCACCCATCAGTCACATCACACAGATCACTCTCTGTAGCCCAACACGTCAAAAAGGATGGAACACCCTTCCACCCCCCCCCCCCCCCCCCCCGTCGTCAACTGAGCGTAGCCAAATTCCAGCCAAATTCCCGGCATAAATCAGGGCCCTGACGATGTGACGGTGGCTGGATGAGCCATTCCCTTCAATTGCACATTTTCGGGCCCTATAGATCGCCAGTTTCGCATTGTTTGCGATAACGTTCACCAAGCCCTAATATCTTTGGTGTCTGCATTCCCTCCCTCCCTCCCTCCCTCCGTCCCCGGCGCAGCTGTACTGGATTGGCCCAATGCTGGGCGCCGTGCTGGCCGGCGCCGCTTACGAGTACCTGCTGTGCCCCGACCCCGAGATAAAGCGCCGCCTCAAGGAGGCCTTCTCCCGAGCCTCTCCCGCCCGCCAGCACTCGCAGGGCGCCAAGTACGTGGAGATGGAGGAGGCGGGCGGCGGGCGCGAAGACGGCAACCTGGTGTTCAAGCCCGGCTCGTCGCACCTCGCCGAACGCCCCGAGTCGAAGCCCAACAACAACAACGGCGGCGTCGGTGGCGCCGGCGTCGGTGGCGGCGGCGGCGCCAGCCACAACCACGGCAACGTGGCTGGTGACCTGGGATCGTCCAGCGCATGACTACGCGGCCCTGCCGAGCGCGGGTACAGGGCCATCGTGCAAGAGCTGCAAGCTCGCTTTGCGGCGATCAGAGAGACCACCGTGTGAGAGGTGGCATTTGTCACTTTTTTTCCGAGCGGGCGTTCTCGAGACTTCTGAACCTTCCACAAAAAAAAATGTTAAAAAAATATATAAAAGTGATTTCTTGCCCAGGACGGCGCTCGTCTGTTTACAGCCCTGAGGCAGTGGTGGAAATTCCATATTCCTATGGCGGGGGAGGGCGAGTCTACGCATAGGACGACCACTGTTGACTTCATCACAAAGTGGTACTGTTTGTATCCACCGCAGAGGAATGATGGGCTGAGTCAACCTCTCCCCCCCCCCCAACCAGGATTTGAACTCGCAAACTTCCGATTGCGAGCCGATCTCACTGCCGCTGTTCTACTTGCCCCAGCTCGCCACACGCAACCTAAACGCCGATCATGATTATCAATAACGCTGCGATATGGCCAGGCCAAATTCTATTTGAAATTTGTCATCTTTTTTTTGTTTTTTAAAGCGTAAACCTGCGTCGACTCGTTTACGTGTGAGGAATGGCCCCGTGGGGGTGGTTGGGTGGGGGCTGGAGGGTTCTGACCCCCCTCCCCTGCTAGAGGCTCAGTATGGGGGGGGGTGGGCGGTTCTAAACCCCTCCCCCCTGCTGAAGGCTCGGCCAGCCTGCTTCATGCGTTCATGGCCGTAGTCGAAGTCAATAAATATTGCCGCGACAAATACTCTGTACAACGAAGCAATAGGCATCACTTCCATAGTATACACAGCGGGTGAGAGCCAGAGCGGAATGCACGATAGACGTTAGAGTCCATGCCGTTACTCATTCAGTCTAGCATTTAACATTTGTTTCGTGTTTGTTTGATCTTTGGGCGCGTCATGACCCCGTGCATTTGTTATCCGCGCTCTCTTTAAACCGGGCCGCACTGCGGCAGCGTTGTTGAGGAGCATGCGTTATTTATTTATTTCCGTCGTGCAACTACGTATGTTAAAAAAAGTGCTTTCAGTTGACATGTGTAACGGGCAGGACACGGTCACTGTGGTGGGCGGCGGTGCATCGCTTTGTCGGCGAACAAAAATTGTCTTATCGTGCGCGCATCGAGTGGTGGCGTGCGGGAATCGATTATTTACGGATTACGACGACGACGACGACCACACTATGCCAATGTTGCCCGAGAGCTAAAGGGGGCAAACTAAACTGTGCAAACGATGGAAAGCAAACGACGAGGAGTCCGAACCAAGCCGGAAAAGAACAATGCCCCCCGAGAGACAGTGATTGAGTTGAATCATGACCCCCAAATAGTGACGACTCGTGGAGTTGGTAGGTGACGTGGTAGGAGGTCTTGGGTCAGGGTGGCCTGAACCTCAAGCCACCGTGGTCTTTAAAGTCCACTGAGTGTAGCGCTTTGGTAACTTCTCCAAATCAATTGCGAGAACGCGGACCAGCAAACCCACTCACCAGACTTGTCAAATTACGAGAGTGGAGAAGTAGCGTCGCCAGCATGGGCCCTGGTGCCTGAAACTAAAATTGGGGGCACCCTATTCCAACTTCCCCCCCTCCCCCCCATTCTCCGTCTCTTGGCATCTGGGCAACCCGTTTTGCCCGTGGGCCTCTGTGCAGTTGCACCGCCTGCTCACACAATAGCGAGGCCGCTGCGTGACGCGCGTGGCAGAGAGATGAACATAACACTTGAACGTTGGTGTCGGCGCACGACCTCAAGGTTTGTGGGAAGGTCGTTTGTGACGTGCCCGACCCGCCAGCGGGTGTTAACGGGGAGCGATCGTCATTTCCGTTGCTAAAGTGCCGAGCTCGCACGCTGCCGACGGGAAACTGGCGTCCAACTTGTCGCTGCGTTGCACGACGGTGAGCAATAGGCAGCCAAGTCGATCCGTTCGTGTGCACCGCTGCCGTTGAGCATGCACGTGTCTATTTTTGTTAAATATTCTTTCCTCGGCAGATTTTTTTTTTTTTACCCAATGCAAAGGGTGTAGCCTGCTACGCATACATGGAATACAATGAACGGGTTTAGCGCCATATTATTAGATAACGCTGTTATTAACTTGCTAAGTCTTGTTAGATTTTAGTTTCTACAGCAGGGAGATACTTTACATGCACAATATATATTTGGTCGGGGATATCATGCATGTATCTGTCCCGATCGCCTTCATCCCCACATTATCTACAGTCGTAAGATTGATGTCAAACAGAGGCTTTCGAGCTCCCAGCTGTGACTGGTGGGAATTTACATCGCGAGCACGTGCAGATTTTACGAAATCGCGATTTGAAGATTCCCATTTTGCACCACGGCAATTGGAAGTCCGAGGTTCTGCCGAGTGATGGTGGCACGCCGACGTCCAGAATAAAACGCCTCATTCGAGACCCAAATGGTCGCATCTCCTGACTTTGGCATCCCTCAGCGACACCGGTGGGGTAACCATCGACCGCATCGGAACATCAGCAGGCCGATGACGCGCATCTCCTTCGTTAATGGAAAATTAAAGACGCAGGCAATGGTAAGTGCACGGCCCCTTGATGAACAAAAGCTTTCGTGACTGCAGGGATTCATCTTCTTGGTTCTTTCGGTAAAGTCACGTAGAAGGGAAGTAATAAAATAATAAGAGTAAAACATAATAAAATAATTCTCACGACGTTTCGGCCACAACGCAGGACGGCTGCTTGCGTTGTTGCCGAAACGTCGTGAGAATTATTTTATTATGTTTTATTTTTATTATTTTATTACTTCCCTTCTACGTGACTTTACCGAAAGAACCAAGAAGATGAACGTGGTGAGCTTCTTTGAACGGAGGAGCAGAAAAATTACATGAACTCTCTCTCTCTCTTGGAGCCCGCTCTCGTCATTGTTCGCAGTCCTCGACATTGGCATTTAGCTCCCGAACATTTTGCCGTACGCAATAATATGAATAGTACGTGATACGCTTCGATGTAAATAGCCAGAGGCATGACCGACGGTCAAACTAAAGTAACGTCAAAAGAAAGGAGCTGAAAAGTGGTGGGAGAAACGTCCCAAGACAATCCAGCATGGCGGTCACGTGTTCGCTTATGCTATGCACGGCGCCTTGATGAACAAATGCAACATTGCACAACTTGCTGGTGAAGTTACGTCTTACACTGTCATTTCGAGGTATGAATATCCAGGAGGTGCTCGGGAAAAACAACAACTACCTGTTGAGAGATTTGGAATTTCATAAACGAATGGGATAATCGATGTTTGTGTGTATGTGTGTGCGTTGCATCAAGTGTGGGGAGCGGTGGCTCAGCGGTTAGCATGCAGCGCTACGGACCTGGCCACCCCGAGTTCAATTCTCGCTCAAAGTCAACTCCAGTGACGATTATATGAACCGGTCATGAGCCTCCTCGAGATCGAATCAGCTTCAAATGAGTACCTGGTGTGCTGCGTGAACATCGCCAATGGAGAGACAAAGGCGGTCGGGCGTGGTGCTGGCCACCCACCCGCTCGTGTACCTTGCCGACCTTCATCGGTGCTACTCACTAACAGCACTTGCCAAAACAGTTTGTTAAGGCTATACGGGGGATCTTTGTCTTTTTGCATCAGGAATGGTGATATAGCATTGCATCAATTAATCGAATACCATCGATCATTAAGGACCGCGATCCATGACGCTCCGTCTCCGGCTGTCCGAAAATCAAGGATTTTTGTTGGTGCATGCAAACTGTAAGCAATCTAGCATAACGAACAAATTATACAATAACAATACAAACAATATACACACTTTTTCTTCGCGTGTATATTGTTTGCTTGAAGTCAATATACGCACACACGAGACGCGAACAATCGATTATTGCATCACATTGTTTACCGTCCATATCAATGGAATCATGGATTATTCGCGACACCCTAATTAAAAGCCATGTACTGTATATGCAGAACTCCATTCTGTGAGTCCACAAGTAAGAAAGCACGCATCTAAATGTGTTCATCCATCGGCTAATATCGGCTTCTCTGGGCCAATATTAATCCGGCAGCATTTGTTCAAACGAGCAAAAATCTTTGCCAGTTTTACCACCTTCTGGGTCTCACCGGCAGTCGGTATTGTGAAGCAAACGCTGCTGGATTTGTCCGCACACTCCAGAAAACCATCAGACGCTGTCTGTGCAAGGCAACAGAAATATGGAGTTTTGTATGTCTTCCATTTTTCACGACGTTGGAATTTATGAGGTCCCCATCCCCCCACCCCATTATTCTCCCAGGGATCTCACTTCTAATTTAGTTATTGCGTCCAGGAATGTGTTCTTTTTGAACATACCTTGCATTAGATGTCGATTAACAAAGGACATCCATCACATTAATTACGCCCAATACGTGACTGCCGTTGCTGGGTGGGAGAGGAGTGTACGTTAATTGACGCGTACTTATTTATGAATACATTTTCTTTTTATATAGACAACAAAAACTTGTAATAAAAATAAATAAATGCTTTCAACACTGTTTCAGGCGTCACTCGTTTGGCTTAATGACTGTGTGTGCCGAGTGATTATTAATTGCAGAGCTCGCTATAAAGTGACGAATATGAAACGCGTGGACTGTTGTGATGTTTAATAGCGTTCTATTGTGATTGGTGTGTTGTCCTTGCCCCTGCACCTCCGATTAGCGCGGCTGGCTACGTACGGTGCGAAAGAAGTTCAACGTGCATACATACATACTAGAGTGGACGGTTTTACGCAATGATCCGTGTTTTTTTAAAAGGAGGCAACGAACTGGATGTCTGTAAAAACAAAGAGCTTCATAGCTCATCCAATTTCTCCAGGATAAATAAAGATTCAAATTCTGAACTTGAATAATGTCTCCGGTAAGTACACACAAAAATAGAGATTTCGGTTTAATACTCAAATGAATAGATCAACGACCGTTCAGTTACGTTATAAATGAAACGAACGTTTTCCTTAATGCTCACAAATTCCCTGAAGAGAGATGTTTGACAGTGGCCACCCCCCCTCCCTCCCAAAGTGCCCCCTCTGTGGGGGGCCATAAAATAGCAAAGTCAACTGAACTTTAATTTTTCATTTCATTTAATTTATTTGGTATAGCCCTGTGAGCCATGCGGCTCTAGAACGGGTGCAACCGCAACAAACAAAAAACATGAACAAGAAAACATCTTAAAGTGACTATGTGCCTATGTGCAAACAGAAAATCCAAGAAAAGACAGAAAAATATTGCAACTGAATGACACAAAGGCAGAAGGGGTGGGGGGGGGGGCGTCCCATTACTATTAACTCAATAATAACGTTTAGTAGACCTTGGTCGATCCACTGTTGGATTGATTGGGGGGGGGGGGGGGGCTACCCCAACACCGATGAAACTCCAGCTTTTGATCTCGGAGCAGGCAGGCACTGGAGCCTCGCACTCCAAAGCGGCGTTCCGCCACATCGAGCCGTGTGTGTGGCCGCACACGTGGAGCGCGATCTTCTCAGGATCGTGGTACGCGCCGGAAAGTAAGACGCGCCCTCCCCCCTCTTCCCCCCTGACTTGTTCCCCGTGTCAAATCTTCATGGTTGTGTTCACACAGGGATTAATATCTATACATATATTTTACTATATATGGCCTTTGACAGACTGTCGGGGCAAGTCCTTCTTGCGAGTAGCACTTATACGAACAAAGGCCAATAGAAAGATCCCCCGTATAGCCTTTAACAGACTGTCGCGGCAAATTCTGTTAGCGAATAATATAATCATTCTATGAACAAAGACAAAGAACCCCCGTGTAGCCTACGCAGGCGGTGAGGGCAAGTGCTGTCAGCGAGCACCCATTAAGGCCGGCACGGCACGGCACATGCCGGATTATAAGACCATCCAACCACCCTTCCCCCAACTTTCTGAATAAAATAAAGTGCGTCAAGTCGTCGGGAGATGACGGCTACGTATCATCATCATCACCGATTGCGACGCGAATTAGTTGATTAGACAACGGCGGTAGTGGCGAGCCGGAGCCGCGCTGGTGAGCACGTGGCGGCAATTGTTTGACGTGGAGCGATGGCGAATTGCGGTGAGGTGGGGGGACGGCGGCTCAATCTGAGGACGAACCCACCCAGCGAATAGGCGAGCACCACATCACCCATCCCCCCCCCCACGGATCAATAATTAAGTGATTGATTAGGGACTCATTCGGCCAAACATTACCCTCCCCCCTTCCCTCCTCGCCAGCACCTCCGCAGCTGGTTCCGATGAATGTTAAAGGTGAACAAGGCAAAGGTGCAGCTCCTGCAATTGCGTTGTTCACGCCACTGCTGCGAGATAAAGGCCATCCATCCAACTGGAGGAGGAGCAGGGGTCGGCAGCCTGGTGGCTCTTCAATAACTGCATCGTGACATATCTTTAGGGTCTTTCGGTAAAGTCACGTAGATAGGTTCAAACAAATGATTGAAAAAATGCTACGACGTTTCGATCGCAACACAAGCGATGACGAGCTACGTGACTTTACCGAAAGAGCCAAAGAATATGAATTCCTGCAGTCACGAAAGCTTTAAGTCAAGATTTGCTTCGTGACAGTTATTTATCGTTGCGACTCTTGCATTATTGAGTGTTTTTTTTTTTGTTTTACTCAATTCTAGCGAACTCTAGACGGTCGCTCTGGAGGTGGGTTTGGATGCCTGCTCTGACACCACGCCGCAAGAGGCCCCCCACACTTTACCCCCCCACCACACGCTACCTGCCGATCATCGAAATGTGCGGTGTACCCAATGAATGAACTTTCAAACAAGATCCTCGCCTCTTCGAGAGCTGGCGACACGCCGCAACTCACATTATGTGTTGCGCAATTGTACGGAACGTGACGTGTACCGCCTTTGTTAATCCACTGCTGGATGAGCCCCACCCACCCCCCCCCCGTCGCTATACGGATCGTGGGAGTTGTTTGACCATACTTCACCACGCCGGTCAATCGATGTTAAATGTAACGAGTCACGACGTACCCATTTTCTGAAAATAACTATAGGACGTTCACCGCCTTTCCCACACTATCAATAATAAAATCAATATATCCATACATTAATTGAGTGATTGATTTGATCTCCACTCGGGCAAACATCAACCGCACGTGTTCTGTAGCAATGTAAAAAAAGAAAAAGGTGCTCCTCGTATTCGTCGGATCTTCAAATGCTGAAATCAAATCATTGGTGCTATTTGCTCGTTTAAAACGTCGTTATATATTTGCCCTTGGAACATCAATTATACATCGCCTCGCGATAAGCGGGGCTTACGCGGGGCAACGTGGCAAGCTGGGGACTGGCGGTGAAATGGGTCGAGACGCAAGTAGGAGTGGCGGTCAAAGGAAAGGAGCGACGGAATGATGTGAACGTGCAGCGCAAGACGGCAGGCTGCACACGGGAGGGCCCCACTCCGTTATGCGAGACGAATGCCACCAACGCGGCGCACGGAACATCGAACATCGATCTCCCCGGTCTCCAGAAGCGACGATTTAAAGAAGAGAAACCCAGCAATCTCGTGTGCAGGTGGCTTAGAGAGGAGGGGCTGCGACATCGCAGGGGCCGTGACGGCTTGGAGAGGCGTTCATCCAGCAGTGGATTTGGTCACGATTCTCAATTTCAACGGTTGAATGGAGAAATTAACACAGATTCTGTCATGAAGCCCTCTCGTCGTGGCTCGTGGCTCACAGCCCAGCCGCCCCCCTTCCCCCGCACCTCTGATGAGCACGGTTGGCTCCGTGCGAAATAAGTTCAACATACATACATTACTTATTATCGTGACGATGAGCTCTTGTAACCCAGATCTCCCCTGATAGACACAGAGAGAGAGAAAGACTTCTGTGAGTCGCAAGGCCCTCTCTCGTCTGGTTGAATTCCCATTCCTGTCCGCAGACTCACGCCGGCGTGACACCCCCTACTCAATCACGAAGCGCGGCTCACGCAAAACAACCGGAACGGCTCCGCTAATTAAATACAAATCCCGCCTAATTTTCACAGCCTGCACCTGTCTCCAGGTGAGAGGCGAAGGGGGAGGGGTGTGGGCAAGGCTCTTCAGGTATCGAGAGGGGGTGGGGTTAGAGTAAAACGCTTTCAAGTATCCCGACAAACGTTGCGCGGAAGAAAAAAAATCCCCCACAAATCCGCGTAGCCGGCGCTACCGATGTGCAGTTCACTTCCAACGGCGTGTCCGTGAGCACGCGGGCCACACCGTTGGCTATATCATCATCGTCTCGCGATCTGGGCCAGGTTCCTCCTCCTCCTCGGCCCCACCACCAACCCATCTCGTCGCACGTAGCCGCCAGCGATCATGGCGACTACGACGCCCTACATAGGCAGCAAGATGAGCTTGATCTCAAAGGCGGGCATCCGCTACGAGGGCATCCTGTACACGATCGACACGGACAACTCCACCATCGCCTTGGCGAAAGGTACGCACGGGGGTTTTACGGGGCGAACTCCTGCCCCCCCCCCCCCCCCCCCCTCACGATGCCTGGAGGATCTCTCCGAAGCTCGGGGTGGGTTGAATGATGCTGGTTTAGTTGTCTTGACACGCACTTGGTAGAGAAGGAAGACTTGCCTGGAGATAGTTGGCCAAGAGGTGAACGTTACGGTACGGCGATGTTATTACTACTGGGCAGTTTGTGTGTGTGCATGTCTCGTATTTTAATGCTAATATCCACACATTGCTAGTGTTAAGATGTAGATAGTATTAATCGGTTTTACCCTTCCAGGCAATAAAACAGCGGGTGGTAAGATGTTCAAACGACAAATAAGATACCTTTTTTGCAAGGAATCCAAGTCTGCATTAACCACACGCAACACTTGTGATGAGCATGCTCTGATAATAATAATATACTGCGTTGTCTTTGAAAACTGGCCGACACCAGAGCCTTCTCTGGCCTGACACTGGTGGTGAGACGGGGCTCTAAAGAAGGCTGCCGTCTCTGGTGTAGACCAACCAGTTTCAAAGACCATGCCCGAATATTATCGGAGCATGTTTTTGGTGGCATGTTCACCACAAGTACCGTATCTTAATACAGCATGTCTAATTTGATGTTAGAACATCTTGAACGTCAGTTTTATTGCCAAAGGGGTAAAGCGTATGCTTAATTTCCATAGTATTTTAATGCTTTGTGGATTTGGATTTGTTTTCCTAATGAGGGCACTAATTCCGGATGCACGCTACAAAGTGTTTGGCGCACGGAATAATGCAGTGCATTCGCCGCGATTTAAAATTTTGGTTTTATTAAGCAAGCATTTGCCTTGTTGCGCACAACCCCCCCAGATCTACAAACCCTCGATTGCAAACGAGTAAAGTGGGCCACACGAGAGTTTAAAGATCGATCTGTGTCTGTCTAATTCGTTGTATTTCTATGTAATAGTTAAACATTGTTGCCACTCGCACAACTTAATTTGGAAATGTTCCAGATTTATTTTTGCCGTCAAAGATTGGGCCCAACGGCACCTGCCGGGATGAAATTGGCACAATTGAGCACTTCTTCTTTCGTATGGCGTGGGGGAGAGGGAAGCAACCGTATGTATCGATGTCATTAGTTGCATGTGAAAATCCTTCAATCAATGCAAGGCGGCAGTTGGACGCTGTGCGGATTGCAGCGATAAGCGTCAGGGCTGTGCGCGGATGGCGATTCCGTCCGGTGATGCGTCTCTCTCTCTTTTGATGGTTCGGCACTTGCACACGCTCAAGTAGCTGAGAGCCCATCTCATTTGCTCTTCGCTCGATGTAACGATTCTCCCCATCGCAACGGCCGCGAGCTCGAAAGCCAAAAAGTTTGGCAAAGAAGCGTGTGAGAGAGAGGGTGGGGGGGGGGGGGTTGATTTGTAAGATTGATTGTGAACTTTGATGAGAGCACATTGCGGCAGGATTGATGGTATCGACCAAACGACCGTTTTACGTTGGGGGGGGGGGGGGGGGCCCGATGCGTTCCTGAAAGGTGCGACGACGAATATCGAAACGACGTAAATCGAATCGTATATTTACATGGCGCCTTTATCCAGGGCGCTTTACAAGGGTTATGACGTGGGTACAATGAGGGTAGCTGAAGGTGATGCGGTGAATAGGGATTGAGGGGGGGGGGGTATGTGGAGAGAGGTTTTAGTGGGTACGGGAATTCCAGCGGGGGGTGGCCTCGGGAAGGATGGGCCCAAGGAAGAGCGGAATCTAGACGGGGGGAGGAGGGTGCTTCTCGCTTCACGTGGAGGGGAAGTTTGTTCCAGTGCAAAGGGGGGCAAGTCGGGAAAAGGAGCGGAAACTTGGATTGTGTCCAAGGAGGGGAGGGGGGACGATTTGGGAGTCGTGGGAGGGATTGGGAGCGGGGCAGGGGGGGGCATGAAACGAGAGGAGGGAAGAGAGGTACGGGGAGAGGTGTTTGCGAAGGCTGAGAGGACGACGGATAACGAGTCGGGAACGGACGATGTGCGGGGTTTTGGGCGACTCGAATCGGGCAGTGGTGGCATTTTAATAAAGTAACGACGTATTTGCGAAACGACGTTAAATGTGGTTGATGAGAGGGGGGGGGGGGACTTAAATGTGTATAAAATAACCCTACTTACAAAAGAACACCAAAGTGGGGGATGGTGCAGGGCACGTCGCTAGCATGGACGCGGGGGTGGGGCGAGGAGGATTAATACACAGGGCGAGATCACGCGGCGTCGGAAAGGACAGGATGGGGGAATGTGCTCGTGCGGGCGGTTCGGTGGCTTGTCGTCCTGTCGCAGGGTCTCGATGCATTGCGGCGGTTTGGGGTTGTGGGGTGGTTGGGATTAATCCAGCAGTGGATCGACCATCGCTGCTGCTGCTGTTGCCTTGTGAATTGCCCTCGCGTCTCGAGCCGCTGTACAACGGCAATGCCATCTGTCGCCTGCAACTCTGGGCGATTACTCGACAACGAACCCCGCGGCGCATTCGTCAACACCGCCGCCTGGTTTTTTTAAGTACGAATCTACAAATTAAAATCAAAATCTGCCAACATTTCGGGGCAATAAGGGGGGGGGGGGCCCGCCTTCATGTGCGAGGAATGAGAGGCACGTGTGCTTGTGCGCCATTGCAGGAACACCAAATAGGTGGTGGAACTCCGACTTGATCCACGTGTGACCATGGGCACAATGATTTTAATCACGCGAGCTGGAATCTATTTAAACCAAAATTCAATGCCTATTTCTGTGCAGTTATTGACCAGGCTGAGACCCATGAACTCGTGCTACCTGAGAACCCGATTTTTTTAATTACGCGTGGCTGAAACCATCCGGATTCTACAAACCACGATTCAAAATCAATCTTTTTTTTGACTGGAGGAATCCAATGAGCTATACAGTTCTTTCGCAGACGTCCCAGTAGGTGCGGGATCAGAACATTACTACAACCAACAATACAAAGATACGATTTTCAAGCCCTAATGCCATCTCAGTATCTCTCCTATGATTCCGCCGATCGCCTCTTGCGCATGCTGCTTTTAATTGGACAAGTGGTTTTCTGCGGGCTGCATGAAGTGTCCTTTACATGGGGTGGGGATAGCGGTCGTGTGCGCTCGTGGTGTTTATCACGTGGTGTGGGGGGTGGGGGTCCGTCGCATCGTTGAGATGCTTGTAGGCTCCCAAGGACGGGAGGGAACGAAATTTTATGCCAGAAATGTCACTTTGCTTGGCCATCCCGTTCTCTAAATTTGTCTGACTCCTGGGGAATCATGTTAATTTACGATAAAATTATTACGTATTCGCGAGAACGAACTAACTGCACTTGTTCCATTAAAATAAGACTCTAAAAAATATAATCGACATTTTCGCGACTTGCAATGATAATTGCAGTTGGCTACAATTCTGCCACTCGCGCCATTGCTTGCCATGGCCGGGAATGAAACCCAGGCGAACAGTGTTGGTACACAAGTGCGACAACCACTGCCCCACTGCTCGACCCAGAAATAACAATCATTTGCACCGCGCGCGCGCGCACTGGTCCGTCGACGTTGAAGGATGAACTGACTGCGTCTTGGCTGTGAGAATGCGTTCCTCAAAAATTTGAATATTAAGCTGGCCCGAGAGGGATGTTTGTAATTGGTAAGCAGGTTGCGAGGGTGATGATAGGGATTTGTGATGTTGATGCCCATAAACATTTCAATACCTGCAGGCATATGGGTTATGGATGATGGGCGAGTGGTTTTAATACAGCTTGTTTGCAGGAAATAAATTAATCTTAATTTTTGGCTTGCATGGCTTGCAGAGTTGAGAAATGTGTGCGGCTCAGAATCTCGTAAGCTAGATTTTATTCCTGGCTAAAGGCAACGTCGGTGGCCTTTATATCCGAACCCATTCTGGGCTTCGTGTAGGTAGACTGCCTTCAAGTTACGTTACCTGGTGTGGTGTGTAAAAGTAAAACATTTCTATTAAATCAGCACTGGGGAGGATGAAGGCACTACAAACTATTTTAAACAATTAATTAGGTTACTGGGTAAAGCCCACTGACTATACCGCTCTTTCAGAAGCGACCTGCCCACATGGTAGGTAATTCAACGAAGTGGCTTCTTACTTGAGAACGTATAGCCGCCAAATACTCCAAACGAATGTTTAGAAAAACCGGAGGACCTGGAGCGAAAAAAAACGCTCGACCTAATGGGGAGAAAACCATGCCAACTCCAAATATACAGGCATCAGGGTTTGGATCGTGAAACGCATGACCTCCGATATACCAGGCGAGGGTAGTTAACTTTTCTCTGCAGTGGCGCCCAAAACCCACAACCACGCACCTCGTGCTCTGTTCCGACCTGCATGGGCGCTCTCGACCGTAACAACACTTGACCAAACGGGTACGTGGAGGTCTGTACCAGCGGCGGGCGTCTTTGTGTGTGCGAGGGGAGCGGTGGTGTAGCGGTTAGCGCGCTGCGCTATGAACCTGGCGACCCGGGTTCGATTCCTGCTCACGGCCAACACCGGTGACGATTATCTGAACCGGTCCCGGGCCTCCCCTAGGTCGACTCGGCCTGAAATGAGTACCTGGTGCAGTGTGAAAACATCGCCACTAGGGAGACAAAGGCGGTCGGGCGTGGTGCTGGCCACCCACCCCCTTCGTGTGCCGTTGCGGACTTCATAGGTGCTCGCTAACAGCACTTGCCCCTACAGTCTGTTAAGGCTATACGGGGGATCTTTGTCTTTTGCAGTGCGCTCGTTCGGCACAGAGCGGCGCCCCGCCGACCGACCCGTCGCCCCTCGCGAGGAAGTCTACGAGTACATCATCTTCCGCGCCAGCGACATCAAGGACCTGACCGTGTGCGAGTCCCTGCTACCGGCTCTGCACCACGACCCGGCTATCGTGCAGGTGAGAGATGTGCAGCCGCTCTTTACCATTAAACAATTTTTTATTTCACAAGGTCAGGCCCACCGAGCTACGTAGCTCTTTCAGAAGTGACCTGGCCACAAATGATTTGCTCAACGAAGTGGCTCGTCGTGTGGAAATGTCTAGCAGCCAAATACTCTAAACGCACGTTGGTTCTAAATGTGGAGGTGAAAACTGGATGACCTAAAGAAATCCACTCGACCACGGGGGAAGGCGTTGAAAACTCCAAATATAAAGGCGTCGTGGGGGTCTGGATCGAACCCCCACGACCTATTGTATTCCAGGCGAGGTAGTTAACATCTTGCCACTGCAGTGGTGACATGGTTTAGGGGAGTGGTGGCACAGTAGTTGATGCGCTGCGCCACAAACCTGGCTACGACCACCGGGGTTTAATTCCAACTTACGGCCATCACCAGGGGACGATCATCTGCCCCAACCCCCTCCGTGTGCCTTGCCTGCCTCAAAGTTGCTCGCACAGCACTTGCCCCAAACGTCCGTTAAGGCTTTAAGGGACATCTTTGGCAATAGGTTGACAAAATGTCAAATAAAAACTCAAGTCCTCGACACTGATCGGGCACATTTTGTACAAATTGCCCTTCATGGCATTGGAATCGGGAAGCCAGAGGTGGAGTATACGAGTTGGAGACCGCACTTCACATTAAGGGGCTTGATGAGAGGTACATTGGAGGGTTTTATAGGTTGAGGAGGAAGCTACCAAGATCCGTGCCAGCGTGCCAATGGATGAATTGCGCAACCCCTTGGCCCTGTCACCCGATTGTCTCTCAAGTGACGACATCACATGTATCCCTCGAAGACGGAAACAACAGGAGGATTTCTACACAAATTAGGCTGTCAACTGATGCTAGTTGTAATTGCTGGCGGGATTACACCTCCAACACACCTGTGTGATGTACAGTAAATAATTGGCATGTTCTGTTTACGTGACAACCCTCACTAGTTGGCTGTCGGGTGTGGCGGGTTCAACGACATTTACGTGATCTAACCCCCCCAAAAAAACTCCTGTTTTAATATTGGTTGCAAAAGCCTACGTGATGAACTGGAATACGATGTTGATTTGTTCATCTTGGTGTCTTTACGAATTGTATTGTATTCTTAAGTGTTCTTCACAGGAGGGGGAGCGGTGGCTTGGTTGTTTGTGCGTTTGCGCCATTCAACGCTACGATAGTGGTATTGGCCAATGTCAAGACCGCAAATGGGGGCCTCTGCAAATGCAACAGATGTTGTGCGCTGTTTTGGCTGCCAAGCAGTAGTTTTATATAGTCGGCTAAGAAAGCGTGCAAACGCACACATAACGAATGGTCCATTTAACGGTAGGCACATTGGAAAACGATAACGTGTAGCTTGTGTAGTTGGATGCGTGCCTGGGTTGTGCCAGGTTATCCAAAAAATGACGGGAAATCCCTAAAGGGACACAACAGTTTGAAGTAACTTTCGTAGCATGTTATACGTGAATATTGAAAGATAATTGAAGCTTTTGTGTTTTTCCTATAAAAGAAGGAAAAAATTTTGCCCGGTGGCTCGGATGTCGGATCATAACTCGTAACGCCGAGGGCCCTGGTTTCAAATCGAGGATTGAACCGGGTTCACCGTTTTATTGAATTGATAATCTCAGCCTGATCACCAATGACCAAAACAAGAAAAACCCATTTCAAATTCCATTTCGGGAGAATTTAAAACTTCGTTTTGACGTGTCACGTGACAAACAATCGCACACTTAGGCAGAGTGCTTAGAAGTGTCCCCCCCCCCGCTCTACTATTTGGACCAGAGGGCACTTGCAGGGGTCTCCAGAGGCAGCTGTGATATCCGCTGTCGTGGGCCGTTCCCTAACGCGAAGGGGTCATTGCGGAAGAACTGAATGGGATTCTTCGTCTCGCGACGACGTGCTGCCGATGGCGCAATCGGGATAAACTTTGGGGGGGAGAGAGGGGTCGGGTGGAAAATGAGACTCAGCCCTGGGGGGATGTGGGGATGTGCGCGCCAGTGAGCTGACAGCCGTATCCTGGTATCACCTCTCCAACGCCTGCTGCGTCTTGGGCGCTCTCCGAGGCCTCGATCCCATAATGCGTGCGACATGCAGGAGCAGTCTGGCCGTCTGGGGGAATTGCAGATTGGTCCGGTGCGCTGCGAGACCGCCTGAGAGCGATTCCCAGCCACGGCGAATATCGGCGGAGAGTTTTATCCGCTGCCCCGTTGCCTCCCCTAGGGCGACTTTGCTTTAAATGCATGCCTGGTGCAGGTGTAAGGGGGGGGGGGGTTGAAGGTAGCTCAGGGTGCTGTTGTCCCACCACCCACCTGCTCGTCCAGCATTGACCTTAATAGGCGCTTGCTCGGTTGTGCTGCCACAGCTGAGGGTGTTGGTGGCTGTGTACATAGACTGTCTTATGTCCAGAAAGGCTAAAGCCTCTTCTTTTCTCCCAGTTAATTTATTAGCATTGACTACGAACGGTGCAAAAGAATTTCAACATGCGTACATCATTATGATTATTCTGTTATATTCTTGGGTCTTTCGGTAAGTCACGTAGATAGGTTTAAATAATAATAAAATAACAGGAAACTACGACGTTTCCATCGCAATGCAAGCGGTCAAAACGTCGTAGTTTTCTGGTCTTTTTATTTTCTTCGAACCTATCTACGTGACTTTACCGAAAGACCCAAGAATATGATTTCCTGCAGTCACGAAAGCTTTGAGTCAAATTATTCTATTGCTGCGTAAACCCCCCACCCCCATCCAGTCCTCCCTAGGTACCCCGGGGGGGGGCGCTCGCTACCCCCTGCACCACGCGTGTGGTGGCGCGGCGAGCCGCTACTCCGTGCCGGGGACGCCGACCGGACCCTACGGGGCCATGGGCGGCTACGGGGGCCACGCTCAGCACGGCGCGCAGGCCCACCAGCTCGTGCAGGCGGCGGCGGCGGCAGCAGCGGCGGCGGTCGGGCACTATCCCTTCGTGCAGCCTGCGTACGTAGGAGCTGCAGGTATGGGTGGTGTGTGTGGGTGCGGTGGGAGGTGGGGTGCGGCGGTGTCGTGGTGAGCGCGCCGCGCTACGAACCCGGCGGACAGAGTTCGAATCCCGCTCGCGGCCAACGCCGGTGACGATTATCAAAAACTGTTCTGGGTTGTCCCCTCGGTCGACTCTGCCTCCAAATGAGTACCTGGTGCGGTGGGCAGTAAGCATCAGCACTGGGGATACAAAGGTGGCCGGGCATTGTATCGGCTGCCCTCTTGTGCCATACCAGCCTTCGTAGGTGCTCACTAACGCAACTTATCCCATCCGTTCAAGGCTATGTGAGGAGGGGGTCCTTGTCTTTTGTTGCGAGTGCTTGGAGTCGTGACTATGCGTAAGGCACTTATTGGGAGTACAAAGAACGCCTATCCATATAAAATACTTATCTTTGACCCTGTATTCTGATAATCATATGAAAAGATTTGATGGAAAGGATGACGATGATAATAATGCTATTCGTAACCTGTGCAGTATTTCGCAGATATAAATGCCGTGACCTTTAAGGTGCGTAGTTGTCTTTTTCAAAAGCTCGGCACAGTTGCGTGGATGCATTTCGTTTTTTTTGCCAAACGTCGGTGTGGCTTGAATGCCGCCTCTGCCGCCGCGTGCTGCAGCGGAGGGAAGGCCGTGGCCACGTTCCAGACGGCCGAGGCTACCGCGGAGAAACCGTGCCTGGCAGGGACTGTCCTGGTCCTTGGGGGAGGTGGGGGGGTAGAGGGGTAGAGTGGAGGTTGCGGAGTTGTGCTGTGGCCGAACGTGGCGTGCCAAAGTTACTCGCATTGTTCTTGTACCGTTCCGCATGAAATGAAGCCACGGGTCGGTTGGTGTATGTGGGGCTGGGTGGTGGTGGACATGGGGAAGTGGTAGTGCGGTGGGTTGGCGTGCTGTGAGCCAAACCCAGTGAGCCGAGATCGATTCCTGCTCGCTGCGAACGCCAGCTGAATTTCTGAACCAGTTCTGGGCTTTGCCTTGCGTCGATTTGGCCTTAATTGGGTACCTGGTGCGATTGTGTAAATGGCTCTACTAGGGAGACCAAGGCGGCTGGGTCATGGTGCTGGCCACCCACTCGGTGTGCCTTAGCCTTCCATAGCTGCTTGCTAACAGCACTTGCCCCCGACCCCCCAAACACAGCAGTCTGTTAAGGCTACACGGGGGGGATCTTGGTGGCGATGCGTTTGATGCTGCGGCGTATTGATAGCGCGCCTGCTGTGTTATCGAGCAGGGTGCTACTCTTCTGGGCCAACATCGGTGGTGGCTGTTTTTGGACCGGTGGCGGTCCGCTTTAGTAGACCCAGTCTTAAACGGGTGCCTTTACCGTGCCGTGAAACATCGACAACGCGGAGAGGAAGGCAGCCGGTCACGGTGCTGTCCAAACCACGCTCTGCTTGCACACCGTTGCTGATTTTATCGATGGGCGCATGGTGACGGTGCTTGCTCTTACGAGTCTGTAAGGCTGTGCACGCGGTCTTTGTCTTTTGGGTGTCACTGTTCCTGTAGCTCTTCCCCCTCCCCCTAATTTATCGATCTCTTCTAAGACTCGACAGAGCCTTAATTTGTGCCGTCAGAAGCTGCTTCTGATTCCCAATCGAATCTTTCGATTGGTAATGGGCCGTCGCAGCTCCGACTTGCAATTCCTAATCGGATTCTTTCAGAAGGTCCGATCGCATTTTCTAGCCCAGATTGACCTATCCCTAGGATGAATTGAACGTTGAGGATACGTTCTTGCGCTGACCTTTATGTTGCCAGGAACGCCCGAGTCTCTGCACACTTTGTATGGACCTGCATTTGCGATGTATGGATTGTACTCGTGTTGAGAGAACCCAGAGGGGGAAACCCATTGCAGAATGGGGAGGGAGAACGATCCACATTGAACCCCCCAGGGTCTTGGTGCTGTGAGGCACAATGCCACCTGCACAATGTGGGAGCAACTTGAGCTCTGCACAGTTGGACTACCAATCTGCTGGTTGCCACCTCAGCCCAAGCCTTCAACACCGAGAATTGCCAGGCAATCCACTGCTGGATGGATGCATGTTGAACTTTAGTACCGTACTTGGCCAACCACGCTAACTGGAGGTGCGGGACGAGTGCCCCCCCCCCCCCCCACAGCCCAATGAGTTGTGGGGGTGGTTCGACCACATGTTACCATGCTGGTGAGTGTGGGGGGGGGGGGGCGCCATAGATGAAGGTGGTGGAACCGTAGAAGTACAATGGGCCTTGCCGTGCACTGCCTTCCGCGGCTGACCCATGTAGCCCCGCGTTCTTTGTAACGCCTGTCAAGTGTGACAGTTGCCCGTTCACGCACTAGCCCAGGCTCGAACTTTGCTCTACCTCTGAGATCTGACCCAATATTCGTGACCATTGTGATGTGCAAGTACCGTTCTAACCACGCTCAAGCAGCCTTGACGTGACAATCCGGCACAGATCGGGTGGGGGTGGCAATACGGTTGTTTAACCATGGAAAAGATCCCTCTGCTACAATTTGCCCTTGGGTGTGGTGGTTACGACCTTGAAGGAGGGTCCGTGACGCCCACTGGCTTTGCCTCGAGCGATTCATCCCTGATCCCTTTTTTTTTAATGACCCCAGGGAAGTCGCCGTGGTATTGTAAATGGTTAGCGTGCCGGACTTGGGATCCCAGAGGTCGCTGCTCCTATTCGATCTCCCAAACAACGAAGGTGAGGTTTGTTAAATGTCCCCGGCTATTTCCATCCCAGCGATGTAAATGATTTAAAGCTGCCACGGATTGGGTGGATCGGCAGGTCACGTGTGGTGGGGTAAAATGTGGGTACTGCCGCTTTTCAAAGTTGTCTGGCATAGTTGATCAAATTCCATTTTTGAGAGGGCTTTTGAGCCAGCTTCAATGCAGGCTTCTCCACTCGTGGTATCGGCAAGAAATTGCAGGCCTGCACCTGTACCCTTTCATGACCTTGCCATGTATTTTCCGTTGCCCAGTGGTCTTGCCTTGGGTCGTTTTCGTCTTGCTCGTTTAGAGCAACTGCATGATTAATGCGATCTTAATTGAACGCAGTTGAGTGCAGCTATTTTTATGGAAGTCTTTTGGGAAGCATATGCAGGAGCATAAAAGGCTCGGTGTATAACAGCATGATGATGATGATATTTAGTGCATGCGGACTAACATTTTTGTTTTTACTTTGCACTTGATGGTGATACCCAGTGATTGTGTTTTAAATTGTCCCCTTTTCAGAATAACCCGCCATTTAAAGCGTGAAAATGTGGTGCCCTCTATCAATGCACTGCTGGAAGAAGGCCATGCTGTCTGTCATGCGGGGGGGCGGGGGGGGGCGTTATTTGACCTACCATACTTGTGTGGTTGTGGTGAATGGGTAGGTGGTGAGCCAACCACTGATTTGGATAATTCACTCGTGATGTGGCTGATTTTTTTTTGTTGGATTCATAGTTCTGCGAGAGCCACTCTTCACACCCCTACCACGCGATAATACAAATGTGGTGCTAAATGGTTTTTGTTTGCAATAACAGCATTTACCAAGGCCACTTAATTTAGTGACTATTTGTGGTAAAGTGGCTTCTGAAAAAGCAATATAGCTCGGTGTCTTGCCTGATAAAAATACAGTTTTTAAATTACCACTTCCACCACTCCACCCAATTAAGATGTGCACTCACATTTTTTATTGCAGCTTAGAAGTCCTGCAGGATGCATTTTTCCATGGCAATGGTGAACTAAGACTTTTCTTTTCTCTGATTTGTGAAAAATGAGGTTGCCAGAGGCAACTGGCTATATTGATCTCAACGAGGTGTGGTGGTGTTGTGGCCACCCTATTCACTGGCTGGGTATGGGGAGTATTTCTGATCGGATCTTCGCCTGCATCTCTTACTAAACACCTGATGCCCGATTTGTAATGTCCAGTGAGACGTCGTACGATAATCCGATTTTTTTTGCTCTTTTCAACATTCTCGTTTGAAACCACATCGATTGGTGTGGTGGTCCAGGTGACAAATTTGAATTTGTCGGGTGGCAGAGGGTGTAGCAGAACATTGGGCATTGCAGACTAACCCGATTTACATTGGTGATGCATTCCTGAAATGTGCGGCGAATATTTAAACGACGTAAATCGAAGCAATTTTTTCCAAAAATACTGTCCATGAATATATTTTGTTATTGACAGCGCAGTACATGTCGTCATGCGCGCGGCACAAAGTAGTTGGTTTACAGGGTAGGTGAGGGTAGAGGCAATGGATATGAGGAAGGACTGATGCTGTCACCGACGTAAATTGGGTAGCGGTGTTAGTAATAATGTGACGATGTAATAGCGGGGAAGTTGTAATTTGCTATTTCTGTGTACCCCACGATCATCTAACCCAGTGGTGGGCAGATTGTTTTTAGAAGGTGAATAATCGCAGCACAAATTAAGCACGGGCACGCAAGTGCAACTACTTTGTTTAATAAAATCTACCTTTGTTAACATTGTAAATTTAACGAATGAGAACCAGACGGGGGGTTGCAAGGCTGCAGTAAAGGTTATATAACAGCCACTGATTTTAACCGACACGTGTGAATCTTCGTGCTGCCCGTGTTGGTTTAGCCGAGGTCTCCCTCTGCAGGCGAGAAGACGAATCGTGAAATCTGCCGCGGCTTGTGGACGGCAGCCGGTGGTGACCCTCATTCCACCGTTTCGTTAATTAATGTTTAAACCTCCCCCCAAAGTGGTGCTGCCCGACCATGAAAGTCCGTGCAAACACCCCCCCCCCCCTCTAACGACAAACGTTTGCTATGCGCGTGGCAAAAATGTTTTTAAACCTGTGCAAAAGAATCGTTTGCACAATGCATAGTGTGCGATGGCAATTGGATGCATCGAGAGCAAATGAGGTTCCGTTTCGTAGATGTCGGAGACGCAAATGAGGTTGTCGGCAACGCTGCGCTTGGCTGCCGAGTGATCCCGTGTGGTTTTGACGGCCTCGCTTGAAGTGAAAGTAAAAATTGCACGCTCGGCCACGCTGGGATTTGTGCGTGGTGAGCCCCGCTGCTTGGTGAGAACACAAACTTGTGACTGCAGTCGTGAGGAACGATCGGGGGTGGTGGTGGTCATGATCATGAAGGAATGACGGACGATAACACGATGGGTGATGGAGGGCTTTGGCACGTGTCTTGCCCACACAGCTATTGTAGAACGCCCCCACCCCCATTACACCAACAACCACCTTTCACCACTAAGTGACGGTAACGCCACCACGGCGCCCGTGCCAGATCGGGTGCACTTTGAAGGCCACGACGTGTCGACGGTCGTTGACTGGGGAGGTCACGGGACGGACCCACGTGTCCCCATGGGTTGAACTGAGACGAGCGCCCAGCTGTGCCTGTCTCCTCCACACAGGTGTGGCACCAAAAGCAAGTGCGTCCACCGTGCGCGTCAACACCACACCGCAGCAGCCGGCGAGGAAGAGCGTCACGGTGGAGCAGGGGGTGCAGACGGCACCCCAACAACAGCAGCAGCAGCAGCAGCAACAGCAGAGGACCCCCGTGAAGCAGATTGCGGGTCCCGCGGCTCCCAGCGTTGGGCAAGCAAGTACGGCTTCAGGTGGTGTGGGTGGTCTACGCCCCCCCCCCCCTCCTCCTCCCCACCCCCATGCCGTCATTCATCTGTTCATCAAATTTGTCCGGTCGTTTTTTAGCGATGTGTCACAATTGACCGTTAGTATCTCGTACCGATGCGCACTCCGATTTTTGGCACGGTTGGCTACGTGCGGCGCATACAGTGCTGCGTGTGTGGGCGAAGTGTGGTTCTTTAGAAGGGCTCCAAAGGAGAACCTTGGGCACAAGCTTGTCTCCCAATGCCACGGCAGTCGTCCTGTCTCCTGGACCTGTTGCCTACCTGTGCATTAAATGGGGCACCCACGCCAGGGAGGCGAGATGAAAAGTTTGCCCTTCACCAACACGTGCACTGCCCAGCGTAATGAAATATGGTAAAACATCACCCACAACCATGATTGATAGCACATGCTGCATGAGAAAAAAAAAACATAATTCGTATGCGCATTCTAAAATAAATGTGCTGTTTAATTTGATCGATAGAGATCGATAAGTTATTGCACCATGATGAACTGCCTCCATGTAGAGGGGGGGGGGGGTCTGTACCGTACGCAATATTGAAGTCTACGTTTGCTATATTGAAGCCACGTGAGACGAATGCGTTTGTGTATTGAAGGCTAGACGTGCACAGATTCCATCGAGGCATTAGTCGTGGGGCTATATAAATAGCGGTGGAAAGGCAAAACCCCTTGCCGCATTCATTATTGACGCTGCCTCACAAAGGCAACGCGTGCATTCGCCTAGACCTTGGCAATGGCCTTTTGAACATGTACAGAGGGAAGAGGGAATAAGAGATTCTTGGCTGTTGGTGGCGACCTGAATACCGAGCAGCTGGTGTGCAAATTTTGTTATGATTGTGAATATTTACCCAGGAAGCCTGCTCGGAAGTACGACTCTCATCTGTCCATGAGGGTCCGGGAAAGCTGTTTTTCGTAGCAGGGTGTGGTACTGATTGATGCATTATTGCAATGGAGAAAGTTTGCAGGTGATTTTTTCACATTTGGACAAATCTTTTGACCAGGTTGCCAGCACACAATGGCTTACTCTTGCGATTGACAACGCGGGATCTTTAACGTCCACTGAAGCAGAATGGCGTGCAATTTCAATTATTGTGAAACAGCCGCAGTGATGTAATCGGGGGCTGCCGCTGAATTGGAACTGAGCCTCTGCAACGAGCGGTTGTGTGTGCCGTGGCGTGGGGCGTATTGTTGCATTGCAGAACCGTGGCCGTGCTGATGGATTTGGAGGCGTTCGTACGTCGTGTGGATATAATTGTGTTGGCAGACGACGACGATGGGTGGTGGTGGTTTGCGAATGCTACTTTACACTGCGGGGATCCTAAGAACTGCCATTTTTGTTAAGTTGTCAAATACCAGACGTGGCAGGTGAGCGGGTTTGCTGCTAGATACTTATTGCATCATTGCCACCCCCTCCCCACTAGTTCTCAATTCAGTTAGGCTGGCTTTCCCAATCTCCTCAGTCCTCTGATCACACTACGTCTTTTGGCGATTACGAAATTTACTCCCCAATTCAAATACAATTTTAACTAAATTCCACGCTGCTCCGCAGCAGTCGTCTAAAATCGGGGAAACTCCGACGTTCCGGCTGCTACGAGCGGCGCACGTGCAGTGCAGAGCGTCGGTGTGGTGTGTGTGCGCACCCTTTTGAAAGGAATCTGTCGGAACCCGTTAGGCAAGGTTTGCTCTGGGGTGTGGCTCTCGGTTAACTATTTTACAGAGCACTCAACTGTGCCATTTTAAAAAAATTATACATGTAATTGCCACCTTTTTGTGCACTTATAGAGGGCCAGTCAACTTTGGATGCGGAGTTCAATATTAAGTGACCACCCAAGAAGAGTATTTTGGGATAAATTCCTTTCCATTGTGAGATGGATGGAAGTGGAAGGATGTAGGACTTAAACGGTGAAACGAAGCGAGTTGCAGGTCGGAAAGATGAGGTAGCTTGTAAACGGCCCATAGGTTTTTGTTGCTTATTAGGGTTTGAATGAGTTGCTATTTAGGGCTATCCCTATTTTATAGATCTGGTGCCCCATGAGCTCCTTGGGTCAAATTTTAGCCTTGGCTTGTGCCTCGCGTAACTACAGACACCATGACAATTTGTTAAATAGAACTAATTTATTTTTATTTGGCTTTTTTAAAATCCTCATTTAATCAAACACCCTTTCCAAGAAATTTTTGGCGGAGTTGCCCATGTTTTTATTTTAGTTTTTATTATATTGTCATTGGGCTTTTAATGTCAGTGTTACTTTCATAAGGTTAATTGTTTTACCTCGTACAGCGCTTTTAGATTGCCAATATGAAAGGGTGCTTCATGAAACGTGAGTTTTGTTATTATAGATGATAATTTGTTATTTGCTTTATCAACCTTAAATCTTGATCTAAAGCTTTCGTGACTGCAGGAATTCATTCTTTTGGTTTTCAGTAAAATCACGTACATAGGTTCAAAGAAAATAACAAAAAACTACAACATTTCGATTGCAACACAAGCGTTCGCCATCAGGAAAAGGGGGTTGGCTTCTAAAAGTAAACCGTTTTATAAAGGTTCAACCCCCTTTCCTGATGACTGCTTCTGTTGCGATTGAAACATCGTAGTTTGTTTTTTTCTTTGAACCTATCTACGTCGCTTTACCAAAAGAACCAAGTAATATTTAGCAACCTGGTTCACCGGGGCATCTTGGAGCATACTAATCATGAATGTATTTGTATTATTTTACCGGGTAAGGCCTAAGGGGAGGTGTACAATATACATCTTTGTCGGAAGCGACCTGGTCACAAATGATAGCTCCACGAAGTGGCTTATTGTGTGGAAATTTATAGTGGCCAAATCTCATAAACGCACGTTTCTAAATTTGGAGACCTTGGAGAAAAATCCACGACCCACGGGGAGAACATGCAAACTCGTAGGTTTTTTCGGTAAAGTCACGTAGGTAAAAAATAAAATTAAAATTAATAAAAGTTAAATAAAAAATCACGACGTTTCGGAGGCAACACAAGCTTCCGTCTTCAGGTGGTACCTACGTGACTTTACCGAAAAAAACCTAAGAGTATGAATCCTTGCAGTCACGAAAGCTTCAAATCTAGAAAGAACATGCAAACTCCCAATATACAGCAGTGGTCGGGATCGTACCCACGAGCTCTTGCGGTACCGGGCGAGTGTAGTTAACATCTCACCACCACCACCGCTGCGTTAGTGGCTCACAATCCAAGCTGCCGTGTTTTTTGTTCCCTCCCCGCAGGCGTGAGCCGCCGTTGGCGTCCCCGTGGGCGTCCCCAGAAGGCCCAGACCCCGAACCTGGGCGACGAGTTTGAGGTGGAGTTTGACTTTGAGAGCGCCAACGCGCAGCTCGACCGCGACGAGCTGGACAAGGAGTTCCAGGGCAACAAGGCCAAGCAAGGAGAAGGTGGGTGGTGCACTTCTTCTTTTAAAGGAGCACTTTAGGGGGCCCGGTTCTGCTGCCCCCCCACCCCCACTACCTCCCTACTGCCCATCACTCCCGTGTGATGTCTCCTATTAGAATCTGAATATTTATTTGTCTACAGGAGGAATCCTATGCCGCTACAAAGGTCTTTAACAGATTGTCCGGTAGGGGCAGGTCAGAATGTAACAACATACGATACAAAAACACGATGGGAGTGCACAGTATAGGTAAAGTAAACAATCGCTTGAAATAATAAAATAAACTAATCTTGTCTTACCAGGTGACGCCCACTGAGCTATTCGCTTTTTCAGAAGCGACCTGGCCACAAATTATAGCTCAACGAAGTGGTTTGTGGATATTTATATCGGGGCCTTTTTCATACGAGTTGGAGTAATCGTGAGGAATGATAACTTGACAAACTCTCCACATTTTACAGCTTTTAGTGCTTGTCTGGCTGTCACTGCACTTCTAGGTGAGGTCCTCGCATCGCTGGTCAGGTGTGGGTTTCAGAAAGAGTGGAACTTGGACAGTGTAAAGCACGGATGTGCAGTGCTACAGTGGAGTTGTATTACACCGCCCCTCTGCTGCCAACAAATTATTGGGGGGGGCGGGGTGGCAGCACCACGGAGGCGAAATGTTTAACTACCTTGCCTCGTCGGTTTGATCTGAACCCTGACGATTATATATTTGGAGTTTGCATGTCTCTGCCCCGTGGTCGTGTGTATTTTTCTCTGGGTCGGTTTAACATGTCAGCTTTTGCAGCCAATATCATCCATGATACAGGTTTTTTTTGGGTTGGATTACGATCTAACCCAAACCTGTTATGGGTTTCTCTGGGTCCTCCGGTTTTACCTCCATATTTTAGAATCAACGTGGAATTATTGGAGTTAACCTGCTATAAATTTTCACGTAATAAGCCATCAAGTTGAGCTATCATTTTGGGCCAGGTCTCTTCTGAAAAACCATACAGCTTGGTGGGCCTGAAATATAAAAAAACATGTTTATAGTTGTATTGTTTTAGCCCCGACTCGCATTGGTGAATAGTTGTATTTTAATAAATGGTAAAAAAAAAATTGGAGACTTCCCTGTACTAAATGTTGTTCCCTTTAGGACCATGATGCACTTGGACATTTTTTGTTTACTAGGAGCAATCTCCACGAGCGTCCATCACGATGACCTGTTGCCACGTCGTTTTCTGTTGAAAGGTTTCGTTGCACAAATCTGTACCGTTGTCCCCCTCTAGTGGTTCACCTCAGCCATCGCCACTCGGGAGACAAAGGTGGTCGAGCGTGGTGTTGGCCCACCCATGCCTTCAGGGTGCCACTTGCCAACAGCACTTGCCCCTCCAGTCTGAAGCTATATGGTGGGGGGGTCTTTGTCTTTAATTGTCCAGGCCACCCCTTAATTTCTGACGTTGATGCCTCCCTTTGTGCTGCAGACAAGCAGAGGGGGGGTCCCAGCAGAAGCTCTGTCGTGTTCCCTGATAACTGCTTCTACGACAAGACAAAAAGCTTCTTTGACAACATTCCTGAAGACGGCAGGTAATGGTGTAAAAATGTAAAATTAATAAAAGTAAAATAAAAAATTAAATAAAAATCACGACGTTTCGGAGGCAACACAAGTTTGTCTCCGAAACGTCGTGATTTTAATTCTACTTTTATTAATTTTTATTTTTTACCTACGTGGCTTTACCGAAAAAACCTAAGAATATGAATGATTGCAGTCACGAAAGCTTCAAATCTAGAGGTAATGGTGTCTCTGCCACTTGTGATTTTTAAATGGATCTCCTTGCTTATTGCGGTGTTGATGGTCTTGGCCGGGCAGTGGTGGCGGCACACCGTAAATACAGCGCCTGGAGGAGGCGAGAGGTTGGTGGTTCACAATCTCTTGCCAGGAGATGGCAGTACAGCAAGTGGCTTCATCTCCATCTGTACGGAGATGGTGTTGCTGTTCCCCCCACCTCCTACCTTTGCACGTGTGGGTTTTCTTTGGTTTTGTCCCTCGTGTATAATAACTCTCAAATGGAGTTTGCCTAACCATCCCAGTATAAGATGACAGATCTTGGGAAATTGTTGGTGCCGTTCCTGGCTGCCTTCTTGCTCGTATGCGGTTGACCACGCCTCCTGAATATCTGGAAACTATGGGCGTTACGAATGTGTGACGTTAACTTTAATTGCTGTGCATAAAAATGCACATCGCGTAAATTGTGGTGTTGGCACTTGATTCGGGAAATAGTCTTAACCGGAAAATAAAGAGAAAAACATGTTATTCTTTGTCTGGGCACGAAAATATTTATCATGCTGCTTTATCTCCTCCTTCCCCACCACCTCCAATACCAACACGTGCCAGGTGCACTTCGAGGCTATCACGTGTAATGTCGAAGACTTGCTGACGGGAGGTCACGGGAAAGACCCCAGGTGCCCATGGATTGACAGATGACTGGCAGATGCACCAGCCGTGCCCCCCCTCACACCCCCTCACACCCCCCCCCCTTCCTTCCACCTTGTAAGGAACCGCCGCGTGACGTGGGCGGAGGAGCGGCGCTTGAATCTGCAGACGTTCGGGGTGAATCTCCCGGCCGCGCGCGCTCGCCGCTTCTGGCCCGGCCGGGGCCGCGCGTCCTGGTTCAACCGCGGGTCCCTGCGGCGTGGGGACGGACGGCCGGGCATGCCCGGAGCAGGGGTGCAGTCTCCTCGGCCGGCCAAGGTGCAGGCCTAGACGGAGGATGATGAGTAGGAGGAGCACGTACAGGTAAGGGCAGCTCCCGCCCCTGCACTCCCGTTGGGCTGCAAAACAAAATCTGCTCGTGCCTCCCTGAAGTTACGTGACTTTTGTGGCCAACCCTGCTGAATCCCTTACCCTCTGCCCCAAACCCCCCCTTTGTGAAAATACACTGCTCCGTGGAGTATGATGGAGGCACATTTATAGCCTTGACTCTGAGCGCATTTTTCCATTTGTCTCCTCTCCCCCTTTCTATATTCCTCTTTCAATTCATTACATCCTTGACTCCCCTTCTCCTGGTTGTAGCCACGGGTTCACTACCACAATTGCTGTCATTTATATGAAGACAAGTCCAGATATTGTGGCCAAGGTTTAGCAAATTGTTGTTTCATTTTTTTTATAGCAATTTATTGGGGGGGGGGGGACATTTGGAGCACATTTGAATATTGGGGGGGGGGGATGTGTCCCCCCCATCTATATTATAATGACGGCCTTGATGTTACACTGATAGCAAACGCAGCCAACTCTCACGGAAGAGCAGAAATCACATTGTGCCGATGGTCACCTCGCACACAAAGGGCTCTCACAGCTCCGTCCACGAGCCCTTCTTCCCCTCCCCTCGCGTGACGCGTCAACCCGCACCCCGCGCGCACCGGAGTAGACTACGATGCGCCCCCCTCTCGCCCCCCCGCCTCTCGCCCCCCCCCCCTCTCGCCCACCCTCCCCCCCCCTCTCGCCCACCCTCCCCCCCCCCCTCTCGCCCACCCTCCCCCCCCCTCTTGCCCACCCTCCCCCCCCCGTCTTGCCCACCCTCCCCCCCCCTCTCGTCCACCCTCCCCCGCCTCCCTCTCACCCTCCCCCCCCCCTCTCGCCCACCCTCCCCCGCCTCCCTCTCACCCTCCCCCCCCTCTCGCCCACCCCCCCCGCCTCTCGCCCACCCTCCCCCCCCTCTCGCCCACCCTCCCCGCCTCTCGCCCACCCTCCCCCCCCCCTCTCGCCCACCCTCCCCCCCCCCTCTCGCCCACCCTCCCCCCCCCCCTCCTCGCCCACCCTCCCCCCCCCCCCCTCTCGCCCTCCCTCCCCCCCCCTCTCGCCCTCCCTCCCCCCCCCTCTCGCCCACCCTCCCCCCCCCCTCTCGCCCCTCCCTCCCCCCGCCTCTCGCCCACCCTCCCCCTCTCGCCACCCTCCCCGCCTCTCGCCCACCTCCCCCGCCTCTCGCCCACCCTCCCTCCCCCCCTCTCGCCCACCCTCCCCCGCCTCTCGCCCACCCTCCCCCCCCTCTCGCCCACCCTCCCCCCGCCTCTCGCCCACCCTCCCCCGCCTCTCGCCCACCCTCCCCCCCCTCTCGCCCACCCTCCCCCCGCCTCTCGCCCACCCTCCCCCGCCTCTCGCCCACCCTCCCTCCCCCCCCCTCTCGCCCACCCTCCCTCCCCCCCCCTCTCGCCCACCCTCCCTCCCCCCCCCTCTCGCCCACCCTCCCCCCCCCTCTCGCCCACCCTCCCCCCGCCTCTCGCCCACCCTCCCCCTCTCTCGCCCACCCTCCCCCGCCTCTCGCCCCCTCCCCCCCCCTCTCGCCCACCCTCCCCCCGCCTCTCGCCCACCCTCCCCCCCCTCTCGCCCACCCTCCCCCGCCTCTCGCCCTCCCTCCCCCCCCTCTCGCCCACCCTCCCCCCGCCTCTCGCCCACCCTCCCCCCCTCTCGCCCACCCTCCCCCCGCCTCTCGCCCCCCTCCCCCCCCTCTCGCCCACCCTCCCCCCGCCTCTCGCCCACCCTCCCCCCCCTCTCGCCCACCCTCCCCCGCCTCCCTCTCACCTGTGGCCGCGGTGCTGTCGGCACAGGCGGCGAGACCGAGAGAACAGGCGACGCAGATGCCGAATGAGAATAACAATCCCCGAGGCGCCACCACCACCATCATCACCATATAATTCTCCTCCTCCTCCTTCCCGCTGTGCGATGATCGCCGCTCTCAACACTTCTGCCTCCTGAAGGAGATCCTGCAGGGCTGGGTCGTGCCCGGGTCTCGCTATTTATACCCCGGGGGGTGAGGTGGGGACCCTGCGGGGTGGGCTGGTAGGAATAATACTTAGTACCGGTACAGGGATATCGACCGGGTATAGAGGAGTTAAAGAAAAAATTACTGTATTCTAGTGTAACGTTAATTAAAAGTGTTTGTTTTGACAAACGCTGTGAGCTTTAAAGACTCGTAGTCTTTCATTTCCAACACCACCCTCAACACCACCCCTCACCACCCCCCACCCAACCCCACCACCACCTTCTGCACTAGGCCTCGCAAAGCCTGCCCTGCACTAGGCCTCGCGAAGCCTGCTGCACTAGGCCTCGCGCCGTGCTTTTCGTGCACAAATAAGGCGATTAAATGCATCTCGTCTGTGTTAAAAAAAACGTGCTGCGTTTCAGTAAAATAAATTTGAAGCGAAGTTTATTATTACACTTGTTAAGCCAGGAAAGCCCCACTGAGTCAAAAGGTTTTTGTAGGGTCCTGCCAAGTGTTTGCAGTAGGGGGCGATGTTGATACACGGACGGACACATTAATCTATTGGTGGTCAGGTCCACTTCGTTCCTACCAGTATAATTTACATATTATATCGTGAACAACTTCTCAATCATCATTCATATAAATCTTAAACATGACTTGATTTTTAATCGACCATTCGCATGCCCCATGTTAATGCTTTTATACGATCTGATCCCCTGGAGGGCTACATGTTTGGAAGATCCAGAGGTACGAGTGATGGCCAAGATTCTTACAGGTTTTCTTGAACTGTCAGAATGTCCTCTTGACGATTCATTGCTCTTATTTGGATGCAACGGTGGCGATGTTAACTCCCTTGCTGGTATGCAGGAGGTCGTGGGTTCCATCCCAACGCCTGTATAATTGAAGTTTGAAAAGCCTTCCCGTGTTCGTGTGGATTTTTCTCCGGGTCCTCTGGTTTTATCCCTCGTTTTAATAAAACATGCATTTTCGAGTATTTTGCTGCTATAAATATCCACACGATAAGCCACTTCGTTGAGCTATCCATTTGTGGCCATGCCACTCCTGAAAGAGCTACATAGCTCCGTGGGCCTTACCTGGTAAAATAAAAATGTAGAGTATTTCAAATGGGGTTTGTTGGCAACGCTTTCGTGCCCAATTTAGATATTGGCGAAGGGCATTGTGGATGGCTTGGAGAAACCTTTTGACCAAATCTTGGCCAAAATCGAGACTACGGAATACGATTCTCCAAATGAGACTCGTGAGTCCCTTGTGGGGTCGACGACGATCTGTTGGTTTTGTTTTGACGCCGACAATGTGTGCTCTTGTTGTTTGCAGGTTGCAGAGAACCGCACTTCCTCCCAGTGTACATATATTGAGGGTTTGCTTTATTTAAAAACAAAGATATTTGTGGAGTTTGAAAAAAACGTTACGTAGAGGGGTAGTGCAAGGACTGTACGTGGGTTTTGTTAATTTATATGCGATTCTTTCATGTATATGGTGTGTAAATAAGAGAAACACCGTTTAGTTTAACGCTTGACACATTGTAAATATTGTTTTGAACTTCAGTCTAATGGGTGAACTTAAACATTTCTGTCAAGTCGGACTTAACTTTAAAGCTTTAAGAATTTTCTCCTAAAATGGGTGCTTTTGTGTGACCAGTCTTAAGCTGAAATGAGCATGGACATGACAATTTAATTAATGGAGTTGTTATTTCACAAGGCAGCGTTAAATGTTGCGGAATTTATATCGGTGCATTGGCTGTGGTGAAATGGCTGGCAAATAATGAAGTTGGCCAACTGTTGGATTTAGAACATTGCTTCGTTGGATTTACTGCATTGCTTTAGATTCCTGTAAACTTTGGCCGGGATGAAGTACAATGCATGGCTTTAACAGGGTCGGTGGGGTGGAGGGGGGTTTGCTGGATTTGAACAAAAGTAAAGTGCCCTTCAATAAATTGAGGCATATCTATTCCAGCTTAAGGGCCGATTTTGAAAATAGAATCTCTGCTTGGTGTGTAAAGCAGCGCGCATCACATCTTAACTTGGTGTGGTTGTCTCCTAGGATGGTGCTTTTCAGCGCCAGTCCTCGCAACCCACTGTGGGTGCAGCTTTCTGTGCTTGCCGATCTAATATCGGTTGTACGCGGTACCCGAATTTGCATATCGGGGAATTACAAACGGTGGAGTGGCAGTTCAGAAACTCTTGTCCAGACCCGGTGCTTTTTATCGGTAAGATCTTGGATTTTGCCCTCTTTGGTGGGGACGACCGCTGCTTTGCTGTTATCTTGTAGTTATTTGCACAACCTTTACTTAAATGCAGTGCATGGGATCGCCGGTGCGGTTTATGGTGTTGCGTAGTTTTTTTTTGTGCAAAAATTTGACGGGAAAAGTTGTCAAGTGAACTAGTATTAATGACACCTTTTTTTTGCTCGCCTATTTTTACGATCTTGATTATGTTAGATGTTGATTGCGAACAAGGGTTGTTTGAGCAGTTTGTGATCTTTAGGAGTTTTTTTGTCGTAGGCTTCCGTTGAAGTCGAGGGTCAAAGTTTGCATCCACATTGTGTTGCGTCGTGAAATATTGGTGGTTCTGTCTGACGTTGCTGTGGAGACAATTGTAACCTCGGAGAAAATGGATGTTTGCAAATGCTTGTCAGCAATTATTATAAGGCACATTTTAAGTCAACGCTGTGAACTTGATTTGGAAGATCAGGCGCACTGACCTGGAGAGACCAATTTTTTTTTCTAGGGCAGCTAAATGCTGAACAAGGTGTATTGGTGGTATGGGTGGCTGGCAGTTGCGTGCAATGAACCTGGCCCCCCACCCGAGTTTGATTCTCAGTCATGGCAGAAATAAGTGGCGTTTATATACGAACCGGTCCTGGTCCCCCGGTTTGGCAACTACCACCGACCCGCTCTGAGATTAAGTATGGTCAAACAGCCAAGAGGTTGGTTGTGGTGTTGAGGCTGACCCTGTGGTTTTTGTTTTCAACGGGGCCAAATAATGTTGGGATTGTGGTTGAACAGCCAACAATACAAATCCAATGTTTCTGCTTTGCGTGTTTAGTATTTTGTGTTATGTTGCACGTCCTACGTATGTGATCTCTGTGCATGTTTGAAATAAAGGTGTGCACCCATGCAATACCCTGCATATGACTTGACTGCTTTATGGCCACACGTTTCATTTTGCTGGGTTTTTACTGGATGCGTTGACAAGAAAATTTAACATGAATCCATGGAAATGCTAAATTAAGAGCCCATTGTGGTGGTGCACAGTAGCGCCGTTACACTGACCTGCGGTGACCCCCTTAAACCTGCATTGACCAGTGAAGTATGGTCAAACCCCCCCCAACACACTGGAGGAGGGCTTCCAGAATTATTGCAGAAGGGCTGGCAATTGCCATTGATAGTTTGAGTCCAAGTTTCATTCGTTTCTAATGCAACGATCTAAACTTGGTAAATGGGCACAAAGAAAATGCCTGTTAGAAAAGGAATAAATGTCAATACCGTCATTTAAGATGATATAAGCAAACTGGATGGACGATTTAAACATGAACTTGAGATTCATGTAAATGCATAATTGTCGCGATTTTGTGGGGGTCTTTTGTGCACAATCGTGAAATCGCGCATCACGAGTTGGAGTAATAGTTTTTAATTGGTATCGTTATCTCTCTAACGCCTATAAGTCCAAGTCTAGGGCCTGGTCAGTACTTGGAGACCACCTGGGCTAGCCATGTGGTGCAGGTGTGGCGCTCCAATATGTGGCCAGGGAATGGTGGTATTAAGCTTTTGCATAGGGGTTTTTTTTTCCTGGGTTTTCGGTTTTCCCTTCTACTTGAGGCCAAACAGTCCAATGGAGGTGTAGTGACGTCGAATTGGCTATGTAGCAGCATAGCGCTGGCTGCTGGCGGGGAAGGGGATCTGCAGCTTGCAGCAGCAGGCCACGTGATAGACCAGAGGGGGATCTCGGGGAAAGGTCGTGCAAGGGGCACACCAGGAACCCGCGGGTAGGTTCTAGAAAGGGGGCGTGGCCGGGGGCGGAGCCAGGCCACGCTGGCGGTATAAGGGGGGCCCCGGGAGGGGACCTCGTGGCTGTCGTGTGGAGTGGGAGGGGGTCCCGTCGTGCTGCTGCTGGAGTCTTCGCCGTCTCCGTCTTCACGGTCTCGGCGTCGCCAGTCAGAGGCAGTCTACCCGCTGCCCTGACTGGGAGCCGTAGTCGACGACAGACGGATTATTTGGACGTGTTTAACCTGTTGGTGCGTGTTCATAAACAGTGCCTCCAACTTGGTTTCTCCGATTCAGTCACTACACAGGGATTCTCTTCAAAGTATGTGGGGTGGGGTGGGGTAGGGAGAGGGTGGGGTAGGGAGAGGGAGGGGACGGGAGGGTGGGGTGGGGTGGGGTAGGGTGGGGTGGGGTAGGGAGGGGTGGGGCGGGTGGGGTGGGGTAGGGAGGGTGGGGTGGGGTAGGGAGGGGAGGGAGGGGCTGGGTGGGGGAGGGGAGGGTGGGGAGGGGGGGGGGGTAGGGAGGGGCTGGGTGGGGATGGGCTGGGTGGGGGCTGGGAGGGGTGGGGCTGGGTGGGGGTTGGGAGGGGTGGGGAGGGGCTGGTCACCCCGTGGTGCCCTTATAAAACTCAACGTTTAACCAACTCACGCCGGCTTGTGCCCGCCCACGGCCATATTTGCGGAATACACCACGCCGCCGTTGACCCTGGCCATTGACCGAGCAACCCAACGTTCCTACCAGCTCCCTCCGCAGGAATGTGTTTATGTCCAGATGGGTATCACGCCCAACTCGGGTGTTCTTGGATGATTTCCACGTGATATTGCCTTCGCCCGTGGTTACTGTAAACCGTGGCACCTGAAACGGCTTCATGGCGCGGTCGTGCAAGGATCGCAGGTGTTGGTTAGGCTGAGCCCCGCAGGTAATGTTACAATAACACATTTGTTGGAAAATTAAGTGGGTTCAGCTGGTGCAACTGCCGGTCATCTCGGCCTGTCAACCCATGGCACCTGGATCTGTCCCATGGCACCTGGGTCTGTCCCATGGCACCTGGATCTGTCCCATGGCACCTGGATCTGTCCCATGGCACATGGGTCTGTCCCATGGCACCTGGGTCTGTCCCATGGCACCTGGGTCTGTCCCATGGCACCTGGGTCTGTCCCATGGCACCTGGGTCTGTCCCATGGCACCTGGGTCTGTCCCATGGCACCTGGGTCTGTCCCATGGCACCTGGGTCTGTCCCATGGCCTCGCCGGCGAACCTCTTCAACACTTCACGTGGCCTCAAGAGTGCACCTGGCCTGGCACGGGCGCTCGGTGGAGAAGTCGCCGTCACTTGATGCCAAATGGCGGCTATTGTGATGTATTTAGTGTTGATGCAATTCAGAACCACCCCACCATTTATTTAAATAACCCGTGAAAAACTCCCCCTTGGCCCTGGGGGGAAATAGAATCAATGGGGGAGAGACGCAGTCCCTACGGTGACCTTGCCTCGACCTTCGGCGCCCCGCAAAAGAAAAGAGAAAAAAAAACGGAGCAATTAGTGGCGCTCGTGTGGACTGAGCATAATTTATATCCGCCACTCCCATTGGTCGAGCAGCTTGGTTTTCGGAAGTTGCGCAGACCTTGATGTCGAGGGGCGTTCCTCTTTCCACCACCCCCCAGCAGCAGCCAAATCTCCACCAATCCATCACATCCCACGAACGTGTTCGCGGTTCCTTTTCCTGTTTCTAATTCAGCACGCGTCTTCTCTCTTGCTCGCTCTGTCTCGCTCTCGCTCCTGCTGGGTTAGCGCTTGTGGCTTTCACACACGAAACGCCACCGCCGCCGCCTCTCGCTTTCTCTTCCTCTCTCTCTCCGTGCCTTCATCTCTTCTCAGCCTCCAGCGAGTGAAGGAGGAAGAAGACGACTCGTCGCAATGGCAAGCGCAACAGGGCTGACGAGTGACCCAGCGTGGAAGCGGCTGGCCGAGTGGCACGCCGAGCACTCGGCTGCGCTCAAGATGAGGCAGCTCTTCGACAAGGACGCGGAACGATTCGCCAAATTCAGGTGAAAAATATAAAACAAACAATGCTCTCGACTCGCTGCCCGCTTGTTGGCAATGTTGCTTAGATGATGATGTTGCTGCTGGTGGTGGTGGTGCAGGTGGCCGTGATCTCACCGCCTTTTGTTTGAGTGGAAATCGCCCGGATTAGGTGGGGAGAGAAATCCCAGCAGCGAGAGAGCGAGTGGCCTGGGATTTTTCGATTGCAATGTTCCTTGGCAATACACGAGAGGCGCGTTTCGTATGTTTGTTGTCTTGGGTACCTACTCTGTCGAGTACCTGCCATCGTTCATACAACTCTGGGTCTTGTTGTACGCGTTGGGCGTACGTCGCTTCAAAGACAATGTTTAGCCCCCCCCCCCACCTGTTTAGCCCCCCCCCCCACCTGTTTAGCCCCCCACCACCTGTTTAGCCCCCCACCACCCGTTTAGCCCCCCACCCATTTAGCCCCCCCCCCCCATTTAGCCCCCCCCCCATTTAGCCCCCCCCCCCATTTAGCCCCCCCCCATTTAGCCCCCCCCCCATTTAGCCCCCCCCATTTAGCCCCCCCCCCCATTTAGCCCCCCCACCTGTTTAGCCCCCCCGATTTAGCCCCCTCCACCACCTGTTTTAGCCCCCCTCACCTGTTTAGCCCCCCCTCACCTGTTTAGCCCCCCCCCCATTTAGCCCCCCCCCACCTGTTTAGCCCCCCCCCCCATTTAGCCCCCCCCCCCCATTTAGCCCCCCCCCCACCTGTTTAGCCCCCCCCACCTATTTAGCCCCCACACCTGTTTAGCCCCCCACCACCTGTATAGCCCCCCACACCTGTTTAGCCCCCCACCACCACCTGTTTCATTTGCAGGATGTTCCGTTCCGTCGCGTTACGCGGCGTGGGCTTTAACAATGCGAGGAGCGGTGGCGCTGCGCTTAGCGCGCTGCGCCACCAACCCGGCCCCTACCGAGTTCACTTCCACGACCTCCCTCAGGTCGGCTCGGCCTGAAAACGAGTTACCTGGCCGCGGTGTGCAATATAATGTCGGCACCGGGGGAGGGAAAGGGCGAACGGGCGTGGTGGTGGCTTAATAGGTGCTCGCAAACAGCACTCTTGCCCCACCCCCCCCCAACAGCCTGCCTGCTTTAGAGGCTGACCTGGGAGGCTCTCTTTTTGCCTTGGCATTTCATCGTTATATTATAAATCATCGGCGTGCAAAACCAGTCGTCGCATTTGCAAAGTGTGATTGAGTTGACGAGCGGCGGTGTCCCCCCAGTGGTGACAGCGCCCATCATGCTGCCCCCCCACCCCCGAGTTAGATGCCCTCTGCCTGCCCTCTGCCCCCTACCCTGCCCTGCCTACCATCGATCGCTTCGTTCGGCCTCAAGCGAGCACAGCGCGGCATGCCGGGCGCGGTGTTGGGGACATGGGCGTTCACTGGTGGTCCAGGACACGAAGGAGGGGGGTGGATTGTGTCCTGATGGGGGTTATGTGGCATGAGCATCGCCGGGGGAGACAAAGGCGGCCTGGTGCGGTGTCATCAGCATCACTGGCAAAGAGACAAAGGCGGCCTGGTGCGGTGTTATGAGCATCAATGGCAAAGAGACTGGGGCTGGTGCGTTGTCATTCGGATCAATGGGAAATACAAAGGCGGCCTGGTGCGGTATTACGAGGATCAATGGGAAATACAAAGGCGGCCTGGTGCGGCGTCATCGGCATCACTGGCAAAGAGACAAAGGCGGCCGGGCGTGGCCTGGTGTTTTGGCCTCCACTGCGTGGCGACTGCTGCAGTGGCTTTGGTGGCCATGGCTGACGTGCCTGGGCGCACGGACTGCGCTGCCGTATTCACCGTAAAGGAGACGCCACCTCTAGGGGGCATTGGCGCGTCACAGCACTGCGGCAGATGACTCACTCTCATCCCACTATCACCCCCACACTCAGCCAAAAAGGCCCATTCCAGCCGGTGCATTGTGTGTGTTATTTGTAGCACGTTTGATAAAGGAACACGTTGAGTGTTGCGTACGCGATGAGAGAGATTCAGGATCGAAGCGTGTTCAATTCGATAGAGAAAATGCCTGGTGGATTTTGACCGTGTTGGTCGTTGAGGTCGAGCTTGTAGCTGCGTAGGAATTTTTTTCTCCATGACCTTGGCAGGGTACAGAGAGAGAGAGGGCGTCTTTAGTTGGCTACGATGCCGTTCAATGGAAACGGACGACAAACGCCTTAACCGACGGGTAAATGGACGAATTGTCTCGTAATTTCACCCTTGCGACAACAACAGCAGCAGCAACAAAAACACATTTCACCTGGAATTCCTCACCCATCTCCCTGTGCAGGCTGTGTGGTCCTGGCTCGCTTGTGGTTTCCTCCACCGACGATTCAGCACGGTTGGCTACGTGCAGTGCGAAAGAAGTTCAACATACATACAACACACAGAGGACCATCGTGCATACGCAGGTGTTTTAGGCCTGCTGCTGGGTTGTTGTTGGCAGCAGAGGACAGTGCATCGAAACCCACTGTTATACTGCACTCCTATGGTGAAGTATGGTCAAATATGGTCGAATAACAGCCACGACCTGCACGGTGTGAGAAGGCCTTCGCCCAGCAATGTACTGACAAATTGGCTGTGCGTGTAAAACATGTATCTGTCTAGCTGCTATTGGATGAAGGCTTCCCCATGACACACATCGGTTTGCTGGGATTATTATCCATACTTCACATCGGTCAGTGCGGGTTTGTTGAAGGGGGTTGCTGAATTCCTGGGATATCACTTGCCACTGATGATAGCCGTGACTGGAATTCGAGCTCGGGTTTTTCCAGGTTCCTGTGGCGCAGTGCCCGTTAGCTGCTGCGCCACCACACCTCCCGTACAGATTGCCTCCTCACCATCACCGTATTATATTCTATCCACATCGCCGTTAGCAACTGCCATATACCGTACATGTTTTTTTTATGATCCGTATTTTTCACGATTTATTATTGCTATCGTGCAATTTGTTTATATTACCCTTCACATCCCAATTCTTCATGAAGGAATATAAAGTTTGCATTCCCAACTGATCCTCTGGTTAAGATAACGTTCCTGTCTCTGTAACAATCCCAGCGATGTACATATTCTTTTTTATTGACCTTTCATCTGGTATATTTATAGCCATTCCTCTATCCACTGTTGGTTCAACACTCGCCCTGCCTATCGCCTCCTCCGATAGCTGTGCAATGGCACACGTTCTTGCCTGGAGCGTGACCTAATTCCGTTGCCAGCTTCCACTGCGGGGAAGGCGGAGCTCCGAGACCGTAACGCAATTTGGCTGTGACCCAAACTCTGCACATCGCTGTTGCAAATTAGGCCAAATCGGCTTCGTCGAGTTCTCACCGGGTTCAACAAATCAACGCACTTGGGCTGCACAGTCTATCATGAATGTTGTGTCACTTGCCGTGCTGTGCACGGGCTAGAGAAGAAGTTGACTGATGCGGTACAGACAGAATGTGGAGCTACTGGGCAGTTGGGAGGCTGTCACCCTCCAACAACAACAAATGGAGGGCAGAGGGGTGAAGCTCACAACAACGAGCTTGGAGCACGGGGCAGATAAAACGCAGCCATTTGGCACAGTAGGGAACACAGGTGGTGCATATTGTCAATCATCCCAGTTAATCAACCTATGGCACCTGTGTCTGTCCTGTGACCTGCCAGCGAGCGCTTGACACTTCACGTGGCCTCAAGGTACACACAGCCTGGCACAAGCACCGTGGTGATGTCACCGTCACGTAGTGGCCAATGGTGGTTGTCCTTGTTATGCAATAAATTAAGTCATTTTACCTGCATTTGTTGCATTGCAGTTCCATCTCCAGCTCCTGCCACACCACCTTGGTTATGATCTTTGTGATGACGTTAAACCCCGAATTGTTCTCTGACACAAATGCACTTCCATCTTTGGAGAGTTCCAAATGTGAATGGGATAATCTCATCCCAAAACGAAGTTGATATAGCAACATGGAGATGTGATGTGGACAAAGAAAACACTTTGAACCGAGGGTATATCTAGTGACCAGCAATGGATGATGTGTCAATGCAATATTTCACGTGACCTGAGATCCCCTTGTGTGCAGGAAATCAACCAGTTCCTGTCTTGGCGATGTTATGATTTGTCACAATTCAGAGCTGCGATTTGATTCCAGTCTCCATCGTTTATCGTCCAATTTTTTACATTTACTTCGTTTTGTTTCTCGGTTTATTCCATCTCATTTGGACAGCTTTGGACTCTCCATTAGCTAAAATGTAACGCCATGTATTTTACATACATCATGAAACCACACATGCGCTGTTTTATGCGCGTGTCTTGAGCGCTGAATTTGTGCATCGCAAGGACCCCGAGAGATGGCGACGGCTTGGGGAGGCATTCATCCATGAGTGTGTCAATCGTGGCTTGATGATGACAACGATTATGAGCGTTGAGATTGAACGTTGACTAATCGGTGTGCATCATTACGCGCCGAGTGTTTATCCCGTGTGCGCTACGCGGCTTGCGTGTTGCCCGCAGTCTGCTGCTCAACACTGATGACGGAGAGCTACTGCTGGACTACTCGAAGAACCTCCTCACACCGGAGGTCATGGACCTGCTGCTCGACCTGGTGGGTGCCTCTGGTTGATGCGTTCACTCGTTGCCTTTAGGCGCATTCGCGATGGAAGTTGATAGATCGGGTGGCTGTGCGGTCTTGCAGTGAGCGGACTTGTCACTGTAATTTAATGATGAACAAGTAATTATAATGAATGAGTGAAGCACGGTTAAATAACTCCCACATTCTACACGGTGTGGAGGCACTCATCCAGCAGTGGATGGACAAAAGGGCTGTACATGTACCATAATACTACATGCACAAATAGTACTTCTACCATTTGTACATGTACCATAATCCATCTATTGATAAATGGACCCACTGCCTACGAACCGAGTGAATGATATATGAACTGGTCCAGGGCCCTCCACTTTCACCAACACACAATGTCCACCGTGGTGAAGTATGGTCAAACGACTGCCGTGATTGATAGGGCACAGGGAAAGTCTTCGTAGAGCAGCGAATACATCTCTGTAAATTATTATTACGGCATCTAAGCTGGACCCACAGAGTGGCCAACGTAGAAGGAATAAAAATGTTTCACATAGAAGAAGATCTGATGCAGGTGGTGATGAGAAGGAAACTGGCACTATTTTTGCACAATCTAGATTTGAAGCTTTTGTGACTGCAGGAATCCATACTCTTTGGTTCTTTCGGTAAAGTCACGTAGGTAGAAAATTAATAGATCACGAGGTTTCGATCGCAACACAAGCGACCGTCGTTTGTGTTGCGATCGAAACACACATGTAGGATGGACAGCAGGAGGACAATTAAAAGTGTGTTGTTTGGAAAAATGGAAGGAATCGTAAAGAGAGGAAGACCTATCAGGTAAATGGCTTTACGACGACACAAGGCATTGGTGCAACGAAGATGTGGCACTACTTGAGCACAGTGGCACAAGACGGAGGAAAGTGGAAACAAATGACGAAATGTGCGGTAGACACCGACTGGCTATCTGCCCGTGGATCGCGACGATGATGATGATGATGAAATTATTATTGTTTGATGGCCCAAATCCAGGACTTGGATTAGCGCCCGGTTGGTTGCCTTGCGTATCCAAGGCTAACTCTGGAGCTGTTCAGTGCAAGGGCTGCTTACGTTGAGAAATCGTTGGCTTCGTTTTATTGGGCGGTGACTCGCTCTGACCTCGCCAGTGCCAGGAAGTGACTCGGCAGTAAAGTTTGGGACGCGCGGCGCTCAGCAGTACAGTGCCCCGTGCGTCATTTCATAACCTTCACCGTCCGGAGTTGCTCATTCGCGTGGCGGTGACACGTTGCCATGAATGGCTTTCTGACAGTCTAGCCGCTCGATTGACCCCCGTGACGCGCGAAGCTTTCACTGGCCTGCGAAGGCAACACTTTGCCACTGGCGTGTTGATTAACCCGTAGTCACTTTAAGATGTTTCTTGTTCGTGTTTTTGTTTGTTGCAGTTGCACCCGAGTCAAGAGCCACATCATGGCTCACAGGGTTATACCTAATAAATGAAATGAAACTGAAACCTTGGCAATGTTTCACAGCGCCCACAGATAAAATGTCGTTTTGCGTTCATGTTTTTTTAAATTCACAAATGCTTCAGCAGGTACGAGATTAAGATGAGTGAATATAAAAAGATTCACTGCATTTATCATAAAATATCACCTGAATATAAATATAAATTTACATGCCTCTGTCAGGCTCCTGCTGTATGGAGGCCTTCTCGTGCTGTATCATTCTTTGGGGTTTATTTTACCATACTTCACCACGCTCACCTGGGGATTGGTGAAATGTAGGGGGGCAGGGCAGTGGGGAGGGGGGCGGACGCTCCATTGCTAAATTTTGATTTAAAGCTTTCGTGACTGCAGGGATTCATATTTTCGGTTCTTTCGGTAAAGTTACGTAGAAGGGAAATAATAAAATAATATGAAACAAATAATTAAAATATTATTTATTTTATATTTATATTCTTTTTTTTATTTCCCTTCTACATGACTTTACCGAAAGCTCCATTACTAGTTCAGATATCACCTCTCCTATTAACGGTCGCCAGGAATCTAACTCAGGTAGTCGAGTTAATAACTAGGTGCACAAACCACTGCCCCACTGCTAACCCAACACTGCCTTGTAATTTAACACTGTAGAGCAAGTCACGGGCATTGCTCGCCCTCCACTCCCACCGGCCTTAGATGAGTGACAAGTCACCGTTAGACAGGACACGACACATTCGTCAATAACACTGCCTGAAGTTGCCTATTTTATATTGTTCATATTATAACCGCCTTATTGACGAATGTATTGAGGTTTTTGTAGTTGTTGCTATTTGTGCGCCGTTGCCATCGCGATAGCGTCAACAAACAGTGCTGTTAGTAAGGGTTCGGTTTCGTCAAATCCTGTGGTATCTAGGGCTTGGCTCAAAATGCTTCGAATGTTTTGCCTCCTGTTTTCTTTCAAACCATATATTTAACAAAACTGACCACAATTGTGTTTATCCACACACATTGCATATTTACTCAATACAGGAATAATAGCCCGGCTAATGCCCTCGAAGTGACCTGCGCTGGTTTGATCGGTGCGTCTCAGGTCTCGGCGCCAGTCCTCATGACCCCCCATGTGACCCCCCCTCCTCGGGACCCCCCCCTCGGGACCCCCCCTCATGACCTCCCATGTGACCCCCCCCCTCGGGACCCCCCCTCGGGCCCCCCCCCATTGGGGCCCCCCCTCGGACCCCCCCCCCCCTCATGACCCCCCACATGCAGTGCCGTGGCTTAACTTGGGGGAGAGGTTGCCCTTGAAAAAGGCCTCGCTATCTCAGTGGCCCTTCCCTCCGGGATGCCAAACCAGATGTCACAGTGAGATGAATGATGTCTGGTGGCCTGGTTGATGGCATTCGTGGTGTTGGGGACACTGAATAGATTTTATTGATTTTATTTAAAAAGCGTAATATGTCTTTTTTTGTTTGCAAGAGTGTCCCAAGGTCTTACGAAGGTTGCCATCCTCAGCCCACACCGTTGCCCCCTCGGATCTTTCGACAGTGATTTTAAGTTTAACACGTAGGCATTTGCCACTAATATCATCCATAATACAGGTATTTTTTTGGGTTACATCGCGTAATAATATAAATATATACTTAGGTTAGATCGCGTAATAATACATATATTTAGTTTAGATCACGTAAATATCTACATAAATATATATTCACGCGATCTAACCCAAAAAAAAACTATATTAGAGATGAATATAAAGTTTTCCTGGGTTTCATCTCGTAGCTAAACAACCTTGATTTACATTTGTAATTGTTGCTATTCAAGCACGGCCACACACAATCAGAATAGTTTAATCCCTGACTATCCAGGGCATCACGAAAGGCGTTTAATCTGCCGGGGAAGAAGATCCCGTAACAGTTCTCAGGAGCAGCCCAATGTTGCGCTGATGATCTTGGCCTAAACTCTTAAATCACCGGTGTTTCGTGGTGTTGGAACTGTCCCCCTTACTGGATGTGGTGGAAGCTCGTGGGAGTCGACACTGATCCAGGTTTACACCATTGGAACCTCATTTGCCAGAAGAAAAAAATATGATAATTGTTTTTTTACCCTTTTTTTCTGTGCGCCTTTTGGCGTCATCTGGTCCAACACCATGTGAGACTAGGCTCTAAGGAAAGCTGTCTCAGGTGTGGAACAATCAACCTCAAGGACAGTGCATACATTATCAGAGTTATGTTTTTTGTTTGCATTACGACTGCAGGTATTGTGGTCTATGCAAACATGACTCCTTGTAAAAAAAGGTGTCAGTTTTGTTGCCAGATAAAAGGGTAAAAAAACAATTATCACTGATCCAGGTTGTTTAGGGCCTGCGTGGCTTGCAGCCCACACGCGAATCACGACGATGTTACACACGCCGGCCGATACAATCGCATCCTGAAACTAAGTCGGGTTTTTGCCTGGATGGTGCTTGCATGGGTGTCCGTCACGGGCAATGGGTTGTTGCAGGCTGCGGGGCTACACGGTGGGCAGCAGGGGGCATTGGCAGCAAACTACGCGGTTGTACTGTGCTCATATGCTCCTTGTATAGTGTACTGCACACACTTCCGCTCCTGGGTAGGGGTCAGTATTGCAGTGGTTTGCGTGCTGCAGAGTGAACTTGCCGAGTTTAATTCCCAGTGACGGCTAACATCGGTGATATTTGAGCTGGTTCTGGTGCAAGTCAACCCACACTGACCAGCTTGGTGAAGTATGGTTCAACCAAACCCCCAAGACGGACACGATATCAATGTCATTGCTCGTGTGTGATGCGTGCGCTTGTTTGTGTGCTCTCAAACGCAGTGGAGTGATCCTGGCACTTGGCTGCATTCTTCGCCGATTCGATGAGATTCTCGGCATGGCCCGGTAAACGTGCCAACATTGGGGAACAGTTGGCACCAACATTGCTCCAACGTGTGGCATGTTTTACTGGGGCGCTATCTCGGTCTGTCCTGAGTGTCCCCGAGGTTCACTCGGCTGTAACCGAGCACGTGTTTTGTGGGTCGTGTAATCATTTGCGTGGGGGAGACGGAGGTGGGTGGGCGTGTGATGCTGGCCACACCAGCTCTTCGTGTGTACCATGCTAGCCTTAATCGGTGCTCGCTAACAGCACTTTGCACCAACAGTCTCGAATGCTGCACATCACTGAGGAGCTTTGTCTGTACCTTTGCGATCTTCAGGCACGTTCACGTGGAATTGAAAAGGCCAGGGACCGCATGTTCAGCGGGGAGAAGATTAACTTCACAGAGGTGAGTACCGGGGAGGAGGGGGGGCTGTTGGGGGGGGGACTCATCGTACCGGACAAAACGACCGCCGCCCCGCCCCTCGAACCAAAGCCGGCTCCTACGCAGTCTGCTCATGCGCACGAAGGCTGCCTCTTGTGCAGGGGGTGCTGCAGTGGCAAGATGTTAACTACCTTGCCTGGTATGCAGGAGGTCGTGGGTGCGATCCCGACCCTGACGCCTGCTGTATATTTGGAGTCTGCATGTTCTCCCCGTGGTCGCGTGGATTTCTCCCCGAGTCATCCAGTTTTTACCCCTCCATATTTAGAATCGACAAGCGTTTAGAGTATTTGGCTGCTATAAATTTCCACCTGATAAGCGACTTCATTTGGTTGTTACGTGTGATAGCGAGGTCGCTTCTGACAGAAGAGTTGTATCGCTCGGTGGGCCTTACCCGCTAAAATAAAAAAAATAGTTCAGTTTAGTTTCACGCCGACTGCAAAAACGCAACCGCAGCGTTTGTGCGACGGCTGCCCATTGCCCAATATGTCACCGATTATATTTATCCTCTTTATGGCGATGCTATTGATGCACGTGTTGACTTTTGGCAGAAGACATGCTGCTACAACAGTGGAGAAAAATATTGATCAGTTGAGCACCCAAGTCATATTGGGCATCGTTTTTGGTTATTTGGAGAGCTTGGCGCATGACCAAGAAAATGTGACCGTCAGCTGCTGCAGGCATTGGCACAGCACGGAGGGGGCATGGCTCTGTGGGAGTTCCACGAGATGAATCGCGCGCTTTGTCGTAGCCATAATTCGCCGATGCCGAGTCGACCGCGAGCGGTCTAGCGTTACGCGTGAAGTTAATGAATGACAGCACCACCGTCGAGTTTGATAGATGGCCAATGCCTGCGATTGACGACCGGCTGGCGGTTGGCGCCACTGGTGGCCACCGGCGAAGCCAATCGGTCTACATCACCTGCAACTGATAGTGCTAATGGGTGTGGGGGTGATGGTGTGGGGTGTGGTGCTGTTGAGGAGTGGTTGCGTAGTGGTTGGCCCGCTGTGCTACAATCCCGGCGACCCGACTTCGATTCCCGCTTTGCAATGCCTCGCAATGCCCTGAAATGCCCTGTAATGCCCCGTAATGCCCTGCAAATGCCCTGCAATGTCCCGCAATGCCCCACAGAACCGCGCGGTGCTGCACGTGGCTTTGCGCAACCGCTCCAGCAAGCCGATGGTGGTGGACGGCAAGGACGTGATGCCTGACATCAACGCCGTGCTGGACAAGATGCGCGGCTTCTGCGAGGTACAGGGAGGGGGCGGGGGGGTTGGTGGCGGGGTGGGGAGGAGAGGGAGAATGAGGGGGGTATGGGCGGGGCTGCCCCATGGGACCAATCCGACCCCCACTTCTCCACACACGCACAAACAACAACAACAGCAGTGGCCGACATTCACCAGTAAGTGGCGGTGGCGTCATCGCGACGCTTGTGCCAGGCTAGGGTGCAGTTCATGGCCACGTTGAAGCGACGAAAGGCGCGCTGCTGGCGGGAGGTCACGGGACGGCCCCAGGTGCCACGGGTTGACCGACTGAGAAGACTGGCAAGGCGCGCCACCCCACTGTGCAAATCTGCCGTGTGGGGGTGACGCACGCAGACAAAGACTCAGGATCCCCCCCCCCCACCGCCACCGTATAGCCTACATAGGATGTTGGCGCAAGTGCTGCTATTGGGCACATGCCAAAGATTCACAATCAAGTTAACTCTCGATCATCCAGGGCAGTTGGAGGGTAGCGGTTCGAAGTCCAATTAAAATAGAAACTTGGATAGCAGGAATCCAATGTTTCGAGAGATATATTTAATTATTATTTCCCCACAATCACGGCTAATCTTCGACCCTGATAAATCGGCCCACGGACATTCGAGAGTTATCTGTATGGTACAAACTCCTCTGCAAGTGACTTCGTTTACAATCTTGCAAGCGTGTTGCCCGAACACCACCCCGCCTTATTTTACCGCTGCGGTTTTATCGCCTCAGTTACCACCACTCGGCTTCGCCCGGCATCCACGTTCCCGATCCGTATGACCTAGCGGGTGACGCGCACCGGCCGCAAACATTCCGTGTGGCGATGTGCGTTTCCCTTTTAGCCGCGAACCATGCCGCGGGAATACCGCACCGCTTTACTTTCCGCTTGAACCACGCATCGGGAACGTCCGCGCGCTCGCTCGCTCGCACGCACCCACGTCGCTCAGACCCGCCCGCCGGCCCGCGCGTTTGTCGTGTCTCCCCCGCGCAGAGGGTGCGGAGCGGACAGTGGAAGGGCTACTCTGGCAAGCCAATCGCCGACGTCGTCAACATCGGCATCGGCGGCTCTGACCTGGTAGGTGCGGCCGCCGCTTGTGGCGCGGCTCACCCGGCGACGTTCGTGTGACACCGGCGCTGGTCGTTGCAGGTGGCCCGGGTCGCCCGGCGAGTTTCTTTTTTGTTGTTGTTGCGTGTGTTGTTGTTGTTCCCCACGTTGTCATGGTTATAGCACCCCCCCTCTCCAGTGGCTTTCAACGGTCGCATAAAGCCGTTATGTTTGACGTATACGCAGTCGTTGCACGCAATCGATTTCCGCACTCAGGATTCGACACGCGCCACCGCAAGCTTGAGAATCCATTTTTTTGGTGTTGTTTTTAATCGACTTGATGCCTGTTGCAAGCTTCTTGTGCTCGCACTCTGCTTTGAGATGCCGCGCTATAAATTTCCACACAATAAACCAATTAGTTGAGCTATCATTTGTGGCCAGGTCGCTTCTGAAAAATAGCTCAGTGGTAAAATACAAAATAATTGTTTACTTTAGAGACCCTTCTGCCAGCAGGGGAGTGAGTGAGAAATTGCAGGGCTGCTCCTTTACCTTCACCCGCAGGGCCCCCTGATGGTGACCGAGGCGCTGAAGCCGTACTCGAAGGGCGGCCCCAACTCGTGGTTCGTGTCGAATATCGACGGCACGCACATGGCCAAGACGCTCGCCGTGCTCGACCCCGAGACGACGCTCTTCATCATCGCGTCCAAGGTCCGGGGGCCCCCTTCCCCTTTGACCCCCACGCCGCGTAACGCCAATGGACCAGGTCCTTTTTATACATATGTAGAGGAGTAGTGGGGAACGTGACGTCACGCTCGCCCTGGGAGAGAGTGGGGGGGCAGAACGTGACGTCAGGGGGACTTTGGGGGGACGGTGACGGGATGTCCCCCGGAGGGTATATAGGGGGAGACCCGTGACGTAACGGGGGTCGTCGAGAGAGCCGGGAACAGGAGAGGGTACGAGTTGGGACCCGGGGTAGGTGATCCTCACACGAGGCTAAGGAAGGCTACTCCACCCGACCGGCCGAAGTTGGTTGAGCCCCAGGCCGGTGCAGGGAGGAGAGCCGAGTTAGCCGAGGTTGCAGGATTCCCAGTCCCCTGTCCCCCTGGGGAGTTATAGGCTAGGGGGTTAGGCGTAAGCCTGTAATCCCTGTTAGGTATTAGCCCTTAATAAACTTGGCGTGAGCCCCAACCCAAGACCTGCCTCTGTGTCGTAGTTTGCAACACAACACATATATATATATATATAAAACTACTTTGTTTGGTCTTTATTTTACTGCAATCTATGCCAATTGGTGAGACGAATGCATCGGAAGCAATCCACGTCACTCGCGGACCCAAAGGCGGTGGTGGTGTTGATGATGATGATGATGATGGAGGTGATGATCGCTCGTTTGTGTTTGTGTGCGTGCAGACGTTCACGACTCAAGAGACGATCACCAACGCCGAGTCGGCCAAAGAGTGGCTCCTGAAGAAAGCTGGAGACGTGAGTCGGTTTGCGGAAGCGCTGCAGGTTTAAGACGCTAATTGCTAAGTTGTATTGGCATTCTTGTAAGTCTGAGTAAGCTTCCTTAGCAATGTACCATTAAACATAATATCTGGCTTAATTGTACATGACCACTATAACCTGAATGTGCCTCATATCGTAGAAGATCTCCGAATCTAAGCAGGGTTCGAGCCTGGTTATTGGGTGAATGGGAGGACTGTCTTGATAATGCCAGGTATGGTAGGGGTTGGGCAGAGAGCTTTGAGTCTCATACCTCCTCGTATGCAAAGGGTTTTCTCCAGGTACCCCAGTTTCTTCCCATATCCGAAGCACTCTGTTATAATCATGTTTATTGTCATATAGTGTCATCATTCATGCAAATTGCATCTCGCAATCACCGATGAACCACAGACACTAGGTGGAAGGCAGCCAGGCGGTGAGCTTGCCCTACCAACAATTGCCCATCCTCCGCAGTCGTCTATTAAGATGTTTTCAGCTAATCAATGAGCGTTTATACGCGTTCGAGGAAACCGGAGCACCCGGAGAAACCCACGTAGCGGGAACCGATGCTACGAGTGGACCTCGCTGTACCCTCTTCTCCTGGGAAGGGAGTCTCGCAAACATCGGTGTGTGATCCACCGGCCCTCGCTGCCTCCACAGCGTCACTGGGTTGCAGGCCACGTGCAGCGTAGCCACCACCGCCCGGTAGCGTTTAAACCAAAAGATCGCGAAGCAAAAGACTGACGGGACACGCTTCCTCCGTGATGACCCACCGACTTGACGTTTCGGTTTTGGTTTTGATAATGTGGCGAAATAAATTAAAGAAGGGTTTCCCAAAATGTATTTATTTTTATTTATTTGCACGCCATTATTTTGCAATTCTAAACACATCTACGCAAGCGGTTGCATAGCCGCCGCGCTTTTCTATTTGCACACCGCAAGCGGGCGGGCGGGCAGGCATTCGGTGGTGGACCCTGGACGCCCGCTGGACCGTAGGAACGCGTTGCGCCGTTGCCGCTCACGCGACTTCTTGACAGATGTTTCGTTTCTCTCTTCCCATCAGCCCGCGGCAGTCGCGAAGCACTTCGTGGCGCTCTCCACAAACGGGGTGAGTACCCTGGCGGCAGCGCTGCGCCCTAAGAAGCGGCGTCGCGTTTTCACAGTTTGCGTTTTGATTTGTTTGCCCGGGGGCTTTATCACCCCTTGCACATTTGTACACTAGATTCGGGTCACATGGGTTCCTGCGTCCGTCTGGAATAAACTTAATTCCGATATTTGGAAGCTACTGGAACTTTGCACTTTGAAATATAGATTGAAAACGAATCTCTTTAGAACAGTTTTTTTATTTGAACGGTTGTTTACATACGGTGTGAAAGAAGTTCAACATACATACAGACAGGTGGATTTTGGCGGCACATGCATTTACGAATGTTGTCTTTTGCAGGCAAAAGTGAAGGCTTTCGGCATCGACACAAACAACATGTTCGAGTTCTGGGATGTAAGTATTGCAGGAAGAACATTTGTATGTGATAATAGTAATAATGATCACGTTTGGTATTTAAGCCATTCTTGTAGCACAAGGTTGTCCCGAAGGACAGTCATCCACGAGTGGATGTTTACATACAAATGAAAATGGCAGTTTTAGCTTATTTTTTTGCCGTTATTTTAGAACACAGTTCTTTGGGTTAGATCGCTTGTATATAAATGTGCCGTAAACCCAACTCCACCCGACACAACCAACTCTTGCTTACCACAAAATCAACTCTTGACGCACGATAAATATTACATTTCTGAAGCTAAGCAGTGTTTGAGCCTGTGAAGTACTTCCATTGGAACGCCAGGTGTTGTAGGCCAAGGCTGTAGGCAGCAGGAGGGGTATGATGGGGTGCAATGGATTATTGAATCTACGCTGAGCTTTGAACGGCAATCCTTGTTGTGTGGGTTTTTTCCGGCTTCTCTCGAGAACTGGCCAAACACCCCCCCCCCACCCCCAACCTACAGGACTAACAAAAATGTTCTTGAGACTCTGTGTGGCTTTCCTGGGTTAAATATCGGACTCGAGGCCTGGTGCCCACAGGGTGAGGGAAGGGCGATTGGGCTCTCACTGCCTTACGTAGACGTGTTATCATGATAATCTTCATGGTCCGTCATGAAGTTTGCTGGCGTGCCCTTAGCAATGCACCACCACTCACGAAGTTGAATTATTATTTCCCCCCCCCCCCTCCCTATTGGTTGTGCTGCGCAGTGGGTGGGAGGTCGTTATTCACTCTGGTCGGCGATCGGCCTCTCCATCGCCCTGCACATCGGTGAGTCTGTCTGTGTGTGTGTGTACGTAGTATGTATGTTGAACTTCTTTCGCATCGTATGTAGGCAGCCGTGCAAGTCGGAGGTGCTGCTAATCGGAGGTGTGCGTTCTTGGTGTTGGAAAGGGCGTGGGAAAGCAAACCACGGGAGGTTGAGGGCAGTCAGCGTTTTGTGACGACCGCGGTTTTAGCACTCGCGGCTTTTGCAGTCGGTCAACAATTACCCTCATCTAACAGAAATCACTATTCATGTTATTTGTACCGATTTGGATTATGACCAAATTACTTTGTGGTCATCGTCGTAAAGTATCGACCTTCATTACATGTGACATTAATTGATGCTGCGTTGGCAGCGGTGCATGAGCACACATTACAATTACTCAACACGCGCGTCAATGACACTGTGGCATTAAAATGAACGCACATATAATTTGGTGACATTTCTAGCAATGGCCCTTCATGTACGTGATATCAAAGGTCCATTATCTAAAATGTTGGCTACTATGTTATTGACGAATGTGTTAAAATGTTTATTTTTTATTTTTGTAGTTTGTGTGTGTGTGTACATGTGTAACCATGTATGTAGCTTACTTTATTTAATCCAATAATCGTTGGCAAAACAAAAGTCACAATTCTGGGTATTACATTTTTTGTTAGCAATGAATCTTTACCGGCGGTCACGTTGCGTCGCACGTTCATTAAAATCGGATCACTTTGGGATTCCCGTTTAATTCGTTTATGAATGCTCTGTGTGGCATTTTGGGGGGAGCAGTGGTGCAGTGGTTACCACACTCTACCGTACCGCACTCCGCAACCGGCAAACCTCAGTTCGAGTCCCGCCCACAACAAAAATCAGTGGCGCATGACTCCCGAACCAGTCGCGGGCACCCTCAAATTCACCAACCAGTGTGGCGAAGTATGGTCAAACAACCCCCATGACTGACATGGCATGGGGACGCCTTCATCCAGCGGTGGATTGGGAAAAATAAAGTACTAAAAGTCATCTTTGCTGCTGTGTTTTGTTTCGTAGCATTACCGTAACCCAGCCGCTTGTCCCGTTGTGTTTGTTCACTTTCAGGCTTTGAAAACTTTGAGCAGCTGCTCAGTGGAGCTCACTGGATGGTAGGGAACCCGCTCAAGCCCCCCCCCCCCCCCCCCACCTCGCTTTTACCATGCACCCCCATTAATCGCTTGAATCCAAATAGAGCACATGCCTCATTGGTTGCATTGTCAGTGGCTGCGTATGCCACATGCTGATTGTGGCACGAGTAATCCCAGTGGACATAGCTGCGAGTGGTCCGATGACTACATCGTCAGGATTGGACTCGACTCCTTCCGCAGGGTTGAGTCTGGGATAGAGTGCTTGAATGGGTGACCAGGATAAAGCGTAACAATTATATATATACATGGATCTTAAAGTGTAGACGATTGGAGAACTCGGGCAGTTGTTGGTCGCGGCTCACTGACCGGCTCCCTGACAACTTGCCCGTGGTTCATCTGCGGCTGCCAGATGCAATTTGCATGTTCGACGACGCCGCCGCCATATGTGAATACGTAGAGACAACGGTGCAAACAACTAAGCACCTCCGATGAGCACGGTTGGCTACGTACGTTGCCAAAGGAGTTCAGCACACATACAATGCTTCAAGTCACTCGTGCTAGGCATTTCTATCAACCGTTGTATTTTTTTTTATATATATTGTGCAAATGAAGGCAACCGGCTTCCAGAGTGAATACTTATCCATAATAAAGGTTTTATGGGTTAGATCGTGTAAATGGAAAATGTATCGGTAAACCCGCCACCACCCGACACATCCAGTCAGTAAGGTTTGTCACGTAAACAGAACGTGGAAATGAGTTACTCGTTGGGCACACCGGCGGCGTGTGTTGGAGGGTGTAAACCCGCTGCGACGTTTACAATCGAATGTTTAGCGGCGACGAGCGCCGCGTGCCCAGTGGTGACGGGCGGCCCCTCGTGTGCCGGCGAGCAGGACAACCACTTCTGCAGCGCGCCCCTCGCGAAGAACGCGCCGGTGATCCTGGCGCTGCTGGGCGTGTGGTACGGCAACTTCTACAGCGCCGAGACGCACGCGCTGCTGCCCTACGACCAGTACATGCACCGCTTCGCTGCCTACTTCCAGCAGGTGCCCCCCCCCCACCCCCCCCCCCCCGCACTCCCCCCCCACACCTCTCTATCCAACCACTCGATAAGAACAACCGGCGCTCGCTTGAACGAGGAGAACGTACAACCGGCGAACGATTCACTCGCAGGGAAATGCCGACCACATCGGTGGGCACGTGACGGCGCAGAGATTAGGATTGGAGTTTAAGCTCCAGACAGGTGCATCGCGACTTGCGCGTGAGATTCGCATTTTTTTTTAATTGGTGGTTGTCGTTGGCCATGACCTATCCACTGCTGCTGTGTGAAGGACTCTGCCACGTTGTCGAGGCCTCTCGTAGTTACCGGCTCTCGCACCGCAGGTTTATACAAATTATATGCTAATGATACAATTCTAGATTTGATTCTAGATTTGCTAATGCTAATGATACATTTTGGCTAATGGAGCGAGCGAAGATGTACGGGACAGATGCGAATGAGATGAGAAAAAAAAACGAAGGAAAATAATCCGCTCCGGAATCGAATTGCCACCTCCAAAACTTGACAGTTCTCGTTGGATCGCGAAAAAAAAGGCCTGAAAACACGAGAATAAATAATCACATTCTCAAGGCCGTTAATGTCTTTTGTCGATGTAAAAATCTCGCATCTCGATACCTCGAGTGTCAATGGCGCCTCTGGTGGTGGCCAAGTATGTGTCTTGCAAGGCTCCTTGTACGAGTCTCTCTCTCGCTTACAAGCAAGCTGTGTTGTCGCCCGCCGCGACTGGCCTACACGACCCACCCTTGGCAAAATACAAACACCAACACGCATTCCTCATGTTCCTGTTTGCCATTCACGTGAAGCTTGCTCCATCTAGCGGTCAACGTTTTGTCGATTTTTTAAAATTCTCTTTCAGCCAGATATATTCGTTCCGCAGCTGTGTTAAGGTTCACCAGACTTGTCAGTCAGTTCCGCTGATCACCTTTAAGACTAAACGTAGTCAAGAAAACATAACTGTCAATCCATACGTATGGCGTACAGCCATTTTATTACGGGTAAAAAAATATGTTGCCTATTTATTTGTGTTTCTCCCTTGTGATGGGACTTTGTAGAATGATAGGTAAATAGACCAATAGGGTCTGAATAAGGAGTTGACTGGTATGTGAAGAGCTCATACCATTTGAGTCAGACACGTGTGGGTAAGAAGCACGGACATTGACACGGACGTTTGAAAAAAGCTGAAAAGTGTGCAGAGAAGCGTGGACAAATGTGATTTCACAAATGTGTTTTTTTTATGTATATCTAAAGTAACGCCTCCGCTGTACAGACTAATAGTGGGGAGCATTGGCGTCGCTGCTGGAAAGTCTGCCTTGTGGCTAAGCTCATGAAAACTTAAGTAACACAAGCCCCGTGTGTGTAGGAGTTAAATGTATCTGCGCGAGTGCATTTTACTCTGTAAACCAAAAACTACTCGCTGCAGGTACTGCATTGCGTGTCGTGGACTGTATTACACGATTGTTTGTCGGTTCTGGACATGGACAGCCCTCACCACAAATCAACATATGAATTGCATTGTACACACACACAGAGTGCAGTTCTGTACAAGTTGCCCTTCATTGTTCCATACGTTGGTCACACATTTACCCACAAGCCCTAGTCGGCATCCCCCATTCCCCCCCTACATCCCCCATTGCCCCCCCTCCATCCCCCTAGCCCTCCCTCCATACCCCATTGCCCCCCCCTCCATCCCCCATAGGCCCCCTCTTCCATCCCCCATTGCCCCCCCTCCATCTCCTATTGCCCTCCCCTTCACCCCCCATCAGTAGTGCGAGTCCTCTATGTGCACTAGAGGGCGGCTGAGACTTTCCTTGGCAGCTACGCAAATAATGTTGTTATTTAGCCAACCTCGTGGGCTAAAATCCAGCTAGCCTGGGGCTCCAGCTCAACAGGGTCTCACTGTATACTACATATATTATTTTCCTATATCACTAAAATAATAAATAAAACAGCGTTTACCAAAAGAAAACGCACACTGACGCCTACCTGAATGCAGAGTCACACCATTGCCCCGCACAAAAGTCCTCTCTCATCAAGACGCTCGTACATCGGGCTAAGAAAGTGTCAGATGGTGACAGTCTGAGAAGTGAATTTAAATATGTTAAAGAAGCGCTGCAATTGAACGGTTATAATGATGCACAAATCAACAGGGCACTGAATGCCAAAACCAAATCAAATAACACAAGGGTGGAATCTGACCGAGTAATTAAAACTATTAAAATACCGTACATTGCGGGAGTAACTGATAAACTAGCCAGATGTTTGGAAAAACAAAACATCCGAGTCAGATTTGGCATGGTACATAAAAAGCTGAATTTAATATCTGGTACTAAAGATGTATTACCGAAGCTATCAACATGAGGTGTGTACAGGATTAATTGCTCGTGTGGCAAATGCTATTTTGGTCAGGACGAATGAACAGCACGAGACTAAAACAACATACTCTTTGGTTCTTTCGGTAAAGTCATGTAGGGAGGGAAAAAGTAGTATTTATCTTTTTATTTTTCTACCTACGTGACTTTACCGAAAGAACCAAAGAGTATGGATTCCTGCAGTCAAAGTTTCAAATCAAGACTAAAAGAACACCAAAGGAACATGAAATACTCCCAAATACAACTGTCGGTAGTGGCAGAACACGCGTACCAACAAGGACACTCCATTGATTTTGATAACGTTGAAGTTCTGTGCAAAACTAGTTACTACTGGCCAAGACTAATTAGAGAAATAAAAATAATTTTAACCGTTCGGATAGCTACAGACTTAGTGCTGCTTGAAAGCAAATCATCAATAATACATTGTTTAAATGCATGCCTATACAGGTCAGCATACTTCAATGGGGATTACCTGTGAACAGACAATAACGGGTACTGCTATTTTAGTGCTCACAAACGAGGAGGTACAATAACAATGGGCTTGCATAATGGGAATGCATAATGTACGTTGATTACCATATAAATAACCCAACTGGTAATAGATACCTATTGTAATGCATATGCATTCATTAATCCCCCCCCCACTTCACACTAGAAGGGCTCACAAGTGACATCATCACATCTATCCCTGGAAGGAACGAAGCAGGAGGGGGATTTCTCCACAAATCTGGCTGCCGCCTGATGATGCCGGTTGTAATCACTGGCGAAACAACCACCATGACCCCTTCGCAGCCGGTGTGGGGATGCCCTCATCCAGCAGTGGATTAAACAAAAGAGCCGCGCGTGTTCGTGTGTATAGACAGTAAACGCGCCTCTCTGCGCGTGTGCCAGGGTGACATGGAGTCCAACGGGAAGTACATCACAAGCTCGGGCCGTCGCGTAGACTACAGCACGGGCCCTATCGTGTGGGGCGAGCCGGGCACCAACGGGCAACACGCCTTCTACCAGCTCATCCACCAAGGTGCACTGTGGGCCAAGGGGTGGGCGGCACTGGCGCCGTTAAGTCCACATGTTTTGACGGTGTTCTTGGTTCTTTCGGTAAAGTCACGTAGAAGGGAAATAATAAAATAATAATAAAACATAATAAAATAATTCTCACGGCGTTTCGGCTACAACGCAAGCAACCGTCACCTGAGGACGGCTGCTTGCGTTATTTTATTATTTCCCTTCTACGTGACTTTACCGAAAGAACCAAGAATATGAATCCCTGCAGTGACGAAAGCTTTAAATCGAAAAATGTCTGACGGTGGTTGGGGGATCACACCTGATCACGGTTTCGCGTTGTGTGAATGTGCTTGCGAGCGTAGCCCACTCGCATGAGCTCGTCCCAACATTTCTTTAGAAACTGCTTTTTGTGTTTAGTTTGTTGTCCTTCGCCCCCGCACCTCCGGTTAGCACGGTTGGCTACGTACGGTGCGAAAGACGTTCCAAAATACGTACATACAGCATTGGTGGACGTACAGGCTTGACTCAAGTTCCATGGTGCAAACCCACAGTGGAGATTTGTCCCAAAGCCTCTGGTCTCTTCACCTGTACATTTTTGCTGAGTGGGGAGTGCCCGGCATGTGGGACGCTGCCAGTAAAGGTGCACCTTCTACTAGCTCAGTGGTCGGCAACCAAAATAACAAAAAAGAGACTCAATACAATGTGAATACGAGACGGTGGGTTCCTTAATAAATAACAACGCCACGAAGCGGTCCTCAAAGAGCCGCGTTCGGCTCCGGAGCTGCAGGTTGCCGCGACCCCTGCACTAGCTTATCCACCAAGGTGCATCATGGGACATAGGGCGGTACCGGCACCATTGCGTTTGTCGGTAATGGCCCAGAGCGAGCGCACTATGTGTGGGGAATGACCGTGAATCGACAACAGAGCAACAACAGTTTGTTTGAGTTCCGTGCGAAAGCCGAGCGACATGCCGAGGTGGCGAAGCGAGGTTCCCGCTAACCGCGGTGGTTGTTCTCACGCAGGAACCCGCATGATCCCGGCGGACTTTCTCATCCCCGCTCAAACGCAGCACCCCATCCGAGACAGCCTGCACCACACGGTAACGGGGGAACGCGGCAAGAGATTGGACGAATTGCGCGCAGACCGCTCGCCCCCCGTCCGCACGACGACCGCCGCCCGTGCCTCCGCTGGGTCGTGCAAAAGCAAGCCCTTGTGTGGCACCATTTAAAAAATAAATGTGCACGAAACCCATCGCGTGCGTTTCATGTACGGCCGCCGGCACAGGGCAGGGGCTGTTTTGCCGGCCACAAAACAGCGGGGCGAGTCCTTCGTGTAATTGGTCCGGCGTGTTCCGCGGGGGCGAAACGTCTGGCCCCTCGGTTGAGTGCGAGTGAAAAGAGCACTCTGCCAAGCCCTCGCCGACTGTGGCTTCATTCATCGCGGGATACTCAATCTGCGCGCTCGGGCATAAGACACGGGCGTCGAACATGGAAAAACAACTTGGCATCGCGCGCAGCTGTGTGGCTACGGGAAATGAATTAAAATTAGTTTGGTAAACAAGCTTCCCAAGTGCTCTCTTTCCAATTAAATTCTGGCGACATTTGCCAGAAATGAGTTTGTATAGGATTTTTTTTTCTCTCTCTCTCTCTTACCGGGACATTAACCCCCGGATTCTGGAGGCCAAGCCGAATTAAATTTCAGCCGAATGCCATGCCAGTGATCGTGAATCGCATCGCTCAGTTCATTTTCATTTGATTTGAATGATGTGTTTCATGTTACCCAATATGCTGTTTCTGTTAACAATGCTGCGTGTAATTTACACGTATCGTTTAACTTTGCCCGTCTATGTAAATTTTTGTATGTTGCCAATGGTGCATTGGTGCACTGTTTTTTTTCTTCTTCATATATTTAGTTCAGGCAATGATAATATTGCAGTGGCGAGATGTTAACTACCTCACTTGGTATGCAGGAGGTCGTGGGTTCCATCCTGACCCTGACGACTGTATATTTGGAGTTTGCATGTTCTTCCCGTGGTCGTGTTGATATTTCTCCGGGACCTCCGGTTTTCCCCTCCACATTTAGAAACAACATGCATTTAAAGTATTTCGCGGCTATACATTTTCACGTGACAAGCCACTTCGTTGAGCTATCATCTGTGGCCAGGTCGCTTCTGAAAACGAATTAAATAGCTCAATGGCCCTTACCTGGTAAAATAAAAAATAGTTTTAAATAGTTTAGTATATTACATTTGTGCCATTAGCCTCTTACCATGGGACCCAAATATTTCCTTGCGAAACTATTAAAGCTATTAAAGTCTGCAGTGCCCCACCCTGTCACAGAGAACTGTGACACGCAAAGGTCGTGTCACAAATAAACTCCCGAATTTCCTTACAGTTGCCGCCTGCTTACTCTCACCGTAGACACACCGTGTACATGCCCTGCTGCACAGGGGATTCGCCGCATGGCAAGCAATGCAACTTAGTTTTTTTTTACCGACCAACAAGAGTTGGGAAAAACTTACTGAAAATCCAAACTCACTGTTGTGATTTTTGCGTGTGATATTCCTACCCTCTCCCCCACCTCACCGAGGGATTAGACAAATTGCCACAATTTGAGTTTGCGAATAGATTTAATAATACAAAAATTTCTCCGGACGTTTAGGCCAGCAGCGGATTGACAGAAAAGGTTTCGTCGATGCAACATTTTTTTTTTCTTCCTCCCCCACCGTTTCAGATCTTGCTGGCGAACTTCCTGGCGCAGACGGAGGCGCTGATGAAGGGGAAGACGGAGCAGGAGGCTCGCGCTGAGCTGCAGGGGGCCGGGCTCGCAGGCCCCGCCCTCGACAAGCTCCTCCCCCACAAGGTCACGCACTCACGGGCGCAAAAAAGGTCAACAGGTCGAGGTTTCTAAATGCCTTGCGATCGAAGTGTGTGTGTGTGTATATATAGTTGGGAGTGGTAGCGCGGTGGTTAGCACGCCGCGCTACGAACCCGGCGAACGGGTTCGATTCCCGCTCGTGGTTAACACCAGTGACGATTATCTCAACCGGTCCTGGGCCTCTCCTAGGTTGACTAAACCTCAAATAACAAAGGCATACGGGCGTGGTGCTGGCCACCAACACCCTCGTGTGCCTTCACATGCGCTCGCTAACAGCACTTGCCTCAAAAGGCTGTGAAGGCTATGCGGGAGTGTCTTTGTTATTTACATTCATACAAAAAATTGCCACGTGTGATGGCAAGAAGAAGATACTGCAATCCAGGAAGACAGCACTTCGTATAAATGCATCGTCCTTCATTCTTACCCCTTACTCTCGTCATTACCAGCACGAGTAAACCGTCGAGTGGAGCTGATGGTGGTGCACGCCTGCCAATTCGTTACTTTGGGGGCGAGGGTTGATCGATCGCGCATTTGTGAAACTTCCAAATCCACTGGGGCCGCGAGGCGATAAAGACGTGGCCGGACATCAAATTGATTCTTTGATCCTTCTCTTGCTCGTTGTTCTCTTGTGTGCTTAGGGGGGGTTTAATCCGGGTGCTTTGCTTTCCACCCGCAAGCCAAATGCTCATTCATGGAATTCGGAAAACATGTGCATGCAGAACCTTGTGGGCCCAGATGTCACGCTGCCGACCTGTTGGTCAGATGCCGCTCTGTGCTGGTGTGCCGCAGTGGGTCGGGGGTGCAGTTGAGGACACGGCTGCCGTCCCAGAGTTGTGCGCTGGTGGTGTTGACGCTGACGCCGCTGTCGTTGCAGGTGTTTGAGGGGAACCGCCCGACCAATTCGATTGTCTTCAACAAGCTCACGCCCTTCATGCTGGGGGCTCTCATCGGTAGGCTGCGTGTGACACCTGGGCTACGGAAGAACCAAATGCCCGACGTTCATCGCTAACCACGTATCGCTAGCGTGTTGCGGTTGGCATCGAGGCAAACGCAAGGCGAAGACTTTTTTTTTTCTCCAAGCTCGGAATGTAGTCCATGAGCCCAGACGAGATATTTGACTTGGAGTTACCACCTGAAACACCGTAACTACTTCAGTGGTTCCAATACCTCTGTGGTCACGAACAGTGAATTGCATGATAAACATTTAAAATTAGTGGGGTTATCAAGTGATTCACGCAAATTAGCCGTATAAATAAATCGGTACGACTTTAAAGTTAGGCCACCCCACCTGGTACCAATTTTTGCTCTGTCTCATGGAGTAAGCAGTCACTGTGAAATTTGAGATATTCCCTTGATGTCCTTTATTTAAAAGGACCTGTATTGCCACAAGCCCCGGACCGTGCTCCGAGTCCATGCAAGCTGCTCGAAAGCTTTGTGCTCTGCTCATCTGCCGATGGGTCGGGCTGAACCGAAGTCAATCACGTCCGCGACTTTTCTTTTTGTGTGCGTTTGTTGGTGACAATGGAGCGATGGAACGATCGCCTGAAGAAATGCGAGAGGCGCTTGCTTTGCCATTTTGTTATTTTCCGGTCACTAGTTTAGCGACAGGTGTGTCGGTTACAAACTGACGATTTATTCCGGTAGCAGGACGCAACGCTGCTACCCTTAACGGAGCGGGCGTTTAATCAAGAGTGGATTCCTCGATTTGAAATGGGCTCTATTTTTTTTTACGCTCGCGGATACGCTCGTCGCAGCTGACGTGTGAGAATTGATTGTTTACGCGAATCAATGTTTCGCGTGACCCCTGCAGCCACTAGAGGCTCCGCCCACCCACAATGTAAAATTAGGTTTTTTTCTTCATCTTGATTCGTGAATTGCAGAGGGAGGGGAGGGTCAAATTGTTAATTGCACTTAACGTCAGTGATGCATCTGGTTGTAATCGTCTGTGAATGTAGATTACACTGGAGCTATGAACTTGTAAATCTAGATTGAAAACTAATTTCTTTAGAACTTGCTTTTTGTGTTTAGTCTGTTCTTCCCCCGCACCTTCGATGAGCACGGTTGGCTACATACGGAACAAAAAGAAATTCAACATACATACACGAGTGTCTATTTAATTGAGAAGAGATATTCAATTAGGCCGAGGCGGTTACTTGCGGTTTGCGTCTGACTCCGATGCCATGTGTTGCAGGCTAACCAGGCTGTGTGTCTTCGTGTCTTGACAGCCATGTACGAGCACAAGATCTTCATCCAGGGCGTCATCTGGGACGTGAACAGCTACGATCAGTGGGGGTGAGTACCTTGCCACGTGTTTCAAGTTTCACCTAAGAGGGGAGAGGTGTGCTGGGTGGCTCAGAGGTCGGAGTGCTGAGCTGAGAATCCGGGGTTGTATGTATGCTGAACTTCTTTCGCACCGTACGTAGCCAACCGTGCTAATCGGAGGTGCGGGGGAAGGACAACAAACTAAGTTTGTTGAGTCCAGGCAGCTGCTAAAATTGGGTCCTCTCGTGTCGTGCGTTCATGGTCTCAGCCTGGTCACCAATGACTGCAGTAGAACAATCGCACGCGATTTGGTTCTGCACTTAATTTTGCTCAATTCCCGCTTTGAGAATTGTAAAATATTGGGTTTGACTGTCATGTCACTCGAATTGCTCTCTCTGTAGCAGGGCGCATGGGAAACTTCTGTTCCCAACTTGTGCGGCCTCTCGCTGGCGCCTGCAACTCACCCTCCCCCCCCCCACTGTCTCCCACCTCCGTCTGCCTCGCCGCTGCAGTGTGGAGTTGGGCAAGCAGCTGGCCAAGGCCATCGAGCCGGAGCTGACCTCGCCGGGAGAGGTCACCTCCCACGACTCCTCCACCAACGGCCTCATCGGCTTCATCAAGCAGCACCGGCAGTGACTAGGCGCGTGCGAGCCAGCACCGCTGCCCCCACCCCCCTCCAGCGTCTCCGCCAAGCTCTGACACGCCGTTCTTCGTGCTCGCACCACGGGGTTGGGGGTGTTGTGTTCCACCGGACGTGTCGGCCTCTTCCGCTCGGGTGTGAGCTGTGGGGTGCTGGGGGAGGCGCGGCGTAATGTGATGCGGGCTGACCAGGGTGTCCCCTCTCCCCTCCAATCTTCTGTAATACCCCGGCGAGGTTAGCTCGGCTTGTGATCGATCGTTTTGCTTGCGAGACGTTTGTCACAGGCAACCGCGGTGGCAAGCATGTGACGTGTGCGTTGCCTGTTTGTCTATCCGCTGCTGGAGGAGGGCCTTACCACCCATGCCGTTCGGGCTCATGGGGGAGGCCTTCAAACCTCACCGTTGTTGTTAGACCGATAAACATTTGACATGCAAGGACAATCGTTGTCACTCGTCCATCTACACTCGATTGGGTGGGGGGGGGGGGGGTAACGTGATGAAACGCACAGTGTGCGACACCCCTGCAAGTGTAGGCTCGTGTGAACGTCAAGCTTGAGGAAGAGTCTCCTCGCAAGACGGGCCACCGTCATCTCGTTATGCCAGGGGTGGGGAACCTTTTTTCTGCCAAGGGCCATTTGGATATGTATAACATCATTCGCGGGCCATACCAAATTATCAACTTAAAAATTAGCTTGTTATATTTGGTCAAACATTTCATTAACTCACCTCTAATGCGATGGCTGGAACTGCTTCTCTTTGGTGAGGCGTGTGATGTTAGCTGATATTGATGATGTTGCTACTCGCAACTGCTTTTCCAGATTTGCTCCTAGATTTATTGAATTTCGAGTGCCGCCTGCAGTTGCCTTGGCAGGGCCACACCAAATGATACCGCGGGCCTTGTACGGCCCGCGGGCCGGACGTTCCCCAGCCCTGCGTTACATCGTGCGTGGACTGCCTCCACCGACCCTCGTTATGAAGCGCCGATCCGTCTCGTTGGCTCGCTCGCCCCACCAGCGCTCACCCCACCAGCGCTCACCCCACCAGCCCTCACCCCACCAGCCCTCACCCCACCAGCCCTCACCCCACCAGCCCTCACCCCACCAGCCCTCACCCCACCAGCCCTCACCCCACCAGCCCTCACCCCACCAGCCCTCACCCCACCAGCGCTCACCCTACCCGCTGCCTGTTAGAGAACGCGCGGAGCACGTGCACACACCCTGTGGTCCGGTTGAACATTTCCACCGTGGCGAGCGGTCACCCCTCCATTGGTCCGCGTGCGCGCACGCGGAGAGGTTGCACGTGGCCACTTTTTGAACAAGCTTGAATCTCCGTGTGGTTTGTAAGCTCTGCGCACAGCGCCACTGGCGCGTAGAAACATTTCCACCCTTTAGAAGGAAGCTCATGTCCATCGCTGTGTGTGTGGTGTTTGTTGTTTTTGAGCATGAATTCTCACATGTTATTGGAACTCATTTAAGGCTTGGCATTTTGGGATACGAGTAAGGACTCGTAGACTGTGGTCAAGTTTTTGGGAAATTGCTGGTTAAAGTTGAATGACTTGATTTCCCCAAGGGGGCTTTTGGAGACCAATCTAATGTCACCTTGAGTTTGTTTATCACCAATATCTCACGAGCTATTCGCATGTTCTTCTTGCCGGCCTCTGCAAACCTCAAGAGTGACAGTGATAGTTGTGATGATGACGATGGTGGATATGGTGGTGGTGATGGTTGTCTGATTGTGATGACGTTCCAAGTGTTTCATGTTCCCTACTACCCCTTCATGTTTGTGGTGACGTACTGCAGTGAGACTCCGATAAACCCAGAATTTCCCATCCATTCCTTTGTTGCAACCAACCACGGTACTTCACGAGTTTTCCCAATGTAACCTTTCAAACGCGAGTCGTGACACGCCGCACGCACCTGATGTTTGGTGAACAAGTCCCGCTGGACGCGGCGCCGATTGAAATTGTCGCTGTTGTGCGAGAAGCACACGTACACCTATGCACACGTACACCTATACACACGCACACCTATGCACACGTACACCTATGCACACGTACACCTATACACACGTACACCTATGCACACGTACACCTATACACACGCACACCTATGCACACGTACACCTATACACACGTACACCTATGCACACGTACACCTATGCACACGTACACCTATGCACACGTACACCTATGCACACGTACACCTATACACATTCATCGTAGGCCCCATCTACGCATGGGACGCAAGATCGCATTGAATTCCAGTCAACACTTGGGTCAAGTCAGGACCACACGTGGTACAGTTTTACACACAAGGTCGCCAAAGTCTCCCAAGTTTGAATCGGCACTTGGGTCACGCGGGAACGCGCGTTGCGGACGGCATTCTACCGCACTCACGTCGTGTTCACCAATCGTCGGGTGCCTGCAGTTTGCAACAACGCAAATTTGTGTTTCAGAAGGGACATTGGTAAATGCAAAAACACGTGCGGTGGTCGAAATGCAGTGAATGGGGAGGAGGTCGTGAAGCCCTGGCAGCGTGTCGCCTCTGTCTCGCGCTGGACCGCATGTGAGATGTGACGTGTCCGTGTCGTCTCCGTTACAAACCGCGCCCCGCTGCTGGCTTGGTTTCCCCTGTCGGTGATCCTCGTGATGTCGTTGAGACGCTATGTGTGCCCGCGCACCGTGATCGCAAATAAAGTTCCGATCCTGCAACCAGCGGAAATGGGTCCCTCGCGTTTCATCGCCAGCTGATGGCCCATTGTGTTTGAGGAGAGGGAGGAGATGGAGAGTGCTTGCCAATAACGCCTAACTTCACATCTAGATCCAATAACGCCTGTTAAACCAACAGGCTGTGATGAAACCCCAAAAAGTCAAAACTGCTGTAGAGTTGGCATAAATCTTGAGTTAAAGCTTTCGTGACTGCAGGAATTAATATTCGTGGGTCTTTCGGTAAGTCGCGTAGATAGGTTCAAAGAAAATAACAAAAAGAACATACTTTAAACCAATGCTGCTTTTAGTATGTATGGTGAACTTCTTTTGCACCTTACGTAACCATCCGCGCTCATCGGGAGGTGTGGGAGAATGACAACAAACTAAACACAAGCAACAGTTCTTAAAGAAATGAGTTTTCAATCTAAATTTAAAAGTGCATAGCTCCAGTGGCTTCATAATATCTGAAGGAAGAGCGGTCCAGACGGCCGCAGAAGCGCATCTGAAAGCGCGCGATGCATGGAAGTCTATTTTAGTTTCACATTTTTACCCAGAATATCTCCACAATGGCCGATAATGTTCATACTGGTGTAGCGGACATTGTCCGCACCAACACGTGCTAAAACAGGTTAGGCTATCGGTCCGTTTATTCCAACTCTGTCACGCACGCAGCTCCCTCCTTCATACGCCGCTCTCTCCTCCCGTCACTCCGACGTGCTCTCTGAACCCCACGCTCCCCTCTGCCGTTCCCTGAGCCTCATCCCCCCGTCACCTAATTCCCAGCCACCAGTCGCATATCGTCGCATTTCGGACCACGTCTCCTCATCTCCAGCCCCCAATCTCCGATCTCCACCCCGCACGGTTACTCCCGGTCAAGTCGGTGAAGGGGATTCACGTCGGCATGTAGCACGAGGTGGGGGGTGCTGATGTGGGCACCGTTATGGAGGACTTACACAGGCAGCCACGATCTTTCCACTGCTGGATAAAGTTCTCCCAATTTCGCTGCCGTCCCCGCGATGCACGCTCCGTCTCCGCTGTGGATGTAACCCTTCCATAAGACGAGCTTTCAACACCACAGTAAGTCGTGATTTGTGTGCTGAGTATGCTGGAGTTACTTAACTCCTCCACTGTACGAGTTCATATTAAATGTCTTTAAGGATAAAGGTGCTCTGTTCAAAACCCACAGGAGCCAGTTCAGGAAATGCAATGCCTTTTAATTAAAAAAAAACGTGTTTATCAAAAGCGCGCTTTGGAGTTTCGGGCGTCGGGCCGTTTACTCGGTGCTGCGCACGTGTATACATAATTCGAAAAGAAAACAAATTAACCTAAATTGGCTGTCCAGTTAATGCCGTGAAGGTTTAACCGATGTCTCACTCCGCCGACGGCAGAGGCTGGCGAAGAAGGGGTGCTGTGCGCGACATCGGTAGCCGGGACAGCTCTGTTGCTGTTTCTCGCTTGGACAGCGCCAATGCGTCCACACAACATTTCATGTACAGGGCCCTCTGTCAATCCACTGCTGGATGAGTGCCTACCCCAAACCCGCGCTGGTTGTGAGCGTTGTTTTAAGCCGGCACCCCGGTTAATGTGGGTTTGTGACAGTGGTGGGGGTGGGACAGATACGTGGGACCACATAAGTACTGTATAACGATGGATTTGGCAATACATTATTGCAATCCTGACCCTTATGCTCATACAGGTGGTGGCGAGATGTTAACTCCCTCGCCTGGTATGCAGGAGGTCGTGGGCTCGATCCCGACCCTTGACGCCTGTTGTATATTTGGAGCCTGCGTGTTTCTCTCCCCGTGGTCGCGTGGATTTTCCTCCGGGCTCTCCAACGTTTCCCTCCACATTTAGAATCAACATGCAGTTCATAGAATATTTCGCTGCTATACATTTCCACACGATAATCCACCTCGTTGAGCTTTCATTTGTGGCCAGGTCGCTTCTGAAAAAAAATAGCTCGTTCAGTAGACCTTATCCGGTAAAATTAAAAATAATTCGAAGTTGAAAAGTGTCTAGTTTCAAGTCCAAACACGAGCTTCACAAGACGCCTGCTTCGGCTTGGGAGATTTGACGACATTCGGGCATCAGATCTGCGTTGCTAAGCCGGGCCATCCTCCAGGACACGTTCGCTCGCTCCCCTTGGGACGGAGATCGAGAAGGCGAAGGCGACGCGGAGGGCAGGCAAAGAGGCCCTCCAAGAAGCGGCCCCACATTGTTTGGCCGCGTGGCGGTGCAGCGTTGCCCGCTGGTTTCGCTGTCAAATCACAAAAAGAACGATCCTATAACAGACTACTGTTAATCCAATAAAAATCCGATGTAACGATAACGCTATAACGGCAAAAAAACCCAAAGCATCTTAGCCACACCATTACTACTGGAGTATGTATGGAAGGCAAACGAAATATTAAACGTCCGGCCCAACTTCCCCCTCGGTCAAATGAGGGCGAATGCACACAACCATCGACCACAACGGAAACGAGGGGAAGCAGGTGGGGGGCGGAGGAGGAGCCCCCCCCCCCCCCCCACTAATGCGAGTCGGCTCCAGTATCAGTGGAGCCACGAGCATCACAAGCATCACACGCGCGCACGCCCAACAACGGGATGCAACAATGCCCGTTGTTTAACAGATCTCCCGAAGAGCGAAACAGAATCAGAATATTCATACTGGAGGAATCCCATGAGCTATCGAGCTCTTTGTTCACAGATGTCCCGGAGACATTGTGTCAGCTAGAGCCAGTGGGTACCCGTTTGCGACCCTGGTGCGGCCGGGAACGGGTACGGGTAGACCGTGAGTCACTGGTGAGTAACTGTTTGTCACTCATTTCCCAACGTCTTGTCTCTTCTCACAATTCAAGTTCCTAGAATCAACCCACCCGCGCCTGCAACATGGCTTCATCCCAGAGGTCGCAATCAGGTACCCGATACCCGTACCCTACCCGTTTGCGACCCTGGTGCGGCCGGGTACGGGTAAGGAATCAAAACCAGTTTGCGACCTCTGCATCCCAGCACAGGCAAACTCGCGGTCTACAGCGCCACCCGGTGGTTTAACACCCACCGTGTAAGTCACGCACGTTCCGATACGCGAACACGACCACTTTGACACTGCTCTGTCTTGGGGTTGATCGCCTGGCTAAGGGTGATTGTTGGTACAACACATTGTCCTGCGGAGGGAGCTGGTAGGAACGTTGGGTTGCTCGGTCAATGGCCAGGGTCAACGACGGCGTGGTGTATTCCGCAGATATGCCCGACTGTGAGGGCGGGCACAAGCCGGCGTGAGTAGGTTAAACGTTGAGTTTTATAAGGGCACCACGGGGTGACCAGAGCCCTCCTCACCCAGCCCCACCCAGCCCCTCCCCACCCAGTCCCCTCCCACCCCCCTCCCTGCACGACGGACACAATAATCCTCTGTGGGCTGGCGTAACCAGGAGGTTCCTACCAGTATAAATTGTGGGTCTTGAGTTGAGACTATATTGAGCAGAGAAGTAACGACAGCAGGTTTACAACTTCCACGGGGGAAAAAATAGTGGTGTGCTTGGATACGTCCAAACATTGTAATGCCCTCTACCCATATGGCGAAGTCGCAGGACTTTTAATTTCACGGTGGTCCTGGGAAATAATAAAATAATAATACATATTATTTTATTAGAAAATAATAATACATATTATTTTATTATTTCCCTTCTACGTGACTTTACCGAAAGAACCAAGAATATAATGCTTAATCCTTTTGCTCTACTGCCATCATTTGGATACCTTCGATGTCAGGGCACTTTTAGAGTTTTCTTTATAAAAAGCGGCCATCCACCAAATGTTTCTCCCCGACAAAGCACTGGATTAAAGGCGTGTGACATGACACAATGCCTAATATTTTAATTACATTATACCTCGTGTGATCTGCATATCTGGGTATTGCACAACATGACACCAGCATTGCTTTGAGGAATGCATGGCAAAAAAGATGACATTACATATTAAAAACAACTTAAATGTATTTTTGCAGTATTATACGAAAATGGAAAATTCCCAAAACTCCACATTGCCAGAGCCGAGTATGTTGGGAAAAAGGGCAAGAAAATAGAAAAATTGAATTGAGGCATTGATTTTTAAGCTGGTGACGTGCACAAAATGTATACATGTGAGCATGTACATATAAACATGCTGTGTAAGATATACCATATATAAATACGCCACTAATATTCTGGAGCTAATTTCGCATATCTCTTTTCCAATTACATTCGTCCTTACAACACCGCCAATTCACTTCATTAACGGAGACAAAATGCACACCTGTTCCAATGAATAGACTTTATTTTGTTCAAAAAAAGCAACTTCGTGTACACAAAATCCACGTTAAACCCCATAAATAAATGCCTAGAACAGTGTCAACAACGCTCGTGTATTAAAAGTTTATGTGCTCTATTTTGTATAATTTTTCAGTCACACTTCAATAAAAAAACATTCATCGCTGCCAACACGCCCTGCGGATCGTGTCAAAAGTGCTGCTGCTGCCACAAACAGTGCCAATCAAAGCAATAAAATCATAGCAGCTCAACTATAACCACTGTCAACATTACAGTTTCAAATGGCAAAGTTAACAACCTCTGTAAAAACAATTATAAACGGTGTCCCGGATGAACGGCGAATGAGATGTTTCATCGTACATTGGCCAAACAAACAAATGAAATCGGTAAGCTAACCGATCACACCCATTCCAATACGTATGACGACGCATCCATCATTCATTGGTTAAGATCGATCTTTACACTCGCATCACATGCATGTTTCTCAAAAGTTATCATTGATGCGCAATGCAAACTGTATGGAGATTAAATGCCATTACTTTGAGGCGAATGAAAATAAAACCGCACGAACGAGACGGTAAACAGAAGACAAAATTGTGGCCACGAATTGCGGCCATTTTTTAAATCACTGTGGGGGGGGGGGGGGGGTTGCATGCCCTAATGATAATCTTCCTGGATCCATTAAACCAACCACGTGGTTCCACACTGCTCTCAGGAAACCTCTCTTGAGTGTGTTCTGGCTCATTTTCTTAACGCCTATTGCATACGATATTGAGGTTGTCAATCTTGATATCCACTTAAGCCACTGCTTGAGGACATTGTGGCTGTATCTAAATCCATGCCCTCTTTTCTACACGACTAGGCAATCATTTACCAGCAGGGGAATCGCAAGGCATAAGTGCAACCATGTGACCTTGTGAGTGCCTGGATCCAAGGAGTCTGAAAATTGTGGAACTTGACCCAGGCAAGGGACGTAAAGTTGCTTCACATTTGTGAAAGAGAACAACTTGTAATACACTTATTTTTTTATGCAATTTATTTTACCAAGGTAAGGCCCACTGAGCTGATTAGCTCTTTTTCAGAAGCGACTTGGCCACGAAAAAAAACTCAACAAAGTGGCTTATCATGTGGAATTGTATATAGGCGTCAGGGTTGGGATCGAACCCACTCACGTATACCAGGCAAGGTAGTTAACATCTCGCCACCGTGGCATCCCATGCCCTGTATGCTGTTGTTCAATTACCCAGCATCATGCTCTATACCATTAAGTCTAACAGTTATCCCATCAATATACCCCATTTCCTTGTTAAATAAAAGAGAAAAAATCAATAAAACCACCAATAACCACATTAATTAAAAATACAAGGTAAAAAACCCCGACTGGATGCAGTCAAATTAAACGTCATTATTACCAAAAGTAGGGAAAGCTGTGAATACAGATGCTGAAAAATGTTAACACTTGAAAATGGACACTTTGGCAACGTTTTTTGCTTTAGCAATATACAAATGTAGCCCTCTTTTTCTTATACCAGTATTGCTCGTTTCACAGTGACACAAATCGTCGCACACACCGCGGTCCACTCACTCTCGTTAATGAAGCGCTCCCCTACTTGCTTTCATTAAAACGTAACACACGCGAAAACTAAAAGCCTTAGGCCTGCTTCGCAAGTACCATTCTATTGCAAGGTTCTCGCATACTGCGACCACCCTAACTCTTAAAGAAAACCTCGATGAAGATTAAAAGGTTACTTCATGTCGTGCGACTGTCCTACATGCTACCTTAACACCATGTGTTCTATGGCCATTGCACAGAATAGGGTTGCAGTCAGGGCCTGCATTTCAAGGCCCGAGGAGGGGACGGTTTATTGTCTTAATCTTAGTTTATATTTATAGAGCGCCTTAGCTCAAGGCGCTTAACGCAATTTAAAACGAAGTCAGAAAATAGAGTGATTTAGGTGGCGGGGGGGGGGGGGGGCGAGAACGAGTGACCACGATAGAGGGTACTGAGGGATCACGAAAGGGCCGGGGAGGGACGTGAATGAGTGGAGGGGAGAGGGGAGGGAAGAGGGAAATGGGCAATGGAGAAGAAGTGGAGCTTTGAGGAGGAAATGAAAGGAGGTTAAGGAGGGGGACTGCTTCATGTACAGGGGACGTTTTCTTCAGTGGAGGGGATATGGAGGAAGAGAAATTGAAAATGAGATTTGGTACAGTGAGGAGAGACAGAGAGAAGATTGGGAACGAAGAGGAGCGGGGGCATCATGGACAGAGATGAGAGAGGCAAGATGAGGTGGGGCAAGGCCATGCAGAGATTTCAAGACGAGTGCGAGGTATTTGAAAAGGCAGTGGTGTAAACGGGAAGCCAGTGGAGTCGAGGGAGAAGCCAAGTGTGACAATTAAATGGGAGATTATAACCCGCACGGAAGCATTTTTGAGTTTGTTAGAGGGAAGTGAGAGCATAGGTAGGGACAGCAAGAAGATGAGAATTGTAGTAGTCCAGACGGGTAAAGATCAGAGCATGAACCTGGAGTTTGAGGGCAGAAAGTGAAAGGAGAGGGCGGAGATTTTCCTAACGATGAGTGCAACCGAGCCAGATGCTAGGAATTAACAATAAACATCATGACCAGGCACTTTCCATAGGGCCACCTCTCATTACAAACATTACCATTGCACATAAAACTAAAACAATAACGCCTTTTTTTTAGAAGAGACTTAAAACAATCCCCTCGGCCTTTCCAGCAGCTACGTCAAAATACCTTCACGCATAAAGTGCGTTTGGACCCATTCTTAATAAGAGACACGACGGAGATGATTTAAAGGAAACGAGACGAGCCAGTGAGTGTGTGCTTGTGAGCGTGTGTGTGTGTGTGTGGCTATACAGGGGATCTTTGTCTTTGTGTGTATGGGAAGGGCGACCGTAGCGGTCAGCACGCTGCGCTAGAAACCTGGGAACCGCAATTCAATTCCCGCTCAGGGCCAACACAGTTACGATGATCTCAACCGGTCCTGGGCCTCCCCTATGTTGACTCGGCCTCAAATCAGTACCTAGTGCGGTGTGTAAAAACATTGCCACTGGGGAGACAAAGGTGGTCGGGCATCGTGTTTGCCACACCCCCTCGTGTGCCGTTCCAGCCATCATAGATGCTAACAGCACTTGCCCCAAAAATCTGTTAAGGCTATATGGGGGATCTTTGTCTTTGAGCGCGTGCGAGTGCGAGTGCGTGTGAGTGTGTGCGAGTGCGTGCGAGTGCGTGTGAGTGCGTGCGAGTGTGTGCGAGTGTGTGCGAGTGCGCGCTAACATGTCCGCGGCGCCGTCACAAAAGCTCGTGCTCCTCATCCTCCGATCCCGACGGTCCTTGCCGCACCTCGGCGTACCACTTGTTGGTGAGCGAGCGCATTTGTATCCTGCCGTTGCGTAAGTCCTGTTGAAAAGACACAAAGATCACCCGCATGGGCTTTCACAGACTGTTGGGGCAAGTGCTGTTATTAGCGAGTAGTGCCTATGAAGGCTGGCACGGCACACGCCTTTGTCTGCCGAGTGGCGATGTTTACACACTACACCGAGTACTTATTTGAGGCTGAGTGGACCTAGGGGAGGACTAGAACCGGTTCAGATAATCGTCATTGGTGTCGGCCGTGGGGAGGAATCGAACTCAGGTCGCTGGGTTTGTAGCGCAGCATGCTAACCACTGCGCTACCGCTCCCCTACGCTTCACACGTGTGCAACAAACACACTGCTCCGCTAAGACAAAGCCACCATCAAGCCACAGTGTATACACCGATGTCCCTAACGTGTCTTAAGACTTTGAACGTTTGTGTCAAGGCCAAAAGACACGTTGAACTTGCTGATCTCAAGGAGCATAAACCATCACACAAACTCCGGTCAGCTTTCAGATGCGATTGCTTAATATCTAGATTTCTTTAGAACTGCTTATAGTGTTCAGTGTGTTGTCCTTCCCCCGTGCCTCCGATTAGCACAGTTGGCTAAGTACGAAAGAAGTCCAAAATACATACAATACATACATACATATGACTCATCCCATCCATTCCTGACTCCAGCAAATGCCAAGTTAGGCTTATATTGAAGCCCGAGCCCTGCACAATCCCTCTGCCCAGAAGCAGGCTTAAGATTAATATAAAATGTTAAATAATTAACTCGCAGCAGTACAACAGTTGTCATTGTGTACATTTCCCATTACCATTTGTTTTAAATTATTTTGAACAAGTAACTATAGGATGGTTCTGCTATCATTAGGGAAGATGTCTTTATAGGTTCACTCCTTGGTATAAAAAAATAGAAAAATTATTATTGCTGTAGCTAAGTATTACAAACTGTATTTCTTTTAAAATATGAAAGTAAAATGTTTGATCAACAATTAGTCGTATTCATACGTTCATGAATGTTCCTTGAGATTTTTGGCGATAACATGCCCAGATTTCTATCACTAGCATTGCCGAAAATTGCAGCGGCAATGTTTTTTGTCAGTAATCAAATAGAGACATCAATCCGGCCAGATGTCACGAGTGGGGACACTTTAATTCAATGTTGGCTTATTTGTCTCTTTACCCAGTTTTACTGTTTGTGTGAACGGCATCGAGTTGTGTGGGATGAAGAAATTTCCACCTGAAACTCTTAAAAAGTGATCAGTGCATCACTCTATTTTTGAAAATGGCCTGCAGAAGGTAATCTTATTTTATCCAGATTTATATAGCGCCTTATTCCAAGGCGCTTTACAACAATTACATCATTGTAAATAAGATTATAGTGGTTGAGATCAAGAGTGGAGTTCTTCACAGAAATATTAATGAGAACTAGATTTGAAGTTTTCGTGACTGCAGGGATCCATACTCTTTGGTTCTTTCGGTAAAGTCACGTAGGTATAAAATAAAATAAATTAAATCACGACGTTTCGATTGCAACACCAGCAATCATCATCATGTGAGAAATCCACAAAATTTTCTTGCTGTGGTTTTCCCACCTGATCATGATTGCTTGTTGCAATCGAAACGTCGTGATTTAATTTATTTTATTTTATATCTCCGTGACTTTACCGAAAGAACCAAAGAGTACTTCTGAGAACCTTTCAAGTGTCCTCGTTTATCCATAAACTAAGGGACGCTATTCCCCGTATGCATTGCTAACGAGACATTTTATTCAAACGGCAATCAAACCACATTTTTTAACTAAATTACATTGTTTGTTAATATTTTTTCGCGTGTGCAGTCAATGGTGACCAGAATGGGACCATCAACTTTCTATGCTTTAAGACCTGTTTCATCACTGGTAACTGAAACACCGATTTAAGCCCAAAATCTCAATGATGCCAGATCAGTTTTCTGACCTATGACCCACCTGGCCACCTCCAGATTATGTAATCTAAGAGCTCTGCATGTGTGTGTATGTGTGTTTGTGTGTGTGTGCGTGTTTATCTATGTCTGAGCGGAGTGGTCAGTCCATTGCGCTATGAACTCAGCGTCCAGAGTTCAATTCCTGGTAAGGGCTAAGATCATTGGTGAAGATCTTAACTGGCCCTGGGCCTCCCCTATGACTTCAGCCTTATATGAGCGCCTAGTGCAGCGTGCAAGCATCAACACCCTAAAAACAAAAGCAGCTGGTTGCGATGTCGGTAACATCCCCTTTAATGCACCATGTTGGCCTTCAGAAGTGCACGGTAACAGCACTTTCCCCAACAGTCCATAAAGAGGCTAAGGGGGGGGTTCATTGTCTTTTTTGCGTGCGTGTGTCCGTGGATTGGATGGAAGGCCGAGTGGCGCACCTCTTTCGTGATGCGCCGCGTGAAGAAGGGGATGAGGTATTTGGCGTCCAGCCACAGGAAGCCCTTGAGGTTGGGCTTCACGTACGTGGCCTCGTATTCCTCCTCCGTCAGCTCCGACAGGTGCTCCGTCTCCACTGTGTTGCCCTGTCCAGGGAACACGGCGGCACGTGTGAACGGCCGTCAGGGTCCTCTCGCGCGCACATGACAATACAACAAAATTTGGCACACCTCTGAATTGCAGGGTGTGCAAAATCCGGGCTTATATCCGATGTCTGTGCATTAAGCTATGCCAGAACCGTGTCCACATTGACCATACATGTCCACAATCATTGTTGTACTTTTTTCTTATGTTTTGCTTTGCCATTTTGACGACTCGGGTCACTTGCCGCTTGGTGCGGAGGTTCATGGTTCGATTCCGTCAGCCGCCCTCATTAATACTGCTGGTGTAATACACTCATTAATTGGCTGATAACACCTCTATGTATAGAGGACCACGAAGCTTAAAGGGGAATTTGGCAAATTAGGCATCAGAATTTGCTTGTCTGTGGTTCCTCTTGCATCTGAGTGAAATCTGTAAGAAGCATTACAAGTTGACATGAATCATTATTATCACGTGTGTTTTTGAGGCACTCTGGTTAACTCCCACAGAAAACAACTATTTATAAGCCCAGAAATATGAATCTCCAACATTCAATTGTTACGAACTAAACATCTGATTTGATGTTTTAATGAATTAAATTTGTTTATCTATTAGTTTAGTTTATATTTGTTAGTGTGCATGACATCTGTGAATTTATTATACAACCCCCCATTAACTCAGAACATGACAGCCAACTAGCGAAGCGGACCTGGCAACTTCTCCTATTCAAATCCTATATAAAAAACAATTGTTACGCAGACGCACATCAGTCTTATTATCACCAGGCATTTATGTACGTAATTATCTAGTGCCCTGGCCACAAAAGGGTGATGAGATGATTGGCAAGAGCAACTCATCGCATGTCCACGTTTGCCACATTTGAAAACGATGTGAATGTAATGGGAGTGCTTAATAATGGCTAATGTAATTGGCCAGGGTTAAAAATGTCCCCATGTCCATTTGGCATGCGAGGCAAAATGAGATGGAAATTATCATCATTAGAGCTTCAAGTAATAGACTAATTGTGCAATAACTTAAAGCTCGGTTCTACATTAAAGTGAACCGGCCAATAACAATGGTATGCTTTGCACTTATTAAATGCTCATTATCAACTGTTATTTCCGTATGATTTGTGGATTAACAATTCAGCATAATTTGCCAGCAATAAGGGCCAAACTAAGATCCCTAATAGGCAATGGTCCTTTATCAGATGAGTTACTGCTATTATGTAAAGCAGGGGTCCCCAACCCCTTTTAGGAACGGGGCCGCACAGCAGGAGGTGAGCGGTGAGTCCGCATGTGGCCTGCCCCAATTATTTTATTGACCACTTCCGTACGTGCTTCTTTCCCGCACTGCGCACTTGTCTCAGTCACAGTTTTGGTGAGCCCACAAGCTGCTAACCCCTAGGCAAAATGAGTAAAAAAAACAAACGTCGCTGGAGAGCTTCTTTGAAAAGGGGAAAGACCCAATGATGAACCCCCTCCCCCCGCCCACAGTCCGTGAAAAAATTGTCTTCCACGAAACCGGTACCTGGTGCCAAAAAGGTTTGGGACCGACTGTAAAGCACAGACGGCAATGCAGGCTTCGCTTTCTCAATCTCCACTGAGGAGAGAATGAAGTAGACATTATATTTCATCCTTTCATCAACCTCATCTCCAAACGTCATCATTGTCATTACGTTCATTATGGCCAAGGCTGTGACAAAAGTGGAAGAACCACACGTGTGTGTGTCTGTGTGTACAATGGATCGACATTATTGACTGATAACATTATTTTTATACTCACGATACGTGTGAAATTGTGTGTAAGCAATTATTAAAGTACGGAAAGTAATTACAATTAATAATTTATGCAAAAGTATATCAATTATGTATGGTTGATATACATTCGATTTTGGGCCACTGCTAACATCAATAATTATATTATTGCTGGTTTTTCACCCACCATCATCTTTCCACTGACCAGCGTGGTAAGGTATGACCAATCACCATGACTGTTATAATGTGAGCGAAGACTTTATCCAGAAAAACAAAGGGCAGGCTATTATTGTCGTCTTGCACATGCCAATGAGTCACATTTTGCCTACAAAACTGCACAAAAGAGACGGAACAAATAAGAAACAACGCAAACAAACGAGACGCTTGAAACGAGACCAAAATGCAACCAAGTCTCAACTCGCGTCGTGACCGCGAATCAAGACGATCATTCGACTCGCCGGGTGGGCAGGGGGGGCGAATCGTCACGTTGCCCACACGCGTGCCACCGCCACCACCTCCCCTCCTTTGTACGCACCATCTTCTCAGTCTTGCTGAGGCTGATGTCCTTGCGCGGGCGCTTGGTACGGGCGCTGGCCTCGTCGATGTCCATGTATTTGACGAGTGGCATGGTGGCGCCGCCCAGCAGCAGGATGGTGAAGAGCACGATAACGATGGTGGTGGTGCCGATGAGCTGTCGCTTCTCTAGCGGCTCCAGCTGTAAATGCAGGCTCAGCGCGTACGGGATCGCTCCGCGCAGGCCTGCGGCCACCCCGGCAAGAACAGCAATGGTGACAGGACAGCAGTGACGACAGCAATGATGGCAGTAGCAGCAGCAGGAGTGTCAATGAGTAAAAACGTTGGTGATGTTTTTTCAGTTTTATCAAGTTAATTGCTTAATTGGGGTTATACATATAAATCACTGCCCCCTACTGGTAGACTAATGCACGATTGCAGGTCAGGTGCTGAGTCACCTTGTGCCCACAGGGGGTGTTTTTTCAAATGTTTGCGATGAGATGTGATATAAAGCACTCCGAGACGAGCCAGCGTATTGGCTGCTATGTCAAAAATAAATCATTGTCATCATGATAACTATGGATGTTACAATGCATCACCACCACCCCCTGGCTCAATCCATTAACGACACTTTAGAATCTAGTTTAATTACAGGATCTCGGCTGTGCCAGCTCAAAGCTCTGACGTCTGAGCCACCTGGCCACCTCAAGAATCATTGTCTATTTTAAACATTGCTGTGAATGATAGGGTCTCGAGCGGCTGCCATTGGTGATGTACTGCGAGTTACGTAGATACGAACAAAAAAACATTGATTCTTACGCAGGAAATATGATGCATGAATCATGAACGTAAGTGTCTACATGAAATTGATAAATCAATGCGTTGTTACACCCCGAGGTGATACCAAAAAGAAGTAGTTCTAAAGGGAATGCAGTTAATGTCAGGTTATCCACTTCATTCAACAGCACATGCACCAAAGTGCACAATGAAACTCATTATTTCTAGCTGTGGGGTTTGGGGGAATCATTTGGAAATCCTCCCTTGTAACTCTCCTTACTCCCCAAACAATTACCTTCGAATCCATGACCAATCAGATTTTATATTCCATTAGAGCGTTCACAATTAGCCACGCAATTTTTTATTCTGCACTTAGTTAATTGAGAGGGGCTCTCCCCTGTTAGTGCCGTTAAATTTAAATCCACGACGCTGCCAAGTCAGCAAAGATAACATTAAGAGCAGAAGTAATTGGATTAGTAATAGCAGCATTACCTTAACAATAACATGAACATTAGATCCACCAATGCCAATTGCTAAATGAGCAAAAAAGAACATTCAACAACAGCAGGAGCACGAACGTGCAAACGACAAAACACCTGATACTTGGCAGCAGTAAAAGCAAAAATAACAAAAAAACTCAACACATCTGTCAATAACAGTGCCTTGAAAGGAAAAATAAACACCAAAACCTTGCTCATCGAGGGTTTTCCCATTGCGAAATTGACCATTCCATACCAAACTTATTGGAGGTATAGTTCACCGATTGCACCACTGTGGCTCGATCATTCACGGATGACAGTGAGATTCCTTTACGCACCATAGAGTAATGTAGCCTAACTGCACGGCACGCGATGATGTTGCCGCCGCGGGAAAAGTACACACGCCATCATCATCATTCATCGTTCATGATGATGAACTGTGAACCAAAACCTAGTTTTCCCATATGCCTTTGAGTTTATGGATCACGGATTTGACGACTGTGCTATTTGAAAGAACGTAACCTCAGCCGCGATGGGCCAGATTTTGGCGTTATAATAGTTGTGACCTTTTGGGCAATGACTCTTCTTCACAGCACATGATGAAGAGAGGCCAGAGAATTGGAGTGGAAAAGAGTTGGAGACTGCGCTTTGCAGGTGAATGCGTCCGTATTTGGCCAGGACAGGATTGGCCGCCTCACCGCTGAACCACATGATGAACTGCATCTTGGGAGTAATTTTGTGGTCCCTGAAGAAGTTGAGCAGGAAGGACAGTGGGTAAATGTTGATGGCACGACCAACAAGGATCAACACCTACAAAACGAGACAAGTGGTAACGGTAATATCCTCGTGAACTTAAAACACTGCATCGATAAAACTAGCAATCAGAATTGCGAAGAGGAAACTAACCTACAGCATTCTTACCACTTTGCCCTCTCTCGCCTTCACCAATACAAACTGACCAGTATGGTGAAGTATGGTCAAAAATCCAAATGACCAACAAGGCTTTGGAGAATCTTATGTCCATTGGTGGATTGATATTGGGTGGATATTGTTAATTTGTGCATAACTGTGCAACTGCTACGATGAATTATCACACATCACTTAAGTGCCATACATTAGCTTGAAGTTAGTGCAGGTATCCAAAACGGTTGTGTCCTTATTTGTACAAGATTTGAGGAGGTGTTATATATAAATGTAGATTATTTTTGTACCATGGGAAAACCGTGTTTGATGCATTTGATGTAACAGAGAACTTACGATGCACCAGATGACAAAGGAGATTTCAAATTTGTGCGGGAAGCTGAAGATCGCCAGCCCCAGGTAGGCAAACATGCACGTCTCTGCAAAGCAAAGCGGACACTAAACACAATGCATGACGTAGTTTACAGCACAACTTCCCCTGCAGGGCGAGTGACAAGTCCCCATGCCCCTTTACTACCGCGTGTAATAACAATCCTTTAAGACGGCGGTGTGCATGGACTTCCCGTCCACTCGATGCATCAAAGCACCATAACGAACACACCCCCAGCATATTGCAGACGCGTTCAGCAAGTAGCAGGAATGCACCAACGCGTACATCAATGAAATAAATTAAATTATTATGTTCATGCTGCATGGACTGAACCATGTACGGGACCCTTGATAATTTTCGAATTATTATAATGATGATGTTATTGTGGTTACATGTACATATTTAGGCTAAAGAGACTGAAAAAATGACACTATTCACAAGTGAAAAAAGTATTAATTATTGAATCAACAGCAACTGTGAACTATACGAATTCATCAAAATGCTGGTTGGGATTGGAGGGGAGTGATCATCAAATACCTAGTATGTAGCTCTCAATAAGAGACCTGTGCATTAAATTCCCTAATCCAGACGAACATGTCTGATATTGATCAATGAATGTGGCCAGTACAGTATTGACTTTCACATTCTCATATATACCCGACCACACAAGCAGGCCATTATAAATCATATTAATAATACAACCGCCAGAAGGCTTTTACCCTCATGTGGATCAGCTGCGCACTTGAGAACATGTTAACCTTTCCCGCAATAAAGCACCACCTCTGCTCATCCTCCCATCCAATCTGTTTGCCCGCTAAATTCACGCTCTGCTGCCGGGTTTCCCTGCCCCCGGGGTGCCACGTCTGCCTGTGTGCTTGCGTACCGCAGAGGAAGGCAACTGTGCGGAGGGTTTGCTGCATGTTGATCTGCGTGATGGGCGAGAGGTTGTGATGCGTGTAGTGGGACATCACGATGCCCGTGAACAGGATTGCCATGATCCCTGAAAAATAAAGGTGCCCGTGCATACCGGTCACACAGCCATCACAGTATAACGTAGGTCGCCGACACACAATAAGAGCTTCAGCCTGACCATTAAAATCAACGTCAATTAACAAGTAGATCATTATTTGCTTCTAAAAGCCCAAACTCATCTGAACATCATTATCAGTGAAGGACATGCTAGCCTTTGAATCATTGATAAAAATCGTAGCAGCGTACATTTTGTGTTTTCAATTTGCATGTTAATATGGAGGGACGACAACATAACGCAATCACGTTTGCAACATTATGAAATAAAATAATGAAAAAAAACCACGTGCATAATAGCATGAAATGCGAATGCACATTGCGTGGAAGGCACAAATTAGAATGCATCTGTGCAATATGTGCACAATGTGTGATCACACGTACCTGACAGCTTTAGGCCCTCGCAGAGGCCATATGGCAGATATGCAAATATTATCATCATCCCAAACTCCAGTGAAGGGGTCATCCTCAGGTCAATGTGCTTCAAAAGGTGAACAACTTACTAAGGCAAATGCGACATTTGAAATAACCAATTGAAATGCACATGACATGCAAATGCGTCTGGATAAATGGTTCGCCGTGGCAATTGTTTGGCATTGTTTATTGAACGGCAGTTAATGCTGCCTGCTAATCGAATATGTATCAGAGCATTTGAACATTCATCTTCTTGGTTCTTTCGGTAAAGTCACGTAGAAGGGAAGTAATAAAATAATAAAAATAAAACATAATAAACAATTCTCACGACGTTTCGGCCACAACGCAAGCAGCCGTCCTCATGTGAAAACCAGGTCTGTCGAGGCGACAGCTTTTTTTCATTTAGACGCTGTCGCCTCGACAGACCTGGTTTTCACCTGAGGACGGCTGCTTGCGTTGTGGCCGAAACGTCGTGGCCGAAACGTCGTGAGAATTGTTTTATTATGTTTTATTTTTATTATTTTATTACTTCCCTTCTACGTGACTTTACCAAAAGAACCAAGAAGATGAATCCCTGCAGTCACGAAAGCTTTAAATCGACATTTAAACACTGTTGGATAATTATTGCAATCATCAAAATACTGTATTCAATTACTGGATGGGCAAAACACATTCATTAACTAAATATTCCAGTGTAATTTGCACGTGAAAAATCTTTTGAAATGGAAAAGCAATTAAAATTACTTTGGAAATATGAAGATATTAAATATGTTGTGACAAAATGTTGATTTTTGGTTGACGAGAGCGCACCAATAACTTACACTGCTAATTTTTAATTACTTACACTGCTAATTTTTCATTACTTACACTGCAATACATGAGATTCTGTAATTTTTGTATCTTTGAAAGACTGGTTTAAGTGCAGAATTGACGACTTCATGAACAAAATGAAGGCCACTCCGGGCCTCTCTCAAGGTCAACATGTTCGCTGCGCTGAATGCGTTTTGCCTCGAAAACATTTCCCGTGCAGTGAATGGGATTTCATTCCTCACGTCAGCTGCTCTAGGTGTCAAACTTGCGAATAATTTCTGCTGACAACAAACACTCCCGCAATCACATATCCCCAAAGTCTCTCCTGCTCGCAGGCATTGGCCGTCGGTGCCCGGGTACCACCGTCCGCCCGCACGCGTTCGCTGTTGCCAATAAAAGGATATGAGAGCGGAGATGAGCGCCAAGAGTATTCCCAGCGCTGCTGAACCAAAGAACATTTGCAGGAAGTTTGTGAACGCCTGCAGGAATGCATGGGAGCCACTCACATCCGACTTATCAGGGCTCGTCAGCCCTTCGGCCGTGCTGCAAAGCAAACAAAAAACATTAACTGCAGCGATGCAAACACAGCACAACAACAAAGGGGCGGATGCATATCTTGCAAAGACTCATGACAAGACATCTGGCGCCATAGAAACACATGTTAAGTATATATAAGTAGAACTCTGTTGTTTGTTTCTGCATACTAATATTCTATAGTCCCTTGGCTATTGGCTTTCCAGACAAATATTACCCAGCAGTATTTGTTTAAGCAAACAAATTCTGCAACGGTTTTGACGTTCTGGGATTGGCAAGTGCATTCCATCTCCATTATGGGGGTCTGTTCAATACAAATAGAATACATATGATGACAGAGTGGTGCAGTAGTAGCACATGTGGTTCACAGCACGAAGGGCCTGAGTTTTATTCCCGATTTGTGTGCTTTTCTGTGTGGAGTATGAATGTTGTTCCCCTGTTCTGTATGGGTTTTCTCCAGATTCTCCAGTTTGATCCCATAGCTAAAAACATAATGTAATTGGCATTGCAAGTTACTCAATTGGGATTGCACATTTGCAACATTGCCTCTTTAGTGCAAACACTTGGTAGGGCCTTTCTGAAAAAAAGAGTCTTGAGAATCGGTGTAGCTTTCCTGGGTCAGCAAGTATAATACAAATACAAACACGTTGTTGTGGAGCATTATGGGGAAATATATCTGCTGAACTCCACCTTGTCTCCACAAAATCATAAACTAAACTAAACTATAAAACTACTTTTATTGTACTGGGTAAGGCCCACTGAGCTATATAGCTCTTTTTCAGAAGCGACTTGGCTACAAATGATAACTCAACGAAGTGGCTTATCATGCGGAAATTTATAACTGCCAAATACTCGAAACGCATGCTTCTAAAGGTGGAGGGAAAAACCGGAGGACCCGGAGGAAAATCCACGCGATCACGGCGAGATCATGCAAACTCCAAATATACAACAGGCATCAGGGTCAGGATCGAGCCCACGACCTGTATACCAGGAAAGGGAGTTAACATCTCGTAAGACCAATTTAATGTGGCGTGTGTGCGAGCGGAGCTGATGTGTGCGAAGCGGTGGGGCGAAGGCTCACTTGGTCAACACGATTGCGACGGCATCGTTGAGAATGCTTTCGCCAAACACCAACATGTTGAGCACGGGGTCAATGCTGAGCGCGTTGAATATAGCGATCGTGGCCACGGGATCCACGGCAGAAATCATTGAGCCGAAGGCAAAGCTGCACAATTCCCAAGGTCACATTTGCAAAGACAGTGGACGAGCGGTGGGTGAGTGATTTATAAAAGGGGCAAGGAAAATCAATGTGAGAGTATGGATGCATTTACTCGCACTTACCTGTCCATCATGGTCAACTTGTAAATTACATCTGCCTAAAAAAACAGAAGGAGGAAGCATTTAAACCATGAAAATTGCATTTTAATCACCAATTAGCTCGTTTTAACATCACGCTTTTTTATTGCCAGCCTTGTAATAGTTTTTATTATAAAACACACCTGTCCCAGAATGTATATTCCTCCTCCGACTGCTGCAGCCGATAAGGCAGTTCCAAATACAGCAAACACAGCGATGGAGCCGATGTTCTGAAAGAAGTTTCCCTGCAGGATATTGTAAAGACAGTTCAGTCACATGCGGTAAATCTAAATATGTAACAAACATTGATGTATGTATGAGAGCATTAATACATGAAAATCAACTAAGCCCTGTAATTTTTGTAATTTTTAAGAATACATTTTCTAAGTGGTGAAATCAATTAATCGACCACTGGCATATTAGCAGTGATGCAATGTACTCTATGCTTTTACTTTAAGCCATTGACACCTCTGCTGAGGCTGACAGATTTAAACACGGATATTGGATTTTATGTGTAAAGCTTGACCTTCAAATGAACACGAACCTTGTGTAAGGAGTATCCAGACTCAAATATGATGGGTGGTAGGAGGATAAGGAAAAACATGTTTGGCCGAAACATTTCCTCTTCCTAGATTTGAGGGGGGGAGGGGGGGAAACCCACATTTATTACACACGACATGGGTATGATAAGTTGGAGAACAGATCTTGCAATTTTAAAACCATGAATGAACAAAAATACACAAACACCCACCTTCCAGTTGGCCAGTTTGTATTTTTCCACAATTCTAATGAAGGCTCCAACAACAATACCTGAAACACACAGAACCCACAAAAATGGCAGCATATGTTTTGATATTTTTTGTAATCTGTATTTTATTTCCAAACTATATCTTAAATGTTGTAGTCACTGTCAAGTCATGAAAGGAAGGATTAATTTGTTTTATGTTCGTCAAAGGCGAGCAGATGTCTAGATCTCAGAGCTCCCTCTGAAATCCCTTCAAGCAACCTCTGGTCCACAAAATAGGGGGCAGCACTTTCCCACTCATCCTCTCACATTACGGTAATGTTTTTTGAATTAAACTCAAGCCAATATTCTGAAATTCTCAGAGCTGGACTTTGTCCAAATGAAGTTGCAAAATTAAATAGGATGTTATTTTTGGCATGTCAGTGGGAACCGGGCTGAGAAACCTCGTTTATTTTCAATTTCATAATTTCTCCAATCATAAAAAAAGTCCATCAGCGAAATTATTACTCAGAAACATCCTTTAAGAGACAAGGCCACGTGCGCATTAAATGCAGCGTTCACCAACGTCTGTGCACTTACCCAGAAAGACCACAGCCACGCTCTCAGGCAGGAAGTGCAGCTTGAATTTAATGAGCAGACGCACCAGGACGATGCAAAGAGCTGGAAAAAAACAACCGGTGGTTTTCACACATACATCCACAGCTCTTCTGTCAATCTGCTGCTGAAAGAGGGCCCTACCCATGCCGTGCTGGTTGAGGCGGTTATTTTACCTTCTGTTATGATGCTGGTGAGTGCGGGTTAAAGGCAGGGAGCATATAAGTTGGTGTGCAGTAGAGTACAACAACGGATTTTGCTGCACTGCTCTCTGCTGACAACTTAACTGCTGCAGCCATGACACCTGCTTCATGCATGATGATCACCCTATCCAGGCCCAGCCCTGTTGAGCTTCTCCTATCTAATGAGGTCAGGCACATTAGGTGCTTTCATCAGGCAGTGGTTTCTGACATGCTCTATTCTTCTCTAATTTCACACCTTTACCATTTGCAGTTTAATTTTCGATTTAAAGCTTTCGTGACTGCAGGGATTCATCTTCTTGGTTCTTTCGGTAAAGTCACGTAGAAGGGAAGTATTATTTTATTACTTCCCTTCTACGTGACTTTACCGAAAGAACCAAGAAGACATTTGCAGTTTGATCACAATTGTGCGCGTTACCAATTAGCATTATAATCTCAGAACAGTGGTGAAAAAGTTGTTACCATAGTAACATTATAAAATCATATTTCGATGAATGGTAACTAAGGAGGGTTTCATGACTCTGGATTAAAGAACCCAGACCTTATTGCGTGACATTTTTTATTTATAAAAAATACCAATAAGGTCAACAAGTATGGCTTAGCTGTAGTGCATTCAAGGGATTAAGTGGCCTCACCCAGTGATTGGCAAGGGGGTTCATTAAGTTCTACTGTGTCAGCGAGCACAGTGAATAAGGCAGGTTGGCACACTGCATTGAACTCTCCCTAGGGAAAATATCCAATTACCCTGCAGTCAGCATAGTCGTATTTCAATTGGGGTCCATAGGTCACCCTGCGACCTGCCCAAGGCGTGCACCAGGTACTCCCAGAGCAAGGGCTTACATTTTACAAATAAATACACTGCCATGAGTGCCTATATGTACATGACAACTCCTAATATCTGCGGTGATATGGGTGACCAATATCATGGATACGATATTCTGCGGGGTTATCAGCGATTTCACTCTTATCAACAGGGGAAAGATTTGTGGATAACCCATGGTTAATAGGATTAATTTGCCAAGCGACTCCTTTTATTCATTAAAAATCATGGGTAATAGAAGTCCTTTAAGTGCAGCAGGGATCTTTGCAGCACCATTTATTTGCATCCAAATGCAAATAGGTGGTGCTTCAAAGACATGTGTCCATCTTCATATCCCCTTGTGAGCAACAAAGACATGCACACAGACACATGTGTCTTAGCGTTTGTGTGTCTCTCTGTCTTGTTGTATCGGTGTGTGTGTCTCCGTGTCTCTGCAATTGTGGGGAGCGGTGGTGTAGCAGGTTAGCGCGCCGCACTAAGAACCCGGCGACCTGACTTCGCCACTGGGCAGACAAATGCGGCTGGGCACGGTGTTAGCCACCCACCCCTTTGTGTCCCATGCCAGCTTTCATAGGTGCTTTCCGACAGCACTTACTCCTCTTCTTCATTCGTGTGGATTAATAGCGGCAGATTAAAGTTGTAATTTTACATTTGTTATCCACTCAATTGTCTGTTCAGAAGCAGAGTGGATCACGTCCCTTCCTCCTTTACAGGAGTGAAAATAGCAGGTAGCACTTGCCCTAGCAGTCTGTTAAAGGCTATATGGGAATCTTTGTCTTTGTTTTGTCTGCAAGTGTATTAGTGTCTATGTGTCCCTGTTGTCTCGTGATCAAATAAAATGCTAAACATGCATTTGCTTTGATGATGGCGATTTGAGATCTCATTCACCACAAATGTTAGCTGTTGACAGGTATAAAAAATGTGGTCACTGGTTATATAGCACAGTGCTGTACCAACTGCACAACCGTTCACAACCACACCCCCACCCCCCACAAAGTGATAAAATAAGTATAACCCGTAAAAACTAAGTTTTTCACTATAAATCCTTTATATCCGTGGCGGCTAGAGTCCTTTCGTCCTCTGGCTTGAGATGGCTGCCACCTATGGGTCAGATGATTGTCTGCCAGTATTAAGCAATTGGTAATTAAATATTTAATTTGTTTTCCCTAAACAGTGTAAAATTTTGGAAAAAACATTTTCACGAACATTAATTGTCTCGCACAACGAGTCTGCGTGCAAAATGTCAGCTCGATTGGATCACGGGAAGTGGGTTAAAAAACCGACCGAAAGATTTGCACGGTCGTAAGCAAGCAAAGCAAACAAGCACGCAAGCACGCAAGCAAGCAAGCAAGCGAACTTAATATAAGGGATTTAAAAAAACAACCATTCCTTTCCATTTCCTCCACTTAAAACTCATAAGCTGCTTTCTGCATGATCCCACGTGGCAGAGGTGAACCCACCGAGTACGAGCAATATGAAGAAGATGGTCATCCCGCTGGACTGCTCCTCCCGCTGCGCCTGCTCCCCCGTCTGCACCGGCAGGATGGGCTTGGGTGGGGTTGGAGCTGGAGGTGGCTGAGGAGTGGTGGTGCTCGGTGGCTCCACGGTCCTGTTTCTGTTTGCCTCGGTCTCATTGTCAAACCTCGTAAAATGTAAAACGACACATTGTTATTGTTCATAAGTTTTCCTTTTTAATCCTAAACTAAACAATTTTTTTTACTTTACCAGGAAAGGTCCACTGAGCTACATAGCTCTTTTTCAGAAGCGACCTGGCCACAAGTGATAGCCCAATGAAGTGGCTTATTTAATGGAAATTTATAGCAGTCAAATACTCTAAATGCATGTTTCTAAATGTGGAGGGAAAAACCGAAGGACCCGGAGAGAAAAAAAAAGGCGACCACGCGGACAATATGCAAACTACAAATATATAGGCGTCAGAGGCGCGATTGAATCCATGACCTGTATAACCAGGAGAGGTAGGTAACATCTCGTAACCACGATGCAATCGAATTGTGATGTCATTACGGTAAGGCCTCGTTTAATGCGTGTTCACACAACGCGTATATAATGCAGTTATTTCATTCGGGAACGCCTTTTGCACAACTCGCCCATTATAACATGGTTTCTGAGTGATCAACAATCGAATATTTTTCTTGAGCTGCGCGGCTGAGCTAATTCCCATAATGAATATACAGTAATTCCTCGCACAATGCGTTGTCGCTTATCAGGAACGCATCTACCGTGTTACGTGACGGAGTATATTGGTTCGAACTCTTACTGAGCAGTACACATTGTGTTGGAAAACGGCCTGTGGAAGCAAAATTTTAATAACTTATTTTAAGATCACAGCAAGTCACTTATTTATTCGCACACTAGGTGGGTACAATTTCCCACATGCCAGGCTAAAGAGAGAGACAGATGATTGTTGCATGGAAAACATATTTTTAATTGTGAGGGTTATAATTTAGTTAAATTAAGTAAAAATCGATTTCATGTCTTGGAGATGTTCTGTAGCTATGTTTGTGGTTGGACTAAAACTATGAACTCATTACATCTGAGACCCGGTTTAACCATGGGAGGTTGCCTAAATTCAAACAGGATATCAGTGGTGCTGGATGATTGTAAAGATTCCACAACCACAAAGAAGGCTCCCATTGTCAAAACGTTATACTGCTGTTGAAGCTACTGAATGCCAGGAAGTGAATGTTTAAGACTACATAAACAAGATTTTGCCTGTTAAAAGAGACCCTGTGGCTTTGGGGAAGTGTGCCCTCCTGCCGATGCAGAATGTGAACTATGAATGATCAATAACTACCACTGACTGTTTCTGGCAATGCTTCCTTTCCCCGTGAAATTCTTTGCTTCGCTGTGCTGTGGAGTGAGCCGCTGTTGTACTTTATGGAAACTTGCTGCAATTGTTTTATGATGTACAATCATCTTTGATTTGAACATTTATTTAAATCATTGCAATTGTACACATTTAAACTGAACCAAATTTTGCAATGCCATCTTCCATCTTCACCGGGTTAGTCCATTAAATGCAAGCAGCTAGTTAGGGAATACACATAAAAGAAGGGATGGAGAAATCAAGGGGAGGGGAGTGGGGAAGTCCTGAAGTTTATTTTATTTAACTACGCGACAACTTGATGAGTCCATGATAGTCTCTTTTGCAAGCGTGGCCGAGGATATGAGTCTGTCAGTATCGGGTGACGATTGCTATGCATCCATTCGTAATTTGTGAGTCATTTTCGCCCTTGCCAAAGTTAAAGCTTGAAGTACAGTGGCCAATGCTTTATGAATTACGTCACGGGATGTTTACCATCCACTGCGAAGCAGACGGCGCGCAGTAGTATTCTCGTTATTATTATGGCGAGGGAGTTAACATCTTGTCACCATGGGGCGCCGCGGTAGTGAGCTGTTTGTAAAATTAAAATGTGTCAAATTACTTTTAATACAATTGAGTGCGGTATTCACTCAGTTCATGAAGTTGTACTTTCTAGTGATCATTTATAATGACAATCATTTCAATTCACTGCTCGATAAAGACCTCCCCACGACGTGTTGATCATTGGCGTCGTTTGACTACTTCACCACGTTGGTTTGTGTGGGTTGAAGAAGGTGGGGGGGGGGAATAGGGGCCTAGGACCGGATCAGACATCACTCCCTAATGGTGATGGTCATGGCGAATCATGGAATGGAGGTCGCGCAATGCACCACTGCTACCCCGCCACTCCCAGTTATGTTATACGGTAATTTTGAATTATCATGATAAACTTTACATTGAGGCTAAAGTACATTTGTTTTGTCAGCAGCTGCCGACTGATGCAACTTCAGTTACTACACGAGGGTAAAACATAGGGGCTATTGACTGTTGGAATACGGCACTGGTGTAGAAGCAGATAAGAGATGACGTAACATTTATCATATGATCGGTGACTGTACTTTTCAATAAATCGTCTCAAGTGGAAGCATAAGAAAGGGAGCTGGCATTGTAGATGCATAATTATATATTATTACACGGACTTCAGCAACAAATGTAGACTCTCACGCAGGGTCTAAAAAAATGTCAACGTGGCAATCACCATGTTTTTGTAGCTATGTGTTATTTCCTGAGCAAAGAAATTATGTATCTTCATTCGCACTGTGTTGTGGCTTTTTCCCTGGTTCTCCAGTTTCCTGCCACACATTAATGGAATTGACCAACCATTTAAATTTCGCAGGAACCTCGTGATAAAAGGATGTCGAGACTCGGAGAGGCTTTCGTGGCCAAATTCCGTATTCCCCGGATTATAAGATGCACGTCACGCAAACGTCATGGTGCGTCTTATCATTCGATGTTTGCCACACATCTCCAATTAGCACGGTTGGCTAAGTACGGTGGGAAAGAAGTGCAACATACACCATACCTGTAAACCCATACAGCTTACCCGTATTCTTGTACTGTCAAATTTAGTTTTCAGGTCCATACGGCACACAGCCGTTTCAATACGGGCAACATTTTTTGTCAATTTCTTTGTTTCTCACTTGTGATGGGACTTTGTAGGATGAACGTTGCGATTTATAAAGGCACAGGGTGACCAATAAGGTCCGAACTCGTCTGTATTAAGGTAGGCGCCGATAAGCGGTTGACAGGTATGATACACAGACATCACTCACACAGCCACTCACTCACACAGTCACTCACTCACTCACACAGCCACTCACTCACTCACACAGCCACTCACTCACTCACACAGCCACTCACTCACACAGCCACTCACTCACTCACACAGCCACTCACTCACTCACACAGCCACTCACTCACACAACCACTCACTCACACAACCACTCACTCACGCAGCCACTCACTCACACAGCCACTCACTCACACAGTAAATCATCGTACGAGTGCAGTGCTACTATTGCCGTACTGCGTGGTTATTACCGTTCTTTCTGGAGCTCAATCTCCTCCTTGTCGATCCCGTCCTCTCCCTCCTCGCTGCCTCTGGCACCGCCGGGCACCTGCCGGTCATCCCCATGCTCCACATCCGTCAGTGGCGGCGGCTGCGGCGGCGGCGGCTTGAACTCATCTCCCGGAATCCAGTTCCACCGCGCCGAGGTCAGTCCTGACGAGGTGACCCTGCGCCCCACTGACCTTACCACCCTTGACCTCGGCTGACCCCGCCGGTGCCACGTCCTCCTCTTTCCCCACCTCCACTCTGCGCAGGTCCGACCTGCTCAGCTGCTGCTGCTGCTGCTGCTGCTGCTTCTGCTGTTGATCGACACCGTCGCCGCCGACGCCGCCGTTCTCGTCGGCCGCCACTGAGCCGGCGTGAGCTGTGGCCTGCACCTCATCGCCGGCCCCGACGTCCGCGTCGCGGCCTGCCGGACCCTGCGAGGCGCCCAGCGCGAGTGCGACGAGGGCGGCCACCGCGACCCAGCGCGTGCTGCGGGCGACGCGAGGCATTGGGTGTGACTGTCTCGTGACGGCGGAGACGTTGTTGTTGTTGGGTTTTGTTGTTGTTGTTGTTGAATTCGTTGTTTGTGTTTAATTCGTTCCACGCTGGGAGTTGTCGATGTTTACGGAACTCGACTTCCCAGGCGGGCTGTGCGCCGCGCACTGCACGACGGGAGATGGAGGATCAGCCCCGCCCCCCAGCCCCGCCCCCCAGCCCCGCCCCCCAGTCCCCACACATTCGCCCACTCCCCTACCCCACTCTCTCGTCCCAGCACTGCATTGAATTAATGCGTTTGGTGGGAAAGGTGTGGCATTGTTCAGGGGTTCATAATGGCCATGTCAGGTTGGCAATGGCCATGTTGGGGTACTGTACTGAGCCCCCCACTGTTAAGAGCCTGAGATTGAGACATCAGTAGCATTGTAACACGGGCCCCTTATCAGTGTTCAGGTTATCACAGACCAATTCAGACCTTATTGGTCACCCCGTGCCCTTATACATATCTACGTTCATCCTGCAAAGTCCCATCACAAGGGAGAAACACAAATATATGTTTTGCCCGTATTGAATCGGCTGTACTCTGTAGAGCAAGGCCGTAGCCAACATCAAGAGTGGGAGGCATTAGGGGGGGGGGGGGCAAATCTTCCAGGGGGTCTGGGGGTCCCCCCCAGAAAAAAAAATTTAAATTTGAAAACTAATTTCCTGCCATTTTCTGCCTAGAATATTAAAAAAATTAACTAACAAATGGGATGGACTTTTAAATTATTTTTTACAATAATATCTAATAGTATATTGTATTACATTGCTCTGTTTTTTTTCTTTTTTACCTTGTTTCATTGTATGTAATGGCAGAGATTAGGGATTAATCAAGTACAACCATAACCACAATCATATGAACAGAAATCTATGCATTGTTATATGAAGACAAGTCCAGATATTGTGGCCAAGGTTTAGCAAATTGTTGTTTTTATTTACAAAGCATCGCAAATTTATTTTTCTAATTTTATAGCAATATATTGGGGGGGGCCCTACTCAGTCTGGATATTTCACTGTTTTGCGGGGATCATAATGCCCATGTCAGGTTCATAATGGTTGTGTTAAGAGCAATGAGTCGGCATTGCTGAGATCTTGAGTTGCAGTCTTAACTCTGGATTTCTCGCTGTATCACGTGGATTATAATGGACATATTCTTTGGGTCTTTCGGTAAAGTCACGTAGATAGGTTCAAAGAAAATAACAAACAAAAAACTGAGACGTTTCGATCGCAACACAAGCAGTCGTCTTCAGGAATATGTGCTCAGCTTATCACAGACCGCTTGTGTTGCGATCAAAACGTCGTTGTTTTTTGTTATTTTAGTGACTTTACCGAAAGACCCAAAGAATATGAATTCCTGCAGTCACGAAAGCTTTCAGTCAAGATATAATGGACATGTAATTTTATAGTGGCCGTTTCAGAGCAGTGAGCCAGAACTGCCTAGAATCTGGTTTTAAATCCTAGTATTAGGTGTATCTCTGTCACGTGGCTTATAAGGGCTTCGCCAACTTCATAATTGCAATGTTTGGAAAATAATGACTATCCCCTGGGCTAGCACGGGCTGTGGGCCAGGGTCCCTCTGATTTTAGTGTCTTCATAATGGATAAGTTTCTTAATGACCACGTCAGGGCACTGAGCCAGTATCACAGATCTTGGGTTCAAGCCTTGTGTCAGGGCTTCTACCAGGGAGACCAATGACTTTAAAAATAATAATAATTGCGAAGTCAAGTTACACTGGGATGGCACTGCTGAGATCTTGGGTTTGAATTGGGTTTTAGTCATCGGTTATTAAGCCGGCTTCTCTAGTATATGCAGTTGATGAGGTCAGCTTAGTTATACATGATTGTTAAATCAGTTTTACTTAATTTACCTATATCCAGATATAAACATGCAGTGATTTGACATGCACTGTAATAGTGCAGGGTATGTTAACTGTAGGGATTATATGATGACCAGGTGTAGAGCCATCAGGAGAGAAGATTGCTGTACGTGGATGAATAATTATATTATAAGTGGTGGGGAGTACCAAAAACAAAAAAGCATTGTGCCTTATATTGATCGCTTTGATCTCAAGGCCACAGGGAGGTGTTGGGCAAGTGCTTTGTCCTAGGTCTTAGATCAGAGGGGCCTCAGAAAGGGCATTTTGCCCTGGGCCTCTAAACGCCTTTTTGCTACCCTGCTTGACCAGTAATGGAATCCCACATTCCTATGGCCAGGATTAGTATATTTTACCAAAAAACCACTATTGACTTCCCTGCACTAAGGAATGTTATTTTTTATTTTATTGACTCTTGTCCTGAGAGATTTAGATGGGTTGGGTTGAGCCTGATACGATTAACGTTAAGACGACTGTGATCTAGTTCAGCTGTTAAGACATTATGCCTCCCACTCTTGATGTTGTAATTGAAAATGCCTCCTAGACCCATCACCCCTCCAGAGTCAGCAAAATAATTATCGGTGTATCTCGATGATCAGCCCACTGTTGGATGAAGGGTTTCCCAAGCCTTTGCAGATGCAGTTAGCTGTAAGTCAGCTGGAGTAATTTATAATAATGAGGAATGGGATATTGAGTGCCATCATATTCAGGATTTATAATAATAGAAATGATGGATTAAATATGATCGCAAAGCTGAAAGGGGTTGACAATGCTGTCAATACACATAATTGCTTCAGCAGAGCCTTGGCGTGCTGTTGAAACGCCATTGGTGCGACTATGTACAGGAAATCGACTGAACAATGAAGTGTTGATTTAAAACCAAATAATGGTTAAAAATTTAAAAATTGTGATTTCCCCCCCAAAAGTTTTAATGTCAAACGGTTGTAATAAACCGTTTATTATTTTCCCAAAAATCATAAATCAGTCGTGCTTTCATGAAAACTGTTGCACTAAGCTGGTCAATCTCATGTCAAATGTAATATAAAACAATGCAGTGATGTTACAGTAGTACAATCTTCTGCGGTGACATGGCTTAGAGGTTGTTGCAGGGGGGCGGGTGGGGGCGCGGTTCGAATCCAGCGGCCGACCCGGTCATTAGTGCGGCCGCATCAACCACAAAACACTACACGCCGCCTGCTTCACATCGGATGTTAAATGTCCCCTTGACGTCATGCACAAGAGCGGGCTCAATGTGCGTCGTTGCCACATTTGTAAAGTCCCCGCTGGCAAGCGAATGGTCCATGTCACTTTTGCATGAGACAAATCCTAGTTTTCATGTAGCTAAGCAGAGCCGTCCCGACGGTACGGCGAATCGGGGCGACCGCCCCGGACCCCGCGCTTTGGGGGGGGGGGGTGGCGCTTCACTTTAGTTTGAAGGCGTCGAGGGGGGCCCAATGAGGTGGGATTTGTCCCGTGCCCCCCACTATGGACGGCCCCGATTTTCAGTTACCCATTTTTATTGTGATTCTGCATTGTCAGTGGCGCACAAATAATACAACTCAAACACATTCGTCAATAACACTGCCCTAAACGAAAGGGCCATTGCCCGAAACGTCGCATTATAATATCCCTTTGAGGAGTATGGGTGTTATTATTGCTCATCAGCCAATCGGGCTGCGTATACTTATCCGCGCTACGAAATACACCAACGCGTGCAATCGCATTTCATAACACGCACGCGCATAGGGCGCTCCGATTTGGTAGTGCGCGTAAGCGGTGGCGCCGGTCTGTGATTGGCTCACGCGGGCCGTGGTGCCGCCTATGCGCGCGATGAAATGTAGTCGTTCTGGGCGACTTCCCCCTTCATGGCAACGGCGGGAAGGCGGCGGCGGTGGCGGCGGACGAGCTATCGTCGCTTGCGCTGAAGAGAAATACATTTGTACTAAAAGCATTAAATTAAAAAAAATTACAAACAGTGGCGAACGTTCAAAAATATATACGCAAGATCAAATTGCAACTAAGATGAAGAAATCGTCCCGCCGTTTGTTGGCGTTGCTTTTCCTCTTCAGTTTTTCATCGTCTTTTATGTACTTCATTTACGTCGCACCGGGCATAGGTGAGACGAAGGGGGATGGGGGGGCCCGGCCCGCATCACGGCTCACATTTAAATATAAATTAGCACGAAATTATTATTTGCAAAAAAAAATACGTGCGTGTTGAAAGCTTTGCGAGGTTGTTTTTATATTTTTTGTACGTTAACGCGTCGTCAATAACGGTCGTGGTTTTTTTTTTTACATATGAATGCATTATATTTTTTTTGCGGAGAAATATTCCAAAGATTGTATTAACAAAAATGTGTTTGGTCCTCGTCCGCATGTGTGTGGGTGCGTGATGGGGGTGGAGAATTGCAGCCACCCTCGTTTGCCAATGAATGGGGAGGGGATTCTTTAGGGTTTTTGTGGAGAAGGGGGCACGTTTGTCAATTAATGAGGGGGGCTCTGGTTTATTTTAGAGGGGTCGTTAAATTGACGAGGTTGTATTTCGTTGCTTGTGAATTCTGTTAAATTTTCTCGTTTTGTGCGATTTTTAACGTTTTGCAGATTGTCTTGCCAGCAGCAACCTTTTAACGTTTTTCCACAGGTTTTTTTAATTGTAATTTAGCAAGCATGTTTTTGTTTATGTATGAATGCTGATGGTTGATCGTTTTTGGCTTATTCCATAAATACATTATCGAGATATAAAAAAAAGATTTAAAAAATGATTTCATGAAATCGAAATGTGCACCAATGCTCTCCTGTGCAAATGTTGATCTGTTTTGCACCATCAATATTATCACCCCAGGGCAGAGATAAGGTTTATTGAAGACAGGTCCACCCAATATGCTCATAAGAATATATATGAAAAAATCTATTTTAAAGCAGACGTAATACAGGTACAATGGAAATAGGCCTCAAAACCAATTACATCTCGGCTAATTATATATATCTGATTTGTTATTTACCAGCGTTTGATATATTTCCAACTTGGTTTTACCCCCCTTCCATGCTAACACCAATAACTGTCAGAGCTGCTTTCTAAGCGCCTACCAGATTCTATTCCCCAATGTCTCGTATTGGCTGACAGCGACCGAGCTGTGCACACACTGATAACAAAATGCTTGTCTGCTTTGTGGGTGGTAGGCAACCTTTCTATGTGGTGGGCCACGTGCTTTAAATAGGTTTGATTTCCGGCAGCACCCAGCACCCATCCATTGATTCCTGCTGGGGGAGTATGATTGAATGACACAATTCATAGTGTTAAAAAATGGTCTTCACCTGCTAATCTTTCATTGGAAGTTGCATCTGCACAAGTCAGTCGTGTACAAGGTCAGAATTATGAAATGGCATATTGTTAAGATATTTATTGCTTGGGGCTTTGGGTACGATCTTTGTGTTTGGAAAGCCATGCCAAAGCACCAAAGGAGATGCGGATAACATTTTTTTATACCAATGAACATGGCACACAGCGAATAGAGAAGGTGATTGACTGATGGTGAACTGTCTATATACAGAAGGTGATGGACTGACGGCAAACCGTAAAATTGCATAGTGGGCATATAAAAAAGGCAGAGGAAGGAATGGAGAGAGATGAGAGGTGGGATACAAGGGAGTGGTTTGAAAAAGAAGCCAACAACAACCACTTTGAAATACGAGATGCTCATGGGTGGAAATATGGTATATGGTGTACATTGCGAGCTTGCTTGTATTGACATTTGCCGTCCCAAATTGCTGAATTGACCGTCAGCGAAATGGTAATAATGCAATATACAGTATTACGGTACAGAATAAAACCACACGGGCCTCCTTGTAAATGAACAGTTAAACAAGTTATTGTATCTAGCCGCTGCACATGGACATTTAAATATAATAAATAAATAAACATCAGCAGTACTGTACAGGACATAGGCTATTTATCTTATTTGATGGTTCTTATTTTTCTGTTCTGTGACACTGAGCCTTATGTTTGCCTTTTGGCACTGCCTGGTGGCTGTACTCTAATAGGCTTTGTAGTTGCCACCTTTCTCTAGGACTCTCAGCTGGGAACATTCGCTACCCTCATGTTGGCTGTGTTTACAACAAAGTGGCGTTTGCCTGGAGTGCATACGTTCCTCTTCCCATCAGTAACTACAGCTGGTTACACGAGTGCTTACAAACAGCATACCGACCACATTGTTTGCCTTAAATCACACATTTATTTCAAAGTTCATTCTGAGGGTTGTGGTAAATGCTCATAATTGAAATGAATTATTGATGCTAATGGGTTTTTTTGCCAAACCATTACGTTTAAAGTAAACATCTGCCACTTCATGCATATATCAGTTTTTGACAAGAGCCAATTGTATTAATGGATAGTAGTATAAAACCTCAAAACATTGTAAACATACCTTCCTGGCCTGGAGATATGCATAGGGCAGCATGGGCGGAAGTTAGCAGAGTAAAATACAAAATTACGGAATGTTTTGGCTTGAAGTGGAGCTATTGGCTGTGTTTTTGCATGTCACCATTAAATGAAACTGAAATATGTAAATAAAACAGCTGATGTGCATTGCGGGCAGACAGGTTTTTCAGGATGAATTCAATGTTCACATTCAACATCGGAGGTATTGCCAGAGAAGAAGACATCTTTTTGTGCACATTGGTATACTGTGCACAAAAAAAAACATTTATTAGCACATACAATTTGTGCGTAGCATATCGATTTTGCGTTTCTGAGCGCTCAGTTTAGAATTACTGTAATGTGAATACGAGAAAATTGAGGCCTGGAATTTCCATAGTTGCAAAGTCAGGTGTGTTAAATTGCAATAGATGCTCCTGAACCGGATTCTGGATAGATCTGTCAGCTCATAAATTTTCCACTGTAATTTTAGTTCACTATTTGTATTAATATGATTATTTTATGCCACACTTTAAGTTTACAGTGTGCTTGTTCTAATCTGTGCTTTTGGTGGAATTTTAAGAGCTACATGCACATATATTGGCATGATTATGGTAAGTCATGGCTTTGTGACTGCGGAAGCTTAGTATTGTGGAAAAAAATATTTTTTTTAATCTTGTGGCAGCTTGCCTGATCGCTATAATGTCATAAAATGTGTGGCATAATTTTAAATTGGAGCATGCAAATGTGGCCAGCATGCCGATGTATTCCAGACTGCGGCTTGCTATGAATAGTTTGTGAAACAGTAAGGAGTTGTTAGACGAAATTTATTTCAAGGAGACCAAATCCATTGCTCAGCTGCCATCTGACAGTTTTATAATAATGTGCTGAAGTGGGTAGTATCCTTGGCCCCATGTACAATAACATACAATGAATGTTCGCAGACATTTTTTTACAACAATACAGTGGGATTTCACGATTTAGATATATACAATACATAGCACCAAGCATTGTTTTTTTTCATGCCCCCAGTTTCCATTAGCATAATTCTGATGCCATTGGCTTGCATTTTATAAGTGGCACTTGATGAAAGATTTATGCCTTTCCAAACCTTATTATATTTTTGCAGTCCTTGCACAAAGCAGCCTTATACGGTGTATTTGTTGAAGTGACATATCTCAGTGTATTTAAAAAAGTACCTACAATAGTCTAACAGACTGTACCGTTTGACGTTGGTTTCTCAGTGTTATTCATTACAGAACTTGTGTAGAAAGTAGTCATCACTTGTCATTGTTCTTCGTTTAAACATTGAACTGCATGAGGGATACAGTAAAGGATATGTTTTCTGGTGTAGTGTATCTCTGACGCAGAGTTGAAATTATGTCACAATAATGATTTGTAATTTTAGAAATGCACCGCATATCTGGTTTCAACTGCCATTTAAGATAATGAGTAGACATGTGGTAGGGTTTCAACCATTTGAAGAAGGTTCATAGTTTTTGGTTTAGAGACTTTTTAAAATTTAAAATACTGTGGTAATTTTCATATTTAATATATGTAAAATTAGCTCAGTTGGGCCATCCCATTGGGAAGGATTACTTGCAGAAATGTTTTTTTTACAAAATGGCAAGACACTAGAAACAATATATCATAAATATATTTGCAAAATCCTGTATACCATTGTGGTCATGTACCACTTTTATGGTTCGTTTAGTCTGCATGTAACCGTACCTTTGCTGTTTAATGTGAAGAGCCATTTGTTGTTATAAGAATACAGTTGGTTGACTTCGGTGCTCATAAGCAACAGGAGTATGGGACCATGTTGTGGCTTTAACTTTAATTCAGGAGGCCATGTTTGAGACCACTTAGACTTATTTTAGAAGTCAGAAAATTGGCCATTTTATATTTTATTATTCCCTTGGCAGGGAATCGCCAATTGCCCGATGCAATTACCAGCGAAACGTCGTACTCAAAAATGGTAAATGTTCTGGTTTCACTCTTCAACACACCGGTGGGCTAAAGTAGTGAACTATTTGTCTTTTGTCAACGTGACACTTTGTTGCTGATTGGCCGTGTCGGGTGGTGGAGGGTTATGACACATTTATAAATAACGCGATCTAACCCAAAAACGTTTATTATGAAGCCTATTTTTGCTACATGAAAGTTTCCTTGCTCCTGAAATGGACTTTTAAAGCCATTGAACCCTGAAAAAAATTAACCCGTAAAAACAAAGTTTTTCACTATAAATCCTTTATATGCGTGGCGGCTAGAGTCCTCTCGTCCTCTGGCTTGAGATGGCTGCCACCTATGGGTCAGATGATTGCCTGCCACCATTAAGCAATTGGTAATTAAATATAATTTATTTTTTCCTAAAAAGTGTAAATTTTTGGGAAAAAAATTTCACGAAAATAAATTGTCACGCACAACGAGTCTGTGTGCAAAATGTCAGCGCGATTGGATCACGGGAAGTGGGTTAAAAAACGACCGAAAGAATTGCACGGTCGTAAGCATGCAAGCAAGCAAGTGAACTTAATATAAAGGATTTAAAAATGGCCTCTTTCCCCATGCAGGTGTAAATGATGTCACTTCTCCAGTATCACATTTATACATTGCCACTGGCATCATAATAATTGGGAAAATCAGGTCATCAGTAATGCATAGATGTTTGGTCAGAGAAATGTTCACTCCCGTGCACTCGGGTAGCATCTGACGCTGCAAAATTTTCTCTAAGGGAACAGCAGCCACATGCTGCTACAGAGCTTAGCAAATGCCCTGGCAACCATGTGCAGGCCAAGTGGCTCAGTGTTCTTTTTCACCTTTAATTTGGTATTCAGAGGCAGATGTTATTCCTGCTAGTAGCTAATACACTAACATGTAGCCAAGTTCATGAAATCTGTTTTTGGAAAGTACATCTCAGTTTAGTACAGAAAACGATGTTGACAATTTCACACTGGGAACAGCAACATAGCCCGTGTTAAAGAAAGACAATATGTAAAAAAAGATATCCTCTAGCATTACACAAAAGCAAACATATCTTTAAACTCCTTATTTGTTTGCATGTTTTATACAGACACCATTATTTTTTTAATTTGCTTCTAGTTTAGAGATGCAAAGAATTAGAAAGTCTCTTTTAAACACCTCTCCTCAACTTAAAAAAAAATGTGAGATAAAAAATACGGCTAAATATATGTCTTCCCAGAGAAGAAGTAAAGCATGTTTCAGGTATCTTGGTTTATTTTTTTGTCTGTACGCTCTTTTATTGGCTCAGTGTTGCCAATCAGCGATAATGAACTAAAATTGTTCAGGGTTGATGAGAATAATTTGAGAGAGAGAGCTAGAGTATTGTGGTCTGAAAGAACATTTGATTGCCGTGTGAAATCAATGGAAAATCTTCTCTGGACCACCCATTTCATTCTTCAACTCATCTTTGCACATCCCTGTTGTCTGCTTGTGTAATTATGTCCTTGCTGCATTGGCCTTCATTATGTTGCTCACTTGCCATAGGATGTCTCATTTTGAGTCTGTGAGGCACTCTTACCACAGGAGCTGCAAAATGGTCACTTGACAATTATTCTGTGCAAAAGTGAAAAAGTTAGAACAAAAAATTAAAACCACTTTCAGTACTCTCTATGAAAGTGTTGGGCAGATTTGTTATATCTTAACATATTATGGTTAGCACACTTACTGCCAAAATTATAACTTCTGCTTTCTCATTGTTTAGTGTCACACTTAAAAACAAACAACAGCTACGTTTTGTGATTGTGACATATGGTGATATTTTAGGAAGCATGCTCAGAATAAGAGCAGATGTCTTGAAATTAAGAGAAAAATCTGCAATGTCCATTCCTGCTACGTCTTTTTCAAGTTGATGATCCTTTTTCTATATTGAGGATGTGCTGGTCATATATTTTCCAAATGGCCAGAAGAACATTAATGGCATATGAATGACAATGGTATAATATTTATGCTGTTATGCAATTGTTCTATTGCTGATGCGATTATTACCTTGCATATGTGCAAAACCACATGCACTACTCCGGGGGGTATCTCCAGCTCGCCACTTGATTTAAGCTGTTAAATGCGCCATCTCGAAAAAATAATGAGCAGCATAATTGCCTGGAGCTGAGCTATCCAAACTCGAGTTTTCTTGCCATATTCATTTGAAATAGTTGGATAATGCAATTATAGCACGAATTTTTTGCCTTTTTTAAAACATTTCTTGAATCCTTTGAATCAGAAAACGTGGCCAAACTCTTACATTCAGCATATTTAAACATGCACACTTCATACCATATTGTGCAAAAACTAATTTAGAAGATTGTGAAACTGTTTTTGTAAAAAAAATGCTTAGGTTTGTGTAAACATGTGAACATAACCACACCCACCCTTTTAGCATGCTCACATATTTAACAATTTCACATCTGGTGTATTTAAACAGTCTCATGTGAATTCATATGCATTGTTCAAGTCATAACATTGAAACAGAGCTTGGTGTGTATGGAAACATCATATGGCTGTAAAATTATGTTGATAGAAATTAAACATTGGCCAACATATTAGCCGTTATGTATATTGTCATCTTGAATTATTATTGTAAACACGTCTCGGCCAAAGCAATACCTGTTGTAATTGCGTTTTTTCTTCTCATTTTAAGACTTATCCCATGTTTTATTCAAGGTTGATTGGATATCCAAACTATAAATTTCATACTAAGCTACATAATTGTTCCAACAAGACCTGCCATTTTATTTTATTTTTTATAAAGTAAAAAAACATGTCTGCCAAGAATGAAACCCTCAGCTGCCACTAAAAAGCAGTGTTGTGCAGTTTCCCATTTTCTCACAGTTCTGCAAAAATGTTTGCCGCAAATTGCTTTCTTTAATACGTAAAAGAAGCAGTCGCCTCACATAGTCAGTTTTAGCCATCGTCGCTCGGCATGGCGACCGGTCGCAGTGCGGGGATGGGTTTGTTGCCATGGTGAATCTGCTGCGCTGCACAAATTCAGAGGCAACGGAGCTAAAAATGAGCCTCGTGAGGTTCTGAGCCAGCTGACGTGTATGACAACCAACCATTTTTTTTATTATTCCACCGTGTATACATTATTTTAGTGACTCATTTGACGAGAGTGCATCCAGTGCTACTTGCGCTGATGGCCAAATTGATCCCATGGGTGCCGTATGCACATATAGCTCACATGAATTGAGTGAAAGTTGTATAGAAACAAGCACGTATAAAACATTTTCCATTGATTTTTTTAAGTTTCATTACATATGTCAATTGTGATGCTTCGTGTAATTTTAATTGTGACTGCCCCCATATGCCGAACACTCTAATAGATTAATACCACGTGTAAATAAAAAGTCTCAGAACTAAATCTGGCCATCAATAAATATAATCAGTAAACTTGATGAACAACCTGAATTAATAGAAACATTGCTTACAAATCCTGGAAGTAATGCTAGCTTACTGCAGCTGATAGTTACTTACTTTTCACATGCCTATAAGGTAACGCTACAATTTGCGACATTTTAAAAAATCGTAAAAATACTGAAAAAGATCATGGGTACTTCAAATTATGTCTTGCATAACATGGATTATAGGTAGGAAAATTGTAAGCATGTTTTCTCAATCCCAAAATAACACGCAGCCCAGTTTATAGCAAAGAAAATGTGTTTAAGACATCATTGGTTGCGTGCTATCTATTGGGACTGGGGTACAAATTGCCACTTGCAGGCCCTCAGGCAATTGTGCTTACTCCACATTCTGGTACCTATTTTCCCTGGATTCCTTATGAAATATCTTCCTTTGTACGGCGTGCTTTTTTACATCAAGGCCATTGGTGCACAAGGTCAGTTTGAAATAAAAAAATTAGATTAAGGATGGTCTGTTCTTGTCCCAGTAATTGGTTTGCTTTAGTTATCAATTGGGATAGACATCACATCGTTGATGAATAATTGTAAGCATTCATGAAGTAGTGATGATGTTAATTAATATTTAAGAATAATGATGATAATAATGATGAGAGCATTATGAATGAATAATGATGCGGATGACAATGCATATGCTTAGTGAAGCATATTTGGAAATTAATCGAGAAATGACAATGTTCACGGACAGACATTGTAAGGTCTGATTAAAATCTTCACGAATGTTCGTTTCCTTTTCATTTTAAATAGTCTTAACACTAACACTTTTGAAATGTTTTACAAGGGTACAGGATTACATAATCCAAGGCAGTTTACATGCTTGTGCAGTGTGTGTTTAATAATTAAACATGCATATACAGGTGTTTATTTGACATGGTACACAATGATTCATAGAGAGCACCTTTACTCTTGTCCTGTCTTGCAGCAAACACGTACCTGTTTGTGATCCAAGCACGCACCAGTGAGGTGCATCGAAGCCTGGGGAATTTCTACGCACAGGTGATCCGGGTTGGCATGAGGGCGCCAAACTCGTCCCTAAACGATACTGGTGAGAGGTCAACTGGTCTTTCTGTCTATCGTTTGCCTTCACTGGGCAGGAATTGTGTGGGGTAGAAAAATGTTTCAGTTACCACGAAGTACGAGTACCAGAGGTCGCAAACGGGTTTTGATTCCTTACCCGTACCCGGCCACACCAGGGTCGCAAACGGGTACCCGTACCCGTACCCTACCCGTACCCGGCCGGGTACGGGTAGGGTACGGGTATCGGGTACCTGATTGCGACCTCTGGGATGAAGCCATGTTGCAGGCGCGGGTGGGTTGATTATAGGAACTTGAATTGTGAGAAGAGACAAGACGTTGGGAAATGAGTGACAAACGGTGACTCACCAGTGACTCACGGCCTACCCGTACCCGTACCCGGCCGCACCAGGGTCGCAAACGGCTACCCGTACCCGGCCGGGTACGGGTAGCCGGGTTTCGGGTAGGGTACGGGTATCGGGTACCCGGTTGCGACCTCTGACGAGTACCTTTGAGACTGCTCTCACATAAGTAGAGTGACATCGTCATTACCAAGTATTGCTGTTAACATTTACAGGTTTCCCTCTCTTTATGCGGTTTCAGTTTGTGCGATTTCGCATGTATGCGGCTAACCCATTTCTACCCAAAATAAAAAAATATGCGGTTTGAATTCACTCATGCGGCTACGAGGTCTGCTGTGGGACAACATTGTGTGTACTTTTGAGCTACTCGGTAGGCAGCTGTCTCGTGCGACTTTGCTTTGTGTGCTTGGTTGGAATGCGTCGACCGCATTAAGCAAGGGAAACCTGTACATCGTTATCATCATTGTTTAATCATTATTAACACACAACTTTCTCATAACCTGTCTTAATTCACCATCAATGGTTCACCATCCATAGTGAATTAATACATCCTTTGGGAAAAAAATATATAACAAGCAAATACACAGTGAATCACGTGGTATTTTACGTAGCCAAATATGTTCTTTACTGCCGGTTGGTTGGCATTTGACGTGTTGTGTATGGACAGAAGGTGGCTTGTTTTCAGTGTTGGTGTAATCTAGCAGCAATTTAGATTACTTGGTGACTGAGTTTTAAGACTGCTGCATTAATGCCCCGCAGTGCAACTTCATTACTGCTGGTGCAGGAAACCCAGTAAATGGACTCCATTTAATTGCGGTAGACTTATTTATGAAGTGAAAAATATATTTTCCCCAAATTTCTTACAGTTGTCACGAGACAAAAATACATTCGGAGATCTTGCAGAGCAGTGGGGCCCACGTCAAAGAATGCCCCATGAAACATATTTTTCACAGTACTGATAAATACTTTGGTTGACCTTTTTATCCTTTACGCAGTCGGGGGGAGCATTTTTCCATAAGCTCTACTTGAAATTATTAGTTACATGACAGCCATACCGATATATATTTCTCATGTTGACATTTTGCCAAATGAAGTGTTAATCCATATTTATATGATTCAATGGTAACGGGCTGCGACAATCAACTCACTCTACTTGAGAACCTGCTTTTAATCATTGGCAGCTGTTTGGGTTCTAATCTCGGCTCAGCCGTGCCAGCTCAATGCTCTGATCTATATCCCACTTATAACCGCCTTCTATTCACATTAAATAAAACATATCTCACATGTTTAGTTTATATCATATAGGCACTGCAGTGCTTTGCAAGTTGTATTTGTAACACTTTCAATTAGGGTATTTTTTCGATTTAAAATCCCCACAACATTTCGAACTGGGGAATAGGGTAGGGTGGTCGTGGGAAGAGACCAAAACACTCAACACATTTGTCTGTATTATTGGATCAATGATTTTGTAACAAATTGACCCGTGTGTGTGATGCATACTTTAGTAGGTGGCAGTTTTTATCCTTTTTGAGAGAATTTGTGCTATAAGTTGGAAATGTTTAAATAGAGATGTTACTGGTTGTATAACACGACTACAGTGTGCATATTTAAAGAATGGAAAACAACTCTCCAAACATGCTGCTAATATTAGCAGTAATCAAATCATGAATACATTTTGAAGGTTAAATTAGAAAATACAGTCAGGGTCTTGGCCCTATTAGGGACTGTAGTAGTGTGTAAGAGCACAAAACAATAATTGTATTCAAAATTTTCATACGCTAATTTGCATATTGTATTACCTTAAAATGTTTCCATTACAGAATCGACAGCGTACCGGATAAACTCGAGTGATTATCAGATGGAGATGACCACTTACCTGCCAGCAGGATTTACTTATCGGCCAGACCACATTTGTCCAGAGCGACTGCCATCCATGAGTAAGAATTCATGCATATCACTTCAGCTATTTTCACCCAATGGCCCAATGGCATGGCTGAATGCCCACTACAGTTGAAAGCATAATCCATTCTGGCTAAATATTCCCAACCTAGTCAACCACCAAAAGAAATTCCAGAAATGATTTTATTCATATTTTATTTGTCAAGAGTCGGTGACCATGTAGGTATAGATATTACTGACAGGTAACAGCTTCCCTACGGCAATTGCCACTGCAGAGCGGGAACATGAAAACTCGGGCAGTCTTCTAGTAGTAGAGGGGCCTTGGTTCCTGACCACCGTCCTTTTTTTTGCATATATTTTTTATGCTTTTGGGTTTTTAAAGCAAGTGGTCACATTTATGTTTGCCATATTGCCTACCATCATCCTTGTAAAGCAAAGTGAGGGAAAAAGGGCTTGTGCAGCTCAACTCAGCTATTGTGAGCCAAGGATATGTTTTCGAAAAGCCAAATTTCTATAATTTAAATGTGGTCACCCGTTATAATTTTTGGTATTGCATCAATTTTTGGTCTGAAATGCATTCGACCTTCAGAAACCACAACCATTATTTACACCTTGATAATACTTGGCTACATACATAGTAAACATACATATGAATGATTAAAACGTAGATAACACATACATGTTCAAAAAAAAATCTTCATTTAAATTTTACCTATTTTACCCTTAAATTCTGTAATTTTAGATGTTCTTTTTTATTAACAGTTGAGTTAACTTGTTTTTAAATGTATTTATGAAATATCTCATTTCATTTTGCTGAAAGAAATTTGCATTAGCTTTTTTATTATGCATTTGTTCATTTTCATTCTCATTTTGTTGGTTAAACCGTACGTTTAATGCATACAAACACGTTTGCATGTTGGTTACAGTGAATAATTTGTGACTAAAAATGCACTCTAAGATGCCACATCAACGTTTCATGAAGGCTAATTGCATCCGCTCACAATCAGCTCAAATAGCTCCCACAGGCAGCATCCCACTTTTGCTTTGTAAGCACTAAAGACTTAATCGCTCAACATTTGTAAATGGGAAAAACTGCATGCGTACAAGATCCCTATTTAGTTGAACATGTTTTAACTTGCAACGGAAGTCGGGCATAATAAGCACAGGTGATACTGTTCTAGTCGGTGGCACTCGACCTTCAGCGCAAGCATTCGGTCGTGTGTGTGTGTGTGTGTGCACGTGTGCCACAGAGGGTGAGATGGAGGTGAATATGAGCGAGGTGAGCATGGGGGAGGTGTCTCGCCAGCTGGCGCGCGACATGCATATCGAGCCTGGTGGATTCTGGAGACCCTCGGATTGCCAGCCTCGCTGGAAGGTACCATGTAGGGTGTGGCCGTTTTCTTTTGCTCGCAGAGGCTCAAGCATAACGCAATGGTTGGAGAGCCCCACGCAGTTGTTGCAAGAGCCGGTGGTGCCTTTCTTTCACTAAAATAATATTGAGCCATTACAAAAACGCTCATGAAAAACCGTGAACTCTTTCACTTGTGCTGCTTTGTGTGTGCATGCTTGTGTGCGTGTTTGTCCCTGTTGTTTGTATTTGTATGTGTTATATTTGCTAAGCTTGTCACGGAACATGCAAACTGGAACATTTTCATTTTTAGTATTTTTGTTGCTGTTTCAGAATAATACATTTTCATGGACACTCTACATGGATACACACTCGTCGATAAACTTGAGAATTTGTATTGTCACTCTGAGGTAGAAATAAGGGAAGATATATGGTTTATATAGAACAGATGGTTCCTCTATACATGGTTTGTGCATCATTGAGTCAGTGATCCATACCCAAAAGGCTAAATGCATGAAGGCAAGATATATTGTGCTCGCAAAATTAATGCTCACAAAATCAGTGCTCATTAGAAATAAACAGGCACGGAACAACGGTGGATTTTTTTCGGACAGTGTCCACTTTGTGAATCTGTAAAACAAGATGGAAGTCCCTTTTGTTGTGACCAATAATGGTTGTGAACAATTGGCTTGTAGTAAGATAGTACAAAAAAGACCATTGACAGCTACAACTGCACATCCTGCCATGTAGCATGGCATTGTGAAATCTTGCCCGACTACCACAGGCATTCATTTTACTTGCAGTTAAAAAGCCTTGTCCTGTGGTATTCAATGTGATAAATGGGCGAAGTGGCAAAATTTGACTGACCATTATTTTTTATTCATTGGAAGAATGCTTCAGTGCTAATTATTTAATTCATAAAGCCATTTTTAATGTTGTTTTCAATATAAACCAACAATCGGTTTCACAATTAAACCATTGTTATCTTCTTAAATTGTTCATCGTGGTGTATGTGCTCAGACTCGTGCATGCGTTCGTTAAATTTGCTTTTATAGAAAGAAAAACACAGTTCATCTGCAAAGCGTTGGCTGCAAACAGTAATTGGAATTGTAGATAATATTGCAATTTAGATTGCAGTTTAGTTTTATCTTTCTTTAAAATATGACGTTTTAAACAGAATATTTAGAATAATTATTTCGCGTTGTTTCTTTTGTTGCATTTCTGTTAAGCCAGAATGGGCATTTTAATTAGTCAGTGAATGTGCATGGGAAAGTAAAGGATTATAGTATTGGTAATGAAGATGGATTGAGTTAATTCTGTTACATGTACAATTTATTAAAATTCAGGTGGCCTAGTAATGTGCACTATGCTTCTGGATTTAGAATTACCACCCTGTCATATGTCCACCATCTGATAATGCTAATTTATATATGAAATATCTGCTGCCTTTGTTTGCATAGACGGACTTTTTATGGCAAACTGTACAGTGTTACTTTCAGTTATAAATTTAAAAAAATTCTCACTATCTGAATATTTTACGGCACCTGACAGCCCAATACTAAGCTCTGTGGGTTCCTCCTCGACTTGATTTACGGTATTCAGAATCACCACTCGTCAGGCTAAGCCTTGCCCTACCGTCTTGATTCCAAAAATGCAATCGCAGTCCCTGACTAGGAATTACGAGAATCACACAGCTCTACTCTAAATATATAATGTTTTTTGTTCATGATGATGACACTTGGAATAGAATACATGCATATTTCATTAATTCAATGTTGACAGTATTTTGTATTACTTTGTTACAAAGCATTTTTGAATTGTGGCATATATCTTACGATAATAATTCGAGCAGACGTGTAGCATGTTAAGTTAAATCAGTGGATGCCTTGTTCAATGTCCAAATATTCTAGCTCAGGAGTTCCAACGAAGTGTTCGTGGCTTGGCTGTGCTGCCCTGGGTGACCCTGAATTATAAAGGAGGTTGCTGCTGGCATTGGCGTGTGGCTTAAACAAATAATTTTATGGGGAGCCAGAAAGTGTTTGCACGACAGCCTTATGACCTGTTAATGTTTTTTTGGTAACATTTTTTGTTGGCCACGCAAAAAACAGATCTCACAATGAATCAGCGTGTACTCTGAGATTTAAAGTGTAAGAGAATGAGCACTTTGTGTTTCGAAGCACGTGTGTTGCTTGTTAATAGCCTGTAAAGTAGATAATGGCTCAGCTTTGTGAATAGAGTACTCTGTGTTATGTCCGGCCTATGCAGGATATTTTAACAGTTGAATGGATGAGGGTTGCTCACTGCAGTAATATACAAAAATTGTGGCAATCTATCAATAAAGTGTGCACCATGCGTACTCTTTGCGTCTCAATCCTCGCCTTGGTTCGTATCACCAAAAAATCTTTATTCAATTACAGCTGCTTCCACGGTGACAGCTTGTGTTAATGGCTGTTACTGTTTAAGCTGTCATAGTTATCCAGATAATGTCAGCGTGTTACATTTTGTATGCTACTGTATTCTGCACAAGATGTGAGCGTGTTCTTTGTTAGTGGATTTTTTTTTACATTGTCGACTCATCTCTCAATGTAATTTCAAGAGAATGACTTGTTATTTCTAGTTTCATCTCCCTCCCAGTTAGTGTAATCCTTTGTCAATTCTATTGTGGTTAGTGACAATATATACAGGCATAGGAACACATTGGATATGAAAAGAGGAAACTTTCACTTCTGCCTTACAGGCCTCTATGTGATACTTTTTAACAGTTAACTCAGTGACTTTCAACACTGATTGCCCAATAGTAAACTTATGAATGCTTAACAATGTTTGACCACATGTACTGCTGTCTGGAAAATGGCACCAATAGCAGAAGTTGATACAAGTTAGAGGTTGCTTCTGATAGTGTTGTTTATAAAGGGAAATGTATTTATCTTTATTTAAGTATGATGAAAAAGCTATTCATTGTTTTGTATATCTATAGTTGACCTGTATGTCTAGTCTTTAAACACAATAGAGTTCCTTCAAAAATCTCAAAAGAAAGGTTTTCATGGTGGTTATGTTTAGCTGTATCCTAAATTACTTTACCATTATATGTTTAACCATGATACAGATTGCATTCTAATGAAAACGCTTAACGTTTGCAATGTTCGCACAATTATAGTACAATTAAAATTGCTACTCGTGGCTTTGAAAACAATGCATTTGCTTACGTGGCGCTGTATTAGCTTAGTGAGCAGAAATGAAATTAAGCTTGTTGAGTTGTGTGTTCATTCACATGTGTGATTTATGTGCTTTGTATTGACCAAGCATTGCTATTGTTTTGTATCACAGTTCTTACTATCACCATTGAATACAGTTGTGCACTTTTTAAGCCAGTGGTCTTGTACAACACACTTTTACACTGCTATCATGTTTTTGTATTGTTGTAACGTTCGGACCTGCCCCGACTGGACATCTCTGAAAAAGAGCTGTGTAGCTCATCGGATTCCTCCAGTAGAAATTAATATACTGATTCTGATTAACTTTTACCACTGGTTTACCAATAAGTGAAACACTTCAGCATTTTCTGAAAACCATAATCACTGCTTTAAGACATCAGTCTTGAACTATTTGAATCTCAGAGGGAAGGTAGCCACCTTGTTAGCACTGTTGTCTCGATCATTTGTGCTTGTTAGTTCATAGTAACCATGAAACACATTTTTTTCATGCGCCTGATTGTCTGAAATTGTGCCTGCGTTGCAGTTTGATCTCACGCGCACAGGATTACCTGCTCAATCACCCACCTTGCACACCTCCTGTCCTTGGTTCCAATTATGAGCCTTTGCGCTAATTTTTATTTCTGCAAACTCACAGGTGGCAATCCTGATCCCCTTCCGCAACCGGCATGAGCATCTGCCCATCCTACTCCGGCACCTGCTGCCGATTCTGCACCGCCAGCGGCTGGAGTTTGGCATATTTGTTGTGGAGCAGGCGGGTAGCCGACTCTTCAACCGTGCAATGCTCTTCAATGCGGGCTTCATGGCTGCACTGCGCTCATACTCCTGGGACTGCTTCGTGTTTCACGATGTGGACCATGTGCCTGAGAATGACCGTAACTACTACGGGTGCAGCGAGATGCCTCGCCACTTTGCTGTCAAGCTGGACAAGTATGCCTACAAGTGAGTGAGGGATGTGGCCGTTTGTGGAGCACTGCGTATGTGTATTCTTGGCCTGTACTGTTGTATCATCATCATCACTACCACTGTCAACCACGAACAATCCACTGCTGGATGAAGGCTTCCCCAAGCCATTGCCATCTCTAATGGTCCGTTGATACAACAGTCAACGATATATTGCTTCATCAATTAAAACATTGATGCTAACACATATGCTCTTTGCATTAAATAATGCGGGAGCGAATTGTTTATGAATTCTCTAAATTATATGCAAGTTATCTTATGTTACATTTAGGCAAATTAAGAGAAAACAGCTATAGAAATTCGATAAAAAAAACACGAGGTAAAACATTGTCACAAGGACTCTTGGAATACAATATGACCCCGAATCTGGATGATTAATCAAATCACTGGTATAGTTACATGCCCTTCTGTCTTCAATAACTAAAACTGAATTATCATACTTTTAGAGTGGTGATTGGAAGTTGATGGTTACATTGTTTATACAATGTACGGCTTTGATATCCATTAGGCTGATTTGTTTGAAACACTTGTCATGCTGAAATGTTGACTACCCTCTAACAATCACATCAATAACAAATGGTGCAACCCATTTATATACATATACCACGTGTGTTTTTGATATGTACCAAACTTTGTTTGAGTTGTTATATCATATGAACATTGCTATGGCTTTGAGAAGCCTACACACAACTTCATCGTACATATACCATACTAGCTTTACTACCCAGCTTCGCCCGAGACTTGGATTCTTGTCTTGGATTAATACACGGCCTACGAGGATGGTGGGGGAGGATGCGTGCCGTCAGCAGGCACACTGCGTAACGCTGCTACACGCGGGTGACATCACAGATGTGATGTCACCGATGTGACGTCACCGCTCACTTGCCACGGAAAATATATCCATTATTGCGCCCCCCCCCCCAAATACAAAAATAAATTTTTATACTTTTTGCATTGGGTAGTCTGGAAGCTACCCACATGCCAAGTTTCAAGTTTGTTGCATGTTGGGAAGTATGCTAAACATTTTGAACAGACACATTCACAAATTTCCCTTTTATATATATAGATAAAAGCAATTTTTTTGAGTTTCATCTTTAAAAAATGTTGTGGAAATCTATTATTATCAGTTTTTTTTATTCAATTATTTTACAAATGGGTAAACGGCATTACAGCGGATAGCACGCTGTTATATTTGAACTGGTCCTGGACCACCCACTTCACCAACGAGCACTTCCAAATGTGGTGAAGTATGGGCAAAAAGATCCTTATGACTATATAGCAGTGAACTGACAAAGGGCTGTAATTTCTTATGATCCAATTTTTCTATCCCTGTCATTCCAGTAAATGAGGAAATTTCCATTTGATGCAATAACCTATCACCAGTTGTTTAGAGAATGGTTCTAGCAAATAATATGGAACTACTTCTGAAGTCAGTTCAATATTTATCTCTTTATGCTAAGAGAACATTTCGGTATTTTTTGTCATCAATATGGTGACCCTGGTCACTCTTGCAAGTGAGAATATCTTTGTCTCTTGAGTTCTCATCTGTTTAAGATATAAATGTGACTTTACTTTTTCATACACTGCAAATACTGTTCATCTCATGTCATTCAAACTCAATAATCTTTTTTTAAATCCTATTTCTAAAAGAGTTTTACAAATATTTTTAAATTGTATATTCGACAGAAATGTGTTTCTTTCCTTTATTGTTTCATTTAGGTTGCCGTACACTGAATTTTTTGGCGGCGTGTCGGGCCTTACTACAGAACAGTTCAAGACTATCAATGGATTTCCCAATGCCTTTTGGGGCTGGGGTGGAGAGGATGATGATCTCTGGAACAGGTGAAAGTGGCTGTCTGAGCAGAACATTATTTGGTGTCACATTAGTTAATGCATCAGTGGCAGTTATTACTTAGGGTATCTTTCACCTTGATTAATTTAATATTGAACCAGCATATTTTTTTTACCATTAGCAAAGTGATATCACGTTATTTTCTATCAACAAACACAATGTTTTCAACAATTCTAAGTGCTAAGAAATAGATTATCGTTGCTTGTTACTGTCGGGAGATGAGAAATAAGATCGTTAAGTTTATAATGCCACCTGGTGTCGCATTTCTGTGGAATAAAAAATATATATTCAACTACGTGTACTGTAGATACTCATGTAGATATGCAGTTGAGCCAGTCTGTGGTATTTCTCACCTGGATGTTTGAGAAATTGAACAGCGGTGCCAGCACTGTGCCTTAGGTAGTGAGGGAGTGGGATGTGCCTGTCGCATGAATACTTTGGTGCATATGTCTTCCGTGCAGGGTCACGTTTGCCGGCTACAATGTGAGCCGGCCAGAGGGAGAGATCGGGAGGTACACATCCATCCCCCATCATCACCGTGGCGAAGTTCAGTTTCTGGGACGGTCAGTTGTTCGTGTTTTTTTTAAACACGCTGCCACACCAGCCAAGCTGCTTTGCTTTGACTCCAGCTCTCCTTCAAGTAGTGGAAAATTGCAAAAAATTGGCCATTTAATATATTAAATGTATATCCATGCTTTTTGTGATTTTTACTTTCTACCTAAGTTTTGTACGAGTGTAATAATACCTCTTGAAAGGAGTTGCATAACATTATAATAATGAATGACATGTATCCATAAAAGCATCGCCAAGTCTCTATAATGTTTAGTAGAAGGATCCTGAATGCAGGGTTTGACCAGTTCAACATTTTAAGGAGTGTTTTGCATTTGAGAGGAAACCGCATTATCTCGAGAAAACTCTTACATTACAAAGTCTTAAAAATGTGTGTTTCACCATTACACCAAGATTGTGCTATGTTACAAGTATATGCCAACAAACGCAACTATAAACTTTACTTTGTTTGGTAGATGTGTACTCATCTCCGAAGTCTACACTGGTCGTATTGAACATGCCAACAAATAAGTTGCCTAGAAACACTTTGCTGCTAGGTGTCTTTAAAGCCACACATTCATTCAGAAATGCTTTATATTTTTTTCGACAATGCCCAGACTGCTTGTTTTCAGTGAATACTACACCTGTAAAGTTTATATTTATACTTCCGCTTTTCATTATTGAAGCATACACAAATTCGTTATGCTTTGTTTTGGAGAATGTTTGGGTAAATACCATCTGGTAATGCAGAATTGTTTGTTTAACAAAGCCCAACTGCTGATATGACCTATAATGTCAAAACCAGTGCAGAGTTTTGTTGCTTAAACAAAGCTGCTGAATAATATTTGTTTGGAAAACCAATATGTACATATAATGCAACATATTTTATTCACGTGGAGACACAGAATGGGTTTCTTCCCATATATGCTTTTACCCATAACGCTCCACAAATATGCATTGTGAGTTTGTATACAATAGTATTGTTGAGATGAGGTGCTGTTGCCAATAACAACTGGTAACACGGCAGCATTTGTTTAAAAAGCCTGACTTGTTCAGAGTTTGTTTTCGTAAACAAATACTGCTGGACGGTCTGCAAAGCCGAGGGGCCGATTAAGACGAATTTTTTTTCCATAGAGGGAGATGGAATAGAGAAAAATATTTTTTCAAGAAGACTCCTAGACTGCTCCACCAATTTCAATGAATGACGTGTCATTTGAAAGCTGATGTGAACAAGGTCAAGACTATGAACAATGCGACCGTGTACATGATAGCTTGGTTTGTCTGCTGGGTGCTGTTCCTCACAATAACCCGGCTTGTAACATGAACCTCATTTTAAAATAATACAACGGATAAGTGCCATTGAGGACCTGTGTGTGTTGGGATAGGTGGAGCTTGCTGAGGTTGGCGGGGGCCAGAGTGACGAGTTACCTGGGAGCCGTCGAATAATGACAGTAGTTGATTACCATTGAATCTCAATTGGTTTGCCGCTGGTTTATAATCATTCGGGAGACACGTTTTTAAGGTTCAGTCAAAACAGGACCCGCCAGACAAACCATAGATTTTGCACACAAAAAACACACGAACAACCTCATTGTAAGGTGACAGTGTTATGTTGCAAATTTATTACAAGGCAGCTAGGAATAAGCACATTTGTGTCCCATTCAAGCCAAGCTCCTTTCGCAGTACATGTTGGTTATGTTGTCAGTTGTTTAGCTCCTTTCCTTCAAGTTGTTTGTTTTGGTCGCCCACACAGGTACTCTCTGCTGAGACGTTCGAGGGAGAGAAGCCAGCTTGACGGCCTCATCAACCTGCGCTTCGAGCCCACAGTCAGTGTGGAGCAGCTGTACACCAACATTTCCATTCATCTGACACCTGACCTCGCGCCTGTGTCGGATTACTAAGACGCATGCGCACGTTCGGAATATCACTTATTAAAACGCGTCTCTTTACACGTCACCTCTAAGCAGAAGCAAGCGTCTAGTTTTCGTGGCAGCTCTATTTACACGTCAATATTTGATGAGTTGTACTGCACAGTGCTAAAGTCCCAAGCTGGGCCAACACACTTCTGCAGAACCGCTGGCTTCCTTAGCTCTTTATTTTCAAGTGATGTGGAGGGTATTGTTGAACAAAAACAAAATTAGCTCGTCATCGCTGATAATGCTGTAGATTATAGTGGTCTAGCTCAAGATCTATCGTTTTATTTTACTTCAAGCTATTCAAGTCATCTAGCTCAAGTGCATCTAAAACAAGTGTTTCCCCATACCTTAAAAAATTTGGAGGTCAATATTATAATTGTAAAATGTTGTGTGTTGGCATCTCAGTGCAATTGCATATGTATATATTTCTTGATGTCTTAATTTAAATACAATGGAGATAGTGGCTGGCAAATTGGTGTAGTTAATATAACTACCTTTACATTTATGGTAATTGACTTGACTATTGCACTATGCTTTATAATGTCTGATTCATATGTTGTTGTGATCTGGCTATGGTTTGTGTAGCTTTGGTATCTTGAATTCACTGGTGTTTGTGAACTTGGGGTGAAATTTGTATTTAAAAGTAGTTGCTTTCTAAATTAGTTGAATCGGCACAATTTTTTTATATTAGCAGCTGTTCATATCTCTATTCAGAATTCATGGTTTTGCCTTGTTTATTGACATTGACTTGCCCATTGTGAATAATGTTGTGAGGCCATTACCAATGGTGTCCAAATTTCTTACAAAGAGTGATCTGTCATCTGACCTACTAAGAGGCACCGAGTTAAAATCAAAACTAAATACATCAAAACTATATTTAGTAATAAAATAAGACGAAAGTTTGATAAAGGAAGTTGGTGTGTTAGCAGATTTATGCTGAGCCCCATCACCGGTTTTTAATTGTTTGATTCAGATTTTCCCGACTGGCTTGGATATGGTGCATGTAATTAAAGTGCAAACAGAAAAGATACACAGAATGCAATTAAGTACTTTGTTATCAAACAATTAAAGTAGCATGCCGCTAAATGGTTTGCAAGTACAAAACCTGGGCAATATTTCACGATGCAGTACAAACAAGGTACATTGTGCACAATGTGCATTTCAGTCCATTCATTTCTGGCCACTGATTGAATGCGGCAACGTATCCAGATGCGCGCTCGGAAAGTGCAGAGCCCCACTGCTGCCACATTTGTGTTTTGTATGATTTGTTGTTGTTGCTGTGGGGCAGTGTCGCATCGTCACATCGACAAGCGCGCACAGAGCAGCAGTGTGAGAGACTGGTGTGCGTGCCCGTGCGACTGGTTCACACCTCCCACGGTTGGTTGACAATGTCGAGGGTGAAAAAGCTTGTGTTGGGGGCTCAAAAGGGCAGCTCGGAAATTGTGGGTGCGTCGTTTAAAATTGAACGACAAGTCCTCGTGTTGTTTTACTGGAAGCCCCACTCGACAAAAACGGCTGCAGTGATTACGCACAGATACTGCGTCTGTCACTGGCAAGTGCGCCTGCCCTGCAGCACCCTGGCGTGTTGTCAGACATGCTTTGTTGATGTGTTGTAACGTGACAATAGCCAGAGGTTTTCTTGAGGGACAAAAATATTTTAAGCTTTCACCTTTAATGTATGGCAGCAATATCTAACATTTCATTTTCTGTATAGCTTGACACATTTCTGCTGCATATTAGGAGTTTACTAGTACACCGATTCTTACCATATCACAAAAATAGAATGTTTTGTCATGTTCTTGTTAGCGAGTAATTTATTAATTTATCATTCTTATTCAATTTGCTACTGTTATTTAATATTGTTTGGCAGTTTTTTTATGACACTGATTTTTTTTTAATATTCATGTTTTTGCCTTTTTACATTTGAAATAAACAGTTTATTTTGTTAGTTGTGGATTTATATTTTTTGAGCTTTATTTATTAACGACATAAGACTAGCTGACATTGATGTTAATTGCTGCATGATGCTGGTCATTGTGCGCCATTCTTGAGCTTTAAATTTTTAGCTTTGTTTAAATTTTCGTTTCAGTAAAATTTTATTTTGTCGGGACATAGCGTAACGTACTACTTACAAGGCTACACAGGAATTTTTAGCCTTAAAAATGTATTCTGTCACTTGCTATGAGCTGAATTATATAAGATATGCACATTACAATTTTGTTATGCTGTATGATTGTTTAAACAACCTGTCCATATGAAAATGTGAATCATACAAATGCAATAAAGCAGTGATGAATTAAACCATTCACATTCTTTTGACTCGATGGGAAATTTGCATTTGTCTTCCCATCTCATAACACTCGTCTAGCAAGTAATTTCAGGAGAAAACTGAAGGTAAATTTGCTTGGATGTTGTCAATGAAAAGTTCAGTTGTTGAAGTTATTCCCATTGGCACTTCAAGGCATTCATTTATTCCCTTTTGTGTGACGTCATGCAGGAATACCCAGATGTGCATTAAGTATAATTTGTGTCTTTACATGAAAAGGGATTTGATTGTAGAGGCACTTGCAAGTTTGGTCATAATTCCTTAAAACGACTGCTGGGAATCTTGAAGATTTTGCATAATTTCCATCCACGCGTTTTAGTTTCAATAACCTTGTTGGATTGGAGGTTCTATCAAGACAGTTTTGGAAATATTGTACATGGATGTTTTTTGTTACAAGCTTTAGAAGCGCTGGGAGACCTTTAACATGTGTGAGCATATGTGATGGCGAGCTCGGTGTCATATACCGAGGAGGGCGCGCGGGGTGTTTAACATGGGGGGAGCTCGCGCTGAATTTAGAGCCGAGCACTCTGTCTGCACCTGCTTGCGGGCATCTCTTCCCCATCCTTTGCAACGTAGAGATTCAGGTAGAGCCAGTTCACATTTATTTAATTCAAAACACCTCACATTAAAATATACATGTTGCAGCTTATTTATCTTGCACATGGAATCCACTGGGGTTTTGTATAATTCCAAATTGAAGATGTTCCCCACGCCTAATTAAATGGATTGATAAATCGTTAACAAAGGGGCGTGAATTATAAACCGTATCTCGGTTTACTAATTTGTTATGCCTCTTGCATTAATAGGTAATGATTATTTGGAGTACCTGCCTTCTTGTAAACCATCTTGAAAATATTCCTTTGAAATGCTATACACCAGGGGTCGGGAACCTTTTTGACTGGGAGAGCCATAAAAGCCAAATATTTCTAAATATATTTCATTGAGAGCCATTAGTATTTTTAACGTATAATAAATTAAATGTCTTACTTTTAATGCGACTTCTGGTCACGGGACCCGTGACCCGAGAAATTTTATCTTCAAAACTAATTTCTGTTTACTTTAAAATGACACAGTATTATTAAGCAATATCACAAGTATTTTAAAATCAGTTCCAAACTGATTTTATTTTATTATTTTTTTCAACTCAAATTTGTCTGGGAGCCATATGCCGTCACCAGAAGAGCCATATATGGCTCGCGAGCCATAGGTTCCCGACCGCTGCTATACACACTAAAATTGTACCAGATATTGCACAAGTCCTCGTAATGGGCGACACAAAGGTACACTTCCAATTTAAAGACTGGAAGTTTAAATCCAAGCTGGATATCGACCTGTCAACATTAAAATCTAATCCCATATTGTGGGGAAGGCAAGAGTGGTCGACTTCAACGTCCACCACTGGCTCAAGGCTGTAAAGAAGGGGAGTCCAGTAATACCCCGATTTACATCTACCCCTTTTACATCATTTCTCAAATACGTCGTTACTATTAATACTGCTACCTGATTTGCATCGCGTAAACCCACATGTCGCCGACAGCATTGTCCGTCCTTTCTCGTATCCGTCGCCTCTCAGCCTTCGACTCCACCTACCCTGTGAATTACTTTGACGTAGTTTGGATAATCATCGTCGCACCTTTCAGGAACGCATCCCCGACAAAAACCGCGATATTACTGGACCACCTATTCTCAATTGAGTGGGGAATCAATCGGACTTTTAAACTTCACTAAGATGTTTTACCAAGCGTGCTTCCCATAAAAAACATTCAATTATGCAACCGTACACCAATTTAAGTTAAACAAATACCACTCAAAACACTTTACTGCAAGATTGTATGTTAGCAGCATGTCTGAAACAAGCAGCTTTCCAGATATTTGTTGCATCAGCATTCCGTTCACATGGTTAGCTTTTATTAATAAGTTGTCATGCAAGTACATGTGTCCATTCGCACTTGGTTCATGCGATTACGTTTGTACAGCAAAGTGCATTAATGCCACAGCGAGTGGTTTTCAGAACGCACAAATTAACACGTGGCAGCCGCACTTCACTGAAAATTGTGCTCAAATGAAAAACTGCAAGCCATTACAAGAATTTCCAATTTTCACATTATTGTCCAAACAGTGATTTAAAAGTGCCAAGAACCCAGAGAAAAACAAAAACACAAAATAACTGCTTATTTTAAGTGTTACAGCAATGCTCAGGATTACGATAACTGGTGCTTTGGCTGCTGGAAGCAGTCTTTATTGTACTTGTGTGAAATGCTTCAAGGGGCCTTAATACAACGCCACTTTCTTGTCACACTTGGGGAAAGGAGACTGCGGACCACGGCAGCGTGTTGGCATTACGAGCCCAGTATTTTTTATTTTGATTACTGCAGGCTTTGCCCAAGGGGCCATCGCTAAAACTCAAGAGCACACGAGCATGTTGTTCATGCGTCACAGCGATACCTCAAGACGGGAGAGCAATCGTTGTCCTTGTCCACGAGACTCATAAGTACGCGTTTTATCCCCGAATTGAATTAAATATACGATTAGAATATGTATCACAGAAGCGTGTAAACTTAATGATACCAGTCCACCACTATTAATGTACTTCATTTCTGAGCCATGCCATTGCACAAGTACCCATTTTATTGTTTCAGCATTATATATGTGCAGCTGTAATGGCTGGGACTGTCACTGTATACGTGATGAATATTTAATGTTAATATTCTATGCGTGCAAACTCTACGATGACAAACATCATATTTGCATGTTGCGTGTGTTATGTTTTCGCGGATACGCCTTTATAGTTGGCAGATAATGTGGCAATGACCAAAAGAGAGGATCAACATAAGAGACCAGGGCTTCGCACATGATACTCACCAAGGAGATACAGTGCTCATTTTCCCAGGAGTGTGTCTGATCCTTCTGCATGAGCAGCCAGCATGAGCAGCCAGTAAGCACCACTTGAACCCAAGGACAAAATACACCCACGAGTATACAGCCACGGAGATGGAGGTAAAAGATCACGTGCGGGAGTGAGATGTGTTTCGTTGCATCTCACGGTACAGAGAGGCCTTCATTCAGCAGTGGATAGATCATGGCTGAGAATGACCACGTGAACCAGACACTTAATTATTCATGAGCAAGTCTCCTTGAGCAAATGAGACAACGCAGCATGCAGCATTCGATTTTAAAGTATAACTATCGAGTATCAGAGGCATTCGCATTATGGTACGATGGGAATGCCCCCAATACTGGATAAGTGCCAAAGTTGAAAAAGTTAACGTTTGTTTCTTGAAGTCAGCTTCAATTTAAAACACAAGTCATTCAGGGAAGCTAACAAATGCCTTTTCCACTCTGTGCTCTTATAGTATGTTTTTCAATGCCAGCATATGTACCGATACCAGTGACATTTAAATGAACCCTTTGTGTCAGCTTTGCATCAATTACATTTTCATAAGGTTGATACAAAAACATGGCATATATGCTACAAGCCTATATCCAAATCGCCCGGAATGATCTAGCTAAATCTCGGAAGCTCAGCAGATTGAACCTGGAGATCGCTGGGTTAGGCGAGCATCGTGTATGACAATGCAGCAGGCAATACCTAACCTTCGATTTAAAGCTTTCGTGACTGCAGGGATTCATCTTCTTGGTTCTTTCGGTGACTTCACCGAAAGAACCAAGAAGATAAATACCTAACCTGTGCAGCGGTGTTGTGGACAGCAGAGGGCAATGCAGCAAACTCTATCACACTGCATTTCTATGCGCCCATGTATACTAACCTGCATTGACGGAACATAGTGAATTACGCTCTATTAACCCCCATGACTTGTAACGCTGTGAAGAGGCCCTCTCTCAGCACTTCCAAAGGGCTGAATGACAAAGGGCGGTACATGTACATAATGTGTGCATCCCCAATGAATCCTTGGTGGTTTCATGGCCTTTGATGGTGAATGCAACTTATACCTCTATTGAATGTAATGTGAATGCATTAATCTCTGAAAGCACCAAGAGAAAAAGGCGAAGAACACAAACAGCCACAGCAAACAGATAACCTTCATTGCACTCTACTCAGGAGATGTTTCTGCGATGCCTTCAGGGTTAGACTTCATCTGCAATAGTTTGTTTTTCTTAACACTGGTGAGGAAAGTCTTTTTGAAGAGTAGTTCTTAGAAATAGAATGGATTTGGACAATACAAGACTGGTGTCATAATTAATTATTAGCGTGCAATGGCAACGCTGGCATAACCAACAATATATTTTATTTACACAACACTTGCAGATGAGTAATGTTGACGGAATAATAACTGGCGAGCAATAGCCGTTGACTTTAATGCCCAACTGGGACAGAACTGCTCCCAAGCTTTGTGAAGAACACTGCGGGAAAATGATAAAGGCGAAGGAAAATGAAAGATTAATGGCACACTTGTTTTGTTCGCTTGCACATTAAATGTCCAATGTTGTCCACTTTTCTCGTTAAAGTGACTTTAATTTGGCTCTCGAAGCCAGAGGCATTTCTGTTAAATTCGGAGTAAGCTTAAATAAAAAAACCGATTGCAATAAAACTCACAAAAGGCACATTGCTGCTCTCAGCTCTGAGATGTGTTGCAAAAAAAAGTAAAATTTTTGTATCACCATTCTCTAAGTTCCATGTCATTTTATACGTATTAATGCTATCACACACACAACCGTTTTACATTTCTAAACTACATTGTGCTCAAGTTATTTTTCTTCAACGCTAAATAATTAAAGGCTACTGATTGTATGATATTACTTTCTTCAGTGTCCAGTGCACAACGCTAATTGTGGCAGCTCCTAGTTTAACAATTGCTGTGAAGATTCCTCGTGCTTATTATTTATCTTGCCAATAATAATAATAGCACCAGCACCTTGAGATGGCTGCAGTGAGATCACGTTGAACATGTGTGTTAAGACTACTGGCTTTGCTTTCACTCACCATTCCATATAAGTGTCGCATCGAAGCTATTTATTTCTTTAGCTTCACTGTCTCGCTGTCATTGCTGGAAATATGTTAATGTTTCATTTCTGTGTTAAGTGGATGATGGCAAGCCAAGGCAGAAATAAATGGACGATCCCCTTTGCTCGCATGCGCAGGCGTAAACACATCATTCTTGCGTTGAGAAAAGTGGGTTTGGGTAGGACACATCGCTAGAATAATTACGGAGTGGCAGCCAAAGCCTGAGAGGATGTACGCCGAGGTTACGGAGCGATGAAATTAGCTCGCGTGGAGGTGCTCCGTGGATTATTGCATCGCCAAGGATCGTGAGGGATGGCGGCCGCTTGGGGAGGCCTTCATCCAGCAGTGGATTGTTCATGACGATTACGCTTACAAACTTACGCCATATATGAACCTTTGACATTTTAAAACTCATCAGGGGAAATCGATAACAAAAAAAAAACTCATAATTTTTTTGCAATCCCATTGTTTTTGTTGTCGATGACAGGTGACATGCTGCTTTGGGAGGAGCTTGTGGGTTCTTAAGCACCGGGAGACCTTGGTGTCCCCCCCCCAAGGCTGCCGTAGGGAGCACGAGGGGGTGTGGGGTGTGATGGGGGAAGGGATGGCGTCGTCTGCTAAACATGTCCCTCCGGTTCTCATGTATCTCTGCTCCCGTCACCATCCTCCTCCTCCCCCCTGCAGTGAACACACGGAAGAGACCAAACATCGCTGTTGCACCTCACCTGTTGCACCTCACCTGTTGCACCTCACCTGTTGCACCTCACCTGTTGCACCTCACCTGTTGCACCTCACCTGTTGCACCTCACCTGTTCATCAATAACAAGTCACTCGTTCGTCCCCCAAGCACGCACGACTTTCATCATTTACTTATATTTTCTTGGTTCTTTCGGTAAAGTCACGTAGAAGGGAAATAATAAAATAATAAAAATAAAACATTATAAAATAATAAATACTAAAATAATAAAATACTATACTTTAATATTATTATTTTTATTATTTTATTATTTCCCTTCTACGTGACTTTACCGAAAGAACCAAGAAGATGAATCCCTGCAGTCACGAAAGCTTTAAATCGAAATTTACTAACATTGTCAATAATAATTAATAATAGCTGTGCACATTGACAAAATATATATCAAGGGTACCCTTATGAGTGAAATAGTTTTCTCAGTTTAATGAGCCTGCCTACAGCAATGCATGGTGGCAATGTTCCCCACATAATAATAAACGGAATTCATTCGCAACATTCTCTGTCAAAACGAATTGCCTCTGGCCGAATAACGTAACACAATTACGTATGACAAGATCGCGGCCAAAACAAGATCATGTAATAGCACGCCTTTGTCATTTATTAATATTTGTTGCCTTCCACCCCATCCTGCCAGCAAAATTAACTATTTGTTCATAACATTGTTGTATATTTTCCCCGGTATGATCTGTGTACACTCCCAAACACACCGTTTGGTCGCGAAAAAAACGACTTCACCTTCAGCGCCGATGCCTGCGGAGCAGTTCGCGAGCGCTAATTCAAGCAGCCGAGTGATTTATGGCTTGGACCCGACACGAAGAAGCCCCTTGCGGGGTTCTTGCGAAGTTTTTTTTTTTGTTTAACGCCATTCTCTTTAGATTTTTTCGCGTTCACCTCGGTGGAATGACTTTCGACACACAACGGTGAATGGAGCAGATAGGGCGGTCCATCTCTTTAATTATGCGCAGAACCACTTCGTCGTTTAATTTGTCCGAACCACACGGCGAATCGATTGCGTTACCATTGTAATATTTACTATGGCGCCAGACCTAAGAGGAAAGCGCGCGGTGAAATCAGGCTCTTGCCGTAAAGAAATGTCGTAATCATTGCAAAAATAGTCAATATCGGAATATATGTACACGTAGTGCACAGTGTATAAATATTTTAATAAACTACTGCTGCTTCCAGGTCTACATGGGTCAGTGAAATATGGTTTGTGAAAATCGCTCACGAGGGGAAAAATCAACATTACGGTTTGTGTGCCTTTGTCGTGACATCTTGGCAAGGCATGTAAACCGGAATACGCACGGACTGACACACTGTCACAAAGTTTATTATTCTTCTGTTGTAATAAAAATGTTTTGGTAATTCTATGCGTAGGCAGGGGTATGTGAACACCGTAGGACTTGCAGCGGTATGCTGTAACATAGACAGTATGCGGTGAATTTTTATACGAGCAGCGTAAAAAATATTTTTTTTATTCCACAATTTTATCCAGATCGTGCTTTCGGATTCATGTCAAGAGACGGAATATCCATTTAGATGTCTCAGAGCCGTGCAAAATCCTTCGTGTTGGAAAATGGCCCACAGAAGCCAATGTCACAGAGCTCCCTCTGAGATCTCTTTATGTGACCTCTGCTGCACACGCAAACGGGCAGCACTATCCCATCCATGTCCAATTATGTATTTTTTTAAATTCCCAAATTTGAAATTTAGCCAAATTAAGTGCAGAACCATTGTTGTGGAATTATTTGAGATAATTTATGTTTAAATTAACATTTTTACTTCCATTGGCTAAAAATTGTGATGTTTAATGCATTACACTGTATATTAAAAGTTAAGCAAAGAGTAACCGAATAATGAATTCAACCCAAACAACACACCGTTATTAACTTGTACATACACATCGAGGCTAGGGTGTCCTGGGTTGTCTGCCACAAGCGACAAGCTCCATTAATGATATAAAACAAGTATAACCCGTAAAAACAAAGTTTTTCACTATAAATCCTTTATATGCGTGGCAGCTAGAGTCCTCGTCCTCTGGCTTGAGATGGCTGCCACCTATGGGTCAGATGATTGTCTGCCAGTATTAAGCAATTGGTAATTAAATAAATCATTTGTTTTCCCTAGACAGTGTAAAATTTTGGAAAAATTTTTTTAACGAACATTAATTGTCTCGCACAACGAGTCTGTGTGCAAAATGTCAGCTCGATTGGATCACGGGAAGTGGGTTAAAAAACGACCGAAAGATTTGCACGGTCGTAAGCAAGCAAGCAAGCACGCAAGCACGCAAGCAAGCAAGCGAGCGAACTTAATATAAAGGATTTAAAAACTATTTAATCAAAAGTTTCGGTCAGGTACACTCCAAAATGTGATGTCACCCTAGTGACGTTTGATTAGCAAACAAGTTCGGGACACTACATTGATGTCACCAGCACATTCCTGATCATACTGGTAGAGTCACGTCAAATCAATGCCATTTTAAAAACTCGCCAAACCATGTCGATGATTATTCGGATGGCTTCTATAATTCCACGTTGAGAAGTACACACCCCAAGGGCGCTGTACAAATCCACGGAAGAGATATGGTAAACACGCGCATCTCTTGCCGTCTTTTGAAAGACTCTCGCACGGACACGAGAATGTCGGTGGGTCGGCTGTTCCATGCCGTGGGACTGGTGGCACCGAGTGCACGTTCGCCGACCGCCTCTGATGACGCTGATCGTGGCATTGGGGGAGTTACAAAATTAGAAAAAAAAATGTGGGTTGAATTTTCCTGTTTTGCAAAAACGACGGCTTATATGTACAAAATGTATATATCTAACAAGCACAAGGGACTGCGCATTGGCAGTGCTGTGCAAGCAGGAATAAAAAAAACCCCACCACATTCACCATCACCACCACTGCATTTTAACAGGAAATATAAATAATATGCTGACATTTTCAGGTAATGACCGTTCTTCAGAGAACAGAGGCAGGACAGAGATTGACCGACTTTACACCGTTGAGCTCTGATAAAGAAAAATGGGAAACGTTAAGGAAAGTGACGAATGAACGGTTTCAAATGCACTTCTACCGTGCTTCTTTGTGTTTCGTTCGGCTTTTGTTAAATTTCCCTTGTGAAGTGTCCACGTTTCTGAACCACGCATCATAAAATGGAAAAAAAAATGCAAAGATTGAAAATGTCCTCCAACTGCTTGCCGTCAATCCGCCACTATTCCGCCACTGCGTAGGCTTCCGCGGTTTGCGCCGTATCGCTCCACGCGTGTGACCCAAACACAGCGTTTTTTTTTCTTTGCGTGTGCGCGTACGGGGTGGTGGTGGTGGTTGTGCCGGCGTCGTGCGACGCCGTACGGTATATTTACCGCCGCGTGTCCTCCAGGACGCGGACGCGAGCCTGCGCCGCCTCCAGCGCCGTCCGCAGCTCCTCGCACTCCTGGCGCCACGACGCCAGCTCCCGCTCGCGCTCCAGCAGCGATCGCTGGAGCCGCGCGTTGGCCTCCTCCAGGCTCTCGCAGAACGCCTGCACGCACACGGGCACGCACGCACGCACACGGGCACGCACGCACGCGGGCACGCACACGGGCACCCACGCACACGGGCACCCACGCACGTGGGCACGCACGTGGCGCACAGACCGGGGGGGGGCAGGGGGGGCGCAGTGGTGGTGCCGTGAGATGATATCCTGATAAATCCGATGAGATGCATTTCCTGATCACTCCGCGTATCTCTGCGCCCGCGCGTGTGTGGGCGCGTGCAGTGCCATCGAATGCCGTTCACTTTCATCGAGGTTAATCTTAGTGACACCCCCATTTCACATGCACATTGATTTCACTCGAGTATTATATTGTGAACCGTTAAAATACGGACCAATGCTAACCGGTAGCTTGTATCTTCTTGGTTCTTTCTGTAAAGTCACGTAGAAGGGAAATAATAAAATAATAAAAATAAAACATAATAAAATATTATGAATCCCTGCAATCACGAAAGCTTTAAATCGGTAGCTTGTAGTTTTGGGTAATTGCGAGGGGGTGAATGTCAAGCTTGCCTTTTGAAACAGTGATGGATCACCCCGCCCCACTTTTTGACTCCCAAAAAAATCCATGAGAGGTTTTTTTTGGGTTAGATCACGTAAATAAATAAATGTGTTGTTAAAACCCGCCACCACCTGACACGGCCAACTAGTAAGGGTTGTCACCTAAACAGCACATCGGTGATTTGGAGAGCCAAGCCACAACATTTACAATCTAAGTATGACATTTTGCCAGTAATTACAACGAGCTTCATCAGGCGACAGCCAGATTTGTGGAGAAGTCCACCTGTTTCGTAGCTTATATAGAGGCGCAGATGTGGTGACCACCCTTCTTAATGAGCCAACGTACATGATGCATGCGCATTATGCGAGCCCTTTGATCCTGTCCTTTAACGACACATTTAAATATATTTACGCAATCTAACCCAACAAAAACTCTATTATGGATATTGGTCGCGAAAGCCTACGTGTTAAACCAATCCAAAAAAAAAGTTTTTTTAAATTAAATATAGGGACCTATTTAAAAAGCTTGAAATTTCAGGATTGCTCCATCCCCCCCATCCTTGGAAGTTTCCAGATCCACCTCTTTATGGATTTATCTAGTTTACACCACTGTCTCAAATACCCAGGAAACTACTTTCACTTTTAAACTGTGAGTGTCAGCGCAATATTATCCAATGGCTGTCACTTTGATAGATCTCGATGGAAGTGTATAATAAGTGCCGGATTAGACACAAGATAAGTAAGCTACAGCTTAGGGCATTACCTTATGAGTGGCCTCTAAATACGAAGAAAAAAATCTAACGGAGTTTCAAGTTTTACAAAATCGATTGAAAAATAAAGGGAGAGAAAAATAACTGTATAAAATGGTTCATTTTCATTCTGACATTACAACAATATACAGGCATTCCTATATTTACGAACCGTGAACTTGACATAGCTTAAGAGCCCCAGCATATCATCCTCCGTCCCTGTGTATGATACATGTACAACTGTCATTATTTACAGCCCTTTGTCGATCCGCTGCTGGGCGAGGGCCTCTCCAGCCGTGTTAGTCATGGAGGGGTTTGTTTGACCCTGCCTCAACATGCTGGTCAGGGCGAAGGTGAGCAGTGCACTGCCACCAGCAAAGGGCCTTCAGCACCAGGCCATCGACGTAGCAATGGGTAAGGGGGGGCGGGCAGCACATGCCGAACCTAATCAGAAAACAGTTGTGATCTTCTGTTGGAATTTTGACTTCAAGATCAGGAACTTCGAATATTAGTTTATTTCCCGTATTTTATTCACATATTTACATTACTCTGGTGTGTATTTCAAAGCACTGCTATCCAATCGCGTCGAGTATCTGGCAGAGTATTCTGAGTATTGGTGAAATGCTGCATTGAACATTTCAAAAATCAAATGCCAGCCTTAGTACTTTTTGCGTGTGTTAAACCTTGATATTGTTTCATGTCAGTGTACATGGTTTGACTGCCTTGAACTATTTACTCAAGACAATCAAATTTAGATCCAGGTGGTTTAATGTAGTGTTGTAAAGTCGAATGCAGTGTTGTAATACAGCACTGAGGCATTGCTCATCTCCTGTTTACAGCCCTGGGCCAATGGTGCAAATTCCACATTCAAGTGGCAAGGGTGGGTCCATCCACAGGACAACTACTAACACTACGGACTAACGCTAACTGGTACTGATTTTATTGACTACACAGGGACCATGGGCAGAGTCAACCCTCACCGAGGATTTGAACTCACATCCTTCCCCATGTTTAGCCACTCACTCCACTGCCGAGATACTTGGCCGGATAAATATAGTAAAGTGGAAATAAGCCAAGATACACCAATGTTTACAGACAATAGTCGATGCTGTAAAACTACTCACAAATCTCACCTTTCCTCCCTTCCTCCGCATGTTGTCTAAAACAAAGTTTACAAAAAGCCCCAAATAACATATGTATACAAAATAAACCTTTTAGATATGTAAATAACAAAAAACTGAAAACTAAGGGCCGATGTTGGCAATGGTGCAGTAACTACAAACACCCCGCGTATTTTTCATTAACACTGACTTATGGCAGAAATACACATATAAATATAAAATAAGCTAACGCTTCAGGCAATGGAATAACACTGGCATGAAAGGGATTATGTTAATACCAAATCCGTTTCACAGGGGGAAGGCATACTTAAGAGTTTACAGTTATAGCCCTCCTTTAGTTGTGGGTTTCAATTCACACCGCGGTGCCCCGAAAATGTTGAAGTGTACAAATTAACGGCATTGATGCGAGACATGCAGTACTGCCCATAGCGGTCGCTTATTTTATAAATATATATGTTATAATAAATACGATAATTAATCATGATAATTTACGGCGCTCTTGTCAATACACTGCTGGAGGCTTCCCCAAACTGATGTTGGTCACTGGGGGGTTGTTTATCCATACTTCTCCGTGAGAGTTGGTGAAGGAGGGGGCCTAGGACCTATTTCAGACGTCAATCACCTCTCATGTTAGCCATTATTTATAGAAATAAAGCTTACGTCACGGGGGTTCGTAGTGTTGTGTGCCAACCACTGCACCACTCCTCCACGAATATGTTAAACAATTTGCGTTTTAGGTCAGTGTTGACGACGTGCAGAATTATTTATACAATAATTGGGCATATTTGTACGTCTCCAAAACAAATCAGAAAACAATGGAGCTATTCAGCATTGCTTGGTACAAATTTATCTCTCTATTCTTGGGATCGTTGCTAAGTTGCTTCAGTTTTGGCTGTTGGGAGACTTTGGCTTCCTTGTAAGAATCTGAACCATGGTCCAGTGTGACTTGCAGCGACCCACAGTTTGTTTTACTACAATGGTTGTGAAGACATTTATTGTAACTTTCTTAAACTTATCGTCATGATAATTATCAGAAGTTGTAGTAGTCGGTTAATAGAGCGAACAAAACTACAAATGTGATAGAACAAACCAAAAATACACGTTAGATAGCAAAAAGAAAAAAAAACAAGATAATCGATGATTAAATTGAACCGTGACCCTTAATCATGACAATTCACCAAGTTGCTAGTGGGGTGTAAGCTACCATACAGCCACCAATCACTTAATGCATGCAGACCTCCCTTCTGTGTCTCTACTAACAAATAATAAATGGGCTTCTTGTTTTATCCATCACCGTACTGACTTTCCAGGCCAATAATTGCCAGCAGCCTTGGTTGAACTAAACGAACTCTGTATAGGTTTCAACCTTCCGGGTCTGTTCCACAATAACGTATGAGTTTGGCTACGTGATTTAGAGGCCGGGGATTGTTGGGTGTGAGGTTATTGTTGCGATGTGGCTGCATTCATGGGGAGGGTAGTGTGGTTTATCGTGTAATTAATAAATTCTCAAGTTTTCTGATATTAAATTGGATGTAAAAACAAGTGCGGGTACCACAAAAGGAGATTTAATTCCACTTTTGCTCGCTCTTGAAGCGAGAGAATGATTCAGACGCTCGAGGGAGAACCACAGACAAGCGGGAAAGGCAGCCAGGCGGTGAGCTGGTGCGAACAATTGCCCGAGCTCTGCGATCCTCTATATAGTACAGTTTTTTTCGGCCAATTAATGAGTGTTGACATGCAGGAGGATATCAGAGCACCCAGAGAAAATCGACACGTGGGAGGGGGCATCAATGTACCCCATACAGATGGAATAGGTGGGGATTTGTCCACATTATGTTGCTACCACCATATACCCTGGCCTGCCAGGGTATATGGTGCCAGGGTATATGGCACCTCGACGCTCACGGGAAGGGAGTTTCGCAACCTGTGTGTGATGCAACAGCTCTCGCCTCCACAGTGCTGGATTTACAGGCCAGGTGCATAGCCACCGCCGCCCGGCTGATCGGGAGGTTCCGCTTGATGTAAACCTTCCATGTGTATATAATGCACGATGAAGGAGAAAGGAACACGTGTAAACGATATGCGATTGAATAGAGAAGTATCTGCCTGAGGTATAAAATAAAAGTGAAAACAATAACTTTTCTAATCCCCTAAGGTGACTTTTACAAAAAAATATCTAAAAAAGACGTTCAAATTACTTTTGCAAAAAAATGGCGGTGATGAATGCAGACTCATGGCAAGTTCAAATGTGAATACAAATATGTTTTGCTCCTCAGGCGATGTAATACAAAATCTAGGTATTTACTGAGTGAATCATGTGCCTTTTAAACTAGTATATTTTACACGGTTTGCACCCTCTAATAAGCCGCCCTCCTTGTTTAACAGTGACCAACGGTGTTATTAATGGAGGTGTGTGTGTGTCAATTATTCTGCAAGCGATGAGGTCACGTGACTTCCCCAATATTTCCGGCAATTTGTGTGTTCTGAGGCCTCGAGTCAGGCTACTTGCAAATGGTCAAAAGAAAACTCACGCGCTGAACAAAATTGGAAATGCCTCTTCGACTGACGACGAGCGACACTACAAGGATTTCTCCACCAGGTGGTACCACCAATCTGTTCTCTGCGCAAGATCCACGATCGTTTGCAACGAATTTTAAAATCTTGGTGTTTTTTTTTCTTTTTACACGTGGAATTCATCCGAGTATAATGGCTTTTTGCCACCGATGGCCTCTTTCCCCTCCATTCTGATTGCATCTTTTCAGAGCTGTCCACCTCTAACGCCACCGCACATTTTCAGTTGAAGTGCCACTCCGTGTGACGGAGATTGGCCAAGGCCGGCCCTTGGGGGGGGCAAGTGTGGACAATTGGGGCGCATTGGTTTAAAATGTGCATTCCGCACTGAAATGATCAATTATTTAGCTGCAATGGTAGCTGGTGGAATTTGCACACACGTTAAAAAAAGTGCTTGTGCGCACACACACGCGCCTACATGCGGACACACAATTTGCTCTCTGGTTTGACCATCTAAATAGGTACTGTTTTGTGGGCATCTATTGCAACTAAAACACAAAAACACACACCTCTGCAACTTTTCTAGTGGACCCTTAAAATTGAAATCTCACAAAAGCACAGTGTGTTTTATTGACTTCTTGTCCTTCCCGCCCTCGCCCCCGACCCCGTCCAATGTTGAGGACGGAAGCAAATTTGACCTCTGCGACCTCACCCTGCTCTCCTCCAAGCTGTCGAAGGGTCCGGGAGGCTCATCGAGGCACAGGAACTCTCGCACTGCAGCGCTGCGCGCTCGCAACAGGGAAACAAGAACAGCGCTGGAAATACTGGGAATCGTTAAAAAGCCGGCGGATCTTCAGACACCGACCACCATCCCCCCCCCCCCCCCCCCCCCCGGGGGGAACTGAGGATTTAGAAGCCACCGCAACGGTGCACAGCTGGCTCGTTATTTTATTTATACATTTAGGCATTTTTGTTACATGTTATTAATAATGTATGTGCTGGTTTGAAGAGGCGATTGGTTAATTATTTTTCTGCACATGCTGTGCACATCAAGTGTGACACAGACAAAGATGCCCACCCTAAACTTTTGACCCAACGCGCTGATGAAAGCACCCCATGCCTTAAATGGGCGACCCATTTAAGTGCAAATGGCTCGCACACAATGGCAAATGTGACCTGGCACGGCGATAAAAATGTTCCCGTTGAAATATTTATCACGGGGTGTGTTCAAAACACGTCACACTGTGCATAAACAGCACGCACCAAAGTAAATTTGAGCCGTCTCATTTACAAAGATTCGTTTCATCACCCGTCTTAACAAGTCTGTTTTGTGTTTATTTTGTTTTTAGCTCTACCCATTATTTTTTATTGCCAACATTTACTTATAATTAACTGCAGCACGATCAATTGCTGTGCCTTTGCAACTGGCTGCAGATTACGTAGTCTGTGCTGCACATCACGGATTAAACATCGCTGAGCACGTACGCACGGACGGACGCACGCACACACACACACGCACACTCTGACCTGGGTCCCATGGCCATAGGAAGTGCGCTCAATTCCACTGAGATGCAGAGTCTGACTCGGTGTCAGCGGTGTCAAGGCACATCATTTTTCCCGACAGCTTGCTTATAAAACCCAATGTGCCCAGTACGACCGACTAACAGGACCTCGCTGTGTCCCGGGCGCAATCGCAACGCTCGCAAACACGCTCTCCCAGCGGGAAAGGAAACTGTCGCTGCTCTGTGTGTGTGCGCGCGTGTGTGCGCGTGTCGGTGCCAGGTGCACAGCCTCCGTGGGTATCTGGACAACCCCGGCATGTTTAGATATGGCTAAGGGACAACCCGCAAGATGTAGAGAACAAAGATTATCGTATTCTCGTGTTATTCCGGCATTGCCTAAGTCACACTAGATCAGTGTTCTTCACTGCAGGGCCCACGGGACACTGACGGCCACTGATGTGCCACTCCCCGGCGACACACAAATGGTGAAAACACCCCCAGCATCATCATCGTCATCGTGCTGCTGTCAAACCCCAATGGATTCAAATGTGTGGCGGCCCGCATACACACTGATGATGTCTTATCAGCGAAAGTACACCCCCTCTCCCCCCCCCCTCGGAAAATTAGTGAAGAACACTGCTCTAGCTAACACAATGTCTCCTGGACATCTGCGAAAAAGAGCTTCATAGCTCATCGGATTCCTCCAATCTAAATAAATATTCTGATTATGTATAGCTTTTCTGGAGATCTGTTAACCCTCGGGCATTGTTGCATTCCGCTGTCCGGCGTGCACGCTGCCTACACCCAGCACTGGCACTGGAGCCACGAGTGATCCCCCCCCCCTCCTCCGCCCCCCTGAGTGAAGAACACTGGGCAAAACCACTGGAACCTCATTTGCCAGTAAAAAAAATATGACAATTGTTTTTTTACCCTTTTATCTGGCAACAAAACTGACACCTTTTATACAAGGAGTCATGTTTGCATAGACCACAATACCTGCAGTCATAATGCAAACAAAAAACATAACTCTGATAATGTATGGGCTAAACCGTGGTTCGGATTCCCGAGCCCTTCAAAACAAGGCGGCCGATCATGCTGACGACGGAACCTTTTCATCACTCGGTAGCGCGCTCGCACGGCAGGCCCAGGACTGAGTCGCTAGCCAGTAGTTGTGTGGATTTTACATAAATTGTGGTGCAGCTGAACTCCTCTTGTCTGTGACGAAGTCGGGAGGGGGAGGGGGCAAACTTTGCAGATCCTCTCTGCAATGTAACCAGTGACCACCATGAGCCATTAGGAAGTGGAACATCCCCAACTTCCCACGTGTGTTCTGCACCTGCACATTGAGATCTGCAGGCTAAAGCGAGCTCATTCACCTCCCATCGAGGTCTGTTCGCTCAAGTGATGGCATTCAATCCCACAGAGATTTGTAGACTAAAGTGACATCCGTTGACTGTCACCAGAGATATGTAAGCTAAAAGCAACCTCATTCACTGTCAAAGAGATCCGTTAGCGAGCGTGACCTCCATTCGCTCCCGCAGAGGTCTGCTCGCTAAAGTGATGGCATTCAATCGCACAGAGATCTGTAGGCTAAAGTGACATCCATTCACTCTAATGTTATCTCATGTGACCTCATTCACTACCATACGGAACTGTTAGCTACAGTGCTCAGCCCGAGCTACCAATGATTTGATACTTGCATTGCCTTTGCCCTGTCCTCCTTTTGGCGCCGTTCTCTGGCCTAACACTGGTGGTGAGACAAGACCATGAAGGAGGCCTTCTCCGGTGTAGCCCAATCAGTTTCAATGACAACGCGTGCATCATCAAAGTACGTGTGTTTGCATGTCTTACCACAAGCGTGATGTGGTTAATGCAGACTACTGGTGCTTGAACATCTTAACGCCTCCTGCGTTATTGACGGAAAGGGTAAAGCCTTTTTTCTTACTACTCGATGAGAGTGAATGAAATATCCTGAGATAACCTGTTCATATTACGCTGATTATCGTACGGTGCGAAAGAAGTTCAACACACATACATAGTGACCCGCCAGCATGAGCAGAATACTGGGGGTTCAACTGTGCGCGTCCGCGGTGTGAATAATAACCTCCGCATCCACGTCGCTCGTGAGCGGGCCGCCCTGCAGGGCGTCCACCGTCTCTCACCTGCGCGCCGCCTGGCTGTTGAGCACGACGCTGTACAGGTACGCCTGCAGGCCTCGCTGCCGCACCTCCAGGAAGCCGGGGTGGAAGTTGTCGCGGAGCCAGCGTTTGGGCGGCAGCTCCATGCGCAGCTCGGGGAAGCTCTCGCGCAGCTGCCGACACCGGTTGTCGACGTCGTCCGAGTGGTTTTTGGGCCAAAACCGCGAGGAGCGGAGGTCAGATCGGAAATTGAAAAGCGGCCGCTCGTGAGCCCACGCGCCACGGCTCGTCGTTTCCGCTCCCCGCCCGCACCTCAAATCGTGCTCCGTCGCGCGTCGCAACAAAAATCGGATCGCCACGTTCCCCACAATGATGCACCTGTTAATATTCAGGCCACGCGGTCGCGAGTTAAAGCGCCGCTTGTTGACCGTCCTTGGGTACGCGTGCCGTTCGATTCGGTGAACGAAATGTCATGATGAAGAGGCTGAGAACGGTCATGCATATGCACGGCTTACGTAACGCTTTCCAACTTGGTGTGTTTATCTTAGGGGGGGGTATTTAATTAGCCGTGCAGATGCCGACTGGCAGCCGTCAGGGTATGACGTGTCTCCATACTTGTAAACAGTCCTCTGTGCCTTGGGTTGTGTTTCTAAAGTTTGGGAGATCCTTTGATCGATGTGGCCAGTTTTGAAATTGGGTCAGTCACTAATAGCAATTCAATATTCAACTCCAACTTTATGCATATTGGATCACCTACATGAGAGTTACAGTGATGCTCTCACCACATTACCGATGGACGGGCGGAAGGGTTGAACAGATAAACAACCTTAGTTTGAAAATGGTTAAGGGTGAAAAACCCAGAGCAGCATACGAATGCGGTTGCTTGCATTCTGTTTTAATAAAGCACAAATAAGGCAAAAATTATTAATATAATTTTAGCTTGTCTATGTCCGAATAGGATTCAGAATGCCTTGAATTGGACATTTTCAGATATAATATGAAATTTAAATGTAAATTATAAGGAATCAGTCAGGGTTTTATTACTTTTTATAATTTAATTTTTTTTGAGAATATGGATGGTAAAGGGCACTCAAGGCAAGAGATGGAATGAAATTACGAGCAATATATTTTTAAAATGTGGAGAGGTTAAAAGGCTTATGATGAATTTTGACTGAAACAATGTTCCTTTTCTAATAGATGCTACATAATTTAATTGGAATGTCCCAGTGCTAATATCACATTACTATTTAATGATGAACCATTTGAGAAATGTTTTCAAACAGCAGAGGGAGTGCGTGCGGGAGCGTGTGTTGTTCTGGAATTTGTACAGAGCGACTTCAACGTTTCGTCAGATTCACAGATTCAGACGTTCGCTGAAAATGCCGAAATACATCGCCTTGGCAATTTACCCGATCGTTGGCGACAGGGGCGATGACACATTTTCGCTAAAAGTCGGACGAACGGGAACATTCACAAACACGCAAATTGGGCCGCTTGTCATTTGATGGTGCTGATCAAAGCACCATCACACGAACACTGATAAGCATAAAAATAGACAATAAAAACGATAATTACATGCACGGTTGGCTACGTACAGTGTGAAAGAAGTTATACATACGTAGATACATCATGAATGTGATTTATGAAAGGCGAAGGATGAAGGTGCAGTGCGGTGACTGATTTCCCACATCCCCTATCTAGTTGGAAGCTACTCCACTGGAGGGACATCTGAGGAACATCTCCAAAAGGGTGTTTTGGCCTACTCTTTTCCGCGCTGGTCAGACCCCTTGAAAGAGGTGGGAATGCTCACAATCTACCCCCACACCAAATACAACCACGTGATTTACAAACGTGCGGTGTACACTGTTATACTGCTGTGTGTACATGAACAACAATCACTTGCGAACACATGGCATTTTCTCACTGATAATAAAACATTTTTTTTTACAAGCCATCTGTTATTGGAGACAATTTTGTCGAGTAATTTTTGAAGTCACAAAATTGGAACTAATAAGGTTGAAAATTCACGTGAAATATCATATTCGTTGCGCTGTTAAATAATAATGTTTCGCTCTGCTGAATAATGACAATCGCTTGTTAGCTCCGAACGTAATTTCTGAATGGCCAGGGGGATCAAATCGGTCATCGGTCGTACACTTTAGAAGAATTGTAAGCGGCAAATAAATAAGTAAAGCTTCAGCGCAAAAGATAATGGAGGCCGACCAAGAAAAAGCGAAACGTGGCACTGCACGTGTGCAGCGGTCGCGTAGCGGCGTGCACACTGCAAGTCGAGCCTCACATCGCACCGATATCGGAAACCAGTCCTTAGCTACTCCTCATTACAAGACTCGCGCTGACCAGCGTAGAGAAGTATGGTCACAAAACCCCCATGACCGAAAGGACGCGAGGTCTTCATTCAGCAGTGGATTGACAAAAGGGTTGCGCATTATATTACATAGTCACGTGCATACATGGCTTAGCCCTTTGGATCTATTGCCATGTCAGATGTAAGGAGCGAGATGCATAATGCCCCAGAGATTTGAATGCCGGAGATGACGAAAAATAATCGAAAGAGAGATGTTCGCAGGTGAATTGAGTTTGACGGTCACAACCCATGCAGATACGCCTAACAAATGGAAACAGATTTTAAACAATATTGAAAAACACACTCCCCCTTCATGGCCATGATTTAAATACATTTCTCTGACCGGCATTTGGGTTAGGAGATGAGATGCGTAGAAGGGGGGGGGGGGGCGACCGATAATGTCGACACGAAAAGTGATTTTTCCAGTTGTGTCCAATTGGCAGCACAGAACCGAGAGCGCACAGTGTGCAATTTACATTGGCCAGGATGTTCAATGAGCATTCCTGATATGCTCCACACGATACACCGATTGGTTATTCAGCTATATTGCATAAAAAGGCATTATGCATTGCGGAGCAATATGGGTGAAAACCTATATAAGCAAAACTCCCATTCTACATCTCCACATAAGAATAGCCCACGGGCTTACTTGGATTCCAGACCAGTATTATCCAGCAGTATTTGTTTCAGCAAGAAAACTTTGGAACCTGTTTCACACTTTTGGGTCTCATCATCAAGCAGGCTTGTTAAACACATGCTTCTGGGTTATGACGTGTTGTTGGCAGGCACACTATCTAGAAAGGTCTGTTTCGCTTAATAACCCTTACCTCTCAAGAAAGTCCGAGTCTAAACAATGGGGGGCATGAGGAGCTAACTCAGCACTACCCTGTCCAGCCATTGACTGTTTTAAGTAATATCAGAGAGTGTTTCAAGAACAGAAGATACTCGTCATCTGTCAGCTGTCGGTGCGAATTTGATTAAAAAATAATTGCCTAGAGAATTGGCATGATAATCTGATTACCATGTGCAATTTGTGTCTCTCCAGTTTTGCTGCTAAGTGCCATACACATCGCATAACCAAGGACAGCAACGCCCTTGCGCGTGTGCATATGAGAAGGGCATCGAGTGAGCGGCGTGCACAACACCAAACGCTCAACTCACCTGACTCTCACTGGACACTGGCCACTCGCCTTACGCCATTGACCTGGGACTACTCACCACTCGCTTAACTGTCACTAAACACCGACGCTTATCACTCGCCACTCGCCACGCACTCGGTGATCATGCACCAATGGCCGGGGAGTGTCAAATCGGCCGTTTACATTTCCAACTTCACAAAAGCAACTGCCCAATCGACATATAACATTCCCCACTTCATATAAGTCTCTTTACCCACTGCCCACCCCTCGCACCTGAGCTGAGTGTGCCGGCCGGTCCAGCGTTTGGCGCGACTAAAGAATCCAGCCAATCGCTCAGCGCAGGTCACGTGACTTTGAGTGACGCCGGACAACGCCAGGGGCCGTTCCGATTGGTTGCTGACGACGAACATTCACCGGATGGACGGCATCGTTCGAGCGCACGCCGGGTACGGTCGAGGTTCAAAACGAGCGGATGAAGCGCCTACCTTGTCGTGCAGTCGGACGAAGTCTGCGTACCTCCGGAAGACGATCCAGCTGTCGTGCGCGTTCCGCTCCACGCGCACCTTGTACACCTGCAAGCCACGTGACAGGACAGGGTTGTCTGCAAACGCCCAGTTACCCGCGGGGTCATCTGGTTTTTCCCTCCAGATTTAAAATGAACATGCGTTCAAGAGCACTTTGCTGCTATGAATTTCCACACGATGATAAGCCAACTTCGTTGGGCTATCATTTGCGGGCCGCTTCTGAAACAAATAGCTGTGTAGCTCAGTGGGGGCCTTACCCAGTAAAATAAAAAAAATATATTTTAGTTTCAATGGGTGACCGTGGCTTCTGTTGTGCGGCAGTTGTGAAAATTCGGTCACAGTTCCTAGGACCACTGTTTCATTGCTTTTATGGCTTTATTTTGGTGATTTTCTAAAAGTTTTTTGGTTTGGCCATGTTTGTTTGTTGTAGTACAGAGTTAGACTGATGGCCTTAATCTAAGTTGTCTTGTGGTTGTTGTTGTTTAACTTGCATCCCACTGGGATATTTGCACAGGATTGGTGTACGGTGATTTTTTCTGCAATATTTTGCTGTCTTTTCTTGGATTTTCTGTTTGCACAGTCACTTTAAGATGTTTTCTTGTTCATGTTTTTGTTTTTTGTTTGTTGCGGTTGCACCCGATTCAAGAGCCGAATGGCTCACAGGGCTATACCTAATAAATGAACTTTGAGTTCCACGGCTGTGTAACGAGCGCCCTGCCCAGCGTCATTCGGGGGGCGAGGGCGGCGTTCAGACCCCCGACTCTGCACGCGCTTTATTCTCTCTCACTTTGTAATCTCTGAATTAGCATCTATTTATTTGCCGTCTTAGTTTTTCCTCCCCTTGGCCTGCCATGTATTTTTATTTCCGTGACGTACAGCGCCTTGAGTAATGAGCAGAAAGGGCGCATTTTTATAATGTAATTTATTATGATTACGAATCTTACTCTCAGTCGCATTACATTTCCGTGGTGGCCACTCCATCTAACTCGGAGTGACTTATCAAAGTCACTAATCGTTATGCACCCTTTCAGAAAACTGTTAACCCGTCCGGGCTTCGCCACTGCGATGGGGTTTCCATCAACTCTGTCGGTGAAGGAAAAGTTACTTTTGTCATTTGAGGCAGTATACGACTCCACCAAATGCTGCGCAAGGCGCAGGCACACACAGCCACTCAGCGACTATTACTATTGCATGTGACGCATTGCAAGGGCAAGCAAAGGTACACGCCTGGTTTCATCTGACCCAAGAGTAAAGTGTGCAGCTGCAGTCAGCATTTACATCACGCCCTGATTGATACAATTCAATATATATATTTTTTATAATGATAATAATAATTATAAAACGAACCACAGCATGCCACGTAGTCTATGCAGTCTATGCAGCATTCCATCGGCAGAGGCATGTGTCGCAAATTCGGTCACAGATTGATTTTAACGGCGACAATTTGGATCTCATCGCAACTGCATTTCAGAGACACCTGCAAGAATGAACTCTGTTATCCGACTTGTTTTGATGCCATCGAGTTTGCGCTTTTCCCATTTTCTCAATCTCACTCGTAGTTTGTGTTCGCCCGGTTATCCAAAGATGGAATGTTTCCGTACGAGCTCCGTACGTTTTGCGCCAATATTTAACCGATCAATTCTCACGCGCACGATTCGATGCGCGTGTCACGAGCATCAGACTCGACTTGAATCAATCATTCAATGTGTCATTACATGTCCAATGACGAGCACATCGTCATCATCATTATCAGCCATAGTTAATCCTCTGCTGGATGAAAGCCTCCCCAACACGTTACCCATCTCTCATGACCCTACGACGTAATAATCCACATAGCACCTGCAGATCCGCTGATTTCGTTGCTCCATCTCCACAACAGAACTCCGAATCAGAGGCGTTTCATTATTTGGTTACCACTCCGTCGCTTTATGTTTAGACCATCGGCCGTCATCCCTTCTAGTGACGCACCCTGCCCAAGCCCACGTTCTTTTTCTCAGCGGTCTGAAGGGCGTCGTTAACCTGGGTGTCTTCTCAAATCCATACCTTCCACTTTCTGTTTCTCGACATCATTTTACAGGGTGCACATCTCCTTCATACACTCCGTGCTTGGGTCCACTTTTTCAAAAAAGTTCTTAATGGTCACGTTGATTGTGAACCGCGTCTCTCGCAGAGGGCAATACATGCCATGATTAAAACCTTTCTTCTACAGGAACATTTGTAATTTACTTTTCATTATTAAATTCCGCTCTTCAAAATCACTCCAACCTTCTCTCGTCCGCCTCTTTATTTAATCATTTTACTTGTGCTGTGCTTTCAACAGCCATCCTTGGCGCGCGCACACACACACACTCTCAAGCAATGTGCTACAACGAATTAAAATACAGGCTACGGACTCGCCGCTAATTTCTAATTAATTCCCACCTCATTATCAATTCCGAGCACCACTGCGCGGCGCGGCGTTCGCACTTAACGCCGTCCTCGACTCGACAACGAAGCCTTTGCCGCAGCATATGCAGCGGATCGCGCCGGGCAGTGGCGGTGATGGAGCGCGCGTGCGCCGGGCGCGCGTGCGAGATCACATGGCCCGGTTGCTTTGCGGTGGGCGGAGAGCCGGAAGATAGTGTCAAGATAAGCAGCGATGGTGGTGGTGGGGGCCGCGGGATGAAGGCAGCAGTTAAGGGAAAAAATGAGGATGAAAAAAAATGCCATTACCATAAACTGCCCGCTACGCCACCCCGCACTGCTGAATCTTTTAGAGGAGAGACGATGACCCGGATGGCTCGTGACAACAGTTTAATCTACGAAATGTGCTTATTGTGTTTTATATATAAGTACATACTTACGTGAATAAACAAACAAACGAATGAATGCACGCACAATCCTGGGCTGTGGGTGTAGCAAGGAGCTCGGTGATATCGCAGGTACAATGAAAATGTTTAAATAGTAAATAGGCGTCTCTGGCTATTATCTAGACGATGTCTTCCATAAACATCCGCTTGCTCCCCCCGCACCCTCCCATCCACCCTCCGTGTTTCTCCCCCCCTCCCGCCCGTGCCATTGAATTTACCCAATGTAATTAAAAAGCACACGGTCAAGCAAACGTTATTTGCAAAAACAAAAATAAATCCCAACTCCGTCAGAAGACAGGGATTACTAAAGATTGGGACTGCTGCAAAAGCCAGGCGGGGGGGGGGGGGGGTAGAAGTAAAAACCAAAACCCCAACATCCACAACGCTTTCGATAAACCCCTGGCATCCTTGCCCAACAAAAAAAAAACACGGCATTTTTACGACAAATAACTGATTTGTCGGAGCGGGGACGATGTATTGTTGTTGTTGGCGATGCCGGGCACCACCGTCACAGGTCCCGGGAGAGGACGAAGCCACGGCGGTGGAGGGAGTCGCGTCTTTGCCCCGCGGTCCGTTTGATCGCGAGCGGCGCACACAGAGGGCCCTCGGTTAGACTTCACAAAAGCGGACAAAGAAGTACGGGGATCCATCGGGCCGTTTGATGTGTGGGCTTTCCCAGAGGGCCGTCTGCCGTGCCCGTTGAATCAGAGTCTTAGATCAGCTCTTGTGCGATCGAGCGCGTCCGTGTGGGTGAGTGTTCGCGCGTGCGTGTGTGTGTTCCCACGCACATTTAAGTGTATCGTACACGCGGCACGCCCGCGGTAGATCTCTGTCTCTTGATTGGCACTCCTGTGAGCGACAGAGCGGTGTTTCGCCATCGTGCAACTCCAAGCAACCCGTCTTTTTTTTTATCGACTTAAGGAAAATAAAAAAAATCCACCCGTTCGCCTCGAGACATCAGAATGCAAAAACGCGGGGAGCCACACGAATCGCAGCTGTGCGCGAAACGTGTTCCTGTCGATATTAGCTATTTTTTTTTTGTCCCTTTTCCCTTCGTTCAACAAAACTCACCCGCCGTTTGAAGCTCTGAACTGACCAGGCCGCACGTAGGTCAACTCCTGCCCACCTCTGCCCTGTCTCGCTCCGCAAATCGCACGTCCGCTTTATTTGCCTTTGGGTTGTAATTATACCCCCCCCCCCCCCCCCCCACGTGGAAAGGAGCACAATTGACGCTTTTCAAAGCGAGCGTTGGTTTTTTTTGGGCGCTTTCAGAATAATCCCACGAGGTTATAGTGCAGTTTTAGAGCTTCAGCTTACAATTAATGGCACTCCCCAACAAGGAATGCTACTTCCCACCTCACATTGTCGTGTAAACTAATTGGGGGCACGAGCCCTTCGCGATGGTGCGCGTGCTCACGGCACTTTCTGCTCACCACGGAGCTGGTACCGGCGGCATCGGCTTAAACCGTCCCCGATCGCGTGCGCACGTTTGTTCACGCCGGTGGTTCCGCATGATGCGCGTTCGTAAATCGAAACTGCTAAATTTTCCGTGCCTGCTAGTTTGTCTCATTCAAGTGACCTCGGGAGAACGGATCAGCAAAGGTCATCGAGTTTGTGCATTTTCACAAGAATAAATTCCTCCCTGCTTTTTCAAAACCTAAATTTTTTCACCCGCCCCCCCCCCCCCATCCTTAGGGTTCCATAAGCTTACACACCGACCCAAAGACTCGCACGCACTTACGTGATCCACATACTGACGTACAGATTCAGCAGAGGCTTACATTGGGACCCACGTCTTCTGCTTAGGCTGAAGCCACATCACTGCAATGGGGTCGGCTCCCCAGAACGTCTTTCGCCACGCGCTGCCATTCCGCGCCTCTCCCTCCGTCGCATTCGCTGCGTCCTCGTATCTCATTCTGCCGTGCCCCTTGCACGTCACCCTCGGGCCTCCCTCTCCTCCTCCTCCTGCCCCGTGGCAACGCAAACGTGCGCGTCGCAGGGGAGAAGCCGCACGAGAGATTTTCCGCATCGCGACGGTGCGCCGTAATATAATTCGTGGCATAGAATGCGACGCATTCCCAATTATATTTTTTCCAAGCACCTTGGCGGGGATCTTTTGTTCACGTTATGCTCCCAGGTAGCATTACGGGGTGTCATTTCGCGAGGGCTTTGAAGGACGGTTCCACGTACGAATGCCACAGCGCCGCTGTTACACGCCGGCTCTCGACATTCAAAAGCCGACGCGCCACTTTGATTCTCGAGTGGGGTGGGAGGGGGGGCTTCAAGGGCCTCAACGTGAGGTTTATAATTAAAACAAAACATTATAACACGTTTATCAACGTCCAAGGGAGTAACCTCGAACTAATTTATATATATTTTTTTATCAATATGCAAAGCGGGATGTTACAATGAGCATCAGTCGCCCGGCCTCCTGATGGGTTAGTTTCCCGCGCGTCGCGTGACCAAAGATTTCTTTAAACGTCGCGTTCGAATGGTGCGGACGAACCGCGCTACTCTGGCTCACACGTGAGTCCAACCCTGTGGCATGACCTTGAATAAAGAGGGGCGGGGTAAAGGGGAGGGGGACATACGAAAACTCGGGGGGGGGGGTCACGCCTGAGTCGATGCTATACAAACAAATGTTAAACATTAAATGTAATGAGTAACGATACGATCTGCGCTTGTCGATGGTGCGTTTCCCCCCCGAGCTCTCACACGCCGCGTGAGCGTAAGAGGACAGGTCAGCGATGCCCGTCGCTTAATTGCATTAATTGCGGAGAGCCTGCACGTTGAAGAAGCTCACGCATTACGAGGATCCCTCGGAGCTGCAGCGGATGGGCGCGGGGGCACGGTTTCCCGCCGTTACAACTCGATCCGATTTCAACTTCGCGCAGCCCTTAATTGCCTCGCTTACAAACTACAAGAGGCAAGAAAACGTCGTGATGAAAACCCTGGCGAACTTGGAAGCGATTACGAACTCGTGCAATTTTACTCCACCCGAAAATGAAGCTGAAGTGATTGCCACCAGTGCAAAATGTGAAATGCCGCATCGGCGTTTTTTGTTTACAATACAATAGTACGGGGGGGGGGGGGGGGGGGGGGCATTTAGCAGATCATCTAAACCAGGTAAGACCCAACAAAGTGACCTATCGTGTGGAAATTTATCGCAGCCAAATCCTCAAAATGCACGTGGAAAAAAAACGGAAGACCCGGGAAAAAAATCAATGCGACCGCAGGGAGAGAGAGACACGCAAACTCCAAATATACAGCAGCAGGCGTCAGGGTTTGGATCGAACCCACACGACCTCCTGCATGCCAGGCGAGGTAGTTGACATCTTGCCATCACCTCGAGAACCACCCCCCAATCCCCCCATGCTACACGGCTGTGTGGCTGGTGAGCTTGGTGCGACGCGCGCCGGCCAATCGAGCGCGAGTCTTCTGGTAAGTTGCGCGACCAACGACGCTTGCTACCCTAACAGTCCTCCCCCGCCGTCGCCACATTTTTCGTGAAGAGCATTCCTCCTTTTCCCTCTCGGGTGCCTCTGCGACAAAGCGCGCTAAATTGATCTTTTTTTGGGTTTAAACTAAAAACGTTCTGGCGCTGCTAGTTTGTCTCATTTAGACGATCCGACAAAGTTTTCCGAGTTTGTGCTTTTTTCGCGAAAATTACATCTCCCGCCCACTCACTCTTTTTCAAAACCGTACCTTTTCCACCTCTCCCCCCTCCCGCACCACACGGTTCTGTTCCCACTCGTTTTCAGAGCCGCAGTTTGATCACGGGAGACAGAAAGGTGGACGTTAGATCTGCTCCGATGTCGCATTCACTGCGCGCTCGTGTTTAATCATCAGGAAAGTGGCTAGGGTTTTTTGCGAGAGAGACTTCTGTAATGCGCACCGTCGATTTTTACCGTGGAATGTGGTCTTTTGCTGAGGTGCTGCCATCTCATCCAGAAAACTGTGAAAGTTGGCCTTTCTTCTTTTTTTTATAACAAAACCCACAATCCACATTCCATGAAACCATTACGTAAAAATTCTTCCCAACGCTCCTGAAACCAATTTCCTACTCTTCCATGCAAGCAGAATACGGTGAAATCCCGAGTGGCGTTGAGATTTGAAACATTTTATATTTCCTGAATAGAATTTCCGTGAAACCCGAAGCGATGTGATTTTGTGTGCACACGTGTGTATTTATCTTTGTGCGTGCGTGCGTGCGTATGTGGTGCTGGAGCGGGAGTGCATCGATTAGCGCGCCGCGCTATTAATCCGGCGACCCGAGTTCGATTCTCGCTCACGGCCAATATCTGAACCAGTCCTGGTACTCATTTGAGCCTGGTGCGGTGTGTTAACATTGCCACTGGTATGACAAAGGTGATTGTGTGTGGGACTGGCCACCCACCCCTCTCATGCACCATGCTGACCTTCATAAGTGCTCGTGAACAGCACCTGCCCCAACAATCTGTTAAGGCTATACGGGAGATCTTTGTCTGTGCAGGTGCTTGAATACATCCATACATGCATGTTTTAAAAAAAAAATTTGCCACCAACCCAGCTCTGCAGCCCGCACTGACAACAGCGGTGATCGGCTTTGTGTCCGGGGGAGCAACCCTCGACTGAGAACATCTCCCCAAGCGTCTCGGTGTCTACTGGACATCTGTGAAAAAGACATCTGTGAAAAAGCTCATCGCGTTTCTGCAGGATAAATATTCTAATTCTGTCTGGTTTTTTTTTTCACAAGCCTCTCTCTCTCTCTCTCTGCATGTGCCAGGAGGTAAGATTTTTTTTTAAATCTCTGCCACAATCACTTCCCACTCTCAAGAGCTGACGTTGACAGATTGATGGAAACCGGCAATAACGCCACATTTACTTCTCTCAGCCTTTAGCACTCAAATCAGGACCAAAATCTGCCTACGACCGAAATCACTTGGAATGTTATCGCGGCTCATCAGATCTCGGAAGCTGAACAGCGTTGAGCCTTCATAGTGCTCTGACGGGAGTCCACGCGCATAAAACAGGTGCAGTGCAGAGCAATGCACCGCGGGACCGCACTCCGATGCTTTCAAATCTATGCTCCCCACCGTCGCCGACAGAGTGACCATGGTGAAATTTTGTCAGCCGACTCCTGCGACCCACGAAGACGTGTGGGAGGCTTTCATCCGGCAGTGGATTGACAAAGTGGGGGGCGCGCACGCCTTCCGTGTGGCGCCAACCTTCACAAGCTGCTCGCTATCGCGCCCTGGCGCACGCATTTCCCGCTGCCAGCTCCACCACCCTCCCCACTCACCAGCAACCCAGCTACCTGGCTACCCCCCTCTCACAGCCTACATTCTTCGTGCGCTATACGCAGGGCATCCTTAAAAGCACTCCGCTGTTTCCAACGCTGAACACGTGACGATTACAGGCAGCATCGCGGCACTCGCGGCATCTCTAAGTTTTTTTTTCTTCTAGATTTGAAGCTTTCGTGACTGCAAGGATTCATACTCTTAGGTTTTTTCGACAAAGTCACGTAGGTAAAAATAATAAAAAAATTAATAAAAGTAATAATAAAAAAAATACTAATCACGACGTTTTCGGAGGCAACACAAGTCTCCGTCATCAGGTGGGACCGTCACAGCTAGATTTACTGTGTGTTGCCTCCGAAACGTCGTGATTTATTATTTTATTTTTATTATTACTTTTATTAAATTTATTATTTTTTTACCTACGTGACTTTACCGAAAAAACCTAAGAGTTTGTCTCTGGGTTTGCCAGTTGCCAACCCGGGAACCATCGGGCGGTTGACGCGATTCCACCCCCCTGCGCGCCGTGGAAAACACCGCGCGGGAGGGCCGGCGGGCCGGCGTGCGGCATTCGCGGAAAAAATAATAATAAAACACCACCACAAATACCCGGTGCAATTTAACGGCAGGCGACCAGACGGTGGGGGGGTGGGGGGGGAGATTCATTAACGCCGAGCGACAACAAAATCGGCGCTCGGCAAGGCCCTCTTTAAAAATTAGCATTCAGGGGCGGTATCTCGTGCAACGTTTTCTGGGAGCTTTTTCGCCGTCCCCTTCGCGAGCGCGCTCTTGCATTATGCACCGTCGATCAATAATACATCAGGCTCTCCTCCGCACGGCTGCTCGCCGTAGCTCACCGTGCACCGCGCGCGTGGGACTGCGCCTTGGGGGCACGAGACCTACAATGAGCAGCCGCACGCTTCGGGTCTCTCCATCGGACGGGCAAACGCGAAAAGTTTGCACGGGGGGAGTTGCGCTCGTCGGCGGTGCACGAGTTGCTCCCTCCGACGATGCGCTGCGTAATGCGCGCTCGGGCAAGGTCGCAGGAAAACGATCCTCGGAAACTGTCGAATATGCCACAATTTAGTTTTCATTTAGATTTCATTAAAAAAATGCGGGACTGGTGCATCATGGTCTGTGGATTATACGCAGAGGGCAAGACAGTGGTCTGTCATTCTGGTAAGGTTGAGAACCACTGATTGATGGTATAATATTCGTGCATTATCATCACCTCCAGACAATTGCGACCACAGATATTCCCACCTCATTATCTAGTTTTGTGGGTGTACTAATTGGAAGATCTGCACTGTGAATCAATTTACCTGACGTGTTACTGGTCTGTTAGCCACGACTGCAGGAAGCCAGACTCTCTGAGAGACCATGGCCATGAACAGCCCTCTGTGTCAATCTACTGCTGGATGAGGTGCGCTGGTTGTGGGGGATTATTTGACCATTTCACCGTGCTCATCGGTGCCAGTTGGTGGATGTGCGGAGACATTAATTATCTACGTCTGTGCTCTCAGGTTTCCTGCGTGGAAAGTGGGCCCCGTGGCTTTGCATAAAACTTGACAGCTGGCTCGAAAGATAAAAAATAAAAAAAACAGCAGAGGTAACGTGGCACGGAACTACAGCACAACAATGGATGTTGTTGCACCATCCTACGCTGCCCACAAAGTAGCCAAGGCGGCAGCCTACTAGACATGTCGTACATGTCTAGTAGCGCTATCCAAGCGCCAACCTGCTTAGCTCGACAGAACTGATGCGATTGGGTACCATCCAGGTTGTTTGGCCACAGGCTTGATCGGGCTGGGTTCACAGCTCCTCTCAAATCGAGGAGGGAGGCAGCAGAGGTCTTGTGTGGGCCACCATTGTGGGGATACATCCCTCAGGCACGGTCAACTCGGTTAGGCCAACGGTACATTTCGTTGCGCAGGGCCCCACGTCAGCGTCTACCTCGTTATAATCATCATCACAATCATAATTTTCACTCATAAAGTGCATTTCACCCGGAGATCACAAGGCGCTGTACAAAATATACACACGCAGGCACACACCAATAAACATCCAACCCCAAAACAAAGGATTCGAGAAGTATAAAAAGCCCTTAAAAATAAGTTGGATTTTAAGGTGCGATTTGAATAAAGTGAGGGGGAGGGGAGGGGAGTCAGCGGAGCAAACGTCCAGTGGAGGTGACTTCCAAAGCCTGGGGGCCACGGGAGACAAGCCCCGCTGGTCAGCCGTCACCGTACAGAGGCGGCGACCTCAGAACACTCAACAGGCCTGGCTCGGAAGACCGACATACTCTCGTTGGAAAAAAATGGGGCAAAGGAGATCCTGCACATATGAGGGAGCAGCATCACCGAGGGCCTTGTAGGTGAGAAGAAGAATCTAGTGGCGGCCCTGGGCTTAATTTTAGGTTAATCAGAGGTCATGTCGACTCTAAAATCAGTTTCAGCTATTTCCCAATGGCACACACTGCGGTATTGCTGGCAGGTTGGTCGGACGGCTGAATGGACATTGAGCTACACTACTGGCCGTATGCACACGACGAGTTGATTTCCGACTTGTGGAGAGAGGCTCGGGATTTGTGACCAGTTGTGCCGATTGCTCGCCGGAGGAATTTGAAAAGAAAAAAGTGTTCATCACAATTGGGTTCAGATCGTAAAAAGTTTTTCACTATAAATCCTTTATATGCGTGTTCAATGGGCCACAACCCAGCCCACATTGGTCTTTGAAACGGGTGGCTAGAGTCCTCTCGTCCTCTGGCTTGAGATGGCTGCCACCTATGGGTCAGATGATTGCCTGCCACCATTAAGCAATTGGTAATTAAATATAATTTTTTTTTCCTAAAAAGTGTAACATTTTGGAAAAAAAATTTCACGAAAATAAATTGTCACGCACAACGAGTCTGTGTGCAAAATGTCAGCACGATTGGATCACGGGAAGTGGGTTAAAAAACGACCGAAAGATTTGCACGGTCGTAAGCGCGCAAGCAAGCAAGCAAGCGAACTTAATATAAAAAATTTAAAAATAGAAACGGCTCGCTACATGTGCCGACTTGATTGAAACACGCCAGAACCGAGGAAAAAAAACTGCAACAAGGATTTCTAATGGCTCTAAATATAGTCAAAAGCGGCCTCGGGCAAGGGTAGTTTTTTAAAATAATTTATAATCCGTATTAATACGTAATATGTACTTTTTGAGGGATGTGTGCTCAAATTCCTGAGAGTGAAATTAGCTGGCGTCCGCTCGAATGTGTGAGTTGTCCAGAGAGTGTAAATAAATAACGGGCCAAGGCATCGACCTCGTGCATGTTGCATAACTCGTAAATGCACTTATACTGCACGGATTTGTCCACCATTTTAAAAAGAACTTTCAAGCACAATGTTGATTAAGCGACACGGCTCGTTTTGGCATTAAAATCTGATTAAGTTAATAATGTATTGGTATTAAGCCGTTAAAAGTAACCAGCAGTCACGATGAAAACCAAATAATATATGGTCCAGTTGTTGCTATAGCCGTGGCCATTTTAATAATTTGTGAGGGGGAATATTAATGAAGTGGATGCTGATGGTTTTACTCGGGCTTTTCTATTTATTCATAATTCATTAGTGTTCAGCGTGTGAAACTTATTGTTGTTGTTATACCTGCAATGCTTTCTGCCCAATTTTTATTCTAAACTGCCAATTTTCTTACCCTCTCTCCGTACATGAAATGCCCTGCACCCTCTGCACGGGCCCACAATCGAGAAGCTTATTTTATAGTTGCTTTGTTAAAAAGTCCAGCTCCGTCACTTGTAGGTCTGTAAAGTGAATGGATATTACTCTGGCCAAAGAGGTTGACCTTCCCCCTCAGCTCTTCCAAAGTGTTTTTTTTGTAGTATGTAAAAAAACAACCCACCCTGCTAATGCAGTGTGGCCTCCCTCTCTCCCTCCCTCGTGCCCCCCTGCTCCACCAATCCCTACATTATCCGCATTACCACTCAAGTTTCCTTCCTCTGTTCCAAACCTTCACATTCTCAGCTCCGATTGACAAGGTGCGAAACAAATTGCAGGAGCGTCATCACGAGTCCTGGATCACACTCCTCGTGGCACATTCGCGAAGCCGTAATTAAAATGGACGGAAGCCAACGACGGCTGAAGAATCATCCCTCAGAATCAAGACAGAGCGTAATCACAGCCCCAGTTATTTTCGTCTGTCATTCTCTCTCCCCCCCCCGAAACTTACAATTAGCATGCATGAAAAAACACGCTGTCGAAATAACAATCAAGTAATAAACCGACATCGTGCCTCATCCACTTGTGCTGGGTTTAAACGGCAACAGGAGATCACCCCTGTGCCGGCACGCTTGCACGACCGCGTTTAAATTCGATTTTGCAAAAAAGAAAAGAAAAGTGCCAGTAGATGCTTTCCCACAAAAAAAAACAGCGGTCTACTCGTGAACATAAAAAAAATGTTGCCATGTCCCTTACGTTTTATGGGAACCTGGTGACTTCAGTTCGATCGCTGGCCACGCTTAAAAGTCTAAACCAGTCCTGGGCTCCCCCCCCCCTTTACCAACCCGCACTGACCATGGTCAGACACCCCACAGACACCCCCCCCCTTCTCCCCACCGCTGGCCGAAAGGAAGTAGGGATGCATTCATCCAGAAGTGGCTTGACAAAGGACTGTAAATTAACTTTTGCAATATAAATACATTCGTGGTTCAGTAAATAAATCATAGGTGGTCGAAGTAGAGCTACATGTTACAGATTCCACCCAATTACAGACCGTTAGAAAAAGGTTACGACTATGAAAAAAAAGTGTAAATCACAGCGTGCAGTGCAGAGTCGTGGTTGTTAAAGAGTCATAATTCAGTTTTTTTTCCAAATGGTAAGTCACTCTACGTATTTATATGAATGTAGATTTAAACAAGCCGAGCTATTGTCACTTACTCGGTAATGACAACCCAAAGTATGCTGCTAAATTATATTATGCTTTATAAAAATATAACATTTCAGGGTCAGAGGCAGGTCAGACCTGTCAAGACACGTTCATGTCCGAATTTAATTAAATCAGTACCTTTCCAGTGATCGTCATTCGCTTCGTGATCGGTCCAGTAGTTTTTGGCAGAGCATAATGTAGACACCTAATAAACCCTGACCTGATCCATCCCGAGTTGGTAATTTTTCTTACAGATGTTGTTATGATTAGTGTCCAATACGTGTGCAACACCGCATAGATTCTTCGATGTAAGTAAAATTCCTCCACGCACGATATACATATCGAATCGTGCCTGAAAAAATCCATTATTTGTTGAACACATGCATTGGTATTTGAATTTTTTTAAGATACAGGGATATATTTTTAATCATAGCCTGATCAGGTTTTTTTTGCCAAGGCCCTCTGCCTGGCTCCTGGGCCTAGACCACCTAGGTGACAGGAGAAGGCAAGGAATAAGCCTCCCTGTCTCTACTTTATTATACATGGATGGTGATTACAATCATTGGCTCTGGAATGCGTAAATAGTGTCGGAAAAACAGAATCAACCCAGACACCCATCAGAATATGACAATAATATTTGCATTTATATTGCACCCGTACTGATATTAAACAACTCAGAGCAATTTTATTAACCACGCGACATCGCTCAACAACATCGCGTGGAACAAAATTCACTGTTTGGCTCCCATCTTTCCACGTCCCGGTACCCTCTCTCTCTCTCAAGAAAACGGTCGAGGACGACTTACTGTAAACTTGGCCCTCTCCTCCGTCACTTCGTAGCCGACGATCGTCGGCGTGAAGGGGCTCGCTTCTCCCTCAGGGCCCTGCCCCGGGCCTTGCCCTCCGCGAGCCGACAGAGACGCGCTCCGAGGCCTCACCGAGAATTCCACGCTGGGGCAGCCTCGCCCCGAGCTGAGCCGCGTGCTCAGCCGCGGGCTGTCGGGTTGGGGGGCCGTCTCGGCGGACCCCCGAGAGTTCGCATCGCCCGCGGCGGCGGCGGCGGCGGGGGGCCGCCAGCCCCCCGCGGCCTGCATGTCCCAGACGAGCGACTCGGAGCCGCAACGCCGGTGCTTGGTGACGACGGCGGAAGCCGCGGTGACGGCCGGCCGAGACGCCGCGACGTTGGCGGAGTTGCGGCTCAACTCAGGAGCCTGGGAGGGGCTCGCCATTGTCAATGCGCCCCCCTGCCCCCCACCGTGACCTGACCTGAGAAAGGGCAACCCAAACAATTCCACAGACACATATTGAGTTTCATAGCTATGCTGGAAAACACCTGTGACATGTCACCGTTGAATTCTCCTGAAACCCATAAACAACTCAACAAAGACAAGTTGGTCCTGTGGGATATGCAGCTGCTATCGTCATCATAATTATGCTAACAGCCTGCATCGGCTA